>NC_136071.1:75604760-76204760 GCF_964261635.1 Lissotriton helveticus
TTGAAATGACAATAGGAAATTTAACCCCTCCAAAGTTCAATGAAGGAATTGTGATATTTTATTTACATTTTTACATTATTTTACACAAGTTTATTTCTTATAATAAGCATGACATGGTTTTTTTGCTATCTTTTTAAGCTATTGTTAATGATTTTATTAACATAAAAAAGTATATGCTTTTAAATTTAATTGAGTTTCGGATGTTCCTTTTTATTTTATATGGGTAGTTTGGTAAATTTTTCTTTCAAATTGCTGGTAATATTCATTATATAATGTTTTTTTATAAATTGTTTAATTATTGTTATTTTTAATGAATAAATAAATATATATAATATATATATATAAAAAATCCTAACTATATATACCTACTGGCGACCGCCAGTAGGTAATATATATATATATATATATATATATATATATATACCACTGGACCTGGCAAGCAAATGGGCAGTGTTGGAGTAATTTACGCCACATTGGGTGAGCTGGACTTCCGGATCTACCCCTGCTTAACGCTATGCTGGGACTCGATGGGGGTGCGGTTTGGGGAGCAGAGGAGACGCCGGCATTGTAATTACTAGATGCCAGTATCCCGCAGAATGGTCCATCACTTACCCTCGCAGATTTCCCAGAGCAGTCCACAGCATTCTGGGACATGGAGTACAGATGCATGGGGCGTCCTCCATGTTGATCAGCCAAGAACACAAACTATTGCTGCTTGAGGGGGCGGAGACTACTGACATCATGCAGGAGGGGCCACCGGTATTAATACCTTGACTAACGCCCTGCTCCTGCTCAAACCATTTGGCGCTGAAGAAGGCGACATAGATCGCCGAAATGCATTCGCCTCGGATAAACAATTTGGTTACTTGCAATAAAAGACGCCTCCACTGTCTCCCCTGATGTGGTCTCTTCTTCTTGCCTGTGGAGAAGGTTCTTGCATATATATATATATATATATATATATATATATATATATATATATATATATATATATATATATATATATATATATATATATATATATATATATATATATATATATATATATATATATATATATATATATATATATATATATATATATATATATATATATATATATATATATATATATATATCACTGCTCTGCAGTGATTTTGCAAGCTCGGGATACCAAGAAGCCCGGTGTCCACCATTCGCTTTGGGAAAGCTCTGGCGGAGCGAGGTATTTTACCTCCACCAGGACGCTGTGCCACAGTATGGCTGTCCCTGCCTTTACTGCTTACCTGACTCGAGTGGTAGCGGCGGAACGAGGGGCCCAGGGAGAACCATGGTGATGTTGGGAGCACTCGGGGAACAGCGCGCCACCTACCAGCAAAGCCCCAGCAAACCTGTGGTGATTTCATCTACATCCTCCAAACCACCAACCCAGATGCATCGGATTATTGCATGCTGAGAGTTGGAGTCCCGGCATTTTCCGTGGCTATCAACAGCTGTGAACAATCAGCAAGGGGGAGGTGCTTTGCAGGACTACTTATTGTGAAATGCTGGTATGGGACTATTTTGGCGAGGGACTCTGTGCAATACGGGGCACTGAAAAAGGCGAGGAGCCGAAATGCATTTGCCAGTATTGTTTTTGCTGCCAATTAAAATGTGGTTTTTCCCTGGATTCCCCCTCTGGCCTCTGTTCCTTCAACGTGTGGTGGGAAGTTTCTTCATACATATTCTCTAAAAATATACAAACAAAAATTAAAAACAAATTCATGCATGGTCACCACACCTCATGGTGGCAGCATGTGGCAGTCTCATTAAGGGGCATAACCTAGCAAAGCCTAAGCTGTGGTGGGGTAAAGTGTGGTGCCCCATGCAAAACCATTCCAGATCTCCTGCACACATTGGCAGGTACTGAACCTGTGGACTAATTTCATCAACCATGAGCAGGACTTTCTCAACCTAGAAATGCCATGTTTCAATAGGAAAATATTTTTTTTGTTTTACTTATAATGTTGATGCGATTTCATTTGACAAATCTTCATGAATCCTTTAAAAGAAAAGTCATCCACCTTAGCTACTTTTTTGAACGTTTTCAGGTGATCCGTCAAGCAGAGTCCCAAACATGTTTTCTCCATGCAGTTTTCCATAAGAAAATTGGACAGTGAACCCGCAAAAACAGCTGAACAGAATTGTACCAAATTTAGTAGCTAGATCTTGTTTCAGAAAGCTTGCTTTTTGTGATTTGGTGTAAATCCATCCAGTAGTTTTAGAAAAATTAGGATTAAAAAATATTTGTATAGCACAGCGTCCCTTCAGCCTCCTTGCTCCCACAGAAGTGAGGGTCCAACAGAGGTTAGTGCTCTGATGAAAACAAATATTGTGGCACCCATTACAGGACTTGGATAATTAGGGGCTCATTACGATCGTGGAACAATCACCACTGCCGGCCCAGCGATGGCGACCGCTCCGCCATCGTAACATGAAAACTTCCCCGCCACAATATGATTTCGGTGGGTACCACGGCGGAGGGAAAGTCCGGCCACAGCTTTTCCCGCCGGTAGCAATCGTTACGATTGCCTGCCGGGCAGAGCAGGACCACTAAAATGGTGGCGGTACCTAGCAGGCACCGTCCACCATATTAGGATGCAGGCGGAAGCCAGCCGTTCCGTGGTGGTTGAACCGCCATTGAAAGGCTGGCGGGGATTGGTTCTGAGGCCTGTTGTAGGCCCCCCTTGTGTTGGGGGTAGGGGTGGGTGCACTGGGGGGTACCCATGGTGCCACCCTACATTTCACTGCACAAAGTGGCAGGCACAGTGTAGTGGCTGCCACGTAGTGCAGTGAAATGCACAAAATGCTCTTTTTCACATTGCGGCGGTGCTGCTGCCAGCACGGACCGCCGCAAAGTTAACAGTGCGGAATCCGACCACAGAGGTGGCGGGCCCATCATAATTGGATGAACGGGACCGCTGCACGCATGGCGGTTGGACCCAATCTCCACTACGGTCCTGAAAATGTTTTTAAAAAAATTTAAGGGGCGGAGTAGGAATACCCTGCTACCCTAGCCCTTGCAAGGGGTTTCGGGTGCTTACACAGTAAAAGAATACATTGGTGGGCGCCATTGATTGTTTTAACTTAAATGACCCTGGTTAGGCCCCACTGGTCAAAATATAAATATATGTATAATTATTTGGGAGGGAGCATGCATGGAGGCTCAACTCCCTAAGCTGATTTCAGCCCCGGGGACTCCATACCTCATGACATGCTGCCCCCTTCCGTGAGTTTTGTAAGACCCCAGGGACCCTATCTCCCAGAGCCACTAATTCAAAAAGGGGAGGAGGCCCGTGGCCCCACCTTGCAGAGCCCACAAACACCTCAGGGACCCAGTCCATCGGGACAACACATATATTTAAATGGGAGGGGATCATGGCGGCCTCCTCTCCGGACCTTTAGAGACCCCGGGAACTGCATCCCCTGGGACCACCCAAATTGCTGTGTCCAAGGTACCCACTCCAGGGACACAGTTTTCCTACCCTCAAGACCATGAGTATTGAAACAAATGCATACTCCCACCTTTCGGGAGCAGCCAAAATGCTCCTGCAAGGTGGGAGCACAAATTATTTCTGAGCCCGCTCTCTTGCGGGCAGGGAAACAGGGATTTCTCCCACCCGGCATGAGCACAGAAACATACCTGCTCCTGCCTGCCGGCATTGCTCTTGCTTTTCAAATTCACTGGAAAAAACAAATGTTAAAGTGATGTTATAGTTAAGTATGGTAATAATATCTTACTTGCTATTAAAAAAACTTTAGAATTTAAATGACAAAAACAAAGGTTAAAGGGCCGGTATTGTTAAGTGCAAATTTCAGTTAAAGCATACCGCTTTAGCCTAAAAGAATCACAAAAATTCACCAGTTATAGTTATCTCAAGTAACTATAACTATTGCCCTAAACTAACTATAACTCGCTCCCCAAGTGTGCACTGTATTGTTATTAATGATGTCATTTTAGATGTTATCATTGAAGTCACTGAACATGTAACGAGTGATGTAAAATGCAAGGGCAGAAGCAGTGCATGGCAAAGGCACGTTGTAGTTAAGTTTAAGTCATGTGTTATAATTACTTGGCCCTAGTTGTGGCTGGACGTGCACCTGTCAGTGCTAGGATACCCTTCCTGGTGATAGTGCACTCTACAAATATACATAACATAATACACTCAATGATCATCAAGTGCATATGGGCATTGAATGAATGACTAAAATGAGTGCAAATTCTTACACAGGTGACCAGTATGCTGATGACTATGTTTTTTTAGGAAGTCCTGCTGCTAGACCTGTAAACCTTAGGGTGGTCATCCCCCAAACCTTTTGCCTTACTCCTCCATTTTTGCTAATCACATTTTTGTTGGTCATAGGACTTCACCACTTTTAACAGCTCTAACGTGCTTGTGGTCTCTCCTTTTAACATGGTAGAATTAGATTAACCAAATTGGCATATTTAACTTACTTGTAAGTCCCTAGGAAAGTTGTACTCCCTGTGCCCAGGGCCTGTAAATTAAATGTTACTAGTGGGCCTGCAGTACTCCTTGTGCTACCCACTTAAGTAGCCTTTTAAATAAGCTTCAGGCCTGCCATTGCATGCATGCATTGCGTGTAGTTTTAAGCTGCTGTTTTGACCTGGCAAAATATACTTTTGTGAGGCCTAAAACTCGCTTTTTAGGGCTCACACCCTGTGTTGCACTGCGCAGCAGTGCTTGCACAGGCGAGAGTTCTTTAGTCCGGGTTTCAGAAATGGACCATGAAATTGTACACAACCACACACAACCACACATGCACACAACCACACACACAACCACACACACAACCACACACACAACCACACACACACACAACCACACACACACATAGACAACCACACACACACAACCAAACACACACAACCACACACACAATGACACATACAACCACACATGCATCAACACATACAACCACACACACAACAACACACACACACACAAACGCACACACAACCACACACACAACCACACCATCAGTGCACACTTTCACCAGGCACAGACACCATCAGTCGTCAGTGCACGCTTTCACCGGGCACAAACACCACCACTGTCAGTGCACGCTTTCACCAGGCACACACCACCAGCCGTCAGTTCACACTTTCACCAGGCATACACACCACCAGCCGTCAGTGCATGCTTCCACCAGGCACACACTCCACCAGCCGGCAGTGCACACTTCCACCAGGCACACACACCACCAGACATCAGTGCACAATTTCTACAGGCACACACACCACCAATCATCAGTGCACACATCAATTGTTAACGCATCCACAATTAACAATTGTAGCAATCGCAGTATAGCGCACTTTACTTTTAAACATATTCATCTAAAGCGCAGCATGCCACAATTGCTATACAAATAAATACACTTTTTTTGGCCTACAATTTATAGACTCTTGTTGCAATTGGTGTTGCAATATTTAGCAATGCCAATAGCTCAAACTTAATTAATGCAAGACCTATTGCTTGTTAATAATATGTCAACCCTAAGGTAGACCCTAAACAGCCAACAGGGCAGGGTGCAGTATATTCAAAAAGTGGGAACATGTCGTTTTACGTTTTACATGTCCTGGCAGTGAAAATCTCAACTTCCTTTTTCTCTACTGTGAAGCCTTCCTCTAGCATGAGATAACATTGGGTTAACTTATTAAATTTATTAAGTGATATTGTTTGTTTGGAAGCAGGGAGAAATGTCATGTTTGGTGTCTAGGGAATTGTCAATTAAACCCTGTTTAATGATAAGGTCAGATTTAAAGTCACAATTCTGAAAATGCAACTTTCAGAAAGATGGAGTTTTTTTGTAATAACTGTTTAGTGCCTGCAGCCTGTTTGCTGGATCACATGATTGTGAATACTTGGCAGTTGGCCTTTGTTTATTCCATACAGACAGCCACACAATAGAGGGACTAGATGTTGGCAGTATGGGCCATCCTAGCACGATGAGAGGGAGAGGCTGTGCACAGCCCCACTTGCATTTCAAAGACACTGCCTCAGCTCACACAAAAATAATTTCACACTAGTCTATTGTGACTGAAGCCAGCCTGGAACCAGAGCAAGGAAACAGGAAATTCCAGACACTTTTGGGACTGGTGGGGAACTCCAGACGTTTCTTCCACTTCAAACTTGACAACTGGTATAAAACTAGGACCCTCAGTTCAATATAGTCCTACGGAAGAACTCTTAGAGGGCTGCCCTGCTTCCTCTGTCCTTCAGTGCACTTCAGAGGACGTCCCTGCTACACAAAGAGGACTGCCTTGCTGCCTGAAGCCTGCCTTGTGCCCTCAGAGGGCTGCCCTGCTGCTTGAGGCATGCTTTCCTGAGAGAGTCTAAGGGCTGGATGGCTGGACCCTTGATCAGAGGCTCAGGGACATAAAAGGATCCAACTATCTTGAAACCAACCTTGGACCCTGTATGAGTGAGTCAGGCAGCAGAACCTGTTCTGAGGCTCCTCGCACAAAGGGTGTTAGACCTCACAGAGCCCTTGTACTGCAGCTTTGTCCTGCTGGAGATTTCCAACTTACATAAAAGAGACCTTGGGCTGATAATGATCTTGTTCGGAAAGCATTCCGACCAAATCAGTTCCGGAATGCTTTCCGAACGACTCGGATCGGGGGAGTCCGAACAAGCGATTCAGATGTATCCGGATGCTTCGGATATGAGTCGGTCGCACTACCATTGACTTCAATTGGAACCTGTGTGCCGAACGACAACACAGGCTCCCATTGAAGAAAGGGGTGGCTGGGGATTATTGTGCACCCTGTAGCAGGCACCTCATTGTGCCTGCTACACTGTACATGGTTGGGAAGAGGGGACCCATGGGTACTTACACAGGCCCCATTTAGAGGGCCCTGAGTGAAGGGTGGTCTGCTACGGACCCCCAAAGACCAGTTCCGACAACCATTTCATTCCAGAGAAACCAATTCAGAACGACTGTCCGAATCAGTCATCGTACTCGCTCGCTCAGAAACCGAGTATATAGAGCTGTAAAAATCGGTTCCGCAACGGCTCGGCCTGACCGAATGTCTTTTGGCACAGATTCAGATAGCCCTTACAGTTTCCAGGGATCAGAATCGGTCGTTCAGAACTGTGACCATTTCGGTCGGAAACAAGGCTTCTGAATCAGATTCGGAAAGCCCGAACCCAATTCGGAGCCCTTCCAATTGAGATCATAATTGACCCCTAAGTCCAGCATCTACCCAACAATGACACCAACGCTTTAGTCACCACTGGCTTCCTTGTCCCACTGAACTTTACCTTCTCAGACATTTTTCTTCAAAAATTATTCTATGCCGGTAGGTAAGCAGGGACTGCATCCAATCCACTTCGTATTTCTGAACCTCGCTCCACTATAAAACTATAACATTCATTTTTCACTACTACAAGGCCTGCCCCTCCAGTAGGATAACATTGGATTAGCTTATTATTTTATTATTTATTTTGAAGTTTGTATAGCACACAGCTACCTCTAACGGAGGTGTCCCAGGGCTGAGGCAGTCAACTGATAAATGGGCAGGGAGGATCTTAACTGGTGCCGGGAGCAGGCAGATAGGTCTGAATTTTTTTTATTCAGCCGGGTCGGCATCTGTTTTTTTAAGGATTGGCAGGAGGTAGGCTTGTTTCCACACTGCAGGGAAGATTCCTGAGCTCAGAGAGGAGTTCCAAATTTGATTTAACAGAACGTTAATGCATGGTGCCAAAAGTTTAAAGAACTGTGCTGGGCAAGGATCACCCGGTGACCCGGATTTACAAGATAATAATTTTTGCAATGAATCAGCAGGAGAGAGCGGGTGGAAATTAGTAAACATGTCATTGTTGTCAGACGAGATAGGGAGCTCAATTGTAGTCTGAGGGGAGGTAAAGGTGCTGTAAATAGCTTGGAAGAAGTCTGACAAACCAGTACAAAGGGAAGCAGTGGGGAGAACCGTACTGGCTGTGGCACCAGGCTTTACAAAGCTTTGGACAATTTTAAAGAGAGTTTTTGCTGAGTTGCCAGCAGAGCTGATCTGATTGGAGTAGTGGACCTTTATGGTGTTGCGCTTACATTTGTGAAAGCTTTTTAGAGATTTCCTATATGCCAGTTTGGCAGAGGGGTCGTAGGATTGTCTCCAGACATGCTCTATTTTTTGACAATAACTTTTTTCAGCGCAAAGTTCAGGGGAAAACCAGGGGACTGAGGGTCTCTGCCTGGAGGAGATGATCGATCTGAACATGGCAACACTGTCCAAGGCATTGGACATCCAACTATTGAAGCTAACTGCATCTGCGTCAGGGTTTCCTGACAGCTGGAGAGATGTAGTAGTGAGTGCCGGCGTCATGCTTTTGGTGGTGACATTGCACCACAATCTCCTTTTCCTTGGGGGTTGGTGGGGTCTGGAGATAGGGTGGTTAAGTTTCAGCTTGAAAGGTATGAGAAAATGGTCAGACTAGGTGAGCGGCAAAGGGGGCACAGTTTTTAAGTTGTGGTTGTTTGTAAAAATAAGGTCCAGAGTATGGCCGGCAATGTGCGTCGGGCCATTAACTAGCTGTGTGAGTTTAAGACCATTTAAAGTATCGGCCAATTGACTGGCTTTGGTGCAGTTGTCGTTCTCCATATGGATATCGAAATCGCCTTTGATCATGAACCAGGCATGCTTGAGCGAAAGATCAGCTGCAATATCGTAAAGTTCTAGCAGGTGAGAGGCCGGGGAGTTGAGGGGTCTATACACATTTGATAAGTGATAACTTTCAATAGGATGCAGGTAAGAATATCAAGTCTGTTGTCTAAAGAATTGTAACTTAAAACCGTCTTTAATGGTAAAGTCAGATTTTAAGTTCCGATTCTGAAAATGACTCCTTTAGAAAGTTGACATTTTCATGTCCCAATCATTTGGTGTCTGAAGCCTGTATCCTAGGTCACTTGATTAGGTGTACCTGGCAGTTTATCTTTGTGTATTGCTCCCAGACAGTGAGAGAAAAAGGGAATAGGTGTTGGCAGGATGGGATCTCTGACTTGATGAGGGGGAAGAGCTGATACCTATCACACTTGCACATCTCACATGGTCTGCCTAGCACACTCAGAAAGGATTTTGACATTAGTCTTTTGTGTCTCCAGACAATCTAGGCCCGGGGCAGGGAGGCAACAAATCCGAAATATCTATGAAACCTCAATGACTAACGCCTACGTCAGATAACACCAGATTTATGTAGTTGGCTATCAGACCCAACTCTTTTATGGATACTGCAGAAGAAGGACTGCTGTGCAGCACTGCTGCAAGAAAGTACTGCTGCTCTTCTGCCCTGCTACTCTATTTTAGGAGTTTTGTATAGTGCTTGCTAGACCCAAGGGTATCAGAGCGCTTCACAGCAAATACAATAAAGTGCAAAAAGATGATACAGGAGGAAGGTGGAACATGGGGGTTAGGGGAGGGAAGGGAGCAAGAATATAGGTGAAGTGGCAGAGAAGAGGGTGCAAGCCAAGTCTGATGATCATTCGAGCGCATTAGATAATTAAACCGTTTATGCAAAAAAAAAGACGTTTTCTTGATCCGAGTCATTGTCGTCCGTATCGAAATTTAGGTAAGATGGAGTTTCGGCTAGGGAGCTACCTGGGCTTTGTCAGTCCATTCGAGAGCGGTCAAGAAAGAGGGTTTTGAGTAGGCTCTTGAATTTAGGAAACAAGGGGGTTGTTCTGATGTGGGGTGGGATGGAGTTCCAGATATATGGAGCGTTTCCGGCAAAAGATTTGGTTGTGGTTTGGTGCTTGTGAGTTTTTGGCGGGATGAGTAGTAGAGAGTTGGAGCTCCTGAGGTTTCTGGACTGGCCTGTCCTTTTGAGTTTGGCAGCCAGGTATTCTGGTTTGCCTGTGTGCAGGGCTTTATGCTTTATGACTCTACTACCCTGCTGCCTGTTGCCCTGCTTTCTGCGAAGAAAGACCGGGCCACATCCTTCATCCCAGGCTGAAGTAACTCCAAAGATCAGCTGACTGACCTCCTGTTCTATGCTACAGGAACATAACAAACTGTAGAGCCCTCCCTGCATCTACTCAACTGCCCTGCAACTGGACCAGCCTCTCATGGCATGAGTTCCTCATCCCCAAGAGGTGGCCCTCAGGTCCTGGACCCTTGGTGTGGCATCAGTGGAGCTGTCTCATAAAGAAAAGGGGAAATCCTTAAGTTTTGGTAGCTTCAAGACTGTGAACTGGCCTGTTCACACCAAGATCTTGTCGTCAGTGCTGCCCACCAATACGAAGTTCTGATAAACCTGACTCTTGGCACCCCAGTGACCGCCAACGGTGCCCGGCAATGCGAAAGCTGCACTTTGCTCTACAGCATTTAGAGCCTGCCATGACCATACGCAACGCCCAACAACTGTCCGTGTTATCCGGCCTGCTCTTTCTGCTGCATCAATGACCATCTGAGATGCTCTCTCTGCTCCTTGCGGCCCCCCTCCTGCAAACAAAACTCTTCATGCTGGACTTTTTAAGGTAACTTTTTCAGTGGGCCTAACATTTCCCTGTATCCGGCCCGCGCTCCATCGTGGACCGCCTGAACTTGTGATTTTCCCCCGGTCTCACATGACCAGATAACTGCAAGTTGCACTTTATGCCTTTAGGCACCATGCTCTCCTGAAATGTTCTAACAAGGAACAGCGGTTTCTGTGGCCTATATATTGGGAAACATCCTTTACAATGCAACTTTTACCACGCAGTGCCTTTACGACAAACTTTTACAACGCAAACCATTACAACGCATGGCGCTGGGGGGCGCTCTAGGATAGGGAATAAGTTTAATTTACTGTCCAACACCTTCCCTAGTGTCCACGGGGACTGGAGTTGGAATAGTAAATTAAACTATTCACTATCCAGCACCCCAAAGCACTATGCGTTGTAAAGGTATGCGATGTAAAAACCGCGTTGTAAAGGCATGCGATGTAAAAGTATGCGTTGTAACGTCATACATCCCTATATATTGGATACTTAATAGATAGGACACCTACTGGCAAATATTTGTGGTGGCGGTGAAAGTCTGAAAGAGAATCATAGTCACAGACTGAATAGTGCGTGGTGTCCCAAGTGAATAGAACCTTAAAACAGGTGGGAGGGGGGTGTTGGAGCATGGTGTATAAAGGTTTCTATGTATAACACATGACCACGATACACTATTGAGGAAACAACAGCTTCTCCTCCCAGAAGGTCTCTTTCACCTCAGGGGCTACTTATCACCTCTTCAAATCAGTCTGGCTAATCCACTTAACTCTGGCCAATCAGGGCAGAGCCCTAGAAGGCTGAATTTTGGCTTATAGAAAAGAAAGTCTTATAACTTCGTGTCTGTACATTTTAGGAGAAATACAACAATAGTATATTGTTGGATTTATCAATACCATTCTAGAGTCCTTGGATTATATTTTTGAGGTTTTCCTGGCTGGAATTATTAATTCATAACTTCTTGCCATGTTAACCTATATGGCTGGGGATCTGCAATGGGAAAAAGGAACTGGGCAATTTCGCCCACACCAGGACTTATAAAACATCTTTTATAAGGACTATGCCTATATCAACATGAACCCCCACCACTGGAACACCTAGGGGAGACTTTAGGGGTACTGAATATGTAAGAATATTGCAGATCCTCACTCCACAGTGCTCCTAGCACAAGAGTCAATTTTGTGAAGCACATTAATACAATGTGGGGAGTGAAATATGCAATTTCACTAAAACTGAGGCATATAAATCCTATTTTTATAAGGGTCCTCCGTATAAGTAAGTACCAGACCCCCTCCCACTAGCACACCTAGGGGAAACCCTGGGGGTACCTAATGTGGCAAAATATTGTAGTTTATTAGTTTTTAAGTGCCCCAAACACCAGAGTCGAGTTTGGGCGCAATTTACATTCTATAAGCAGTCCTGCAACACAGGGCTGCTTTTCAACTGACCCCAGGCCTCAGCAGTGCACACATGCAAGCGCAGAAAGGGCTTCTGGCCTCTAAACTGCCATGCCCTGTTATATACTAGGGACTTAAAGGTAGTTTCAATCTCCTTCCCCTATTATGTACTAGGTGACTTTCTAGGCTAGGTCATACAAATTATAGGGGTACTCTAACCCATAGTGTACCCTAGTGTATGTAGGTGTTTTCACCGTATTCTAACAGTTTTTTTCAGCATAGCACTGGCCATGGGCATGGTTAGGCAGAGCCTAGATACAGTCAGAGTCAGTTACCACCAGTACCAGTCAGCAAAAAGTTGGGGTACCCAAGGCACAGGATGACTTTGCAACAGAGGAAAATTATACTTAATATTTAGATATATTTTTCCTGCTAGTTATGAGGCAGCTTCATGCTGATGTTATGGCAGTTTCATGATGATTTTAAGCTTATGCAGTGATGAACAACATCATCTTTCCAAGATGGAAATTAATTGGAATATAATTCTCGAGATGGTTTTATGCTAAGTTTAAACAGTTCATTTCCTTAAAGATTAAGCATTTCATTCTGGTTTGGGAGCAGTTTCTCTCTATACACTGCAAGTATATTTGTGGGCTTTTGGGCAGTTTCATGCTTCTTGTGGCAGGAGTTATTCCCCTGTTTTATTGTGTGATTATAATGTCTTTCTTTCCACCCTTTATTAAAATGTATTTGTGGAGAGATCCATCAGAAATGTTTTGCACGTGGATCTGTAAATTGTGCCCTGCTGGTAGCAAAAGCTTTCCAATGGTACTTTCAAATGACCAATGATTCACTTTTCATAGGGTTGTTGAGAGTCAACATTCTCTGCTCTTCTCCAAATGGTTCTATAAAACCCATAATACTGAAATAAAGCTGTGCTTAAGTAACAGGCTAAGGCGTCCATTCTTTCTTACTGGCCCAGTCATTCCTATTTCTAAATATGTATTTATTTATTTATTTATTTATTGACGTTTTGTATAGCGCTAGCTGGACCCGAGGGTATCAGAGCGCTTCACAGCAAATAAAGATATGAACCAAAAAGAAAATGTGGACGATAAACAAGAGCAAAGAACACAAGTGGGAAGTAAAAGTCTGCACAACATCAACTTGAGAGCCATAAGGAACGGAGAACAAGAGCGAATCATCCGGCTCTGGGATATCAAAGAGGGGAAATAGCGGTCTTTCACAGTCAAATGTGGGTTTCTCGTTACGATCTTGATCGCTCGAGGAAGAGGGCTTTGAGTAGAGTCTTGAATTTCGGGAAGGAGGTGGTCATTCTGATATGGGGGGGTGGAGTTCCAGATCCTGGGAGCATTTACCGCAAAGGATTTATTTGAGGTTTTGTGTTTCCGTGATTTCAGACGGATGAGTAGGAGGGTGTTGAAACTTCTGAGATTCCTAGACTGACAGGCCCTTTTGAGTTTGGCGGCCAGATATTCTGGTTTGCCTGTGTGCAGGGCTTTGTGTGAGAGGCAAGCTGCACGAAAGCTTTCTCGTTGGTCTATACGGAGTCACTTCAGTTCCTTGAGTGCCAGTGAGATGTGCTCACATTTCTTTGTTCCTGTGACCATTCTTGCTGCGGCATTGAGGGTAGTGGTAAGAGGCCCCAGGTGAGATTTGGCTGTTCCGGTCAGAGCTGCGTTACCATAGTCAATTCTGGAGAGCACCAGTGCCTGAGCGGCCTGTTTCAGATCTTTCGGGGGGAGGAACGGTTTTATTTTGTAGAGAAGTTTCAGGTTAAGGAACGCACTTTTGGCGGTTTTTGAGATGTGTTTTTCCATGTCCAGTTTGGGGTTGAGAGTAATCCCTAGGGATTTCACAGAGTCCGTTGGGGCAGGGGTACCATTGAGAGCGTTTAAGGCTTTGAGCCATTCTACTATTTGGGAGTTTTCATCTCTATTTGAGATGAGGAGCACTTCTGTTTTCTCTTCGTTGAGTTTGAGGTGGTTGGATGAGAGCCACTGTTGGACCTCCATGAGTGTAACGTTCAGTCTGTGAATGTCTGTGATCGATGTGGTTTCCAGATAGAGTTGTGTGTCGTCCGTGTAGAGGTGGAAGGGGATGTTGGAGTTCCTTAGAAGTGAGGTGAGGGGTTCCATGTAGATGTTGAAAAGTGCGGGGAGAGTACTGACCCCTGTGGAACTCCTCTACTAACGGGGAGGGGATCCGACTCAAAGCTGTTGATTTTTATTCTTTGTGTGCGGTTGTTGAGAAAGGAGGAAAAACATTTTAGAACCGTCTTTTCAATACCCGCTCTCTCCTGGAGGACTTTGAGTAGCAGGGTATGATCAACTGTATCGAACGCGGCCGAGAGGTCTAAGAGGATGAGAAGGCTACATTGGTCGGAGTCGAGTGACATGTGCAGCTCATGTAGGACATTTAGGATTGCGGTTTCAGTGCTGCAGCCCTTTCTGAATCCTGATTGGTGTGGGTCTAGTAGTTTAGTGTTCTCTAGGTGTTGGGTTAACTGTGACAGCACACATCTTTCTAGAATTTTGGATAGGAGAGGGAGGTTCGATACCGGTCTGAAGTTGTTCATATCCTTGGGGTCAAGGCCAGGTTTTTTTAGAAGCGGCGTGACTTGCCCTACTTTGAGGCAGTCTGGAATGGTTCCCTCGCTCAAAGAGCTGTTGGTAATCAAGCCCCGAATTGGGGCTAGGGTAAGCTTCAGGTCTTTAGTCAGTCTCAAAGGTAGCTGGGGGATGAGGGTTTAGCGGAGGCGATTAGATTGCTTATCACTTCATCCCGGACGTGCCGGAATGATGACCAACGGATAGACGATGTTACTGGGGTGTTGCGGTTTGTTGCTGGAGTCAGGATCTACGTGAGGGAGACGGGCTTAGAGCTGAATGATCGATCAATTTTGGCGATTTTTTCATTGAAAAATCTTGCAAAGTTGTAACAGTGGATTTTGCACTCCACCTTGTTGGCTGTCACTGGATTGGAGGTTTGACTCCTGATGATGTTGAAGAGTTCTTTGGGGCGGTTTTTAGCATTATCTAAAGCAGAACAGAAGGTTGACTTTTTGCTCTTGATATGATTATAGTAGATTCTGCATGCTGCCTTGAGTTGTAATATTGGTCTTTTTCAAACATTATTTAGAGACGACTTCCCATGCTCTGATTACAACTGAGGTGGGGTTTAAACAATACATTAAAATAAAAAATAAACAATGATAACATAATAAACCGAAAATACTGATTTCCTTATCATAATTAAATAGTGTTCCCAAAAAACTGTGCAGGCAGAGGGATTGAGAGACTGAGTGACAGGCCAAAGGGGTCCAGTTGAGGAAGATTTTGGTAAGGGGGTCATTGGCTACTGAGAGGGTGGTGCATGCATTGAAGGTAGGTCATCAGTGGCAATGGGTTGTCCAGAAACAAGGCATGGGCATTGCACAGGGTGAATCTAGCAGGCTGTGAGACTGGCCATGGCAGGGTCTCAGAGTGGACAGTTCATTGGGGCACGTACAAGTTTAGAAACCGGTCCATGCGCCACAGCAATGGACGATGAGTTGGCAGAGAAATCATAGGCTGGGAAGACGAAGGGCACACAATGAGTCAGTGATGGATAAGGGTGATCGAGAGTGGGCTCATTCGGTAGCCAGCTAGCACCTCATAGTCACAGGAAACTGATAGGAGAGAGTCAAGGGGGCTAAAAGGTAAAACCATTGGCATAGTGCTTTTGGGGGACTACACCATCATTTTTCTTGCTGAGTGTGCAAAGAGAGAAAGGTGTATGTCGCTGCAGAACAGCATGAGTGGATTTGAAGGTACATGGAGAAGGTATAGCTGATTCTCCCTGTAGTTTGCCAGCAACAAATAAAAGCAGTGTTTTTTTCTACTTAAAACACAAAGTAAAATGAAATCCACTGCATACCTTCTTTCTAGTTCAAGTGAGTGTTAGAACATGCACAAGGGAGTGTACATTGGAGACTCACAGATCTGTGACTGAGTCTTTCGTTCTCTTAGGGTGTGAGAGTTTCTGCCTTTGCAAGGGGATATATGACCCATCAGGGTGAATAAAGTGCTCATCATTCTATAGGACAGAACACTGCCTATTCAAGTGAAGTGTTAGTCCCTCCCTCCCATCCTGCGCAGGCAAGGTCATCAGAATGCATATGTATGTAGAATGGGCACTCAGATACACCTATCTTTCCTGTGTTGTGGCTGCTTTGATGGAATGCACAAAGTATAGCTGTCAACCACCCCAGATGTGTTTTGGAGTCAGGCTGTCAAGCACCCATAGCAGTAAGTGCAGAGAAATATCCACTTTCTAAAAGTGGCATTTCTAAAAAAGTAATGAAAAATCCAACTAACCACTGAAGAGGATTTATCATTACAATTCAAAAGATATGGAACATGACAAAGCTACTCCTCTCCTATTAGGAATTACAACTTAAAAGTGTATTAAGGAATTCCCAATGCTAACCTATGAAAGGGATAGGCCTCTCAGTACTGAAAACAAACGTAGGTGTTTGTTACTACCAGGACATGTAAAGATTAAACACTCAATGTCCTACCTTTTACTTACATGTCACACTGCCCTTAGGGTAACTTAGGGCCTACTTTCGTGTTGATTTATATGTAAGGAAAGGGCAGTTTGAAGCATGGCAAGTAGTTTTAAATGCCAAGTCGAAGTGGCAGTAAACTGCACGCACTGCAATGTGCAATGGCAAACCTGAGACAGGTTTGAAAGGCTACTTATGTGGGTGCCACAATCACTGCTGCAGGCCCACTAGGAGCATTTGACTTACAGTTCTTGGGTATATGGAATACCACTTTACAAGGGACTTACTAGTAAATTATATATTCCAATCAGGTTTGCACCAATGTGGCCATGTTTAGGGGAGGAGAACATGCACTTTAGCGCTGGTTAGCAGTGTGAAAATGCTCAGAGTCCTAAGTCCAACAAAAAGAATCAGCAAAAATAGAAGGTAAAAAGAAAATGTTCAGGGAAAAGACCACCCCATGGATGATAGGTCGAACAAGAACTCCCTAGAAATAGTGTCTAACTTGAGCTAGGAACAGACATTTGATCCAACCCAACACAACCCAAGTTGTGAATTTATAGTTTAAAACTCTAAATGGGAGTGCATTTGTTTCCTTTCTTTTCTCTATAATTTTTCTTCCTCTGTGGTTTTTCTTTTGCTTTCCTCTCCTTTGCTCCCTGCCCTCCTTGTTATTAATGTCTTTCTTGCGCCCTCTCAGTTTTTAATGTCCTTGCATGCGCTTATGCTTGCATTCAGATAAGCTTCCTACTCCCCATTTCAGTCTTTGTGATATATTTAGTTTTACTAGGGCCAGGCAGCTGCACACAGAGCTGCCAAGCTGCTAGCGTCTATTTTTGTGCTTTTGCGTTCACTTCCTAAACATAAAATGTGTATTGTGCACGTTCACCCAAGGGTACCCTTGGCAGCGCTGAATAACAAATGTTTGTTACTCGAGTCAATGCTACTCATTTTATCGACCTCAGAGGGATGAAAGGCTGAGGGGACCCGCGGAGTTTGTACCTGTGACCTTGAAGTCAAACACAGGCCCCTCCAGTGGAGTATTAGTCCACTAAGCCACCAGACCCAGCATCCTACTTAGTTTTATGAATTTAGATTTACTGTTGCAACATGACCTTACCACGCTGCAATGCTAATTGGAAAAAAGTCTGTCATGCATCATAATGCATGCGCAGATGTTGCGACTAAGGTGCATGCTTGCATCACAATGCATTAAGCCTAACTTCTAATGGGTTTTCTTTAGGAAACCATTGCAGTATTACAGCTTGCACACGTCTTCATGCATGCAGGCAAAACGAATGACCACAACCAACAGGTTGTGATTTAAAGCGAGACTTGTTGGCTTTACCAGTGCATGTTAGATTCTGTATCGGAGAGCTGACCTTTCATGTCACTCTGGGATGCGTGAAGATATCTTTAGGTTACCTTTTGCAATGCTTTTGAATCGCATATTCAATGAAGATGTCTTTACGTGAGTTCCAACCAGCCTGAAGATGCCATTTATTTCCAGGCAATAGGTAGCACAGACAATGTGCACACACCGTTATTCCCCATGACACACATCGAGTCGAGCCCCATGGGGCCTTAATTCACTCCTGCATTCACTTCTCTCCCACCACACACCACCTTTCCTCCCATGGGCGTCCGCAGAATTTTTTTCAGGGGGGGGCAACATCTTAATGTCATCACCATCCTCCGACATGATGTGTGCCAGGTGGGGCACAAGAAACACTGGGACGCAGGAGGAGCTGAGTCTTGTGGCAGCTGCGATAATGTTGCAGCCTGCGCATCTGTCTGAGCCCCCAGGCCGGCACATGTAAACTTATTTTTCTGCACAGTGTGCAGTAGTAGTGCTGCAGTCGCACACTCTGCCACAGCAGCGCACAGTTTCTCATCATGAAGTGCTTGGACAGTGCTCCGTCCCACTTGTGTCTGCATGTCAGCGCCGGTGGTGTGAGAGGAACTCTGAATGCACAAATTTGCGTTTTGGTGTGGTGATGCACACCACATGCTAAAATGCGTTAGCTTCACCCTTGGTGCGTGGAACTTGGCAGAACTGCATGGAGAGACTCCTTTGTTATGCAGGTGCCACGAAGGAGCTAATCAGAAGATATAATCACCTGCTAGTGATCTGAAAATTGCACGCCATGGGGATCTGCAGCAGGGCAGGCGTGTGAAAAGCAGAGTGCAGGCTCTACATTTAACAGGTCTGCAGTGATTAATGCTGATGCATGGGCACCTGCTGCCAAATATTACCAACTTCTAGACATTTTCTCAAGCCCACAATAAATAAAAGTAAGTTTTTTACAAATAGTTTTATTTAACGTTTCTAATGGCATGGTATAGTAATTTCACAGTATCATAATTATACAACTGAGACATTTTCACTATTATTTACCACGAAGTCATTATTGCTACAGATAATGCAACTAACATCCACTGCTAAAGCAGTGGGCTTGTTTTAGGTGCATGCCAGTTCTATTATATATTTGGATGCAATAACAGAAAGAGTCAGGAAAACGCCAGTCAGACAGCAGAGATTTTTACCTTATAGCCCTTACGCCCTTTATTACATAGGTTACGTCCCTTTGAGAGACCCCCCTGTCTCAGTTTTCCAAACCACTTAAAGCCTTAGGCGTACCCTTTACCCATTAAATTCACAACAGACTCCATGTGTACTCTTTATTTTTTAGGAGTCTTTATTCACACATTCTTATGTATAATTATTATTAAACTGCTCACACGTGTTCTAACCACACGTGTTCTAACCCAATCCTATTGGGTGGTAAAATACCGAATTCCAGTGTACATGCACATCTATGCATGTACACCTATGCCATGTGACACACAGACATGCCCTTAGGGCATGTATGTGTGCCACATGGCACACAAGCCTGCAATTGGGGTGCTACAGGGTGTCAAAGTGACACCCCGTTCCCCCTGCCAGGATTCGGTATTTACCGATTCTGTAAATACCGAATCGGTTTTTCCCATTGATTCCTATGGGCTTCAAGGCCCATAGGAATCAATGGGAAATACCGATTCGGTATTTACAGAATCGGTAAATACCATTCGGTAATTGAAAAATAAAAATTACCTACATTCTGCCTACTTCCAATTTACCTACTCTTAAATACTGAATCGGTATGATTCGGTATTTAAGAGAAGGTAAATCGGAATTACCTACATCTGGCCCCTAATGACAAACAGTAAAGAAATAAATATTGCATATCAGCCATAAAAACATTTAGCGTAACATTCAAAAGAAATTAAATCTAGCTCCCTCACATATTTTGCACTTTTCCCTAAATGTAAGTACATTTTTCCGCCTTGTCTTGCCTCCCCTTTCTTTGTGTGCATTATTCTAGTTAGACAGTGATCCCCAGTTCTGCTGGGCAGTACCAACTGGGGCTGGGGGAAAAGAGGAGGTGAACTGAGAGGTAAAGACACCGCACGCTCGGTGGTTGTTCTAGTGGGGTGATGGCGCTTTTAGGCAGTACGCAAATATTATAAGGTGAACTTAGATGTAAGTGCTGTGCAAAAGGGTAAGGAGAATCACGCCTCTCCCTATATTGCGGTAAACCACAGACAAAAAACTCCAAGGTCCCCTGCAAACAACTCCTCCCTGCTCTGAGAGCAGTTCAGCCTGCCTCCCCCGCAAAGCTGCTCAGCAGCATGAAAAAATACAATGATAAAACCCTCTAATTATTATCAATACATTTGTTTTTTCTTTCACTGCTTTGCAGCAGTGGGGCGACGCTCCTCCGCCTTAGCGGAGGAACCGCCACTGTTAATTAAGCGTGCATTTCTGTAGGCAGAAAGGCAGCCCTCAATCTTAATTATGTTTTCTCATTTTTACCACTTCTTTGTTGGTATCTGAAGGCAATGTGGCTTTTAAGTACATGCGATGCCACATAGCAACAATACACATAAATACACTCCACATCATACCACATAATTCTAATCAGTATAATTTCACTCAACGCCACACAGTTCCAGGCAACACAGTTCCACGCAACACATTCATTCCACACAATTCAGCAACACACGGCATAATTCAACTCAACAACACATTTACACAACACACCAACATACATCCAATCCACACCACACAATACTGCATCATGCCACAAAATTCAACACACCACATAATTAAACTGCACAACATACCACTCCACACAACAAAAAATATAATTCCATATAATTACACTCCTTGACACACAATCTCACTCTATATAATTCCAGTACACTCAAAAACAAATAATTACTATCCACATAATTCCACTGCACACCATGCCACATAATTCTACGCCACACGATTCCACAACTTACAATTCCAATCCATACCCCATAATTCCACTACACACTACATACCCCCACTCCATAACACTTAGGTAAAAAACAGTGTCATTTACAACTCAATAGCTCCAACTCTTGGAAATGCGATACCTATTGGCATTGTCAATTCTTGTTTTTTTTTATAGTTGTTCTTTTTGACAGTTTTATATAGTGTAAACTCTGCCCAAGACTATTTTGAGCTCTATTCATGTGCACCAATTATAGTCCCCAAGATCAGATTTTTTATTTAAGGGCCTTGGAGATTAAGTTATTTGCCCAGAATCACAGGATGTTGAGAGCAGGCGCTGGGACTCGAAACTGATCCCCCATCTCAGCAACTCTGACCTTCAGGCCTCATGTGTTTATGCACAAGCAAGGCATGCAAGTGGAAGGATTCTGTTTATGTGAAGGACACTGGGGCCAAGGTAAAAGTGGCCTACAGCCTGAGCAATAGAACAATAGTGAAGCCCCTTAGTTTACTTATTTCTCAACCCCTCCCCAGCCATCCTTTAACTGAGTAACAGAACATTACCAGCCCCCACAGCGAGGCCCCAAAATAAAGCCACCCTTTCCCGCCCACCATGCCCCTTGAATGAGAAGGGCTGTGGGTAAGGTGTAAAATATGACACCGAACACCGTTTCTGAGCGGCATGGGCCCTAGGGTGTGTGAAGTGAGACTGGCTTAATGGCGTGGCCCCCAGGGAGGCAGATTCTCCCAATCACCTGATCCCCACCCCACATCAGGGGCTATGGTCTGGCAAGGCAGGGGGTCAGGGGGAGGCCACAGATAATCGTGGCACCCCAGCGAGGCTGCTTTACTATCCCAGTCCAGTGTCCTCTGTGGACTGGGGAAGCAGATGAAAACGACCCACAGAGGGCACTGACAAGTCGGCTCTTCGGCCAAAGCCCGACTGCCCGCAGTGCCAATCCGTCCCTGGCCACCGCCCGCACCACGGCTCCAGTACGGTAACGGCCTGCACCAGACTGGCGATCCAGGGGGGGGCAAGTGCCCCTCCTTGCCCCCCCTTGCGGACGCCCATGTTTCCTCCTTCCCCTCGGTTAATTTGTTGATCGAACGGCAGATTGTTAAATATATCCCCCCTCATGGCTTGTAATTTCTGCCGCGGCGTTAAGCCGCCACGACGGGGCTGTGGGCAGCGCGAGCTCCGAGGGGCTGCAGGATTCATCCCCGGGCCCCAAGGGCACGTGCACTAATTATCTCGCGGATCGCAGAGTCAATGGCGCAGATCTATGGTCCACTGGGAGAGGCCCGGGTGAAGAGGGACAGCTTAAACCAGTCGGCGTGAAGCCAGCTTATTCATAATGAAACGGGCGTGATGGATCGCCCCAGACTGCTGGACGAGCAACAGCGACTCGATACTGTGCCGCGGCGGTGCGTGCATAAAGTGTTCGCTTGCAGGGCCATATATCTGATTTTTGCGTGGAGGGTGGAAGAGCTGCAGACTCAGGCGATGAGTTGTTGCTGAGCCGGACACATTTTTTGCGCGTAGGTATTCACTCCAGACTCTGGACTAAGGGGCTTATTTACAAAGCCCTTGCGCCGCTTTTGCGTCATGTTTGTCATGGGAAAAGTGACGCAAAAGTGGCGCAAGGCCTTGTAAATAAGCCCCTTAGTTAGGGTGACCAGAATTTTAAAGCCAAAAGACGGGACATTTCACAAAAATAGAAGAAGGACTAGCATTTTACTTCAAGCGATGAGAGCGCTCCTCAGCAGAGAATTACAGAACAGGCAGTAAGAACATACATACAATCTGGGGCCATATTATCAAGAACAAGCGATAAAATTATCGCCGCTTTATCGGCAGGAAACTGCCGCTAAAGCGGCAATAATCGCCTTGATAATATGTCCTTGTGAATTCCCATTGCAGCCCAGGTTCTGGTGTTAACCTGGGCTGCTATGGGAATTCACAAGGGCATATTATCAAGCCCATTATCGCCAATTTAGTTTCCATCTGCCGCGCTACACCCCACCATGCTAATGTGGCGGGGTAAATGGCTGTCCGGCAGGGTGTTTTTGCAGGCGGATCGCCACTGCCAATCGGGCAGTGGCGATCCGCCCGCCATGCTAATAGGCCCTGAATTGTTTACATATTTCCTCAGTTGCTGCAGAAGCCCATTGCACAGCAAACATATACATTAGGGAGGGTAGCTACCAGGGCTAGTGATGTTGGTTTCCTTATATATCAATAACTTGAAGCCAGAGACCACATTCAATACAACAAGCAAAGTGGCGTTAGAAATATATGTCACCATTTATGGAGAGGTGAGTAAGTTTGCTAAAAGAGTGACCATCTTATGGTGACACCCTACGGAATGCCGCATCATCAGGCCATCCCTTGAGGCCTGTGAGGATTGCCTTACATGAATGAAGTTCAGGATAACCGAAGATCAGCGGTTATTGCTGAAAGACTAAGAATAGAAAGTAGTTGACTGATTGCATGGACATTGGTAGTAAATGCACAGTTTGAGTGGCAGGTCTGAAAAGGTAAAAAGGCTCTCCATCCATGGCGTATCCTGGATCGGTGAGTCATCGGTATGTTGTGTGTATATGTACTTCACGGTCATGAATATTCAAAAGTTCTCCCCACAAAGATAACCCTGGGAGATTAAGAACTTTTTCCAACTTTCTACTTGGTGTTTGGGGGATTTACCAGCTATAATCCAAACACATTTATAAAGATGAAGCTGAGTTATCTATGAGATGCATGCATACAGGCAGGTGTACCTTTCCACCACTGCAACATTGTTTGAAACTAAAGTACTCACAGTCCCGTGGCTCATCTAAAGCTCTGGCGACCCAGGTAGAATTTTTGGTCTGCCATTTACAATATATAGGTATAAATCATGCTGTTGTTTGACTCGTTAAAGCATCACAAATGATGCTCTGTTGGTAACACAGTGATTTTCTAGTTTCCATACATCACCCAAACTGGTTTGGTTAATTGCCCAGATGAGGCAAAAGCAATTTGCCAGAACATTAGACTGTCATTTTTACCCATAGAACTTCATACATAGGATAGAAGCGGTGAATTGACAAAGGGGCATGTTAGCAAGAACCTCGTTAAAACTATGAATGTTTTAGCGGCAGGAAACTGCAGCTAAAACGGCGATAATGGGCTTGCTAATATGCGTTATAGAATTCCAATAGAAGCCCAGGTTAGATGTGCAGGACAGCTAACTTGGACTTCTATTGGTATTCTATAATGCATATTAGCAAGCCCATTATCGCCGTTTTAGCGGCAGTTTCCTGCTGATAAAACAGCCATAGTTTTAACGAGGTTCTTGCTAATATGCCCCACAGTTTATACACAGATGAACAGTGTGCTTCACATTGAGGGGTTGGTGAACCTTCCAGGAAGTATTCCACCTAGTTCCCGATTATTAACTTTGACATTGTGCAATTGACACTGCCTCAGCCTCTGCCCATGAGTCGTTTTTCTCTCGAGAGTGGTGTGCGATGTGTACTGATTTGTTGCTTATCTATGTTTCCGGTGCCATGTGTTATTGCTTTCTTGGTCTGATTCCTCACAGGTGTGGTGGATTGCACTGTTTACCACCTGCTTTGGGCAGGAGATCCCTTTTATGACAGTATCAGCATTGGAGGCTTGCTCCTGTGATTCACAATGATCCTATTGTAGAGTGGGTGGTATTTACCCTATAATTGTCTCTTTCTTGTGCTGTTCTGTTGTTTGCCTGTTAATCGGAGCTGAATCTGAGCACTATGATACTTACAGCACAAGTGTATGCTCTATAAATTAATACATACAGCCTGGCTGGACTAGGAACAAGAACCAGCCCTGGCCAAAAGTTTCAAACCAACTCTGCCCTCTTGACTCTCTTCAAATCTTCTATTTCTACTGAATTAACCTCTGGGATCTGAGAAAAGGACAGAGGCCCCAGGAGGGGCCCTGGGCTTTCAAATTCGGCCTCGAAAGGGCTCCTGCCTATATGGGAAATGGCCTATGGAATAAAAGGCTTGTCCAGCCTGACATACTTTTTTGGAAATTTTGCATGAAAAATATCACTCATACAAAAATTAGATGCTGTTTAATCAGCTTCAAATTAGCCAATGAACACTATCTGGCAGAGCAGAACAGCCTATTTAATTATATGTTTTCCTATAGTACAGATCAGTCCTGGGAGCATGTGAATGCGTTAGATCACAAAATACATTGTATTGTGTTAAATACAGTGCATTCCTGCCCTTTCCCATTCACCCAACGCAGCAAGGTGGCTTGCTGCGCTGCATGAAAGCTAGTTAAATATGCCCCTAAATTTTAACCCTGCGAAGTCCAACACCTTCCCAACTGTTGCACAAACTTGAGTGGGAATAGTAAACCTCACCCCTCTGAAGTCCAATGCTTTCACTACTGTTGCAGAAACTATAGAGGGAATAGTAAACTTAACCCCTCTGAAGCGCAACGCTTTCTCCACTGTTGCTCAGACTGGAGTGGGAATAGTTCATTTAACCCCTCCGACGTGCAATGCTTTCCCTACTGTTGCACAGACTGAAGTGGGAAAAGTAAATGTAAGCCCTCAAACATCCAAGGCTTTTGCTAATGTTACATAGACTGGTGTGGGAATAGTGCATTTAACCACTCTGAAGCCCAACGCTTTATCTACTCTTGCACAGACTTGAATGGGAATAGTAAATCTTACCCCTCCAAAGTGCAACACCTTCCCTATTGTTGCGCAGACTGGAGTGGGAATAACAAATTAAACCTATTCGAAGTCCAACACTTTCCTTTATGTTGCACTGTTTGGAGCGTGAATAATATATTTAACCTCTTTGAAGTCCTACACTTTATCTACTGTTGCAAAACTGGAGTGGAAATAGTGTATGTATTATTCTCAGACTTGAATACGTTTCCTAATATTTGTTAAATATATTTATTGTTAATATTTTTTCATAATTTGAATTTTATAGTATTTGTTTATATTTTTGTTTTAACATGTTCATAATATTTTTTGTACTTTTCTTTTTATGTTTTTTAGTGTTTTATTGTTTTAACTGATTAGGGGGCATATGTATCATTGAAATTCGCATTCGCAAAGGCCGAAATTCGCAGAATTTCGGCCTTTGCGAATGCGAATTCTCAATATGGTATGTATTAAACAAATGTGGTTCAAAATAAGGAATCGCGCAATTTGCTATTCCTTATTTTGCGATTGCATTTAAGGAATCGCAAAATTTGCGATTCCTTAAATGCAATGTATGATGCAAAAAAATATTGCTAATTGTCCCTAAGGAATCGCAAATTACCACCAACTTCAAGTTGGTGGTAAGTTGCAAATTCCTTTTAAAAAGCATTTTATTTTAAAAAAAAAAAGGTGCCATGTGACGCTCATACATGCCCTTAGGGCATGTATGTGCGCCATATGCGCACACATGTCATTTTCAGGGGTGCAGCAGGGTGTCCTTTGGACACCCCTGCACCCTTGAAAATATTCTCAATTTGCGATTAGCTAATTGCTAATCGCACATTTCCCCTTCATTCCTATGGGCCTCCTGGCCCATAGAAATGAATGGGAACTTATTCCTTAATTGCGATTAGCAATTTGCTAATCGCAATTAAGGAATATTAAGAAATCGCTAAAAAGAAGCTGATTTCTACATACATACCATTTTGCGATTCCTAAATAGCGATTCCTTAAAAATCGCTATTTAGGAATCGCAAAACAGAATGTTGATACATATGGCCCTTAATGTTTTGGAATTTAATTCTTATTTTTTTTGTTTCATGTAAATATATATATATTGTGCCTTTTATAGTAGTAAATGTAAAGAATTAAAACTATTATTATAAAATAATATATTTTAAATAATTGTTACATATTATATATATGTATGTGAGTTTATATAAGAATATATTTCTATATATAGCATTAAGCATTATTGAAATGTTCTTAATTAACATTATATTAAATGTATATATTAAATTATTTAAGATGTACTCCTTTCAACTATATATATTAAACAAGAAACTATGGACCAGATGTAGGTCACCAAACACCGATCAGCCGTTACCGACCGGTATTTGGTTTGTGACATGTAGGGGGCCTAAAATGTACCGATTCGGTAAATTTACCGATTCGGTAAAATACCGAATCCGTAGATTTACCGAATCGGTAAATCTACATGTAGGTGGCACTGAAAACAGTTCTGCCTTGCGAGGGGATGGGACTGGATGAGGAGGGAGGTGGTGAGGGGGTGGACGAGGGGGAGTTATGCATTACCTCACGTTTGGGAGGGGGGGCGGGCGTGGAAGGGAGGTGCAGTTCAGTTGAGGGGGAGTTGGTTGGGGGAGGGTGGCAATCATGTACACACATTCATGCACTTTCAGACTCCACTACTCGCTGGCACACCCGAGTCCGACCTAATACATCGCTTTGTGCACATAAATGGTGGGAGATGACAACACACGATCTAGAGACCATATGGGTTTTAGTGTCCTAACCTGGAACGTCAACGGACTGGGCAATAGGATCAAGAGGGGCTTAGTAAACGCATACGTTAAAAGACAAAACCCAGACGTACTCCTGCTGCAGGAAACTCATCTTAAAGGGACTCACAGCGCCTTTCTGGCCAGGGGCCGACACAAAGTACTAGCGCATGCAGGTTATACTACTGACTCGAGAGGGGTGGCTATCATCATAAAGAAGACCTTCCCATTCCTTGTCACCCACTCATGGATAGACCCACTGGGGACATATGTGGGGGTCAAGGGGACTTGGAACAGACGTACATACACAATCATATCAGTCTATGCGCCGCCGAAACTACAGGCGAGCACCTTCAGGAAAGTGGCCGATATACTCTTGGACACGGCCGATTCCGTCCAAATACTAGGGGGGACTTTAACGACATTATGGACCTACAGCTCGATCGGTCAGGTGCCGCTCTGGAGCGGGCCCCGTCTCCCCTGTCCCAACTGATCGCTAATATAGGACTTACTGATGTTTAGAGGTGGATACATCCAACTCAGAAGGCTTACTCCTATTACTCGGGTGCGCATAAAGTGTTCTCGAGACTAGATTATGTGTTTCTGTCCAGACAATACTTGGCCATCGGCGATACCGCGGAATACATTGCGAGGGGGATCTCTGACCACTCCCCCCTGCTAGTTAAAGTGGGTTGGGGACGGAGTGCGGATGGGATTTCCTGGCGCCTAGCAGCATGGGACCTGCAAGAAGCGGCGGTCCTGCGCGGTGTACGGGCTGACCTGGCAGTCTACATTGCAGAAAATGAAGGGACGGTTGACTCGAGGGTGACCTTCTGGGAGGCTCTAAAGCCAGTTCTACAGGATAGGATACAAAGTAGGCTGGCGTAGAAACGGAGAAAACTCCAGTCGGAGGTAGCGGATGTGGAGGCATCCATTCTGGAACTAGAGAGAGACTATCAGACCTTCCGGAATCCTGAGACTCTCAGGAAACTCCTTGACCAACAGAAACATTATAGAGAACTGGTGACCGGGGAGGCTAAAACCCAAGCCCTCGCCACCCTCCATCGCCTCTATGACGTGGGGGCCAAGTTGGGCAAATTATTGGCATGGTTGAGTAGAAAGGAACGTGCGGCCAGGTGGGTGGAACACATCAAGGGACCGGATGGGACAAAGATTGAGTCCGATGTTCAAATAGCAGAGGCATTTGCCTCGCACTATGAACTCTTCTATGCAGCTACGGAATTAGGAACGCATGAGGATGATCTAAACTACTTGGAGCGAGTAGACCTGCCAACTGTGTCACCTGAGGCCCTCCAGGCCCTGGAGGCTGACATCGCCTTAGAAGACATATCTGTCGCACTCACCAGACTACGCCCAGGTAAGACTCCGGGGCCTAATGGCTTCCCAGCGGAGTTCTTCAAACGCACGGCGGACCTCCTGAACCGCCATCTGAAGGGTCTCTTCGAGGGAGCTTTCCAAGACGGGAGACTCCCCCCTGACCTCGCCGCAGCGACCATCAGCCCAATTAAAACCACGAGACGATTGCGCGTCCTATCGGCCCATTTCCCTCCTTAACATGGAGGTGAAACTTTTGGCCACCATTCTGGCGCTACGTCTACGGTCCGTGATACCGGACCTTATACATTTGGACCAGACGGGATTCTTACCAGACAGGGCCACCAGATTAAATCTCCGCCGATCTCACAACTGGTTACAGGAGGTGCGGGCTAGAGAGGAGCCTCATTGGTTCCTCTCCCTTGATGCCGAAAAGGCCTTTGATGCTGTTCACTGGCAGTTCCTGAAAGGAATATTGCTTAAATTTGGCTTTGGACCCAAGTACCTGAAATGGGTACAGCTCCTCTATACTGAACCTTGGGCTAGAGTAAGAGTGAATGGGAAACTTTCTAGAAGCTTTCAGATCCAGAGGGGGACCCGACAGGGGTGCCCGTTGTCCCCCCTCCTCTTAGCACTCACCATCGAGGCGTTGGCCGCCCGGATCTGGCACAACCCAGACATTAGAGGTTTTAGGAGGAATGAGACGGACTCCACACAGGAGAAAATCTCCCTGTATGCAGATGATATCCTGCTATATATTACGCATCCAGAGACAACCATGCCGGCGCTGTTTCATGAACTCGAACAATATGGTAGGCATGCGGGTTACCGTATCAATTGGCATAAGTCGCTCCTCTATGATCCCGGGGGACGGGGAGACTCGGTGGCACTTCCAGAACAATTGTTGACTACAACTGAGGGCTTCCAATATCTCGGAGTCTATGTAACCCTGGATAGGTCCCTGTCATTCCAACGAAACCTGGAGCGAATTATTTTGAATTCCAATGCGGATATGGATCGATGGAGACTACTGCCCCTTACACTTTTGGGCCGAGCGGCCCTGTATAAGATGATTATCCTACCCAAGTACCTCTACGCCCTGCAGAACGAATACTACCCGCTCCCTGCCAAAGTACTCTCCAGAATGCACACGGACCTGAAGGCCTTCCTTTGGTTGGGTAAACAACCTAGAGTAGCACTAACTACCCTTCAGAGACACCAATACAGCGGGGGGATATCACTTCCGAACTTGGAAGCCTAATATTGGGCAGAGCATCTTGCCCCGATCAATGACTGGTTGCACGCCCCGGTAGATCACCCTACTTATGCTCTTGAAAGGTATAAAATGTCCACCCGAAACTTACTGTATTACCTTTATGGGGGCAACCGACGGGAACCGCTGCTTCCGGCAACGACCACTACACTACACTCTTGGTATAAGGCTACAAAGCGCACTGGTTGGGAGAAGACACCCACACGGCAGACGCCACTATGGCACTGGAAGTGGTTAATGGAACTGAAAGATGGCCGCCTGGTGGTAGGAGCTCTGGTCCGGAGCTCCTAGTGCTGGGGATCCCTTTCCGGAATTATCCCCGATAGCACGCACCACCATCAGCGAGGAAAGCATGTAAACGGCCGTAAAGAAGTAACTGGATTAACGAGTAACTGGAGTCAAAAGTAACTGGTAAATTTGATGCAAATCGCATACCTGCAACATGGACGACTGAGACCCCTTCAGCCTCGGCGGAGCAACGGTGGAGACCGGGACGGCTGGAGCTAAGCGGTGGTGCCACAGGAGGTGCCTGCGATTGCCGCCTGCAGTGGACTGCCCGGTCATCTGAATCCCGATACCCGCTGTCTGCCTGCGGGCACCGTCTGCAGTGGACTGCCCGGTGCCTGCCTGCGGTCGGCGTCACATCCCGGACGACTGAGCCCCGCTGCCTGCCTGCGTTCACCGCCTGCACTGGACTGCCCGGGGACCCCAGACGGGACTGCGGCGGGAAGACCTGACATCGCCACACTACTGGACTGACAGGACATCTGAGTCCCGCTGAGCCTGCAAACACCGTCTGCAGTGGACTGCCCGGTGCCTGCCTGCGGTCGGCGTTACATCCCAGGCATCTGAGTCCCGCTGCCTGCCTGCCCAGGAACCCCAGAAGGCGGCGGGAAGTCCCGACACCGCTGCACCAGGAGGGCGGTGTGGCTGTCACGGCGGTCGCTGTGTGTGTTTACGGAGGGCTCGCCGCCCCCCCCCCCCTCCACCGGTGAGTGTTGCTGATTTCCACCGGGGCGAGGGACAGGTGGATGGGAGTTGGAGCGGACCGGTCCGGCGAGGGTGACGGGGGTCGCTCCAAGGGGAGGCTTCTCCCCCGCCCCCCCTCCCAGGGAAGCTTGGAGAGCGAGACTTTTGGAGTGGCGGATCGGCGAGAGTGGGGCGTCTGAGGCGACTCTGGTATGCCCTATTTGTGTGTGTTTTGGGCAGCCCCTCCATAATGTTTTGGGCTGCCTGATCTGAGCAGCGTCAATGGCGACGCGGAGGGTGGCTGAACGAGAGTCCTCTGCTCTGCACGCTCGTGCTGATGCTTCGCTCTCTGCCTGGAACTCTGCGTGCTAGACTGTGACGGGGAAGGTAACTGCGCACTTAGACATCACTTTAAATTTTGATGCCGGGCTCTCATGGTCTGCCCGGACCTTTGCACGCAATCTTTCCAATCTTTTCATTTTGGACAATCATGCCGGCTTTTCACATGTTTGCATTTCACAGTACTATATGCCCGGAATTTTCAAACTGACCGTTATACTTTGCATTTTCGCGGGCTTTGCGATAGTCTCACTCTCCATTGGCCATTATGGCTGGAGCCACAACCCAGAGCCATAAATCGCCCCCCTGCCCACCAGATGACCATGAGGCTACATACCAACGCGGTCAGGGATCAGCAAAACAGAGATAAGCCCCTCTCCTCACCATCTACATAGAATTTGATCTCTATCCTCTCCTCCCCTTCAAGCAACATGGAAGATGGACTAAATCGACCTGCCCAGAGTAGAAAGGGAAACTAAACTTTGTATTCACTACAATCTGGTGGCCATTTTAGACTGGTCTCTCTCTCTCTCTCACTCTCCCTGCTATCTAAGCAACAGCAACAAACAGAGGACTACTGGCTCTATTACACCTATTTGGCGGCCATGTTAGACTAGACTAATCTCTTTCAGGGCGGCCATCCTGGACTAGTCATTTCCATCATTACCTGATCACACACTAAGATCTTATCATCCTTGTCTAAGCTCAACTTCCGAGTACTGTGCTCAGTTATGTAGCTAGACCTTCCTGTGAAAGATTGTTGGCCTATTATGGCAGTATTATATTTCTACCTAAATTTTGAACATTTGCAATGCACAGATTGCTACCTCATATACGAAAGAATGTCTGCTTACTAGTGCAGTATTATGTTTATACTTGTAATTTGAACTTTTGTACCTATACCTATTATTGCAGTATTACTCTGCTACCTGTATTTTTGACTGATGTTAGCAGTAATTTGTTTGTTCATATATTGGATTCATTAATTCATTAGTAGTATTTTTGACTGATATTAGCAGTAATTTGTTTGTTCATATATTGGATTCATTAATTCATTAGTAGTTTAGCCCTATTTTTATACTGTATATGTGGTAAGCTGCACCTATCTCGCCTCCATCACTATCACTCACTGTTCGCTACCTCATTTACTTGGTTCTTCGATGTAAGCTACTTCACGATGTTGCACTGATCATTACTACCTCATTCACCTCGTTTTGTCATGTAAGCTGCACCCCGCCACTTTCTACACATAGACTACATCGCTGCTACCTCTTACACTCAGATGAGCAAATTTGATTCCACCTAACCAGTTCTACCTCCCATATTTTGTACATGGGGTAGGATGACTGCTACCTCGTACATAGGATACATTATGTAAGCTGCACCTACGCACGGTTTGTTCCTGGATTGCACTGAATTCTACCTCTCATTCTTTTGTTCACTCACTAGTGTCACCCCTGTTGCCCTGTAACCAACGGCTGACAGTTTTGATTGTCGTCTTATCTCCTACACCCAACATCACAGCCTTTCTAAAATGGAGCTCAGCGGCAAGCACACTTTTAGAATCATATACCCTTCCACCCTCACCAAGAAAGCCACTAAACGCTTTAAACATAACTTCTTGAGGTCGCACCCTGAAACACCCTTTGCTGACACCTACTTCTCACCGGGCAATGGAGCCCTGAATACTGATACCATCTTCCACACCTCACGCAGAGCCCAATGGAGAAAAGCGTTCCTAACCCTACTCACCGTCTCCACCACCAGGAAAACAACTCATGGCCTAACTCTCTCTATCGCACCTTCCCACCTCCTCCCTGGCAGGGCTACCATTACTATCTACAATAGCGGGATTGTCCTAATTCAATCAAGAACCTGGAACTACTAGACGACCTGTTCCCCAAGTTCAAAGAGCACCTTGCCAAGCTGCGGACCCCCACCCAGAACTCCACCAGCACTATCACCCCGACGTCGCAGCCCCCGCATACATCACCTCTACCCCCAGCACCCCAGTATATGGCCCACCTGCTGTTAACGCCCCACACTCCCCAAGCACAGTCACAAATCTCTCAACCTCATATACTAGCCGCCCTTCTAACATGACCCCTTTTACCCACACTCATACCCCCCCATCCCCCTCCCCCCTGACATAACAACCCCCACCCACAACACGCCACCATCTGAACATACCGCCGCTCGGAGTTTACCCACCCCCCCTCCCGTCCCCCCCACGGGAGAGACGTCCCCCTCCCCAGTTCCCTCCCCAATCTCACCCACGACACGCTCACACCTGACACAACATCTCTCACCCACAACACGCCACCATCTGAACACACCACTATTCGGAGTTTATTCACCCCCCCCTCCCAGCTCCCCCACGGCGGACACCTCCCCCTCCCCAGCTCCCTCCCCACTCCCACCCACGACACTCTCACCCTCCCAACAAAACATACAGAACATACCGCCTCCCCTACCTTAGCATCCCCCTCTATCCCACCTCCTACTCTCAGCCCTCACTACCCTCTTGTCTCCCTCAATGTATTCAACATTCACTCTCTCTTCCACTCTCCGGCACAGCCTATGCCTCCCACCCTCCGCCCTCACCTACTTCACCCACACCCCTCGCCCACAAACACGCCCACACTTTGAATGCCATCCCACTTATTAGCTCCACAGAACGTTCCAACAACGCTAGTACATCCCCCCCCTCGATACCCTGCCCGCTTTCCAGCTCACTGCTCAACGATTCACCACTGGCTCTCACCACCAACCCCATCCCCAATACACCTCCTGACCTGACCTTATCCACCCTCCAACAAGTCAAAGAGGATATTCTACAAATCAAAAAAGATGTCCACGCAATCAAAGACCTTCTCTCCTCACAGCCCAGTCTACCTCACACCCTCCCTCCACCCTACAAACGACGCACCCTCCCTACATACCCTCGCCTCCAACGACACCCGCGCTGGCCGACTATCCCCGTTCGCAATAACTCCCACCGCCCCCGTCGTGTCCTCAACCCACTGTCGGACCGCGACCTATGCTCTCTCCTACGCTCCTATGGCCCAGGTCCGGTAAAACACATATCCAACACACACTTCCCCATACCCACAATTCTTACAAACCCTCTGAGGCTCCCAACACACAACAACAGAGGTTCCGTCCCTAACAACCTCAGAAAAATTCCCCTCACACTAGAAAGCTCGACCACCCTTCTCTCTCCCAAACTCAAATGCATCCTACTCAATTGCAGATCGGCCCAGAGACACTCCTCCGACATCGCTGATCTCGTCTCAGCTATGGATCTAGACCTAGCCATTCTAACGGAAACGTGGCTTACTGAAGCCTCTACCCCGATTATGGACATACTAGTCCCCCCCAATTATCACATCATCAGGCTGGACAGATCTCCTGGCAAGACGGGCGGGGGAATTGCATGCATCTTTAGGAGCAATCTCTCCGTTACGAAAGTCAACTCCCCCTCCCTTTCCTCCTGTGAACTCCTCTGCCTCGACATCTCCAGCGAGGGCAAACAAGTTTGTGCTTTACATCTCATCTATCACCCGCCTGGTGACAATCTCATATTCACCCAACAACTCATGGACATGATCACTTCCAATGCCGGTCGGCAGACCACCCAAGTCTACCTGGGTGACTTCAATCTCCACTGGAGCGATCAGAAAGACACAGTAGTGAATAGTCTCAAAACTTTCCTTAATGCGCTTGACCTCTCCCAGATATGCGATAGACCAACACACGACAAAGGCTCGATACTCGATCTCATCATTGCCAAAGAGAACTCTACTCAACTGGAGGCGATACAACGCTGCGACTGGTCTGATCACCACATTATCACCTTCTTTATCAATGAAAAAGTTAAACCTAACCCGGCTCAACCAATCAAATCCAAAACGTGGAAAAGGGACATGAAGAATCTTAACCCCTCTACCCTGCCTCCCCACATCGGCAATCGCCTCCTTCCCCCTTCAGGTACCTCGGATGTTCACTCACTGTTAGATCACTACCTTGATTCTATGAATACAATAATCAATGAAGTCGCCCCACTGCAACTGAAGAGAGTCTCCACCAAAATTTCCAACCCCTGGTATGATGATAGACTCAATGACGACAGGCGTACTATGCGAATGGCAGAGCGCACATGGAGATTGGACCCTTCAGCACTGCACCTCAAAAGACTTAAGAACAAGAGAAATGCCTACTTCAGGAAAATAAAGCGCACAAAGTCGGACTTCTTTAGCCGCCAGTTGGACCAAGCAAAAAACAGGCCAAGAAAGTTGTTCGAACTAATCAAGACCCAAACAAAGACACAACCCTTACAATCAAACAGTACAACTAGCGACACCCCACACTGTGAAGCCTTCTCTGCTTTCTTTAAGCTAAAGACTGACAACATAAGAAATGACCTCATCATGGATGTAAGCCGATTCCCCAACCACATCAGAATGTCTAACACTCAACCTAAAAACAAGGCATCCTGGTTGTACTTCGATACCTACTCGGAAGAAGCAATACACAAACTGCTCTGCACCTTGAAGCCCTCTAATCACCTCACAGACCCTCTACCTGCTAATGCTGTAAAAGACTTCATCCCTTTGCTCCCTCTCTGGACCAAAATCATCAACAGCTCCCTACAACAAGGCCTCATTCCAGACTCCCTCAAGGTGGGGCAAGTCACGCCTATACTCAAGAAACCTACAGCTGATCCGTCTGACCTAAACAATTACCGGCCCATCACCAATATCCCCACCCTGGCCAAACTGCTGGAGAAATGCGTCCAACTCCAACTAACAAAACACATTGATCAATTTGACCTCCTCAACCCTCATCAATCAGGCTTCCAAGCGAAACATAGCACAGAAACAGCTATGACACACATAATTGATGACGCCCTCCAATTTCTGGATCGCAATGAGTCCTGCCTCCTCATCCTTCTTGACCTCTCCTCAGCATTTGACATGGTCAAACATGAGAACTTGTTGGAGCTGCTAAGCACTAGAATGGGTCTATCGGGAACTGTTCTCAAATGGTTTTCGTCCTTCCTTCACAACCGGTCTCAGAAGTTCAAGATCAACAATACGCTTTCTACACCTGCGCCTGCAGATCTAGGTGTTCCACAAGGATCCTCCCTCTCCCCCACACTGTTCAACCTCGTCATGGAACCGCTCGCCACCCTGCTCCAAGCCTCCAATGTCCAATTCCATATATACGCTGACGACACACAACTTTACCTAAAGCTACAATCCCCGGAAGATATCAAACTTCTGAACTCCACGCTTATCAACACTCAATCTTGGCTGGCCGATAATCACCTCAAACTAAATGCTCTGAAAACTGAGTTCCTACTCATCTCACCCCCGGCGAAAATTTCCACCACCCAAACCTGGCTCAATAACCTAACAGCACTCAATGTCCTTCCTACCATCGTGGACTCTGCAAAATCCCTAGGCATCACACTCGATGCCAAGCTCAACATGCAGCAGCACGTTAGCAAAGCCACAAAAGGAGCTAATCTCCAAATCAACACACTGAGGAAAATTAAACCCTTCCTCCCTGCCGAAGACTTCCGAACTGCTGTACAAGCTTTAGTCATCCCTCGAATAGACTACGGAATTGTGGCCCTCAGCGGACTCCCGCTATCCACAACAGCACCCTTAAGAGCCTCCCTGAACGCTGCCGCGAGACTCATTACTGGCTCAAGAAAACATTCGCATATATCCCCAGACTTAAAGTCTCTAAAATGGCTGCCTTTTGAAGCTAGAATACAGCAAAAAATCGCAGTTATGACACACGCGGCCGTACACCACAATGCACCCAACTACCTCGCTCAAAAGTTGTCTATATCAGGAGGTTCGAGATCCAATAGAAGTGCAAAAAATCTACTCCTGAAACCTCGTAGATTCCGGAAAGAGAAAACATACAAGCGCTCCTTCTCAGGAATGGCACCCAGGATCTGGAATGCGCTCCCTCCTGAAACCAGGCTTATCTCCTCCACTGCACTCTTCAAGAAAGAGGTGAAATCCATCCTTCTGGCCAATATCTCCTGAACCTTTTAGGGGCTGGATCAGAGACTCTGCATTGCTTTGTATCACTGCTCACCCTGTCCTTTGGCACTATACTTCTACTTGGTGGGAACACTATTACGTTACTCTCTTACTACCAACCAATATATGATACACTCTGGTTTACTGAGTCACTCTCCCGATGCCCTCACTCAGTGTCCTCTCTATACTAGGACATTGGTATAAGACAACCTCACACCCAAGGTGTACCTGAACACCTCTGTAGTGGGATCAATGACTTGTGCCGTCTTATATTACTTGTTTACCTGATTGTATATTGATATGTCTTATGTATGTTATTATTACCCTACCATGTTAGTGATTTTTATACTGCTCCCACTATCTCTGTACACTCCTACTGCCCCTGCCCTATCTTTGTGAAGCGCTCTGATATCTGTAAGGATCTTGTACGCGTTATATAAAACTTTGAATAACTAAACTGAGCAAACTGAAAGGCTTTCAAAGATGGGACAATATAGGCATCTCCACTATAGGCGATGTGATCTCCAAAGGGGCCCTAAAATCCTTCATGGCATTGAAAACCGAATTTGGCTTGCACCACTCGCAATTCTTCAAATACGCACAACTACGGCACGCCTGGCGGGCCCAAAATTTCCAAATAACCGAGCTCCCAGAATATGCGCCGCTGGAGGGACGACTATTGCAAGAACAAGTTGAGGGGAAGACAGTCTCACTCACATACAAAACCCTAACCAACAACATGCTGGGCGACTTAGCGAAACTTAGACAGACGTGGGAATCGGAGGTGGGTCAGATGGACGACCTTGACTGGGACATAGTGTTAATGCACCCAAGGGATGTCGCAATTAAATCTAGGTTGCTTCTTATCCAATTTAATATGCTCCACAGAACATATTACGATAGAGTGCGGCTCTATAAAATGGAGAGGGCAACAGACAAGAGCTGCCTTCTGTGCCACCGAGAGGACGGGGACTTTTACCACCTTGTGTGGACGTGCACTGTGATACAACGCTACTGGACCGCCATCTTTAGGGAATTGAGCGGGGTTATGGAGACACCGCTGCACCCGGAGCCCAGGCTGGCCCTGTTGGGGATGACTAATGATGTGGACCTGTCTGGACCCCAACTGATCTTCCTGGTGTTAGCCCTAGTTGTGGCAAAGAGGGACATAGCAAAACACTGGGGGGTCCCGACCGCCCCGGAACTACAGGAATGGAGGAGAGGACTAGACATGTATATGGCCGCTGAGATAGTGACTTATGAGGCTAGGGGGTGCCCGAAGAAGTTTCGGAGGGTATGGTCCAGGTGGCGCTCTTATCATGGATTGGATGGAGGGCTATGAGGATGGAGACTGGTTGGCGTATCTACATGTGCACAAACGAGACAAGTATGACTAGGATGTTTTTAGATCACAATACAATGCTGCAATTGATGTCCGGTCGGATTGGAGTTAATTTTGTCAAGAATATGCGAATCAGGGGCGGGTGGAGGGGGGTTACGAGTGTGTGCTTTCTTGATTACATGATTGTATTGTTGTGTACCTATAAAATACAAATACAAATATTTATTAAAAAAAAAAAAAACTTGGTTGTTTCGACTGAACCAACTGCCATGCTAGTTTCTGGGTTGTGGGTGTTTGTTAGTCTATCGCTGGCTTGGGAAAATGCGCCGGGACACTTCCGTTGGAGGTAGCTGTAAGTGTTCTAAATAAGTAATAAATAAATAAAACAAAAATTGCTTATGAACTCTAACCCATCTCTAAGTACACTGTGCAAACTGCCACTGTGTTTGCAATCCCGTTTGGAGTATGAAGAGGTTCTTGGGAAGTCCACTATTTTACTGCACTTGTGCAAATCAGGCTTGACCTTGCTCAGTGGTTTATTAAAGTACTTTCTACGGGCCAGATTTACAAACATTTGCACATGAGCAGATGTGACATAGTTCTGAATTATTTCTGGATTTCCTCCAGTTGGCTGAATATACTGATGCAAAGAAGCTTTATGAACCAGGCCCTATGAATTTATCAAAAACAAATATTGTCTATCCTGATCACTCATATTGGATTCAGACTGGTAACACATAACATGAGCTAACATTATTGTACACTATTATATGAGGGGCAGTAGCATTTTATATTGGGAGAGCACCTGAATATTAGGGCTTTTTAAAATTTCTATTCTAGAGCTTTTAAGTGCCATATTTAAATGCCAGTTTTAAAACCAGGCAAAGAGGGACAGGTTACAGAAGGATTCCATGCAGTAGCACTAAAGCAGGACCATTTACATAGCACACTCTACAGCCAGGTTGTCTCCAGCTGCTGTTTTCTTGGCAGTTCTGGACTGCACCTGAAGGAAGAGGACCAGGAGGGATTGGTACTCGGCAGTCATTGAAAAATGAAGAGCCAGATGTGTCCCTGATCAATCACCAGTGGCAGAGACTAATACAAGCATTCCTTCTATTATCTTTTTTGGTTGTAATAATGTCTGAAGTGTGAAGGAGATGTTCAGTTGTAGGTCCTATCTTCACTGCGCAACCAGACTGTCGATATACTTGACTGACAAAGCATAAGTAGGCTGAAACCTGTCTGTGGTTTCATGTATTCTTACCTATAAAAAATTTTGCTTGGAAGTTCAGCCTGGACTGTTCCTATTGGAGTAGAACCAAGACTGAGTGGCATGTTGGCTGAAAAATGATGCAGTAGAATATAGTAGAGTTCTCTGCAGTGGCTGAAATTAACTCAAGAATTCCTTCAGTCCACTAGATGGTACTGTCTGTCTTAGCTGTGAGGAGGCCTCATCTGAGTAATTTATCTTTATCTGCTTTGTTGGGATGTATGACGGTACAACACGTACCGTTTCTACGTGTGCCTTTACAACGCGTCTTTAACAACGCAAGTCGTTACAACGACTTGCGCTGTTGGGCGCGGATAGTGAATAGTATAATTTAATATTCTAACACCAGTCCTCATGGATAGTAGGGAAGGTGTTGGAATAGTAAATATACTATTCTTTATCCTTTAGCGCCCTCCAGCGCAAGTCGTGGTTACGACTTGCGTTGTAAAGGACGAGTCGTACAAGCACTGCGGGGTAACATCCGCGTTGAAAAGGATGTTCCCCGCTTTGTTGTACGCCTGTCCTTTCCTTGCATTCAGGCCCGTTTGACTGCCTAGCGCCAATGCAGGCACCCTTGCATCATGATGCAAGGGTGTGTGCATCATAAGCAGGATTGGCTTTGTGCCGGAAGAGGCACCTTCCTGCACAAAAACAATCTTGAGAGGCTTTTTCCTGTTTCTATGTGATTCATCATTACACTGTTGGCAGAAACCCCCCCCCCCGCTACACACCTTCTTAGCCTTTGTGCAACAGGAATTAGGGGCGGGAATCAGACTGTGACCAGGTCCTGCTCCCAAACCACTACTGGTGGCTAATCCCTTGGGAGGCCTTTGGCCAAGTGCAGCTGTAGTGCACTGAATACTTTTGTAAAAAAAGAATTCTGGATTTAGGAATTCTGAGGCCCCTTTGTCTAAGTGAAGGAGTGGATGACACAGAGCTTGCTATCTAGATGGGTTGAACACCTAACTTATTGTAGGCCTCCAACCCCCACAGCACACAGCCTAAGGAGGGGTTGTCCAAGCTGCAATACACATAAAAGTAGACTGAACTACAATCCCACCAAATACTTTTTTGAAAAACTTATTTTTCAGTATTTGTCGATCACGAGATACCAGGACTGTCAGCAGGACCCAGGGAGAGGAGAGTCAATGACTCGTGCATCTGACATAGGATTGCTTTTTTCATTTTCATTTTAATGCCTTGGAGGTCTCTATGTGATGCCCTATACATAGGCGTGGGGTCAGGGTAGGTTCAGCTCCCCCTGTCTGTCTTTTTGGGATTTTTCACAGCAAAGTGCTCTCTGCACTGTGTTTGATAATGGGAGTTTCAACAGACATTGGATAAATGGAGAAAAAAATCCTTAGACCAGTAGAATGTCTTTATTTATTTTTTAATTGGATTTGCCAATCTCCATTAATTTGTGATCTGCAGATAAACTGTTATGATAGCTCTAAAACTTAACAGCTCTATGCCCAGAGAGTAAAACTTTTTAAACACTCAGGGCCCCATTATGATGGCGGGCGGATCGCCACTGCCGCGCCAACGGTGCTCACCGCTGGGCCAGGGGAGCCGATCCACTCGCCATATGTCCCTGGTTCTTCCCCCGCCATATTAGTATGGCGGGGGAACCGCGGCGGACGGAAAGTCAGTTGAATTCTTGACAGTGTGGAAAAGGGACACAATATGGTGGCGGTGTTTGCAAGACACCGCCATCCATATTATGATGTAGGCAGAACATCACCTTTCCATGGTGGCGGTGCCACCATGGAAAGGCATGCAGTTCTTGCTGTTGGGACCCGTTGCTCCCCCCAGGGTGTTGGGGGGATTGGTGGTGCACATGGGGGTACCTATGGTATCCCCCTAACCTCTACATTTGCATCCACAAGGTGGCAGGCACCGAGCGGTGCCTGTTACGTTGTGCATGCAAATGTACAACACGCATTTTTTACATTGTGGTGGGTGCTGCTTACAGCACCGCCCGCCGCTATGTAAAAAATGTAGGATGCGACCGCAATGGTGGCAGTGGAATCCTGATTGACATGGCGGGACCGCTGCACCTATGGTGGGTGGTCCTGTTTGCCGCTGCGGTGGCGGTTCTGCAGCACACACGGGAAGGGCAAATCGCCATGAATGATTGTTTATGTGCAGGAAGGTGTCCCTTGTACATGAACCAACGCTTCTACAGCTCAGGTACCCTTGCAACATGGCAGCAGATTTTTTGGCACCAGTGCTAGGGGAAACACAAGGGTGCTCGACATTCTTGTGAATACGGTGAATTGAAAAATGAGTGCGGCACTGCTGATATTTGGGCTCCAACGTTTTTTAATGTGCCCTTGAGTATGTTCAGATCCAGTATGATGTTATGTTATGTTAATTAGGGTTTTGTAAAGCACTCAGCTACTCAAACAGAGTGTCCTGGCGCTGACAGACCCGACAAAAGGCACCAAATGAAAGACGCAGATGGAAATATTGGCAGAACAGCCATGTCTTGAGATCTTTTCTGAATTACAATAGGTTGTCGATCTTCCTTAGTGACATTGGCAAAGCATTCCAGGCCTTAGGTGCCAGATACTTAAAGGAGCGACCTCCAGTGCGAGCACGTCTAATGACCGGGGTCGTGGCCAGCGCCAATGAGCGTGAGGCTCTGGCCGGGTTGTGGAATCCAATCCTGTTCCTCAAGTATCCGGCCCCCTTACCATGCAAAGCTTTGAACGCGATGGTAAGGGTTTTAAAAACAATACGTTTTTGTATGGGCAACCAGTGGAGATATTTCAGGAGCCCCGCGGCGTGGGATCTCCGGCCAAGACCGAAAATTGCCCGTGCCGCAGAGTTCTGCACAACCTGTAGGCGGAACAGAAGATAGTCAGGGAGGCCAAGACAGAGCACATTCGCATAATCCAGCCTGGATCCTATCAACGCTTGGACAATCGTCCTCCTATGAGAAATAGACCTGAGTGGAAGAAATTTCTTTGGCATTTTGAGCAGGCCAAAACAATGCCCGACCAGGCCCAGAATCTGCGGTTTGGAATTAAGACCATTGTCCATCTTCACTCCAAGATTCTTCACAACTGAAGTGTCCGTGGCCGGCGGAAACATGTCTACCGGCCACCAAGATTTCCAGCCGGGGTCCGGAGCACAGCCAAAAAAAAGGACTTCCGATTTATCGGAGTTACACTTCAATTGGTTTAGTTGGAACCAAGCAAAGACTGTATCCAGGCAGTTCTTAATCTGCTCTCCATTGAAATCCATGTTCTTACCACAGGTGAAGAGAAGCTGTGTGTCATCGGCATAGGAGACAATCCGGGCACCACAAGACTCAGCCGGTGCTGCCAGAGGGGACATATAGATATTGAAAAGGGTGGGGCTCAGAATGGAACCCTGAGGAACTCCCACCCCCAGAGGCGGCACTCCGGCTGAGTACGGAGGGGCCCAGACTGTCTGTTGGCGGTCCGAAAGAAAGGACTCGAACCATCTGAATGCAGCCGAGAGGTCTAGCATCACCAACAGAGCCTTTTCCCCACCTTCAAGAACCTCCTTAATGGCCTCCGATACCTCCAACAGTGCCGTTTCAGTGCTCATATTAGCCCTGAATCCAGACTGAGTCTGATGCAGGGCAACATGAATTTGAATTTGAATTTTTAGCTATTTGTAGAGCGCACATTCACTAAGCAGTTTCTTGGCGCTGTAGGATTTCAAAGCTGAGGGGAAAATCGGGGGCTATAGGCTGAAAGCTTGCTGGAACAGAAAGGTTTTAAGGGCTTTGCGAAACTCTGTGTAGGAGGGAGAGGATCTGAGAGGGGGGGGAAGGGAATTCCAGAAATTCGGTGCGAGTACCGAAAATTTCTGGCCGCCGGATCGTTTTTTCTTGTACCGGGGGATGACTAACAAGGATTTGGAAGAGGAACGTAAGTCTCTGGCAGGGTTATAGTTGATGATGGCGGAATTGATAAAGGCGGGGGCAGTGCCCGCCCGGGCTTGGAAAGTGAGGCAGACAAGTTTGAAAAGGGCTCTTTGTTTAATTGGTAGCCAGTGAAGGGCCATGAGAAGGGGGAGGAGTGGTGGTATTTCGATAGGCCATGCACCAGGCGGGCTGCCTGGTTCTGCACCAGCTGGAGGCGTTGAAGTTCGTAGGTGGGAGCGCCATAATAGATGATGTTCCCGTAATCGATCTTAGATAAGACCATAGCCATAACAATTAATTTAAGTGCAGAGGGAGAGAAGAACCGGGATACTTTCCTAATGATACGTAAAGTGAAAAAACAGGAGGAAACAACAGAACTAATGTGGGTGTGAAGTGTTAAATGATGATTGAGTGTAATTCCAAGGGTCTTAACAGAGTGGAGAGGAGTGGGAGGAAGACCGAAGGAAGAGGGCCAAAAGGAAGGCGACCAAGGATTGCCACTGCCTCCAGTCAGAATCAGCTCTGTTTTATCCGGTTGAGTTTGAGATGGTTTGCATTCATCCAATCCCGGATAAACAGTAAGACGGACTGGAAGCTGGAAGTGCCAAGTGAGGGGGAGGAAAAATTAAAAATGAATTGGAGGTCGTCAGCATAATTGTAGACTGTGACCTCCATTTGTTGAAGTGCAAAAATAAGAGGAAAGATGTAAAGATTGAATAAAAGGGGGGAAAGAGAAGAACCCTGGGGGACGCCGCATTTCACCCTGCTGGCTGGGGCCGAAAATTCGGCCTGGTGGACCGCCTGAGTGCGTCCTTCCAGGAAGGATCCTATCCAGGTTAGAGCCTGTTCCCCTATGCCTGCCGCCTTGACACGGGACAGAAGTATGGAGTGGTCTACCGTGTCAAAAGCGGCGGACAGGTCGAGAAGGACCAGGGCCTGGGGGACGTTGGTATCGAGCCCCTCTCTGAGTTGGTCCATGACTGAGATGACCACCTACTCAGTGGAGTGCCGGGGGCGGAAGCCTGCCTGACAGGGTGCGAGGTAGTTGCTGCTCCCAATAAAGGAGCTGAGCACCTGGGTGACATGGGACTCTGCGACTTTTCCCAGATAAGGGAGGAGGGATATAGGGCAGTAGTTTGCAGGGGAAGAGGGGTCGGCCCCTGGCTTTTTTAATATAGGGAGGATTATGGCAGTCTTAAAGGAAGCCGGAACAAAGCCAGAGGTAAAGCAGTTGTTCAGTAGAGCGAGGACGGGGGACGGGCACACAGAGAAGAACTGACGAAGAATGCGTGCCGGGCCGATATCAACCGAAGAGCTCGACTTGACACGACTAAGCAGAAGAGACAAGGATTCTCTAGTGAGTGGGGGGATAAAGGTGAGGGATCGGTTATTGTCAGGGGGTTGGGGGGAGTGAAGGTGAGGGGAGGGGGGATATTGGCTTTGATGAGGGCTATTTTATCAATGAAAAACTCATTAAGCGAGTCACATGAAGCCTGAGAGGGGGGAATCTTGGGTAGGGTTCTGTCCGATGATGCCAGCTCGTGGACAGTGGAAAATATCTCACGAGGCTGGCATTCGGCAGCTAGGATGCGCCCAGAGAAGTATTCGGTCTTGGCTGTCAGAATGGCTACTTTGTATTCGTTGTGCACAGTAATGAAGTGCTGTCTGAGGGTGGGGCAATATGCTCTTCTCCGGGCTCGTTCAGCTTGCCTCAACTATAATTTCTTAGCTTTGAGGCCAGGGCTGAACCATTTGCTGGCGTTATGGGTGCGGTTGATGATGATCCGCTTCAAGGGGGCCACAGGGTCGCAGGCATTAGTAAGCCACCGATCTAATGTGGCAGCCTGGGAGTGAGGGTCCAAGCCCGAAAAATCTGGGCAGGTGGCAACTAGCGAGTTGCAGAGAGAAGGGATGTCGACTTTATGCCAGTTCCTAGCCCAGGTTTTTTTGGGAAGAGGAAGAGATGTTTTATGGCTCAAATCCAGGGAGAAAACGAGCAAGGAATGATCCGACCAGGGACAGGGCGAGAGGGTAGGGATGGACATAGGAATGTTAAGAGTCCAGACCTGATCAAGGATATGGCCCCGAATATGGGTGGGGCCTTGGACATGCTGGGTAAAGTTAAGGCTAAGGAGCAGTTGGGTGAAGCCTTTAGAAATAGAGTCCTCGGCAGGGTCGGTAGGCCAGAAGTTAAAATCACCCAGAACAAGGACAGAGGCACTGTTGATTACCAGGGTGGCCAGTAAGTTCTGAAAGGCAGAGAGAAAGTCGGGGGATGACTGAGGTGGTCGATAGGTTAAAACGCAAGTGACTGGGGTCTTGAGGGAGGTGGATCGTACTACAAGACAGTCGGCTGCCGGTAGAATGGGTGAGGTCAGAGTCTGAAAATGAAGATCCTTGCGAGCAATCAAGGCCACCATGAGTCTCAACAAAGTTCGAGATAGTCGCCTGTACGTGTTTTTCCGCAATCTTAGCCAAGACCGGGAGCAGGGAAATGGGCCGATAGTTAGCGTGGCTCTTAGGGTCAAGGGTCGGCTTCTTCAGTAGAGGTAGAACCAGTGCATGTTTCCATGTCTGCGGCACCACCCCCAACTCAAGTGAGTGATTTAAGATAGGATTAATGATGGGGTTAATGGCCTGCGCGATTTTGGCTAAAAACTTAGCAGGACAGGGGTCCAACGGGGAGCCAGATTTCATTTTGGATAGGAGATCCAGCGAAGTCTTAGGACCGATAGGCGGAAACTCAGACAGCGTGTGTCTGTCCCTCCCATAGGTAAAGAAAGGGGAGCAACATTACCGGTCATCCCTGGAACAGCCGGCCCAAACGAGAGCTGAATGTTGCTGAATGTTAGGAATTTTATTGACAAAAAAGCCGGCTAATTCCAAGACCCATGGCTCAGAGAAAGAGCACTTGGTTGTCATCGAGACCGGAGATGAAAATTCCTACACGATCGTGAAGATTTCTCTACTAGTGTTATTTGCCTCATCAATCCTCCTGGCGACTAAGCCTTTTTTCCTGGTAGATTTCTTTGTGATAGGTTTTAACACACTGTCTATAAGCTCTTTTAAGTGGTTCTTCATAATTCAATCGCCATGTTCTTTCAGCCTTCTTGAACTGCCTCCTGCTGATGTTAAGTGCCGGCGTGAACCATGGTGCCGAGAACTGTGACGAGTTCTTATGCATCGACTGAGAAGGTGTTAATTCATCGAGACAATGCACAAGCCATGTTTGAAAACGCTCTAAATCGTTCTTAAGACAGCCCATGAGCTCGCACGGATGTGTAGTTAGGTGCTGCTTCACCATATCAGCCGATATCCGACCAAGAGCCCGCGGGGGCTGAGATTGGTGGCCACAACTCCTAATCGTGGGCCTGGATTTACCCAAGATGTCAAAACTCACCAGCATGTGGTCAGACCACAACACTGGTTTAGGCACGACTGCTACCATCGGGACAGTAGAGAATATTTGATCCAGAGTGTGTCCCTTGTTGTGAGTAGGGGGACACAATATAGGGCAATAAGCCTAATGGTTTAGTGGTATCAAATAATTTCATGGTGTCAGCTGCATCTGCCTGATCCATATGAATGTTGAAGTCGCCCAACAATATGCAATGTTTAAATTTCACACTCAGAGATTATATCACAGTATACAGCTCCTCATGAAAAGCCCCAGTCGGACCTGGAGGTCTATAGACTAGCAGTCCCACGCAGGATTGGTAAGGTGAAAGAGTCAGGCAGAAGCCCAAGGCCTCTGCCCCATAAATATCATCCGTCAGGACAGTAGAGCATTTATAGCGACTATCTATCACCAAGGCCGCTCCTCCGCCTCTGCCAACTCCCCGATCTTTCCTGAGCATGAAATAATTCGGGGGAAGAGCGTTGGCAATATGCGGGCCGGAGAGCTCGCCCATCCAAGACTCCGTCAAAAAAAGGCATGCGGGTTTGCATTCTGATAGAAGATTAAATAGATCCAGAGCATACCAGAATACCAGAAGTGAAAGAACTCATGGTAGAAAAAAAAATCCATTTCACAACTTAGAAAAGGTTCCATCTGCATCTATTTACCACATATTGGTATTCGGCATTGGGCTAGGTCTAGTAGACAAAGTACACCTGTGAATACTTGGTGAGTTAAATAAACATACCAGGTGAAAATATTACAGAGCATTAGACACCACTAGAAAGTTGAAAAATGCTATGTAAATCAAATGGTATGGTCTGCTTAGCTTTCTATTAGCTTTCCAGAAATCCATATGCTACCAAAAGGATCCAGTAGATGTCATTTGAAATTTTCCAACTGGAATTTTGTCCAGAATTAGTCCAGTATACCTGACACCACCTCTAGTTAAAGCAGTCCCTGCTGTTTCAAATGAACAGGAATCAAACGAGGGCCCGGAAATGTTCTGTCCATCAGCTGTTTATGCACTTGCACTTGAGGGACACATCTATGTCAAGGAGGAACAAAAGATAACTTGTGCAAGTCATCCTGGTATGCTAGACACCATCATCAAAATTGTAGAAACACAAAGGCCAATATCAATGGTGGTTCCATCATACCCGATGATAAGTTGGGATTATCGCCGGGGAGTACAGATCATCCACTTATAGAAAAGCTGTAATGAAAAACAAAGACTTGCACTAGCAGGAAACCTCTGCAATTGACAGTCTATGCCAATAGTCAGTAGCAGAACGCTGATTGCGTAAGCTCACAAATGAATAGATATATTTTGATTGGATGAACATTCAACTAAACAGATACATTCAATGCCAATGAGACCCTACCCTACTGCTGCTATCTGTTTTTGCATACTTGAGGTGAAAGGGTGAGCAGCTCTATAAAATGCGGCAGCACCCGGCTGGATTTATTTTTGCTTCATAAGAACAGCAGATCTCCACAGAGATTTAGGTGTTGAGATGTTGCAAATTCAATGAGAAATTATACAAAGGACTTGATCAAAAGGAAAACCAGTGATCAACAAACTTGCTGACATTTCTGCAAACCCCTTTGACAGCTATGTGTGGCCCATCACAGCACTGAGCCAGTGAATTAGTTCACTTCTGATAATGTGTCACAGACCAAGAAGAAATTGCCGCTTAAAAAATTCAAAGTGAATATGAGATAATGAGGCTCAAGCCTAGGTATCCAGAAACCCCACTGTCAGATTGAACCTGACAGCCAGAAAAGAATAGACAAGTTTTTTTTTGGGTGGAAAGTGCACATAGCAGGGCGCAGGCATGTCAAGACTAACCCTGAGCGTAGTTTGTGCAGTAGCGATACATGTAGCTACATGAAGTGCCTTTCGCACTACGCGAGCTATACGTAGCTACGCGAACTGCGTAATGCACTGTGCAAAATGCTGTTCGCTCAAATTGCACAGTGCCTGATGCCTGTCCACACTGTGCAATCAGTGCAAACCACATCTTTTACAGTGCAAGCAGTCGTTTTTTGACACTCAAGTAGATTTCTACTCGAACAGCAGCTTTCTCAACGTGGACTGATAGTTTCTCATCGTGAACATACACGACCACTCGCAATGAGAAACCTGACCTCCCCGCATTGAGAATCTCGCCGGGAGGTTTATTTTCCACATTGGCAATCAGCAACTTGATGTTGCTGATCGTGAACGAGGACAAAGTCTCGCTGGGACGTCATTTTGCTCGCTTGCGGTTGCCAACTTGACATTGAGGACAGTGAGCAAGCAGAAAATTACCGCTACGCGTGTTTGCACTGTGCTACGTGAAATTTGCATAGTGCGCAGTAGCACAAACTTTGCAAACTACGCGGGGGTTAGTCAAGACCTGCAAATGGGAAGTCCTATGTGATCCCATGTCTCTTGTGCAAGGTGATAGAAGCCCCCCAGGGGGAAAACTTTACCTTCTCTTCTCATATGATGAGAAAAATAGCCTTATGGATGGAAAAACAGATTGTTGGCCCTGGCTGAGATTGCCACACTATGAAGCACCGCCTCACACAGGCTTTTGCACCCAGCAGGGAGAATCACCTCTCGTCCCAGCAGATGATGCAGATGATGCCCTCAACACTTTGTTCTATTACAAAAACTATTCTTTATAGAATTACTGAAACATAACACAACATTATTCGAGAAACAGCAACTACAATGAGGTCTAAACCACGTACTGCCTTTACAATGTGGTCTTTACATTAAGGTGTCGTTACCACTACATTCCTTACCACAAGAGGCTTTACAACTACTTACTGTAGCGGAAGCGTGTTGGTCTCCAAAGTCCAACTCTTTTCCTACTGTTGCGCAGACTGGGGTTGGAATAGCAATTGATACTTCTCCAAACTCTGTTGCAGGGATTCTGCGGAATCACTGAACTATGCGTGGGCCCATAGAACCTTAGTAGTCAGGGACTGAGGGCCCGATGTAGGTAAAATAGATTTACCGATTTTTAATTACCGAATCATACCGATTCGGTAATTAAAAATCGGTAAATCTAAGGGGTTGAGATGTAGGAACATCCAGATGTTCCTGCTACCGAATCGGTAAAAATCTGTATTTACCGATTCGGTAAATACCGACCGGTAATGGCCCATTCATTCCTATGGGCTTTGAAGCCCATAGGAATGAATGGGGCATTACCGGTCGGTATTTACCGAATCGGTAAATACAGATTTTGACAAGGGTGCAGGGGGTGTCACTTTGACACCCTCTAGCACCCCCAAAAAATATTCGGGGGCCATGTGGCAGGCATACCTGCCCTAAGGGCAGGTCTGCCTGTCATATGGCACAGGTGTGCATGCACACATGTGCATGCACACCTGAATCGGTATTTTACCATCAAATATATTTGATGGCAAAATACAGAATCGGTAAGGGTTGTGGGACTCAGAAGAGTCCCACCTACATATCAAAAATACCGAATAGGTATAAATACCGATTCGGTATTTTACAGATTCGGTAAATTTACCGATCGGTAAATTTACCGAATCTGTAAAATTCTGGGCCCTACATACCAAATCTGATTTTCCGGTCGGTAACGGCCGAAAATACCGATTTTCGGCCGTTACCGACCGACCTACATCTGGCCCTGAGTTATTCTACCACCTTAGTACCCTCCTACTCACTCACAGAGGAGCAAATGATTAGACACCCCACAACAAAACACTCCCGACTCTCTCAGGAATCGCTGTGACAGGACACACCCTTTTGCTCTCACACTCGTACTTGTCCACAATAAGATCTGATAGAGACACGAGAAAAGTTTAATATATTTATTTTAACTACTGTGCTCTGGTATGCAGTATATGTGCTACAATAAGTGATGCCTAACACAAATACGGTCAGCAAAGTAAGTAATCCATAAAACATGAAAGGAAATGTCATGAGATTAGACAGGGTGGACTAACCCTGCCCTCCCCTTCTACAGAAGCAAAGTGGTAATATATCAGAAGATCTCTCTGTGTTTGCAGCGGATCCCGTACCTTAGCATACACATATGAAGGTTCTACATCTCAGGTGCAGTTGCGATCTCGTCTGTATCTCTTCATGTTTGTGTATAAGCGTATGACAAAGAGTATGTGTTCCCAAATAACAGCTGCATTTGTTTGTTGTGTCTAGGTGCTAAAGCCTGACCAGAACAGAATACCAAGGGGCATTATTGTTTGACCTTGTCTATGGTGTTCAGACTAAATACCAGGAAAAAACAGAACGCAAAAACAAGAGCGTGTTCAGTGTGAAAGTACAGCGTGGCACAATGAAAAATACATTTGTATAGTAACATATGCAAAGCAGAGAGCAACCTACTATGTGCTAAGGCTAACATAAGGGAAAACGGCAATGGGCCTGCACAGGACATATGACAACTCCAGCGCTTTTCCCTAAGACAAGTCGTTGCTTGTTGTAAAGACTTGCATGGTAAGGGAATGCAGTGGTAAAATGGGTTCATGGTAAAAACCGGGTTAGAAAGTCATGCGTTCTAATGGCTTGTGTAGTTCCGATATATAACTCATTATTCCTTTGTCACCCTTCTTTGGAGACATTTTTTTTAACTTCATTCTAAAAGCTGGTTTTATATATTTATTTTGCTGTTCGTCTACTGAAACATATCCTTCTGATTTAGCAAGTTCAACACAGAAAATAAATGGACCATGAATAACCGGGTCAGGCAATCTCCAAAATTGCATCCTTATATATAAAGCTCTTTGAGTTGCCTTTAACAATTACTAGCCAATTCTGTATGTGAAAACATGCTTGATAGAAATTGATGGATTATAACCACAAGGTTTAAAACCCAAGGTCAAGGGGCCATTTCACATACAATTTGAAGTGAAAAGGGGACACGTTTTTACATTGCCCAAGGCAACAAGCCATTTACAAACAGAAAGGAAATGGGTCAGGCCTCCCTTATGTTTTATGCCAGCGGCACAGGGGGCGGTGGGGGATTCTTTATTCCTCTGGGATTCAACGAGGTAATTGATTTGCACATGCAAGGAAAAATAGCTTCTTGCACAAAGGAAGTGTCAGAGGTTCATGGGTTTCTCTGCCAGAAGGATTGGTTCTGAATATAGTAGAGCCATTTTACACTGCACAATGCACTGATGTCCCAATTTGATAATTTTTTTTTGCAATTTTCCCGGAGGTCTATAGAAAAGTTCACAACATTGGCAGTGGTTTAACATTTTTTATCTTATCACTGCTGCATGAAAAGCATGATCTTGGCAAAAATTCTCCCGCTGCATGATGAAAATGATCTAAAAATGCAGCAAGATACTGGCAGATGCATCAAAGTAAATACCGGGAGCAAATGGGCAGATTCTCAGAATCTGCACCTTTGCTCCTGGTATTTTTGCATTTGGGATGCATCATCCCAAATGCAAAAATCGCAATTTAAGGAATCTCTAAAATGAGATACCTTAAATTGCGATTGCATTTAAGGAATTCCAAATTGAGATTCCTTAAATGCAATGCATGAAAGTAAAAAAAAATAGCGAATTCGCTAATAGGGGGAGCAAATTACCATGAAGTTGGACTTCATGGTAATTTGCTAAAACTTTGAAAAAAGCACTTTTGTGCATTTTTCAAAGATTCATGTTGCGCACACACATGCCCTTAGGGCATGTGGGTGTGCAACATATGTGCAGAGATCAATTTCAGGGGTGCAACAGGGTGTCATTTTGACACCCTTGCACCCTCGAAATTGCATGAGTAATTTGCGAGTACCTACTGGTAATCGCTAATTGCTCATGCAATCTCCAATACATTCCTATGGGCCTGTAGGCCCATAGGAATGAATTGGACAGCATTCCTTAATTGCGACTAGCAATTTGTGAGTAGCAATTAAGGAATGTTAAGGAATAGCTATTTTAATAGCGACTCCTACATGCATAGGCTTTTGCTACTCCTAAATAGCGATTCCTTAAAAATCACTATTAAGGAATAGCAAAAGGATACGTTGATGCATCTGCCAGATAGTTGGGCCAGGGCAAAAAAAAACTTGAAAACTTCGAGGCTTATGAATGAGAGGCCTGTGCTGCTGTGCGTCACTTTTTCGGACGCTCCGGAGGTGCAAACCTCTCAACCATATCTATGAGGCCACACAACGCCACTTTGCGTGGCTTTGCATAGTCTCATAGATATGGAGTAAGATAAGGCAGTGCAAGTTGCTGCATTGCCTTAATCTGCGCCAGGGAGGCGTTCCCTGGACCTTGCTAGGGTTTTCACACAACACCCATGGATATTGATGCTGCGCCAGATACACTTAATCCCGTAAACCTGGGGTAGCACCAAAACCTTACGCCTCCCGAGAGCAGGCGTAACCAGGAGAAATATTTTTACTTCTCCTCATTTTTCCTCTTTCCATGTGTACTGTATTCTGCAGCACACAAAGAAAGAGGAAGACACCTCTCAGTTTTGTGCAGGAAGGTGCCCTTTCCTGCTCAAAAAGAATCCATGGTGGAAGGGTGCCTGCATTGGCGCTAGGCAGCAAATTGTGCGCCAGCGCAGGGGGAAAAGACAGGAATGTGTCGTATTTCATAAATACATTTTTTTTTTATAATATTTTTTTTATTGCAGGGAAGAGAAAACAACATCACATTGCATACAAATTTCAGAGGCAAAAATATCCAAACATAAATTTAACCGTTTCATAAATACAGTGCCAATTTGATATTTTTTTTTTTGATTTTCGCAGAGGTCTATCGAAAAGTTCACAACCGTCGCAGTGGTTTATTATTTTTCACGTAACCACTGTTGCATGAAAACCATGATCTTGGCAAAAACTATCTTGCTGCATGATGAAAATGATCTCAAAATGCAACAGTATAATTGGGCCAGGGCAAAAAAACACTAGAAAACTTCAAGGCTTATTAATGAGAGGCTTGTGCTGCCGGAGCGTCACTTTTTCAGACGCTCCGGCGCTGCAAACCTCTCAACAATATCTATGAGGCCACGCAAAGCCACTTTGCTTGGTCCTATAAATATGGAGTAAGACAAGGCAGTGCAAGTCGCTGTGTTACCGTACTCTGTGCCAGGGAGGCGTTCCCTGGGCCTTGCTACAGTTTTCCCACACAACACCTATGAATTTTGACGCTGCGCCAGATACACTTAATCACGTAAACCTGTGGTAGCACCAAAAACTTGCGCCTCCCCAGAGCAGGCGTAACCAGGAGAAATATTTGTATTTCTCCAAGTGTTTCCTCTTTCCATGTGTGCTGTATTTTGTAGAAAGAGGAAGACAGCCTCTCAGTATAGTTTTTGTGCAGGAAGGTGCCCTTTCTTGCTCAAAATTCTGCATGCAACGCAGACACTCTTGCACTATGGTGGAAGGGTGCCTGCATTGGCGCTAGGCAGCAAATTGTGCGCCAGCGCAGTGGGAAAACAGAAATGCATCATATTTCATAAATACATCACATTCCTGCCCTTTCACTTTGGCGTAGGGTAGCACAGTAAGAAGACTTGCACCGCTGGTCTGTGCCGATTTCCTACAATTGAGGCCCTTCATTTACTTGGGGAAGGGTGATAATCTGCAGCGCTGGTGGAAAAATCCTTGCATACCAATTCTTTTGAAAACCATATTTCTGTGGTGAAAGTAATTGTACTGCATATCCCTGTATCTGCTGAAGATTATGTCTTGGACCAAAGTTTTGTCTCCAGTAGATATTCAAAAGTTTGCTTCTCCCATCCTGTGGCCTCTTCCACATATCTACCTAGGTAGCAGGGAATTTAATAAGATAAAGGAATGTGTCCCATTTCTCACTTAAAGGAAATGATACTTTATCCTCAGGCGAGTTGGCTATTGTGAACTGTGAACTGTATCTCTTGCCTGCAAGCACTGCTTATCTTCCAAATATAAATAATGGGTTCTAATTCAGAGATGTAAATACTTATATGGCAGACAATATAAATGTTCAGCACCAGGATATCCTCACTGGTGATACTGTGCTTTACAAGTACACATAACATAACAAATGCTGTTCTCGTTTATGAAATGTATAAATACATATATGCATTTTAGGATTTCAACTTTTTAAATGTCATAAAATCTATTACTTTTTTTTTTATTCTTTAAATGCAGGAGCCATTCCCTATTCTTTCTGAAAGCAAAAAATGAGACTTTTCTGGAACATTTTCCTCTAAAATGGGATAATTTGCCAGAAAATAATTCCTAAGTATGTTAAGTATTATTCTACACCCCGTATTTTCATTCGAAATTGCTGTCATTAGATATTTGAAAGTTTAGTTCTTAAAGTAAGACTTTAAAGAAAAGGTTCAAGCAAAATAGCCAATTGCAGTCCAAGTGGGCAATGTAAGGCAAGTGAAGGAAGGGTATTGCAGAAATGTAGCTCGGATATGGTTATAATTTACTGAGAACAATGTATTACCATAGGGGCACCTAATATACAAAGTACACAGAACAGCACTGCATGTCTGGCATCAGTGTGAGGAGTAAAAGGTGTTAGCATGAAGTCAGGCCAATAGATCGGAACACCACCAAGCAATAGCGATAATTATCGCTATGCATGGTTAGCGGCTAAAATTATATCGCCGCGCTCCGACGATTTTTACCGCTGAGATACCTTGATCTTATCAAGGTTTATCTCAAAAGCGGTAAAAATCCTGCGAAATGCATGAATATCGCTGAAAAATCAGCGATATTCATGCATTATCATGACAATGCTCTTAGCCATGTTATCCACCTTCCATTGGATAACATGGCTAAGAACAGCTCTGGGCAGGCGTTAGCTTTTGGAGATATTCGCGCTTAGCGCGAATATTTCCAAAAGTAAGGATTTGTTGATAATTGGAGATAGCGATGTTAGCGACTGTTTCCAGTCGCTAACATCTTGGCACGCCCGTTTTGCATGTCATTAGCGATATATATCGCTGACATGCAAAGTGGGCCCCAAGATGCTCGCTATCTCCTACTAGCTGTCGCTAACTGGTGTTAGCGACAGCTAGGTAATAGGGCGATAAAATTATCGCCACTTTAGCGGGAAAAAGTCCCGCTAAGGCGGCGATAATGGCCCTTGGTAATATGCCCCACAGTTTTTTTCATCACATATAATTATGTCACATTATACTTTTTCACAAACAGAAGGACAGTGACTAAATTCATTTGCCCAGTTTGGCAAAGTGACTACACCACAGTTAGGTCCCAGGTCTCCGGCACGGAAGCCCAACCACCATAGGGAAGGGAGAACAAATACAATGCAATACAAATGTGTGAATGGAAAGAGAATAAGCATTAGTGTGCTGATTATAAGCTTGCTTGGTGTTTACATGTTTATGCCTTAAAGGGTTACGTAGAGGTTGGAGGATGCAGCACATCAGCCCAAAAATGGCAGGTCTGCATCCACTAATCTTGTGATTCCCCACTCCATTTAGTTGTGGGGGCACAGAACACGGGTGTCAATTCACCCAAATGCCGGGGGTAGCGGAAGTGACATAAGACGCCCTTTGACCTCCACTTTCTCTCACACACACATACTTACACATACACACAAATTAACACATGTACACTTGCACACATAAACACATTCTCACCCACAAGCAGGCACACAACATATATTTAACAGCGTTATTTACTTCCCTCAGCTGCCATGGAAGGGCCTATTCCAGCTTGTTGTACTCCATGTTAATTACACTATTGACAGAAAATAAAGATAGTGGAGCCCCAGCTGCCCCTGTGTTTGCCACCTCCGAGGCCAGGGGTCGCAAAGGCAGTGCTTGGGGTAGCAAAGGGCAAGCCAGGGGACGCAGCTGCGACCCCTGGCGACCCCGAAATGATGTGCATGACACAGTAGGGTTTCCATCGGTAGATCCTCAACTAACTCCACTGGCAACAATTCTTAATCTAGGTCACAGTTACAGTCACTCCACCGAGGTTAGGGTTGTGGAACACTCACTGGAGGTGAACAACCATTACAACACAACTATTACAATGACATACCATTACCACGCAACTTTTACAACGCAAGTCATTACAACGACTTGCGCGGGGGGGCACTCTAGGATAGGGAATAGTTTAATTTACTATCCAACACCTTCCCCACTATCCACGGGGACTGGAGTTGGAATGATAAATTAAACTACTCACTATCCAGCACCCCCCAACGCAAGTCGTTGTAACGACTTGCGTTGTAAAACTTGCGCGGTAAAGGCATGCGTTGTGAAAGCATGCGTTGTAATGACATACATCCCTCACTGGAGGTCACTTCCTGAGATGCCAAACCAGGGATGGTGATCCTGGGGCGTGAAAGCAAACAATGGCCTGGAAGCACAGGAAAGAAACACCCCGCGTATCAGGGTGATTGCTTTTTTATGGCTACCAAACAAATAACTGCTTGGGGAGTTTGTGCATTACAAGTTTGATTTGAATTAAATATTGCATTCATTATTTGCCTATTTTTGCCACAACATTTTCCTTTCTGTGTGGCATTATAATCAACTCTGCTCAGTAATTTGTCCTCCTCTATTGCATAATTCAAGGGGTCTTTCTCTTTACTCACATAGGAAAAACAAATGCGTAGAATAATTTCCAGGGCGTAGACATGAGTTAAAATGTATTCTGGTTGATGTTGCTTTAATAAATGCAAACATAGAGCAGTGGTTAATTTAGGCCGGTGGTTTCCGGTGCTTGGTACCGTCACTTGATTGTCAACACCGGTGCTTGTGACAGTCTGCCACAAGTTGGCATTGTCTGACTAATGAAGAGCTGACCACAGCAACAGTTAATTAGTAAATCAATATACAGTAAAAATTAGTATTACCTGCAGCCCAAGCCAATCTTATTTCTTTTGGGCCTGGAATAGTCTGAATTGTCACAGGAGGGTTATAGTAGTGGTTGTGTTGTTAATGTCACTGGGAGCATGGCAGTGTAATGTGTGGAGCAAGTTGCAGTGGACTCTTGACGCGAGCCCTGGCACTTACCCTTTACAAATTAAGCACTGGCATAGACCCTAGTCACCAAAGCATTTTTGAGGATTTATAAGTTTACTCCTTTAGCACTTTACATGCTCACAAATACTCATCTCTAGGATCCTGGCTGAGATCCCCACCTAAGGCTGTTCTATCTCTTTTGTGCAGAGTTCTCGGTCACACCTGTTGAGAACTCTGCACTTGTAGGTGTGTTGGTTTTGGTCTAAACATAAAAGGGGGCAGGTGGATTAGCTGGAAAATGGATAATATCTATTACAAAATGGTAGGAGAAAGGGAAACTAAATGAGGGACACATTGAGGGACATACACATACAACAAGCATTGACAAAACCAATAGGTGTAGCATTAACTACCAGCCTATTGGCTTTAACAATATATGAGTTTTTTTTATATTTTCGTGAAACTTTTTTTTTTTTTAAATGCCTGCCTGTGTGTGCACATGTAGGCACATGCATAATGCAGCTGTCTTTGAATGTTCTTTTAAATCATTTCACCGGAAGGCAGACATCTTTAAATGTGTAAGTAATAAAGTTTTACAAAAACATTCAAAGATACCCTGAATAAAAATCAAATAAACATTACAATTATTTTCTAACTCTTCGTCCACTTAAGATGTTATGGGTTTCATATTATTTTCGGCAATCACCAGTAGAGAAGCCGAATTTGGGGCAAGGCATGTTTTTGCAGAAGAAGGTTTTACTAACGATATATAAACAAAGGATGACTCTTCACAAATTGTGGGAATTTCCACCACCCCATTATAGGATCCAAAACTTCCTAAAAGGTAAAAGGACCCACTTATGTGGGTTGCAATTAAGATTTATTTTCCCAATAAAAGTCTTTGAGAATTACACAAAATGTCACCAACATTTTTCGTAGGTCCAAGAATTCTCTTTCTGACATCTCAGAACTTAAAAGTAGCTATGGTTATCTATAACGACTCTTAGACCAGGGCAACCCAGGAAATGCAAGAAAATTTAGGGCCACATGCATCAAAATGTGCATTTGCGATTCCTAAAATGTGATTTTTAAGAAATCGGAATTTAGGATTCGCAAATGCTTATGCATTTAGGAATCGCCTATAAAATTGCGATTTCTACACATTCCTTATTTGCAACTCACAAATTGCGAATCGCAAATAAGGAATTGTTTCCCATTCATTCCTATGGGCCTAGAGGCCCATGAATCAATGGGAATTGCATGCACAATTTGCGAGTTCCAAATAGGTACTCGTAAATTGCGCATGCAAATTCAAGGGTTGAAGGGTGCCAAAAGGACACCCTGATGCACCCCTGAAATTGCAATTCCAACACATGTTGCACAAACACATGCCCCAAGGACATGTGTGTGTGCAACATAAACCTTTGAAAAATGCACTTTGTGCATTTTTTAAAGTTCTCGAAATTACCATCAACTTTGAATTGATGGTAACTTGCGTTTCTTAATAGCAAAATCCCAATTTTATTTTGTTTGTTGCATTGCACGTAGGGAATCGCAATTTGCGATTCCCTAAATGCAATCGCAATTTAAGTAATCGCAATTTTAGCGATTACTTAAGTAGCGATTTTTGCATTTGGGATGATGCATTCTAAAAGAAAAAATTGCTGTCGCAAAGGGGCAGATTGACAGAATCTTTCCCATTTGCGACCGCAATTTACAATGATGCTTGTGGCCCTTAATCCTTTAGACAAATGGGCAACAATCACAAGAATGACAAAACAAATTAGGTAATTCAACAATATAGTTCGTGGATACAGTGTGCCATGTTCTGGAAGGAACAGATATTGGTTTTAAAAGCCCCCTAGGTTTCATGTGTGAGCTCCTAATCCGGCAGAGGTCCGCACATGCTGCTTTATATCTGTGGAGAATGGGAACCACCAAAAATATCTTTTGTCTGCTCAAATAGTTTTTCTTATTTAAAATTATTCCTTGTTCCCAGCTTTTTCACTTCTGCTTTCCTGCCTCTAAGGATAAACACACTGTAATTCTTTGAGTACTTAAATTAGAAAGACACTTACATTGATTAAGGCTATAGGTAATATTGCTATGAGGGTCAACTGGCAACTGGTGTGACACACATATTGTCTGCTCTTTCTATCACCAGCTCAACTGGAGATTGTGGCAGGAAGTTTCTTAGTTTTAAACAATATATTGTTACTCCCTTTAGTGTTTGTCAAGGAGTTTACATAAGGAAGTTCTTCCTTATATTAACCGCCACAGAATTCTCAACATAAACACTTTTTTCTTGCTTTCTCTGAGAATTCACAAGACAAAACCTGACTGTCACAGCATTGAGGGAGAACAGGCCAAAGATGAATCAGGGAGGTACTGTTTGCTTGAACGACAGAACTGAGCAACACATAAAATAGCAGGCAATACATCTATATCCAATCAGTATATTTTATTTGTTGGACTTGGCCCTCTCTGCAGGATCATGTCCAATCATTTTGTCTCCACCCTCCTGTTTTCTAAAGCTGTTTTTGTTTTCTTTTAGAACGCTATGTACTTTAACACTGCCAACCATTGCTAAAGTGCTTAAGCTCTCTCTTTTAAACCTGGTGAATTTGATTACACTCAATAGGCACATTTAATATAATTGTAAGTCCCTAGTAAAGTGGCAAGTGTGGAGAGGTGTGGCGCAGTGGCTGGAGAACATGGCTCATGGTTTGATCCCAGGCACTGCGGCAGACCAGCTCAGCATCATGTGACTCTGGGCAGTAGCTCACTTAATCTCCACAATGGCCCCAAGCGCCTGGATACACAATTATTATTACTACTGCATTTGTCCAGGGCCTGTACATTAAATGCTAATAGTGAGCCTGCAGCACTGATTGTACCACCCATTTAAGTAGCCTTTCAAAACATGTTCCAGGTCTGTCATTGCAGTCTCTGTGTGCAATTTAAAACTGTCCTATCACCCAGGCAAAATAAACCTTTTGCCATTTTAATGGACAAAAGCACTCCGGGATAGGCTCTAAACATCCCATAGGGCAGGGTGCATTGTATTTAAAAAGTTGCACGTAGACTTTTTAGCTTTACATGTCCTTAGAGTGGATAAGTCCTAAATTCGTTTTTCTCAAGGCCTATCTCTCCCACAGGATAATATTGTGTTACATTATTGCATTTAATAAGAGATAATGTTTGAGTGGCAGCAAGTAGGAAAGCCATATTTGGTGTCTGAGAAATGGAATTCTGAAATCCTCTTTACTGGTAAAGTTGTATTTTAAGTCACAATTTTGAAAATGGCACTTATAGAAAGCTGACATGTCCAGGCCCCATCCAGTTGGTGCCTGCACCTGTTCCTGGGTCACAGGGCTAGGTGTAGTTGGCAGTTGGGCTTTTTGTATTCCTCCCAGATAGCATCACAGTAGATGGTGTGGGTGTTGTCAACATGGGTCATTTTGGCTTAATGGGATGGGTGGAGCTGTCACCTACCACACCTGCGCTTCACACACAAAGGGCTTCACACTAATCTATTGTACCCCCAGACACACTGGGAAAAGAGCAAGGAAGAAGGAAATTCCAGACGTCTTTGAAGGGAGAAACTCCAGAAGCTTTTCCTACTCGAAAGTAAGCACCATGTATTAAAAGGAATGCTCCGAGCCACTCTTCAGTACACTCCTGGACCTGTGGCTACTGCTGACGAAGCATGTTGTGCTGCCCTGCTGCTCGAGGCCTGCCATGCTTGCTGAGAAGGAAGACTGAACCTGCTCTCTTCATCCCAGGCTGAGTCACTCCAAGGGTCAGCTGACTGACCTTCTGTTCTGAGCTACAAGGACATAACAAGGACATAACAACTACCAGAGGCTTCTCTGCAGCTGCCTAGATTACTTGCTGCACTGGACCTGCTTGGACCTGCAATTGGACCTGCCAAAGCCCTGCTGGCCTCTGCTCGAGTGAGTTCTTGATCTCCAAGTGGTGCCTCCCCAGGTCCTGGACCCCTGGCTGGTATTAGATAGAGAACACCTACAAGCCTAACTGAAGGTTCCACCAAATCTTGTGCAAACCAATGCAAAGCTCCACAAAGCCTCGTCGTACAGCTGCAAGCTTAATTGCAAACAACGTCAGGTGACACAAAACCCCACAAATCCTTGCCGTACAGCTGCCAGCATGTAGCTCCGCAAAGCCTTGCAGCACCCTGCAGCTCCTTATCGGAACCTACACAGTGTGACACAACTTGGTGTAGAACCTCTCATTACAGCCCTCACAACTCCTCAGAACCAGCGCCGGACGACGCGAAGTCTTGCAATGCAATGCCGACCACACATCAAGGACATAAGGTACAATCCTCTGCAGGCCAAAATGGGTCCTGTGAACTGAATGTGCTCCATCGCTGGCGGCCTGAACTTATGACTTTGTCCTGGTCCAGCGCAGTCAGATAATCTTTGTTGGCACTTTGCGCCTTTTGGTGATAATTGTTTCTAAATCTTCATAATTGCATACCTCCAGTTCTACTGATTGGTTTTTATTGTTTTGGTGTCAAATAATGTATTCAATTGTACTCTCTTTTTCTAAATTGGTGTGGGATTTTTCTTGTGTTGTGTTTTTACTTTATTACTGTTTGTGTGCTGCATAAATACTTTACACATTACCTCTAAACTATGCCTGACTGCTTTTGTTTGAAGGTGTCAGCATGCCAAGCACAGGTTAATTGAGTGAGTTTTTGTGGGTCACCCTGACAAGGATTGTGACTGTTTCTTGAGTAGGGTTTCACCCCCTTAACCCCTTCGATGCTTGTGACGGAACCATTCCGTCTTGCCTCACGGTTGAGCTGTGCGGATGACGGAATGGTTCCGTCACGACCACACCCAGGAATGAAATGCCAGCACCGGGGGGAAATCGGCGCCGCACGCAAGGTGTTAAACTAACAACCCAATTTCTTCCATTATTCAAAAATGAAAAGTAGTTTAATGCATGCCCAGGTATATTATGTACTCATAGTGCTGGTAGAATTATAAAATGGCACCGCTAATTTAGGTGCCTTGCAGAATAACTAGGGTGAATATCACATACCATAAACATATGTCGCAAGGGCTAACTAACTCTTTCAATGTAGTTTATAGCCTATATGTGTGAGGTACCTTGTGGCAATTGTCATAGCAGCAGTGCTGCTCCATGAGCCAGTTTTAGGATTTTCACAATAAAAAAAGTTAAGCCTACAGGGTTTGTCATGGCATCCGCAATGTAAAATGAGAGGACTAGAGCCTTTCTCTCAACATTTAATAGAAAACAAAGCAAGCCTTTAGGCTTCAATGTGAAAGTAAATAAACATGACTATTTGGTCTCAGCCTGAAAAGAACCAACATTTTAACAATTTAGAAAGATTAAAAGTATATATTAGCATAAACCTTAAATCTCTCTCTGGAGATATCACACATTTTTGGTACCAGGCCAAGAAAAGGGGCATGAATGTTAAACACTTTCTTATTACTTTTTTCTGAGAGTTTACAGTGTAAAGCCTATTCAAATGATGATTGTCACAAAGGTCACAATGTAAAAGCTCTTTTTTTTCTGTCAGAGTTCACATTGTAAAACTCTTTCCTATTGTATTTGTCCGAGTTAAGAGACTGTTTTTATTGAATTTATCTGATAGTTCACATTGTAAATGCCCTTTCTTCTGTATTTGTCACAGAGTTCACAATATAACTTTCCTTCTTATGATGTTTAGCAAGGATTTTACAGTGGTTAATCCATGCCTATTTTATTTATCAGAGAGTTCACAATGCAAAACCCATTCCTAATTATTTGAGAAATATTGTTTGAGATGTCCCATGGAGGTAAGTAGTTACTGGGTTCATATTTTTTTCCTTTGTTGTTCTGAAGCCTCCATAACTCAGGCCCTCAAACTGCAACAAGCACCTCTTGAATGTCAGGTTAATGAGGCAAAGCAGTGCAAAGCTGACTAACGGGCATGAAGTACGCATACAAATAGCTGTAAATCAATACCAGGTGAATGCTTCGCTAAAAAGGAAAAGTACCATAATTAATTCATAATTAAATACTGCACAAAAACTTAAACACCTTTTCAAGATTTCAAGTGGAATTGTAAATTTAACCCCCTCTTATTTTTTTTTCTATATGGAGTTTTATATAGTGCAAACTTGACCTGAAGGTATCAGAGCCCTTTACATGATCCTCTCCCCTAAAGAGTCTTGCAGAATCTCAGGGTGTAAATCATGTCCCCTAAAAAAATAGCACATAAGAATTTCAATGTACTGGATTACTGCATTACTGTCCGATAAAATCACACCAGTGCCACACAGTCATAAGTTCAACTCTATCGAACGGGAAATTATCCTGTGGGACAGATTTTACCAGTCATAAAATCCCACAGAAAACACAAGTATTTGGTAGCAGTAGTTACAAAATCTCACATCTAATATTCTTCAAAGTAAGGGTAAATTGAATTGAAACATGAATACAGTAACACATTATAAAAAAATACATGAGTTACCAGGTGCTCCAAACAGTATGCATACAGTATGCATAAACTATGCTCCCATTAGGTGTCCAATTGATTGTAGAACAACAATATAAAACTTATAAGATTATGGAGTACACCACACACTAAATGAAGTAAGAAACAATTCATAGGCAATCTTAAATAATTATCAACACAAACAAGTAAGGGAGAGCAACTTAATGAAACCAAGGATGATGATTTTATAAAAAAAAGCATTCATTTTAATAATATTATAAAAACAATTCAATAAAAATTGTGTAACAACACAATACGTGGTGTAAATCAAACAGACATATAACATTTCATTTGGTCAAGAATCAAGAAGAAGAATACATATATATAAAAAAACTAGTGGCAAAAATGTATAATTTCTATCGACGCGCGTTTCGGCGTACTCTGCGCCTTCTTCAGGAATAGCCACAAATTGCTTCACTATCTTCAGATGTCAACACCATTCAAAGTTGTTTAAACGGTGAATGAATTCCTATTAGATCCAACTCTCAATTTATATTGTGATAGTTAGAAATGAAACAGTTGAAGCTCTCATATGGATGATTTTTCAAAAAGAACTACACGGAGCTTGTATCTCCCCGTAATCCACATGCATCCCGATATGACGTTTTTGTGAAGATATGTAATCTGTAAAATACTTAGAATACGGACAAGGCAAGGCAATATTTCGAGATGTTCAGCCTTCCGATATTTAAAAAGACGACAGCAAGCTTGATCGCTGTTCTTCACGCATGGATCCGGGGCAAACAATGGCCTCCGGAGTCTGACGTCACATAGGAAGGGGAAGAATGTAAAATCACACCAGTGCCACACAATCATAAGTTTAACTCTATCGAACGGGAAATTATCCTGTGAGACAGATTTTACTAGTCATAAAATCCCACAGAAAACACAAGTATTTGGTAGCAGTAGTTACAAAATCTCACATCTAATATTCTTCAAAGTAAGGGTAAATTGAATTGAAACATGAAGAAAGTAACACATTATAAAAAAATACATGACTTACCAGGTGCTCCAAACAGTATCAATAAACCATGCTCCCATTAGGTGTCCAATTGATTGTAGAACAACAATATAAAACGTATAAGATTATGGAGTAGACCACACACTAGACTTTGTGTTGATAAAATTCAAAAAGATAATCCATATGTTTTATGATTATTTTATTTACAGCACTTTGGGTATTGTAGAATATCTTTATTGGGCAACATACTTCATATCTGCTGATCCAACAGCAGACAGCCAACACGTGTTTCAACTCCAAAGAGGCTTTTGAAGGTCTCTAGTGGAGCACAAATCCAAAGTGTATCCAGAAATAAGAACTATTGGTGTCTTCGTTGATGCATACATGGATAATCAACCCTAAGGATTTGTCCTCCCTTTAGAGCCAAATATTTCCACCATCAAGGAAATTAGAGGCTGCGCACCATCAAAGTACTAAGAGATTAAAGGAACTGATATTTCATCTTTAAATTTCACAAAATTAATGCCATCAAATTCAGCACCATTTTTCAATAAGCCATAATAAGCTCCAAAATCTGGTCTGTTTGGCTTTCATACGAGTGTTCCCATTGGAGCAGCGTCAAGGCTGACTTTCATATGGCTGTATCCAAACTGAGGTGGCACGACAGGCAAAAAACAATAGATTGGGATCCAGCCCACGCGATCACCATTGGCTGAGATTAATGCAAGCATTCCACCCATCACTTTGTTTTTTGATGCCAAAGTTTCATGTTATTAGTGACAAAGGAACCCAATTACAATGGTCAGGGACCTTCAGTATCCGTAAGCTAGGAACACAGTGGTCCCAGACAAGGACAAAAGTTATAGAGGAAAATGAATATAGACTAGGAATCAGTACTATATTTGTGCTGTCCAGCCGGGCAGGATCAATTTAATATTTCAAATATTAGCAACAAATAAAGTGGAGACACAATCCGGCACCCAACAAGGTATACATAAAACAAAACAAAACAGACGCTCAGGCAGAACAAATGCTTGTACTTCATACATTAAATAAAACAAGCATAAATGTGCGAAGACACCGGTACACATGAACAATGACAAATTAAATTGCGTTTACAGTGTACAATGAGTCGACAACGGTTTGATACCATGAAAATAATTGTGGGATCATCATCAGGATATTACATTACATGCCTGAGTAAAATCCCTTGGGTGGTACTAGGCCTTATAATATAGGTTCCTGGCAATGGACCATGGCAGCGTGTACAAGCGAGAGCACGGTATGGATATCAAGTCCTTTGAAAGTAGAAATCGGCCGCTGAGTACAGCGGTACGATGAGCTGTAATAGTTGACCCGTGGTACGATGCCACGCAATTGATTGCCGAGAATAGGACCGCAGCGGCATGTCCAATTGGGAGACAAATATATTGAGTCCCTTGGGAATATAAGTCGACTGCTGAGTACAGCGGTTCGATGACTCATAATAATTGACCGGCGATGCTAGGCCATGCAGTCAAATTGCCTAGAGATGGACCGCCACGGCGTGGCCAATTGGCATAAATTGGTAGGGCAATCAGAATGGATGAAGTTTCATAGTAGCAAACATTGACCAAAGAATAATTGTCAGATTACATTGTTGATACCAATGGTGCAGGCAGGTGACTGAGGCATATGTGCTTCCACCCGGCTTACAACGTAAGGGTCTCCATGTTATGCCAATTGGCAGTTTAATGACTATATCTTATTGAGCAGAACTTATCTAATACAGTTCTATTAAAATCAGTAGGATGGCATATATCCCTCCCAATGGTGCATCTTGTATTAGTCCACTACCTGCAATTTAATGCCATTATCCTTGTGGCCCTTGTTGGCAAAATGAACGTTGTGCATTGTACAACTCAGTCTGCTACAATGCTGCCAGATAATGCCTTTGACCTTTTGTGTTGTATATACTTATAAAATATAACTGGTACAGACACCAATGCAGTAAACGCTGTTGATACAATTACAATTGTGTATTGTATGTTCAGATGCTGAGTTATCTTTGTGTGCCCAAAGACCTCTGTGCTGTGGCGTAGTTGCATGCCACACATTCACCACATATGAAATGCCACATAAAGAATGGTAGTGTAATGCAATTTGGATTTTGGGCCTGGTGTTTCTAGGTCTTGTGTTTTCGTGGACATATACCACATGATCCTTATGTTTCTATTGCACTTGCATTGTAATTGTAATTGTATTTATGTAGTGCATACTACCCCTGACAAGTCATTGAAGCACTTCTCGGCAAGTAGCACGCTACTCCGGAACCCAAAGGTGGGCTAAAGGTGGATTAGTAGGGAAAAATATCAATTGTTTTTCAGTGGTGGGAGTGGTAGACATGTGAGTCTGTTCATTGGATGAATAGGATAGAGGATGGATAAAGGGAGGGAAGAGTTTAGAAAGGATTATTTGGTTGTTAATAGTAGTAAAAGAGGTTTAGAATGATTCGGAGAGCCTGTTATTTGGATGAATAGGATAAAGGATGGATAGAGGAGGGACGAGTTTGGAAAGAGTTGTTTGGGATTTCATAGTAGTAAAAGTGGTTTGGGATTGAGCCAGAGACCAGAGGTAGGGGATATTTTGGAAGAGGAACAGGATGAGTCATAGAGTAGTGATTTGATGAGGTTTGGAGTGATTAGTTTATATTTTTTCTCTGCAGCGGGGAAAAAGATAAATATATAGGGCCCGATTCACAGAACTAACTTAAGACAAAATCCTACACTTACTACTTTTGGTATCCACAGAAATTAGGATTTTGTCTGAAGTTTGTCTTAAGACAGACTTAAGACAGACTTAAGTTAGGATTTTTTTCTTAAGTCTGTCTTAAGTTCGTCTTAAGACAAACTTAAGACAAAATCCTAACTTCTGTGAATACCAAAAGTAGTAAGTTTAGGATTTTGTCTTAAGTTAGTTCTGTGAATCGGCCCATAGATACATGACTACACATAGGAGGTATACATGCATGGAGTTTTTAATATGATATGCAGATGGAAAAAATCAGGAGATATGCAATTGTACTGGATAAAGTCCCATATGTACATGTATGGATAAATATTTACAAACTCAAGCTTTCTGTTATTCAATCAATCAATCATTAACCATTCAGTATTTGTAGAGCACGGCTTATCACCCCTGGGGGTATCCAGGCGCTGGGGAAAAGGGAGCCTCAGTTGAAGAGCCAGGTCTTGAGTCCCTTCCTAAAGTTGACGAGCGAGGGGGAGGTTCAGAGGTGGAGCGGTAGTACGTTCCATTACTTGCCGGTGAGGTAGGAGAAGGCAAGGGAGGTGGATTGGGGATTTCTGGTTGGCTTGTGGAAAGCCAGGCGGTGGTTGATGTAGGAGGAACTGCCATTGTGGACGACTTTGTAGGTGTGGGTCAGCAGCTTGAACTGGCATCTCTTCTGGACGGGGAGCCAGAGGAGGTTTCTGAGGTGAGGGGTGATGCTAGTCCATTTGGGGAGGTCAGGGATGAGTCTAGCTGAGGCTTTCTGTATGATCTAGTAGACTTTGAGGAGGTGGGTGGATGTTACAGCATAGAGAGTGTTTCCATCGTCCATTCGACTGGTGATAAGGATTTGAGTCACTGTTTTCCTGGTGTTGACAGGGAGCCATCTGAAAATCTTACAAAGCATGCAGAGGGTGAGAAATCAGGATATTACATTACATGCCTGAGTAAAATACCTTGGGTGGTGCTAGGCCTTATAATATAGGTTCCTTGGCAGCATGTCCAAGCGAGAGCACGGTATAGATATCAAGGCCCTTGAAAGTAGAAATCGTCCGCTGTGTACAGCGGTACGATGAGCTGTAATAGTTGACCCGCGGTACGATGCCATGCAATTGATTGCCGATAATAGGACCGCAGCGGCATGTCCAATTGGGAGACAAATATATTGAGTCCCTTGGGAATATAAGTCGACTGCTGAGTACAGCGGTTCGATGACCCAAAATAATTGACCGGCGATGCTAGGCCATGCAGTCAAATTGCCTAGAGATGGACCGCCACGGCGTGTCCAATTGGCATAAATTAGATACTGGGTTGATCTAGCACTTCATGGATGGGTCGCAGTCCAGGATTATGCCGAGGTTGTGGGCGTGGCTGGTGGGGGTGGTTGAGGGTCAGAGTCCTGTGGGCCACCATGTGTTGTCCCATGGGGAAGTGTTCTTCCCAAGATGAGCCCTTCCATCCAGTCTGTGTTCAGTGGTGGTGGTGGTATCTTTGTGTAGAGAGAGGGCATGAGTTGGGTGTCGTCAGCGTTAAGGGTGATGTTGAGTCCATGGACACAGGCAATGTTGGCCAATGGAGTCATGAAGGCATTGAAGAGGGTGGGCTAAGAGAGGTTTTTAGTGTAAAGTACGTTTTTTATAAAGACATATATATATACATTTATATATATACATTTATATATATATAAATATATACACAAAGCACACATGCAAAGAAGGCCCTTGCATGTGAACATGCTCATCGAAACTGCCTTCTTGGGTGGGTTGATATACCTGTGACAAAGGAGCTTTGCTCCAAAATGCGTAGGGCAAGCATTTGCCATTTAATTCAATAAAAGATCTTAGGGGCTGATTACAATGGCGGGCGGGGGCTATCCGCCCGCCATCGTCACTGCAAAGACCCATTGCCATATTATGATGGCTGGGGGTCCATGGCGGATGGAAAGACCGGCTGCCGCTTTTCTGCCGGTCGACTTGTCGACCGGCGTAAAACGGGTTTCATATGGTGTCGGTGTCTGGAAGACACCGCCATCCATATTTCGATGCAGGCTCAGAGCAGCCTTTCCATGGCTGCATTGCCGCCATGGCAAGGCTGGCAGTTCCTGCTCTTGGGGGCCCGGTGCGGGCCTCCAGGGTGTTGGGGGTGGGGGTGCACATGCAGGGTACCTATGGTTCCCCCCTGCTTTTACATGTACAATGTGGCAGGCACCGCGCGGTGCCTGTCACGTTGTGCATGTAAAAGCACGACATGTATATTTTACAGTGCGGCCGGTGCTGCTTGCAACACCGCCCGCTGCAATGTAAAATATACAGGATGCACCCGCCAGTGAGGCGGGCACATCACAATTTGAAAGGCAGGACCGCCGCACCTATGGTGGGGGGGTCCCTTAGACAGCTGCGATGAAGGGCGGACACGTAATCGGCCCCTTAAATCCATGCTGATGGAATTGGGCTCGGTTCTTTGGGATATTTAACCAAAGTTTGTGCAATTTAGGAGGTTCGCTACCTCACCGAAGCCCGCCACCGCAGAGAGGCAGAGGAATCGCGACTTAACGTTGGAATATATATACATATATATATATATATATATATATATATATATATATATATATATATATATATATATATATATATATATATATATATATATATAAAATAAAAGAATCTAACAAATATGGTCATCGAGACTTCTTCGGTGGTTCACTTGGAACAGTAGAAAACAGGAGATATCCTACGGTGACAGGAGAACTTAAAATGGGTTGATTTCATCTTGACAATGTGTCTGCTGCCTACTGTTAATCGTTTTAAAGCCCCCCCACATGCATCCATCTGTTACTAACATATTAATGACTACAGTAAAGCTTTTGACAAAAAAAACCTGAAAAAGTAATGACAAGGAACTAGGAAGAAATATTCCAACCACGGCGAGAGACACACCCACACCACAAAAACATTCAATTAACATGAGCAATCAGGACAGGGCTAGATGCTTTTATTTTGAGGCAGAGTATCCAGGCCAGATGTATACCAAGCCTTGCAACTCCCCGGCAGGTTCTTTTTGTTTACTCTATTGAAGACTTCAGTTTGAGTTTTTAGATATTATTCGTGAACACAATATCAAATGTACACAGAATAATGAACATCAGAACAGCACATATAATATACATATCATAAGCCTTCATTTTACATGTGACACTTTCTAATAGAGGGCAAGTATCCATTTAACATAGGGTATAGCTTTAGCAAAATTATGTATATTTGCAAGATATTAATATGATTAACTAACTGACAAGACATTACAGCCATATCTATCAAGCATCTTCAGATATCTGCTCTTGATTGGCCAGGTACAATTGCAGTGGGTTCCAGATATCTCTGAGTCTTGATGCACTCAGTAAGATGGTCATGTATAATTCTGAATTATCATTACACATCATTAGATCTTTAAGTCAATCTTTAACTGCAGGTGATTTGCATCACCTCAAAGAGATAGCAACTTTTTAATAATAGTGCCAGTGCAGTCTATTCCCTGCTGAATTTGGAGATTTCTTTTACATATCCTAAACTTCAGTGAGCAGTGACATTCCCAGTCTAAATCTATCATTTTTGCTATTTCGTGATGTATCTTTGATCAAAATACACTAATAAGGTGACAGTTCCTTGCGATATGGATGAAGTCTGCTACAGGGACATGGTGATTTCTGCATATTGAATTAACATCACGATCAAATTTCCAACAGGTTCATCTTGATGCCGTGAATTTGCACATACCATGAGGCAAAGACAGTCTACCAGAATGTGATATTTTAATTATCGTGCTCCAGAAACACTAGGGCCCAACTGACCACTACTACAATGTCACTTAGGGGCAGATGTATCAAGATACCTATTTGCGATTCTCAAATTGCGATTTTTTGAGAATCCCTACTTGAGAATCGCAAATGGTATGTAACAAAAAAAATCGCAATTTTTTAGCGATTTCTTGTTATTCCTTAATTGCAAATTTGCAAATTGCAAATTCGCAATTAAGAAATACTTTCCCATTCATTTCTATGGGCCAGGAGGCCCATAGGAAGGAATGGGAAGTTATTCTCAATTTGCGATTCGCAATTTGCGAATCGCAAATTGAGAATAATTTCAAGGGTGCAGAGATGTCCAAAGGACACCCTGCTGCACCCCTGAAATTTACATGTGTGTGCACATGGCGCACATACATGCCCTAAGGGCACATACATGCCCTAAGGGCATGTATGTGTGCCAAATGGCACCTTTAGAAATGCGAAAAAGTGCATTTGTAAAAGAAATCGCAATTTATTTGCGATTTCTTAATTGGAATTCACACAACTTGGGTGCTTCATACATAGCATTTAAGGAATCGCAATTTGCGATTCCTTAGATGCTGACGCAAAATTAAGGAATCGCAAATTTTACGATTCCTTAAATTTGCGATGCGATTTCCATGATACATCGTATTTTCGTTTTTTTTTTCTCGCAAACGATGCTTTTTTACGAATCACAGCGTTTGCGAGAACAAAAACGGATGATACATCTGCCCCTTACTGCTCTTAACTCCATTTAGATGTACTTCATGATATGTATATTTTCAAGGAATGCAGATGTGGAGTTGCAAGGTACTCACAAAAGGTGAGCTTGAACTCATAAATACACTTTATAATATAAGGCCGACAATGAAGTAATATTGACCTTGAGCAAATCCTACTCCATTAGGGTGCATTAAGTGTCAAGGGCAATCATGCTCTAGAAAGTACTGAAACATCCAAATAGCTACAATCTGTAGGTATTCACCAGAATTTTTATGGCCTATTCCCACCCCCGAATTGGTCCAAAATGTACTTCTGCCAAGAGCAGGAGAAAATGTTTTTCATGGTGAGAAGTTTTGAGATTCCGAATGTTTAATGTGGGAATAGTGTCCACAAAATTACAAATATGGGGCCTTATTTATGAAGGACTTGCGCCGCCGGTGCGTCACTTTTAACATGGGAAAAAGTGACGCACCGGTGGCGCAAGTCCTTCATAAATAAGGCCCCAGGTATCTTGCTAGGCACAACTGTTTTAACGAGAGAGCTGAGGTTTAAAGCCTACTTCAAATTGTACAAAGCCGGTAGCTTTTCCTCACAGAAATGCATTTTAAGGATTTAAACTGCACCAAAATGATACTGAAGTCAACAAATAAAACACAAACCCCCCAAACCAATTTAGAAAAAAAAAGTGAAAAATGTATTAACAAATATCATAAAATTGGGTAAAATCTATTTAAGTGAAGCAGAGATATGAATGTGTAAAGTTTTAATACGGATAAAAGCTCAAAGAAAACACAGAGCACCACTGGTGTCAGTGGACCGCGGCCTTGTTGCTATTTGAGGCTGACCGTGATGGAGCGTTTTTTCCGGTAAGACTAAACAGGGTCCCCCTGCTCAAGGGTATCACATTAGGACTTATTGGTTCTTTTAAAGTTTGGCTGGGAGGCGTATAACTTACTGGGTGGGGAAATGGGTGGGTTTCTGATGGTGGGGCTTCAGCTGGCTTCAATGACTGAAAGTCTAGATCTGTTCCTGAGTTGCTGGATTTGCAGCTTCAGTTTCCCTACCCCACAGTTTCTGATTTTCCCTGCCTCAATCTGCCTTGTAGGATTTGGCAGGGAAAACAAACAATGGTCCTGCATCACTTTTCAGACATAACCCCTACTTTGGGAATTTATTTCTGACAGGCAAATTGAAATGCAGAGTGACCCAAAACATCATTTAATTCCCATGGCTTTTCAGCTGTGCCTACAGTGCATCGGCCGCAACCTCATATCCATCAAAGGCACAGAGAACGCTGCCCATCAGACTGGATCTCTAAATATGGTGGGTGGTCCTCTGCCAGGGGATGTGGGCAGGGCCTTTGCCAGCTCAACGGGTTGGTGGTCTTCCACTATACTCAATAGGACCCTTCAAACTTGTTTTACTATTCCAAATCCTTCAGTGGTGGGAGGCAGGAAGCTTGAACCTGACAGAGTCATTGACTCAGGTAACCATAATGCTTTCTTATTAAAGGAAAGTAAACATCCCTAAAATAGATAGGGGTGAGATGAAGGGGTTTCTCCATGGGTAGAGTGACCAGATGTCCCGGACAGTCCCGGTTTTTCGACAGCTGCCCCGGCAGATTTCAGGAAATTAAGGTCATATTTCAGTTTTTTGAGAGGGTCGGCTGAAAAGGGTGGGGGGTATTTTTTTATGGTCCGCAAAGCAGGGATAGTTAGCAGCTGTTATAGGAAAGCAATTTAATTAACAGGCAAGCAGCTGACTTTAAAAATGGCATTTTATATATTTTCTTACTGCCTTTTCTGTGATTTTCTTCTAAGGAGCACTGTCATTCTGTGTACTGCGTGGAGGTAAAATTGTAGTCCTTCTTCTATTTTTAGGAAATGTCTCGGTTTTTTGCTTTAAAATTCTGGTCACCCTATCCATGGGCAAACATATTTATCCTGTGGGAAGAAAAACAAAAGCTGTGTAATTGCATAAAGGCGGTTTACGCCACGGGGCGTAATTTTAAAACATCTATAATTACGGGTAAACAGGAAGCCTCGAAAGTGCGCATGGAACCTCCAAGCTGGCCATGAGTACTTCGAGGAAGTTTTGTGAATTTCTGGTGCTCGCAGTCTGCACCCAAAAGTTTTCAAGCGTCCCCGGCGCCAAAGTCCCCTGGGAGTCAAGTACACCACTGCTGACTTCACCTCACAATTAAAGAACATTAGACGCGTTAACAAGCGATAACGAAAAGTGGTTTAAGTTTTATTTTCCTGGCAGCGCCCAGTAAAAGCTCCAGCCGAATCTGCCGAGCGCAGGCGGCCGTCATCAGGCAAAATGGATTCCAGTTCCGATAAATCCGATTCCGCGAAAATGAAGCCCAGGCGACAGGCAGGACCCCTGCGAGTCTCTGCTAAGGGTGATTGAACGGCAAGTTTGCTCCACTCGCCGGTGTTGAATCAATCTGAAAAGAGACTTCATTGACTGTCCATGCTTTTGTTACACGTGAAACCCTGCGTTTTTAGTTTATCATCATATCTACAAATATGAATTAATACCTAGATTTGTTATTATTTATTATGTCCTCTCCCCATATTTCTGGAGTTCTTTTGTACAACTTAGCCTTCTTATAATAATTTTAATGTAATGAATTGTTATATACGTTTTGCTTGTATGATTTGTACTTACAAATCGAATAAAAGCTTTGAAATTGAAATTGACTGTCCATGCAGAATACCCTTAAATGGCCCCAAGGGCAAAGTGCTTCCCCGAACACCTCATCAATGACAGGCGGCTCTTCTCGCTCGTGTTCTTTATTGACAGTGCACATCCCAACATTATTTTATGTGAAAATCAGCAAAGGAGCAAAGCTGGGAGGCGGGAAATAAAATGAGAGAAAATGAATAGACAATTGTAAAGAAGCAGAGAAGTCTAAAGAATAAAAGGGAGAGAAAGCGCTAGATAGGAATGGGGAAGAGCTGAGGGTCTAAAATAGCGAAGCAGGGATGAAACTGACTTTATTCGTTGCTAGTCACTGATGACAAATGCCACTAGCCCTATCTAGAAGTCCCTTTTCCATTTCTATTTGCAGCACTTTGACCCTGTTTACACCTGTATTTTGAGGGGGGTTGCTAAATTCTAATCTCTGCAAAATCCCTATTTGGGCAGGGATTAAAATGACGAGATGTGGGATAAAAACCAAACGCCCACAATTATATACATGGGTGTCAATTTACCAACATGCTAAGTGTTGTGAAAGTGACATCACGTGCTCTTTGACCTTAATGATATCATGGGAAGTGACATCAGGATACTTGACCCCTATTTTTTCCCGGAAAGCATGTCACATCATAACAATTAACATCACTTAAGCCAAAAATAACTTCATGATTACAATTACAGCGTAGCAAGGACAGATGTCTAGTTCAGCTATCACTTATTTGATGGTTCTGACATGGTTTTTGAAAGTTTTGAAGCATAATACTTGCCCTGAACTGTATTGCATGAACAAAGCACGTAGGCCAGACCTCTTCTTGTGGCTTCCCCCAGAGAAATGTTTTAATAAGAATTGGGTGAAATAGTGCATTTTAGAGCACTATTGTCAAATACATTTTCAAAAATGGTATAGGTGTTGAAAAGGCACTGAATAAATATTAAAATCTTTTCATGCCAAGCCAATGACACCTGACGTCCCCCAGGAGTTTTTCATTTTTTAAATCTGGTATGGGTGCCCCCACAAACTTTACCTCCATTGAGTCATGGGTGATCCCATATGCCATGGGCGTCCCTTCATCTATAAAAAATTACATAAAATGTGCCATAATTTTGCAAGTTATGCAGTCCATTTATCATAGGTGGCTTTTATTTAACCCCTTTGCCGCGGGGGTAATTTGTCACGACTGTGCCCACTCATTGAATCAATTTCGCGTGGGCGGGCCGCTATGACGAGTCCAGCCCGTCATGAGCACAGCTCCACTGTGGCTCATGACGAGCTGGGCTCGTCATAAACACGCAAGGGGTTAAAAAATTACCTTAGTATGTCAAAGCCAACATTTTGTTATGGTTGCCACCATCCCATATGCCAGGTTGTTCACCTTTATGATAAGGATTACCGCCACTGTGCTAGTGCCACCATTTTGCCACTGGTGTTCAAATGCCAGGAATGTCTACAAGTATGCCAGTATTTCTCCACGGGTGCCCCATATGCCATAAATACCTATAGTATACCAGTTGTAGTATTTTACCATTGATGTCATTTATGCTAAGAAGTACCCCCAAGAATAAATAACTTCTGCTCACAAACTTCTGCTTACACATAGAGATACACATACTGACACATACACACTCTCAGTCACAAGAACGCACACAACATGCATTTAAAGCCATTTTTTCTGACCACAGTTATCACCAAGGGTCTCATTCCAGCCAAGCATGGTCCATGTTTCAGTACACTATTGGCAGAAAATAAATTAATATTCCCAGTCAGTTTAATGAAAAATGGGCAGAAATAATGGATGTCGAACTGCTCTAGTATTGATGTCACTGATTTTGCCATCTCTGAGGCCAGGGGTCGCAAGGGGCAAGCCAAGAGTAGCAGCTGCAACCCCTGAAAACCTCTAAATGACGTCCATGTTGGCTCCTTGTGAATTTTAGTTGATCAAACTTGCTAAAATTAATCAGGTGAAAACATGAAGTAAATTCCAATAGATGTATAATATGGTGCCAAAGCACACAATTGTGTACCTATCTCCATTTTCAGGAAGAAAACTCAGATGTGGAAGTGTTTAATGCACCGGGTAAAGTGCCTGTTTTTACCAGAAACGGTAAATACCGCACACTCATCCGGACTACTCATAATAAGGGACTCAGGGGCATATGTATCAAAACACGAATTTGCGAATCTCAAATAGAGATCTTTTGCAAATCGCTATCTGAGAATCGCAAAACACGATGTAAATAATTAATCGCAAAAAATTGTGATTTCTTAAAAATCGCTAAATCAAATAGCGATTTCCAAAGTAGCGATTTCTTAATAATGAATTTGCAATTAAGAAATCGCAATTTTGCAAATCTGTTATTCAGGGGCAGCTTAATGAAATCACACCCAGGAAGTGTGACTGCCCATGCTGCTCCTGATTGCCTGAGGCTGTGTCAGAGGCTGAGAGGAGAAGCACGCCACTCTGAACTGCTACAACACCAATAAACAATGGATCCGCAGGAGAAGGATAAGGAGGCAGCTGGAAGGAAAAGGAAACACAAATTCAGTGAGCAGGAGCAGGAGGTACTAATTGAGGAGATGGTTAAAAGCCATGAAGTGCTTTTGGCAAGAAATCTCTGCATGTCCCTGAGTCTTAAAAGAGGAAAATATGTCTGGACATACAGGCTAAGGTAAATGCCATAGGTGTCACACAGCGCACCATTGGTGACCTATGCAAACACTGGTATGACATGCACTCAAGGTCTATGGACAAGGTTGCCACCAGGCTTGCGGAGGCAGAGGAAACTGGTGGGGGTATATCCACACAGCCTGAATCCACACCCCTTGAGGAGTTGGTGGAGTCCACCCTACAGCCTGAAGGCATCAGTGGGGTTGCTGGCATTGACAGCTCAGAAATGCCCAACACCAGACAAGGTAAGAAGCATGCTAAATCAGCCCTGACACATTACCAACTCAATAACACACTCACGAATGCCACAATTAAGAAGTAACAATGCAACTCCATGCCACATTTTCCAGCCCATACAGCAATGCATCACGGGAGATGTAGTCACACACATAGCACAGTTGAGCAATGACACACAGCAACGTATCTGCAGTTGACACAAAACAGTAAAGCCAAAAATGTTACACAGTACTTAGGTAACTAAAATGCAACCTAATTTATTCAGTGGACAATGGAAAGCAGGACACCCAATAAGTAGTGCTTTTGTATTTAGAGTTCAACCTGAAACACAGGGTGAGAACAGCAAAGACGAGGAGGCAGCAGAGACACAGGACCAGGCAGGGGGAGAGGACACAGATCAGACAACACTGCCAACACCTATCCCAAGAAGATGCCATCATACTGTGCCTCCACTGCCGGTGTTGGATGGAGAACCCAAGAGCATAGAGAATGAGGCACATCCAGAGCAAGCAGAGCATGCACTGCAGGAACATGATCAGCACCCTTTGCACCAGAGGGACGGCAATGGCAGGGGACGCAGGCCAAGGGCACAAACCAGCACAAACGCAGGAGATTTCAGACGCTATGGTCATCCTCAGGGGGCACCTCTGGTGGTCAAGCTTCAGGCTCCATTCCCTTTGATACTGCCCTGTCAATCTCGTGTCTGGTCTGTCCAATAAACGTTTGGAAAAGAGATTGCTGCTTGTTTAGTAATGGGCAAATGTGTAGTTCCAATGGTCTTGGGAGAACATCTATACTGTACAGCGGTGTCAGTCTCACGGAAAGTGTGATTTACATTCTTTAAAGATAACACTATTATTTTTCAAACTACAGAATTTTGGAGAACTTCTGTGAACAAAATGATATGGCATTTGGTACGTGCCTGAGAGCTTTAGTAAACAACAGAAAGGAAAGACATGCATTCCTTTCTGCTCGGATCTGATATAACAAATGATTTTGATTAAATGCAAGAACTGAACAATTCATTTTCAGCTCCCACAGAAGGAGACCTGTTAGTAGCTGAGTGGTACAAGTACCAGATGCAGAAATCTATATAATCTGCGGGCAATGTGTTTCAATATTGGTTGGATAACTAGAATATATATTGCTGCACGTCCAACAATGGCTATTAACAATTCCAGCCTCAAATGTACTCATTTTATTCAATACAAAATAAATTGCACATTTTGGTAATTTTCTCATGCAGCAAACACTGCAAACTCATTCACCGTTAGATCTTACCAGTTTAGGGCACACAATGGATGCACACGTAATTTAAAGCAATCTTCCCTCTATCTGACAATTGATCTGAATTTTGCATTTTAGCCACTGGAGTACACCTCCCTCTTTCAAAGCAGAAAGCTGAATTGTCCCTGCCTGGATTTGATCATTTGACTATGGTATCTTGGTAACAGACACATGAAAGGAGAGGATGTGGCCTAACAGGCTAGGGCGGTCTATCTCAAATTTGGGGTACTGGGTTCGAGGCTCGGCAGTGGCGTTCAACATCCTGTGATTCTGGGCATACCACTTAATCTCCCATGCCTAATGAAAATGAATGTGTCCTTGGGTAACATAACTGGCACACATGTAAAGTGCTCTGATACCTTTGGCTCATGTTTGCGCTGCATAAAACTCCGGGAAAAAAAACCAACTGAGTTCTTTTACTAAAGAAGAGGTACAGCAAGAAAAGTTAAGGCACATTGGGGGATATTTTCAAGAACGTGTGTTAACTATCGCAAGTTTAACTTAACGCAACTTTGCATATCGCAGTCCTTCACAAGAAAATAGCACCGTATTAATGTCCAACTCCCAACCCGGCGGCACCATGCGATAGCAGCATTATAACGTGCCAAATGAGCGCGTAAAAACCAACGCGACAAACAAAAAATGAGAAACACGTACACCCAAAAAGTTGCGATGCCACATTGTGCGATACCAAAATCAGTGAAAACCAGCGACAGGCCTGCAATTCCCACGCGTCATGTGGGAAAATTCACTATAGAAGCAACAAAAAAACACAAACACCAAAACCTATTCAACCTGTGTAGCACCATGGATGCACCCGGACCGAGTGCAGAGGACAACCCGAACTCCACAAGCCCCACAGAGGACCAGTCAGGAACCCCGTGTTCGGGGAAGGGCAAGGAGAAAAGCAAGAGGAAGACGGGGTTCAGTGCTCAGGAAGACGGATCATCGTCATGGAGTCACCTAACTCAACAACTGTTCGTCACCTCCACTGTGGCACTGGCAACCCAAACGGAAATATGGCAGTCCATTGTCACCTAAGTCAATGCGGTCGGAGTGTCGAGGAGGTCAATGGAGGAGGTCAAGAGGCACTTGTATGAAGTGCACAGCCAAACCAAGGAGAAGCTCGCGGCCAACAGGAAGGCAGCAAGGGCGACTGGAGGTGGGCCTCCTGCGCCAAAGGAGGAGCTGGATGAGCTGGAGCAAATGGTGGCCACAGTCATCAGTGAGGAGACGGTGGCAGGAGTTGGGGGCCTGGACACAGCTCGAAATGACCTGACCCAACAGCAACAGGGTGAGTAAACACCAGGGACTGGGGGACAGGGGGAGATGGGCACAATGGCACACATGCACATTTATGTGTAGCACACTGCACACCCACAATGATTGTGGAACATGTCCCTGATACCCTTGGCACACTACAGCACACTTAGGAACACCAAGTAGCCCCTCGTCCACAATGTGCACATACGGTCCCCCTCCAAATCACCAACGACACAACCGAGCCATGCACATGTGATAAATATAGAAAAGCAGTGGCTGTGTGAGCCACACTGACTCTGCAAGTGACACTGCATGACCGATAGCATGTCAGCAGCCAAAATACATGATATGGAGCACAAATCAACATGGAGGTGGCCCAGTGCAGATCACATCCTTAAAGGAGCAGGTCACACTCTGACTTATCCATGTGCACCCACAACACATGCTGTCCAATACACGCAGCAGACGAACAATGCACAAGGCCACAAAATCTGTCCAAGAACACTTATGACCCAAGTTGCAAACATTTCTGCCCCCCAAAAGCACACAATTCAAAGGCACACCGCCTCAAAAAGATAAGGGTACACAAAATCAGAGCTGCAGGGGCAACTCCCCTACAATGCAGCACATACACATAGCAATCACAGAACATCAGCAATGACGGCAATATGGTTTAAAGTGCAACACCTACACCACAGGACAGAGGACACAACAGGTTCCGCTTGTGCGTAGTAACTGGCCACACACATCTGGCATTGACTGACACTGTGTGATGATAATGTACTGGTACTACTACACATCCGTCATGTAGTCGAAAATCCCACTGTCTGCCACCAAATAGCCAGCTCCACAAAAACAGTCACAATATGCATTGTCATGCAGTCAGTATGTAAACATCTGCAGAGCGTCAACATACAGGGGAAACAATGTTAACCTGCATCTCCCCTTAACATTGCAGAGGGACAATCAACACTTACTGCAGAGCAGACCACAAACCCCATTATTGATGATGTAGAAGACAACCTGCACATATGTCAATGGATAATGGACAGCCTCCGCATCCCACCCCCAGGAGCAGGGCAGGCCAGCTGCCTCGAGGTGACCCCACCACCTGCACAGATCACACAGTAGGAAACACACACAACCACAGCTTTCTCCCAGGACCCCCATGAATAATACATGTAATTTCTAATCTGTGTGTTGGCTTGCTAGGTGGAGTTGGCGGATCAGCTGCGGGTGGGTTTTGAGCTCGTGGCAGCCAAACACGATGCAATATGTGGGTGTCTGAGTCCCATCAGGGACCACGTACAGTCTCTTACGGACACCCCCTGTATGCACCATGCCCACCGACAATCCTTGGCTGACCTCACTGGGGCCATTACTCGGATACAGGAACTGTCGAGTCAGACAGGCACCAGTGATGACAGCACAGAGTTGGCGCAGATGCGGAGGACAATGAAGACCATGGAGCAGATGCAGGCTGGAAGTATGGCTGCCACGGCGGGACACCAGCGAGATGTAGATGGGATCTTCCATGCCCTGCAGTTCATCATCTTGAAATTGCCGCCACTGAGCCAGTCCCAGATAACTGCAGCAGGAACTTAGAGACACACATCTCCAACCCGTGATGTGTCAGTGGCACACAGTGATGTAGCCCCATCACCTTCGCACCCTGATGTGTCAGTGACACCCAGTGAGCAGCCATTACACCGTCACACACACTGGACACAGAAGAAGTATCAGAGGAGTAAGATGTGGATAGTAATTACTGGGTGAGGAAGGAGGTAGTAGCATCCATCACCGCCAGATGGCCTGTTCCTGCCTGGTTCAGCTCTATGCATCATGCCCTCAGACAACACCTCCCACTGTCCCCCTGAATACTCTGCAACATCCACCCGGACCCCGACATGGACTGCCACATCTTCACTGCTTGACAATTACACAGCATTCCTGCTGCACTCTCCCTCTTCCCAATCACTTTTCAATCCCCAAAGGACTCTGGTTGGCCCACCACTGGGCTTCCATGTTATGTGGGCTTGGATGACCATGTGCAGCTCCGGCTCCGACATTCACCAGAATGTGAATAAAACATTCGAAATCACACAGATGTGTCATGAATATGTTCACTCATGTATGAAAGAATGGCTGGATGTAGGGATGATGATTGCACAAGAAAGTACACCCTGGTGAATGACATCAATGCGCATGTTTATCCCTGAGACACATGGCCAAGTGGAAGAGTGTGAAGGTGAGTACTAGTTCTGTTCGCATTGCACATTAACAGCAATCACACAACCACCCAACATAGGCACACGTCCATGTATTGAATAGGGCTGTGTGAAGGAATGACCAAATTGGTAGCAGGCCCGGAGTGGTGTCCTACATCACATGTTACAAAAGAACTTCATGCCGCATACCTACTAACACATATTTGTGGACACATTCTGTTCTGATTTATGACATTGCTCCACATGGGCAGAGGTTAGACACCATGCACACATTGTTGAAGACACATAAGTGCACTGGTCTGCCAGCAACTATCCCAAAACAATATCTGGCTCACAGAGGTGAAGCTGTCAAAAGGGTCCCACACCCATGGTACATGCGTCAGTCAGACCCTCCCTGTGCAGGGACGATGCTCATTGTGGCACACGAGTGGTCAATCTAATCAACTCTCATCACAGTTACAAACCAGTGAAGTTGCCTAGACTTTATTGGCATGTGCGTGTCAGTACGGACAAGGCAAGGGCCTCAATAGGCAGGAAAATGCTTAAGACACTTGCATGCAGCATGGAAACATTTTGAGGTGCAGAAAATGGGGAAGCAGAGCTTAACACCAATAATTACGGGTTGGCAACAGTCTCAGCCCACCTTGCCTTGATAAACGAGTCCTGTATTGTTTGACATCTGCCCATTGCCCCATGTGAGGGGGCACGACTTACAGCCCATGGGGTCTGCAAAGGGCTCTGCCCCCGGACTGCGCCGACTGCCTGCTCTGCTGACAGTGATCAGGTGAAAGGGTCCGACATGTTGTGCTACATTGCCATGTGTGTGATCTCTCCACAGCCGTGTGTCCGAATTGGTAGCATTGCCAACCGACGCTGTGCTGCTCCGACAATGAAACTGCATCACCTTGCACAGGTGTATGTACACACGCGTAGTTCCATGCCCATGCATTCAGAGTCCAGACAAAGGCAGATATGTCCTCTGTTGTGGTGGGATATGTGAGCATTTTCCACAATGCTACAGGGTGTTGGGACCTGTGCTCTGGGTGACAATCTGATGTGACTGCAGGAACGTAGTTACTAGTCCATGAATGCAGCGCAGCTTCAAGTGCAATGTGTTCTAATAGTATGTCGTTGTAGAGTTCAAGGAACACAAGGGAGAGCCAATCCATTAACTGGTCCCGGCATATGTGCTCAGCCCATGCCATTTCTCCATTCCGCAACACAGCCCAATAGGGGAGCGCCTCGATTTGGTCACTGCAAACGAGGAGTTGTGCAATCTCCCATGCTCAACTGCCAGCACATACGCCAAAGATCAGTGAATCTCATGCACGGCTATCCCAGTGACACTCCTGTTCGTGGCTAACAGGGGGTGCACTGTCGGGTCATAATCCAATTCAGCTACCGTTGTGTTGGGTAGGCAGGCCTCCATGGGCCACTCGAATGTGCATGATCGACAGTGGAACCAGGGCTGGATGCAGGTGACGTAGGCAAGACGGAAACTCAGATGGAAACTGATTCGCAACACTGCCATTGGCAGGGATCCCAACAGATGCAGCATTCGTGCAGGGTACAGTTCCACGTGACAGGGGTTGTGCATGTGCCCAGGAATGCTTGCCATTGTGTTTGTTTTGCTTGTGGCACTGGCAATCCTCAGACTGGCGGCAGTTCTGTGGACAATATGTCACAGCTCTGGGCAATGAATCATATGTGTGTGCGATGTTTGGACATATGGGTAGTTTTTCACTTATGTGTCATGGGCACCCCTTGCAGGTGTAGGTCGTGCAGGGACAGGAGTGTGTGGGGTGTGGGCACATTGGGGTTTCATTAGCGCAGTTCTTGGTGTGGGAGTCGTCGGAGGCTAGTATGGTATCTCACGTAGGGTTTGCCAGCCACATTCAGGGCCAAGGTTGGGAGTTCAGTGGGCCTTCAGCCTTGTGTGTTGAGACAAAGGGGCTTTCATTCCTGATATTAGCCTGACTACTGCTTGCATTTCTTGAATGTGATGTGGACTTCGTGCTGACTTTGATCCAAGCCTGTGATTTGGGGGGCACAGATTTCGAGACACATGCAGCTATTGGCATGTTTGCATGGGCCAAGGGCACGATTAGCCTTGCATTCCTTGTTCAGTCTCTCTCTTTCTTTCCTTCGCTCTCTCTCTCTCTCTCTCTCTCTCTCTCTCTCTCTTTCTCTCTCTCTCTCTCTCTCTCTCTCTCTCTCCCTGTCCTTTGATGAGTGCCTAACACACCTTCTTATCTTGGATATTGTCTTGCAGGCTGTGAGTCACAGATTGTCCAGGGATGCCCCTCCATGACTCTTCCAAATAGTTGTTTGGTGACAAATTAAGATGTGACATTTTGTTTGGTCTTTCAATGGTGAATGTATGAATCAGGATTTCAGTGCTCACATGTAGGTTGATTGTTGCAATTGTGAAACATCAGGCGGGTGCTTTTGTTCATATTTTCGTGCCGTTGATGTGCAATGTCTTGGTCCGGGGGAGGTAGGGGATGCCTGGGACTGGGGCTCGGGGGGGGCAGTCCTGGGGTGGTGTTGGTGGGTGTTGTGGCCCCCTTGGGTGTCCGGCATGCATGTTCAGTGGCTCCATGGCATCTGTTGTTCTTCAGGTGTGGCTCTGGGCTGGGGTCCCTTTTGTGGTGCAGGTTGTAGTCCGACTTTGCACCAGGTCAGAGCAGGTGTTAGTTTCCTGGTGCTCACGCCCATTATCGCATGTTTTGTGATCTTATCGCAAATCAGGACGGTCGTTGAGAATGTTGAGGTGTGATGTTGTCGTGGCTTTTTGCATGGGAACGCCTACTCTGCCTCTTATTAGCGATAGTTACCGGGGTCATCTGTGGCAATGTTTTATGAGGCTGCTATCGCCGGGAAACTGGTGATATCAGCTGTTTGCACCACCTTGTGAATGGGGCAGTAAATTTATCGTGATTTTGGCTGCGGTAAAGTGCTGGTAACTCGGCGATAGCTCCTTGAGAATATGTCCCATTGTTTATTTGTGTAGTGTATACAACAAACCGAACTCAGTGAGGCAGGTTCACAAAGGTAAATTTAAACATGAGTAAATCTACCTGTGTAGATTTACCGTTTCAGCTTGTAGTAATGCCACTACTTTTGGCTATTGACCATATCTGAGTGTAAAGTAAAACAAATGGTAGACCTATAAGTCTCCACCGGCTGAAATCAAGGTGTGGAGTCTAATATATGAATGTAAAGTTACTACTAGTAACTTTTGATACATAGGTGGAGGTCACTGCCACTGGGGCGGAGCTCTCCTTATGGTAAAGTTTAGGGAAAATTAAAAAGTGTATTAAACTTAAAAAAATTGTAAAACATATTTTTATGCAAAACCTTAATGTAAATGAATATTATACCCTGATTTTTAAATGTATAACAAAATAAAAAAAAACTGTCATAATATTCACCTACTGGCAGATGCATCAAAGTAAATACCGGAAGCAAATGGGCAGATTCTCAGAGTCTGCACTTTTGCTCCCGGTATTTTTGCATTTGGGATGCATCATCCCAAATGCTAAAATCGCACTTTAAGGAATCTCTAAATTGAAATTCCTTAAATTGCGATTGCATTTAAGGAATCCCAAATTGAGTTTCCTTAAATGCAATGCATGAAAGTAAAAAAAATAGCGAATTCGCTAATAGGGGGAGCAAATTACCATGAAGTTGGACTTCATGGTAATTTGCTAAAAGTTTGAAAAAAGCACTTTTTTTGCATTTTTCAAAGCTTCATGTTGCGCACATACATGCCCTTAGGGCATGTGTGTGTGCAACATATGTGCATAGATCAATTTCAGGGGTGCAACAGGGTGTCCTTTTGACACCCTTGCACCCTTGAAATTGCATGAGCAATTTGCGAGTACCTACTGGTACTCGCTAATTGCTCATGCAATCTCCAATACATTCCTATCGGCCTGTAGGCCCATAGGAATGAATGGGACAGCATTCCTTAATTGCGACTAGCAATTTGTGAGTAGCAATTAAGGAATGTTAAGGAATCGCTATTTTAATAGCGATTCCTACATGCGTAGGCTTTTGCTATTCCTAAATAGCGATTCCTTAAAAATCGCTATTTAGGAATAACAAAAGGCTACGTTGATGCATCTGCCAGCTAATTTTTAATTCAATATTTATGTATTCTAAATGTAGTAAACTAAATACAAAATATTTTTGGGGATTCATTTAAAAAACCCACCTAATGTAAAATGTTTACATTTAGATATGGTGTATTAAATAAAAACAACTAAACCTTAGCAATAAAAGTTACTTAAAATACTTTTTTAAATATAGTTAGTTTTTGTTTTATATTAATAAAGGGTATTAAAATGTTTTCTAATAAAAAATATTTATATATTTAAGAGATAATATTTAAAAAAAATTGATATAAATTAAACTATTTTAACAACATTTCTTATGGGGATTCTCTTTTAAGTCCCTGTCTCCCCTATTGTATATCGGAGAGGGTTGAGGTACCTGTGGTTGGCAATGTGTGGTGCTGACTTTACTCCAGGTCTCAGCTGGAAAACATTTACAACTGATTTGGGTCCTTTTTGTTAGGTCTCGCCTGTCGATGCGCATGCGCATCGAGCAAGCGAGACTATAGGGGCTCATCGACTCTTTATCTAACTTGCAAGGAATCGTGGCGATTCCTTGCAGTGCCCGTGACTTTTAAGCTCAATGCGCATGTGCATTGAGCTTAAAAGCGCGTGCACAGCCGCCCGCATTCCTCCGACACCTTTGAAGTGAAGCTTAGCTTCACTTCAAAGGCCCGGCTTCTTCACACCCACATGCCGCTCTGCCCCGCTCCGCCCCCTCCCCTGAGTCATCCTGCCTGCCCTCGACGTTCCCCCCGCCCCCTCCCGCCACGCAATGCCGAGAGCTTGTTGTCTGTCTATCCCAGCTGGAATCTAGTCAGGAGAGCCAAGGCAAAAAAAAAACACAAGAACAACATCATGAGGGCAGAATACTAAGAAGCACAGAAAACAGCGCTGTGACAACTGCGGTGTGTGCGTGCGTCTCATCTACACACATCTGCAAGCGCGCATGGCGAGGCGCTGCATGTCCCTGCGATTAGTCATTGTGTCACTGCAAGAAGCTGGCTCCAGCGGTTGTTTTTCAGTCCCATTTTTGAACGGTATCGCATTAAGCCACCCACTGTTGAATTCTAATTTACATATTCGCATTAAACAGAAGATTGATTTAATAGTGTTAAAGTCTTAGCTGCTAATTCTTTTCAATCCATTTTACTTTCTATTAAATGCCATCCACAGACCCCGCGCGCGGGATTAGAGTGCTCGGCTCGCCCAGACAGCCGGAGGCAGACGGCGAGCACTGCATTTTATGAGCTTCGCCTCATCCCGGCTCACCTTCACGCGCACCCGGGGCCAGCGGGCCGGTGACAAAACTCGCGCATTAAGGGCCTTCCTCGGGCGCACTAGCACGGCCCCGTCTAGACATCCGGGTGAAGGACCTTTAAACCGTCTCACCTCAGGGGGTGGGGACCGCAGCCAGCTCAGACATGTTAAACTGAGAGCGCACCTGCCAGAGGGAGGTCATCTAATCTCCTTACTGATCACGGCGTCTGGAAGGTGCACGCGGGCGGAAGTGAGCAGGACAAGGCCTTACTATTGGAGACTGCTCCAAAGCACAAGAGGAAGCGGCTCCCCCTGCCACAGCAATGCATTTCAGCTTCAATAAACCTCAATCTGCTAGAGATTACATGTATGTTACAGTTAGGTGCACAATAGTAGTTCACTTCGAGGAACATACGTAAAAGGGGTACTTTGTGCTGTAGGACCACGGTGGAATAACATGCCTGTCGTTTTTTGTACCTCTCCTTTGTCGTCACTTCCTGTGCCAGTCATACTGTATGCCTGGCTCGGTTATACATCTGCAATCTGGCCAATGCACAGTACCACCGGCGTCTAGTCACCTTGTGAAAGCAGGACAGATCAGCGCTCACAGGAAGGTTGTTGTGTAAGATACAAAGAATGACATATGTCGTCAGAGCAATTACCTTGCACAATTCGAACCTACAAGAGTGGTGCAAGGATTTCTTCACCCTAGGCGAATTGACTTTGACATGGTCAAGATTCTCCTTTTAGAAGCTATGTGTTGCTACTCTGCTGGGGGCTGTGTAGAATTGCCTCGCACTACATAGCACAAGGTAAAATGTGTGTATAAAACAGACTGCTGCCAGGTAGATCTAGAATCCAGCAAACACAAGGAGATTATGAATGGAGCGCTGAAACTTTTCAGACACTCGCCCCCAGTCACAGATCTGGGTTGAATCCATCATCGTTCTCAGCTCAGTTCACCACCTCAGTTCAGACCCAGCTATATGCAAATCAGTCTTGACCCTGTGCCTCATGGGAACAGTTCCCCTGGACCGGAAACAAGTATCCTAGGCCCGGTTTGAGGGTAACACCCCTGATCAGCAAAGCCAAGTTGAATCCAGTGGCAAAGAGAGCACAGGACCCACGTTTGGGTATACACTGCCAATTTAGGGCGAACAAAGCAAACACAAGGAGATCTAGAATCCGCCACCGCTGTGTGGGTACTGCCACTCAAGATGCCAAGAGCCCGTTTCACAATTTGCATACAATTCCGATTAATACATTAAGCGACTCCACTAAAGGCTCCCTCAGGCTCAGAGTGCTGCAAAGACAACTGCTCATACCCAGAATTAGTATTCAATTTAGGCGTCAGGCTGGTGGTTAGATTTTTGTTGTACATGCTCTTTCCCTCCACTCGACTCTGCAAACAATGATTTGGCCTAGAGGGAAACGTTATGCTCGGTTACACAACAGGAAAGGTAACTAGAAGATCCCGCATCAGGAAAGGAACGTAATCTTGTTGTTAATCTTTTTGTAAGCAGATTGGTGACAGACACAACAGCACAGCAAAGTCTGTTCCGCTGACAGCGCCCAGTGCATGCCTTTGTACACCGAAAGAGGTTTTACCATTTCATAACACCGGGTTACACTGGCTGTCTGGTTTCATGCATCAGTCATACTTTGCATTTATGTAAGCTGCGCTTTCACAGAACTCGAGTTCTTCGAAGTATTACGAAGTTTATTTCCTTACAGAAACGGGCGAAGGCAACGCAGCTCCATACTTGTGAGGTGCAGGGTGTGCCCCGATCTCAGCAGAGCCGCCATTTTCAGGGCAGCATCCATTTATGGCACCGGTTATCAACGCTCATGCTTCTTTGCTTTTGTCAGGTGTCGTTCGGCCAAGAAGGGCAAATTGCCTATAAGGGGGACAGCATCGGCTAGGTCGGCCTGACTCTTGGCCGGCTGCCTGGTCACAAGGGAACCTTTACCGCATAATTCAAAGTCGACTCGGACAATTAAGCTGCCATATAGCCTCTTTTTGTTACATGCAAGATCCGAAATGCCTGCGTGCAGCACAAGACCCCTTGCCCCTACTCCGCCCATCACCAACCCACAAGCTAGCCTAGGACCGACCCCCACGGTCCCGGGCCACGGTGTAGTATGATCCATTCTCTTACAAATATCCCTCTGTACCCTCAACCCCTCACCCTAACTCACCCTCAACCCCTCACCCTCACTCACCCTCAACCCCTCACTCACCCTCACTCACCCTCAACCCCTCACCCTCAACATCAACCCCTCACTCACCCTCACTCACCCTCACTCTCACTCAACCCCTCACCCTCACTCACCCTCAACCACTCACTCACCCTCACTCACCCTCACCCTCACTCACCCTCAACCCCTCACCCTCACACAGTGCAATAGGTCTCGGAGCATTTGAGTTAGAGCTTTTAGAAATGTTTATGGCTTTTTTTTTTGTAATTCTTTAGCATTGGCTACAGGAAACAAAAATGCTAAAGATTTACAAAAAAAACCCATAAACAATTCTAAAAGCACTAACTCTAATGCTGCGAGACCTATTGCATTTCCAATGCTTGTTGACTGTAGTAACTATAGAAGGGCAGTTTATGAATAGCAATAGGCTTACTCTTTGTGGCTGGATGCATGTCCCACCCTAAAACCCTCTTCAACCATCTGGTAACCCCTCCTTAACCCCACCCTAAGCCCCTTCCACTTAGTGATCACTATTCCCCATTTTCTAGTCACTTACCAGTCCCTCACACATTTACTACGAAAACATAAGTTTAAGTGGGTGGTGGTTACTGCTGTTAAGGCAGAGATAACAGCAAATAAAACATGGGGAGGTGGAAGCAGAGACCTCAGCATTTAGGTTTGTCAATAGCATTTTGTATATGAGTAGTAGTAATTTAGTTCTTCTAAACATACTTTAATATGCAGTTTATGAATAGGCTGAAATATTGGCGCTTCAGTAATGTGTCTGATTTTTCCAATTTCATAGCCCACAAGAAAGCCTGCCTGAATTCAAACCAATGCACTGCTAGCTACACACAGCTCTCTAACCAGGTACTTTAGCAGCAGAGGTTCCCAGAGTCAGCCAGTCATGAGCATGAAAAATAAGGCAACACATAAGGCTTAAGGACACAGAGTGATGTCTCCAGGGAAAAAGAAGGTGTGCTTCAGGTATGCATTGTCGTTTCCACACAAGGGTCAATGTCCCGCCATTGGTCAGATTTACAATGGCTGTGAGAAAGCAAATCATTTTGTGACGGTTTGCAAAGGAAAAAGTATGTGTATCACGGAGCAAAGACAAAATGGCTGACTGAACGTTCTAAAAATGACGTTAGATGAACTCCCACAAGCAACACTAGCTCAGGAAAATGACACCAAATGAAGTTGATCATCATCTAAATCATCATTGAAAATTTCTACAGTATCAATATCAAGTGAAAGTAAAATGTTGGTTGTACTTTGCCGACAATCACCTCAGAGAAAAGTACAGATCAAAGAAGAGTCAACGTGAAAAAGCATCAAAGTAATTCAAACATTGTCTGAAGATTACCCTAAAGATAAATGGGTGTTCAGTACATTTCATCATCGAGGGCGGTGCGTCGATAAACATTATGCTGGAGGAGAAATACAATGAGCTATCTCCAGGGCCCGACTTGCGCCATCGTAATCTAAAGTATATACTTGGGCAGCGTAGAAGCCATTAAAAGTCAAATTTTATTTGTAGGTACAATGAAACACAAGAAAACAAAAGTACATGTCCTTCAAGGTACGGCATTCAGGAAGTGTTTACTAAGTTTCAGCACCGCTACTGATATGAAATTGATTATCCGTGATTTATAGCATGAATGCACATCATGAAATAGTACGTCAGTTCCATTTGTTGTTTCATGGGCTAGAGAAACTCAAGACTATGAAAGTACAGCTATATATAAATGCAGACATCTGTTCTACTGCTCAAAGACACCAATGGATTGCATTTCATTTACAGGAAGCTGTTAAAAAAGAACATGAATCATTACTCAACAATGATATAATTGAGCATTCCACTGGCCCTATCCCATGGCTTTCTCCCATAGTAGTAGTACACAAAAGAGACAATGAAGGAGCTGTACACATCTGTGTTGATATGAGTCAGGTGAGCAAGGTAATTGAAAGAGAATGACATCCAGGTCTGCACATTGCTGTCATGATAACAAATGTAAATGTTGCCAGGTCTCTTTCCTATGTATGTATGTATGTATTTGCATACTTATATAGCGCTACACTGTCACCCAGAGGGTATCCTGGCGCTTTGACTCAGCACAGCCGAAACCACCAATGCAGAAGTCACACTGCTCTTGGAAACAGGTGGGTCTTCAAACCTCTCTTGAAGGCTAAATATTCACCCTGACTCCTCAGCAGTATCGGAAGAGAGTTCCAAAGTCTAGCGGCCGCAAAACTAAACGACCGACCTCCCATCCTGATTCTCTGGACTCTAGGAACCGTCACCAGACACGCAGAGGAGGAGCGTAAGCTTCGAGATGTAGAGTACCATGAGAATAAATTCTGCAGTAAAACTGGGCCCTGTCCATGCAGGGCTCTAAAAACCAAACAGGATGCTTTAAAAAGGATCCGTTGATGAACAGGCAACCAGTGTAGATCCAATAGTGCCGTGGTGGAAGAGGCAGTACGCAGACGAGAAAGTGCCAGCTTAGCTGCCATATTTTGTACCTGCTGCAAATTGCCCACCAGCATTCTGGGCGCCTCCAAAAGCAGTGCGTTACAATAATCCAATCTACTTAGGATAACGCCCCGCACTACCTCTGGCCTAGCCCGCGCTGGGAGCAATGGTAGGACTTTACGCAGCATCCAAAGCAGCATCATACAGGTGGCTACGGTTTTGTTTACAAAAATGTCCAGTTGCAGGTTGGGGCCAAACATGACCCCCAGATTACGAGCAGACTCTGCTGCGGTCACTGCTCCAGAAAAGAAGGAAGTCCAGAAATCATCTGGGAGAGAGCGCGGGACACGGTCCCTGGAACAATACAGCACCTCCTTTTTTGACTCATTAAACTGGAGGGAGTTAGAACGGAGCCAGTCCGCTGTAGCTGTCATACAGCGGTTAAATGTCTCTAAGGAGACGGCATCTTTGCCCTCCAGAGAAAAGACCAGTTGGGTATCATCGGCGTAATTAAACACCGAAATACCGAAGGAACTTATCAACTGGATCAGAGGGCGGAGGTACAGATTAAATAATATAGGACTGATGGCCGAGCACTGTGGCACCCCCTGCCCGACTTTCCGCACATCCGACTTAAAAGGCGGCAATGCCACCACCTGCTGCCTGTTGTTGAGATACAAGACTAACCAGTCCCTTGCCAGCCCCGTGACCCCGATCTCCTCCAGCCTCGCAATAAGGGTGGAGTGGCTGACCGTGTCAAACGTGGCCGACATGTCGAGCAGCACTAAAAAGGCTGCCCGACCCGTGTCGACCCGCGAACGAAGATTGTCTAACACGACCACCAGCGCAGACTCCGTTCCATGCGATGGCCGGAAACCAAACGGGGCCACATCCAGCCAGATGTTATCCTCTAAGAATCTGGATAGAGAACGGGTAACCAACTTCTCCATGATCTTGACCGGGAACGGGAGCAAGGAAATGGGCCTGTAATTTGACAAGCAGGAGGGATCGAGTGTGGGTTTCTTCAAAAGGGGTGAGACCACCGACAACTTCCAACTCTCCGGAACAGTCGCGGTGACAAGCGACTGATGGCAGATGGAATACAGAGGATAGAAGAGTTCTTTCTGGAACAGTTTCCAGAATTTATGTGGGAGTGGATCCAGCGGAGAGCCTGATGACACAGTCTGTGCCAGTTTGCAAAACTCGTCAAAAGGAGGAAGGGAAAAGCAACTCAGCTGGGGTCGACTGGGGGGTGGATTTAAATAAAGGATATCATCAGTTGGAACTCAAGGAGAATTGCACGTACATCACAACCTTTTCTGCACATATTGGTTTGTTTCGATATAAAAGACTAAGTTTTAGTGTGCTATCTGCTGCAGAGGTTTTCCAAGATGTCATTTGAACCATCATACAGCCTGTCATGAATGCTTTTAATTATAGTGATGACATATTGATTTTCAGAGCTACCCAGAAGGAGGAGCATGACAAAGCTTTCCCAGATGTGTGTCATTTGCTAGCTGAAGCAGGTTTAAATCTGAATGCTGCTTAATATGAGTTCCAGGAAACAAAGTTAAAATTCTTTAGCCATATTTTTCTGATGGTGGCATGCCACCTAATCCACCTAAACTACTACCGTTGTCTACTGCCCACCCCCACAAGACTTTTCTATGTTACATTTCTTCCTTGGCATGGCCAGTTGCTGTTCTAGTTACATACAAGACGTTGCCACTGTCAGTACTCTGCTGAAAGAATGTTTCATTTCCTTGGTCACATGAGTGCGAGCAAGGTTTCAGGAAAACCAGGCCACAGAGAATGCCACTGAAATGGCATACTGTGATCCAAAGCTTCATACAGAGAAGTTGTTGACCGTAGCCCTATTGGGTTAGTCAACCATCCTTGCCCAGCACAGCAGACACACAAATGCTCGAAGGCATATTGTGGCATAAGCAAGCAAGAGTTTGTCCCAGACTGAACATTCTTATTGACAACCTGAGAAAGAAAGTTTAGCTGTGGTGTGGGCATGTGAACATTTCCACGTATTCTTGTATGGAAAGCCTTTCACAATTTTGACTTGTCATCAAGAATTGTTGACCATTTTTGGCAATCGAAAGGCAAAGATGCCTCATTACATTGAATGTTGGGGTCTTATGTTAGAAGAATACAACTAGACAATCATGCACTATCCAGGGAAAAATCAAAAACCTTTCTGACTATTTCCCAGGAGTGGTGCTACAGTGCTCTGGTACCCCTTCTAATATGGCTGAAGCTTACATAAATTTAATTGTGAAATCAAGCAGACCAGCTGCCATTTCGTTGGGACAAATTGTCACTGCCATGAGTCAAGATAGTGAAATGTTGAAACTGAAAGGCATTACTACCCATCAGTCTTGGAACCAGCACTCTTGAACTCTCACCAGTGACAGTGAATACCTGAAGTTCAAAAATGTCAAAGATAAACTACCTATTTCACAAGAAGGCCTTACTCTGAGAGGTTCGAGAATTAGCACTCTGGAGAGTCTGCGACAGCAGATACTCAAGGTGGCCCATGAAGGACATCATGGAATCATTGCTGTAAAACAAGCTCTCTGAGACCGAGTCTTGTTTCCTCATATCGACAAGGGAGTTGAAGGCCTGGCATCTATGCAACTGTCTTTCATCGAAAATCAATCATCATTCTTTAAATATTTCAGATTTGCTAAAGCATGTATGGGAACGAATAGCTGTTTACTTTTTCGGTACTCTTGAAAATGGACATCACTTGATGGTAGTTTTCGTATTTTTTTTTTATATAGCGCTAACTTGGCCCAAAGGTATCAGAGTGCTTTACATGAGCACCAGCTGTGCTACACAAGGACACATTCATTTTTGTTAGGCATGGGGACATTAAGTGATTTGTCCAGAATCACAAGATGTTGAGTGTCTTCGACGAGACTCGAACCTGGTGCACCAGATTTGAGATGGACCACCATAGCTGTTAGGCTACATCCTCTCCACTGGTGATTGTCGATTTATATACTCAGTTTCCATTAATAGAAGATCTTTCATCTAACACTCAAGAAAGAGTAATTGAAAGATTAGATGGCATCTTTGTGACATGGGGTGTCCCAGTGTAAAATCTGACAACGGCCCTCCTTTCAACAGTCGAGAATTCAGGGACTTTTCAGTAATCTTAATGTGAAAATCTAATGTAAAGCATAAGAAGAGCACCCCTCTTTGGCTCCAAGCAAAGGCCTTTTTGAACGTTTCATGAGTACTTTGAAGAAAGCTGTTCAACGTGCTGGGTTGGAGAAGCTCAACCTTAAGACTATCTTGAATTCCACTCTTCAACCTTACCTTTCGACTCCTCACTCGCTCACAGCCAAAAGCTGTGCAACTCTGATGTCTGGGAGAGCCATGACAACCAAGTTACCTCAACAGACTAACAGTTAGTAGATCATGTGCTTAGGAAGACACCGTAACAAAAGATTTGGATCATAAAAAGAAAATGAAAGCCGCTGCAGGAAAGCGACGACATGCAAAAGATATTGTCTTCACTAGAGGAGATTGAGTGCTTGTGCATCAGTCTCTAAAGAGAAAATAGGATGCTCCCTTTGATGCTGAGCCTTTTCATGTTGTGACTAGCAAAGGACACATGGTGACTGCCAATGTCCTTGGAAGTCCATTATGCCAGATTCCTAGCACTCTTGACATTTGGTCCATCGCTCACCAAGCATTGATGTCAATGGAGAGACTCGGTCTGAATAGACAGCTGCAAATCCCTTGACTGCTGTTGTTTCTACATCGCAAACACAGAACCCAGACACTTTGACTGCCTGTCCCCAGTTTCCAAAGAAACGATAAGGACATGTGATCCGAACTCTAGAAAGACTCATTGAAGAGTTATAATTGTACATATATCTGTAAAAACGTTGTCATTTTTTATTTAACAAAGAGGGAGATGTAGTGTTTTGTGACGTAAACATGACAGAACCATTTTGGCACCTGAAGGACATTGTAAACGGTGAACAACCTTTACAACGCAACTTTTACAACGCACTACCATTACAACGAAACTTTTACAACGCAAAATATATTACAACGCATGTATTTACAACGCAGTCATTTCAACGCATGACACTACAACACACACCACTACAACGCATGTCATTACAACTCAGTCATTACAACGCATACCATTACAACGCATAACATTACCATCCAACACTTACCCTACTGTTGCACCCCCTGGAGTTAGAATAGTAATTTTTACCCCTACACTATCCAAAACTTACCCTACTGTTGCACCCCCTGGAGTTAGAATAGTAATTTTTACCCCTACACTATCCAACACTTACCTTACATGCAATGTAATGTAATGCGTTGTAATGGTATGCGTTGTAAATGTAGTATGCGTTGTAGTGGAATGCGTTGTAAAGGTAGTTTCAAAGAATTCGTTGTAATGGCATGCGTTATAATGGTGTGCGTTGTAATGGATGTTGCGGTATAAAAAATGCGTTGTAAAGGTAGGCGTTGTAAAAGTATGCGTTGTAACGTCATACATCCACTTATGAATAAAGACGTGTAAAACTAATCTCCATGTGTGGCATAGTTATTTGCGAGTGCCCGGGCTTGGGAACACGATACAGGACCTCTGATGAACCTCTATTTTATTCTTAGCCACCCACGAGATAGTCGCTTATTAAACTAAGTATGAGTAAAAAATTGGTGTGGGAGTAAGAAACAGAAGCACACACTCCCCCAAGGTGTAGCATGCTACTGGTTGAAAAATGCACTTTTGTGCATCACAATTGGGTAAGAGGCGCTATATAAAAGCTACAATACATATCTCTCCAACAGAAGCTTTAACCCACTGAGCTTTCTCATTGCTGAGTTCAATGCACTTTCTCTCCCCCATACCCAAAGCGATTCCTTGAGGTTATGAAGTTCGGAAACATTCCTTGGTGTTTCCTAAATCTCAAACAAGCATTCAAACTCTTTTCTTAAGGACTAGAGTACAGTTTACTTCTTGTGTGCAAACATATTTCGACGCAATAGTAAGGAAAATTAACCAAAACAGGAAGAAAAGGGAGACAGAAAAGAAGAGAGGACATATTTTAGAAAACATAGTGAGACAGAGAGGTACGATCGAATGGCACCATGTAGGTAAGAGACCATTTGAAGGATACAAACAGAAGAATGCAGAATTAGTAGATAGGAGAAAGAAATGGCAAACAATTGTCAAGGGAAGCAAAAGAGAGAAAGGACACAACTAGCTATTGGCGCGACTAATAGGATTTCTGAGGTAGACAGGAGTGGAGCTTTCAAGAGGGACAAAGAAATGACAGGGCAAAAGGGTGCGTCAATTACAAGATGGATGAGAAGAGAGTGGATCCAGCAATTGCCAGACTAATAAAAGGGGGACCACAATGGATGGAGAAAGGAGGCTAGCAGAGAGTGTGAGGTGAGGCTAGCAGGAAGGGAGAAAGGAGGCTGGCAGAGAGCATGAGGTAAGCCCAGTGGGGGTGTGGACTTCCCAAACCACCGGCTCCCACACTAACCTTCCCCCGAGACCGAAGACACACAATCATAGCGTTAAATCGATACACCTGTTGGGATTTTTATTTTTCTTTATTTTTGATGTTATATCTTAGCATATTTGCGTTTCTTTCACAATTGTTCTAGTTGATATGATGTTTTGAATAACATGTTCTCCGAACCTTACATGACACATATCTGCATCCATCAATGACACTGTCGGGGATGACACACCCTGTATCCGTCTTTTCCATTAAGAGCAACAACAGGTGCACGGCTAGAAAATCAGCCCCTTATGTCAAGCGCACGCGACACCCGAGAAATACAGGGCCTCATTATTGAAAAGTGACGCATCGCTGCGTGAAAGCAGCGATGCGTCACTTCTCAGTGCGCACTCCTTGCGACATTCCTGATGCGTCATATTTAATGTATGACGCATCATGTCGCAAGGAGTTACAGATACGTCAGTATTTCTGACGTATCTGTAAGTGCAAAAGTGACGCATTGCTGGAGTGTGTCACAAAAGTGACGCAACTCCAGCAATGCGTCCTTTCACATTTGGCAAGCCCCATGTGAAAGGGCCTGCGTCAGTCTTACGCCTGCTGTGAGGCAGGCGCAAGATTTTGATGCAACAACGTCCTAAAAGTGACGCAATGAAATCTCATAGATTTCACTGCGTCACTTCTACGACCCTTGTTTGCGTCAATACGCCCCCCTTGCATACATTATACCTGGGGCAGGTATAATGTGGCGCAGGGGTTTACAAAGTGACGCATCTGCCTAGATGCGTCACTTTGTAAATATGGCGGAACAAGGTGCATTTTTTACGCCACTGGTGCGTCACAAAAAGTGACGCACCGGCAGCGTAAAAGTGACGCAAAGCCTCATAAATGAGGCCCACAGATCTTAAGACCATATAGCTGCGCCCTCTCTAAAGTCACTTTCACCACATGAACCCTCTTTAACCGGTTGAATTACGATTCGGGCCTTGTTGTATTTCTCCGGCCCTCACATCGCCTTCCGGTGCACTATAAACATTGCTTTTGAGGTATGTCAATCAATCAATCAATCAGGTCATTTATAGAGCGCACTACTCACCCGTAGGGTCTCAAGGCGCTATGTGATTTCTTTTAACACAGGAAGCGCCCTTGCGGATGTACTAGCTTGATGTAATGTGATACCTGAATGATGTCCTGTGATGACTTACTGCTTTTACCTATGCAAGTTGACATGAGTACAGGAAGTCAAGTTGAATTTCTCTGATTGATGTTATGATATGTATTGTACAAGTACAGTGAAAACCAATAAAAGATATAAAAAAAAAAAAATTAAGTACGTCCAGCGGGAAGGGATAAAGGAGGCTGGCAGAGGCCGTTAAGTGAGGTTAGAAGGAAGGTTGCCAGAGAGGGGACTAATAGGCTACCAGAGAGGGAACAAGTAGAGGGCGATAGAAGGCCTACCATTGTGGCAACAAGAAAACTCACAGGAAGGGGAGAGAGGCCGCAAGGGAGAAACAGAAGGCCCGGCAGGGAGTAAAAAGGCAACAAGAGAAGGGAAAAGGAGGCTGATAGAAGAAGTAGAGGAAAGCTTATACAAGAGTGAAGCATGAGGCTGCCACACATGGGAGACAAACGTAGCCTGAGAAGAAGTAGAGAGAGCCGATTAAAGATATCCAGAGAGAGGAAAGAGGGGCAACAAAATATTGGAAAACAAGGCTACCAAAGAGGAAAAGATGATTCAATCAGGAGCTAAGGCCCCTGCACAAGGAGGCTACAGAGACAAATGGGAGTATCCCAGAGACTGGATTAGAGAATGCATTCGAAGGCTGTCAGTGAAGAGAAAGGGGGCCCGATGTAGGTGGCCATTTACCGGCCGGTAACGGCCGAAGCGGCCGTTACCGACCGGTAAATGGGTTATTGGGATGTAGGGGGCCTATTTTACCGATTCGGTAAATTTACCGAATCGGTAAAATACCGTATCGGTATTTTTACCGATTCGGTAACTTCGGGATGTAGGTGGGACTCGTCAGAGTCCCTATGGCCTTACAGATTCAGTATTTTACCACCCAATCCAATTGGGTGGTGAAATACCGAATCCAGGTGTGCATGCACATGTGTGCATACACACCAATGCCATGTGACAGACAGACATGCCCTTAAGGCATGTCTGTGTGCCACATGGCACACATGCCTGTATTTGGGGTGCTAGAGGGTGTCAAAGTGACACCCCCTGCACCCTTGCTGCAATCGGTATTTACCGAATCGGTAAATACTGATTCGGTAATGCCCATTGATTCCTATGGGCTTCAATGCCCATAGGAATCAATGGGCATTACCGAATCAGTATTTACAGAATCGGTAAATACCGAATCTCAACGATTCGGTATTTACCGATTCTGAAATACCTACATCCCCTCCCCCCCCTCCATTTTACCACTTCTTAAATACCGAATCGGTATGATTCGGTATTTAAGAAGTGGTAAAATTAAATTACCTACATCGGGCCCCGGGGGTCTTCCAGAGAGTGAATAAGAGAAGATTGCCAATGAGGGGCAGGTACCAAAAAGAAATCACAGATCAGAAGGGTGGCTACCAGTGAGGGGACTAAATACTACTTCCTGAGAAAGCTGAGAACTCGCCAAACTGTGTTATAGAGAACAACATTAAACATCAGGACAGGCAGGGGGAGTTACTTCTAGAGAGGGGACAGGTACATTTTAAGTTGGGTGGGATATATAAACCAATAGTTGGGGAGTTAGGGGTATCACATTAGACAGACCAGCAGTGTGGTGATATATGCAAAGAGGTGTTGTTTGAAGAGATGAGTCTTCGGTTCCTTACCACAGTGTGTAGTACAGCAGCCTTGCAAATCCAGACTGGGCACCCATGGAGGGTTGTATGGTAGTGGCATGCATGACTAAAGCCACGATTGCCTCTACCACACTGCCCGAACTACTAATGCATCTCAACTATGCATTCCTTTACCACACATCCCTTTACCGTGCAATTCTGCGGTAAAAGTATGAATGGTACATGACCCCCCTTCTCCTGCCCTAAATTACAAACCCCCTACCTATCCCACCTCCATGAGGCCCAAAGCCGTCCCTGAAAACTACCCATTCCCCTCCCCATAGGTCTTAAAACCCTGCCCCTTAACAAAGACTACCCGACCCCCCCCACCATGGGCTGTCGCTAAAACTACCCCAACCCCTTCCACAGCCCTTAGGCCTAAAATTCTAACCCCCTAATTTAAAAAAATTGACCCAACCCCCCGAGCCCTAAAACCTACCCCACACTCCCCTAAGACCCAAAAATGACCCAGATTACCCATTCCCCTCCCCTGAGGCCTAAAACCCTGCCCCTTAACAAAGACTACCCCGAACCCCCACCATGGGCTGTCCCTAAAACTACCCCAACCCCTTAGGCCTAAAACTCGAACCCCTAATTTAAAAAATGAATAAAACCCTCCAGGCCCTAAAAATGACCCCACCCTCCCCAAAGACCCAAAAATGACCCTGATTACTCATTCCCCTGCCCTGAGACTTAAAACCCTGCCCCTTAACATACACAACCCCAACCTCCCGCCACCCTTGCGCTGTCTCTAAAACTACCCCAACACCTTCCACTGCCCTTAGGCCTAAAACCCTAAAACCCTTGCTCCTAATAAAAAAAAACTACACTGACCCCACCTGAGTCCTAAAAACTACTCTGCCCTTCCCTAAGCCCTAAAAATTACCCCAACCTCCCCCAAGTACTAGAAACTTTCCTGAACCTCCCACCCTGAAAACTACCCCGACCCTCAGCCTAGAAAACTACCCCCCACCCTTACAAACTACCCCCAAAACCCAGCCCCAACCCCAACCACAGCCCCACTTACCTCACCACGTCCTCTCCCGATGCTTTCTGCTTCCGACTAGCAGAAGCTAGAACGTGCACTGCCCTAACCACGCATGTGCGTGGCTAAGGCATATGCGTGGTTAAGGCAAGCGTGGTAGCGCTTGCGTTGTCGGAACACACGTGGCAATGCTCGCATTGTTCCAACTGGTCCCCCCTCTTGAAGTATAGCAGGAGAAAGCTTGGCTCCTCGTCTTGTACTTCCTTCATTTTCCATCTTTCAACCTTTATATATTCGTGTTACTCATATTTTATGCTCTTCCAGAAGTCTTGATCTGCATTGCCAGGTATCAGGGGGGTGGGGAAACATCATTTACAATGCAACTTTTACCACGCAGTGCTATTACAACGCAGGTTTTACAACGAAAACCATTACAACGCATTGCGCTGGGGGGCGCCCTAGGATAGGGAATAGATTTAATTTACTATCCAACACCTTCCCTAGTGTCCACGGGGACTGGAGTTGAAATAGTAAATTAAACTATTCACTATCCAGCACCCCAAAGCGCTATGCATTGTAATGGTATGCGTTGTAAAAACTGCGTTGTAACAGCATGCGTGGTAAAAGCATGCGTTGTAACGTCATACATCCGGGGGGTGGAACCGGTCTTCAAAGTGAAGGAGGTGGGCAGCCAGAGTCAGTGTTGTTTTCTGAGCTTGGTGCGAATTTATCATATTTTCAACATTGGTTAATAAGATGGGCTGCTGCACGTCCAATACTCTTCAGCCGTGTCAGGTGGGCCTTAGGGGCAGTGCCCTGCAGAGCTTTACCTCATTCAAAATGTGATGGTGCTACTTCTCCCTTGGAGGGATTCAGGTGGAGGTAGACCATTCTTGACTGGTAATGAGTCACATTTTTATATAATTAAAATTATGGCCAGAGAAGACCTTTTCTGTAGAGCTTAGTGTCACCCACATAGTGGTGAATGCTAATCTCTTTTCCCGCCTTCAATCTCTCTGTGGTTCCTTCTACAGGGTGAAGATCACTGGTGAGAGGATGGAGCCTGGGGTAGTCCGCAAGTGATGTGGGTGAATAGGAGTAGTTAAATGGGGAAGTGTATTCAAACCACTGCTGGCCATCTCCACTGAAGTTCATTCACAGTGCAAGGGGCTGAAGAGTGTAATATGACTGATCATCTTGAAGGCTGCAGAGAGGTTCAGGTGGAAAAGAGGACATGAGTCAAACTTGTCAGAAATCTGAAAAGCATATTCAGTCACTTAAAAGTTGGCCAACTCTATCATGCATTGCATTCTCAAATGAGATGTTAGGGTTGAAGGAGGGCATTGATCATGATCCTTTCATGAAACTGATTGTCAACCGGCCTCTTTATGAATTGCCCTAGAAGTGGCAGGTGAGGTTATTGGGATCCTTCAGAAGAGGCAACATCTCACTGGAAAGATGCACTGAATGATTGACTGTTGCAATAGGGTTCCTCCCATTCACTACACCTGGATTCATTTGCTTTTTGGATTACCCGGTTTTGGATTTTTTTACTGTTGGCGAGTCTCGCTACATGTGTCTCATACACAATGATCAAAAGGCAAATGGACTGCACATATTTATCACCATTGTCCACCTTTTAAGATAAGACTACTGCTACACAGCAAGGGTAAGGGTAACTTGGCTGACTACATGTGAATATGTGTGCACAAGGAGGTGCACATGTGTGCAGGCTGCACATGTGAGACTACAGTCGTACACAGTGTGGTCACTGCGCACAGGTAGCCTGGTGCTGAGGAAAGTTTTTTAGGATTGGGATAGGCCTTATAGTGTTAGTATACACAAATAGGGAAGGTCAGTGTGATTTACTGTTGTAGTGAGCCAACTATAGGGCCCACTGTCATTTTCCCCTATGTTAGCCTAACTGCGCACGTTGTAGGCTGCTTTGCTTTGCACACGTTATGAAGTAACACATTTGTTTTTGTGCCACATATTATTTTAGGAATAGTATGCACATGTTTTTTTATTTAGCTCTTCTGCTGGAATGACATCTGAACATTTCATCCAAGGTCAAACAACATTTTGTCCTGGTTTGCTCTGTGGTTGGGCACTAGCACGTAGACATAATATAGAAATCCAGCTGCTGTTTCCGAGAATGGCATTTTTTATCATATAAGCCGAGACAAGCTGTTTTGAAAATAGAGAGGAGAATTTCTAGCAGAGAAAAGGTCCCAGGATGAGCGAGGCAGTTCTGCGCAAATGGGAAATGCCAGGGTTGAGTCCCGATACCATCCCAGAGATCATTGATATATTATTGTGAGGTTAGGCTTAGGAAGACACACTAATAAACATGATAGGACTTTTCATTGTGTATGGTTTATTAGTAATGCTAATTTCCTATCAAGTATTGTCTGTTTTCTAGTTGCAGAACAGTTGCTTCATAATAGAGCACGATAGTTCCAATAAAAATTGCAAACTGTTCTCGTGTCTCATTTCAGTTTGTTATGGACACTCATGACTGAGAGAGCGAAAGGAGATGACCTGTTTCAGCGGTTCCCCGAGGGGACTAGAGTGTTGTGTTCTGGAGTGCTAACTTACCTATTACCCTGGGAAGATTAGAAGGGCAGGTAAGGCACTATGTGCTTGCCTGGATTTGAGCCCATAGGTACTGATGTGATATAGTGACACAGGAACGGATATGATGGTGGTCGATCGGACCCCCGCCCTATTTTGCAGCAGTCAGGAGCCCACCCAACAAGCAGGCAGCTGTCCGACCGCCGCATTTAGATATGACCATTGTGCTGGTAGTCGGAAAATGCTCCATATCATGGCGGCCCGTGCTGTGGCCAAGGGAATGGGCCACAGCACAAGACGCCATGGTACGGAGCATCTCCTGGAGGTTCTAGGACCGTGCGTCATGCACCTTGTCGTGCATGGCCCACAGTGCATGGAGGTGAGTGGGGGCACAACATGTTTGGGGCCCCCCATATCCATTTTCGACATCCTTTTCATGGTGGTTGTCTCTCTTCCCTGATTCTGGCGGAGGCGGCGGTCTTCCCTCTGACCGATGTTTGTCTAACCTCCATAACTGTTATCCAGCAGTCGGATTGGAGGGCTGTCGGACAGCCACCGACGGCCTGTCCGTGGTGGTCTGACCACCAGTAATCAGTCACACCGTCCCTACATACTGACGTTCTGTAATCCCAGGCATAGTTCTGTCTTTAGACAGACTCACTGCAACGCTGTTTTGCCTGTATTGACACTTTATTATACACAAAGGTGGAAAACTGCCTTGGAGTGCAGTTTTGCTTATCTTTGTCCTACAGAGAATAGTGGCATATATAGAAATGGGGTGTAACCTGTTTGAGAAATTCAAATCTGCAAGTTTCACAAAGTAACTGAGACCTACAAAGGAGATGTGACTAGTGACTCCTGGATGACATCATTTTGACTGTGCCAGAATGCTGTGCAGGAAGGTTAGGACAGTGGTGGAGGGGTGAAGTGGCAATCTAGGATTGACTAGGTGTGCCTGGTTTCTGGAACTATTCACTCCCTTTAAAAACTTGTCCACAAGGGGGAGACTCTATCTTGCTTCATGTTTTCTTCTGTGCTTCGCTGCTTTACCATGGGCTGCCATGGACAATTGAAAGGAAGAACCCCCTGATGTCCACAAAGGACTAAGGACCGTGCCCAGTTAACCTCAGGACCAATGGGTCTCCCAAGGACCAGTGGGGCTTACCCCCTTTCACCTGTTGAGGACCAGTTGAGGCAAAGCCCTGGACTTCTGCGACATGAGACAGAGACCAGCATGAATGCCTGCCCAGGGATCCAGGAGACTCAGATCTCAGCGTATTACATTTCTTTGGAGGTCAAGAAGGTCTGCTGCAACAGCCCCTGGTTACTTGATATCACCACCAGGAGTAAAATGAGCCCAAGATCATCAGAATCTGCTCAATGAGGCCCGAGCTATGACATTTTCAAGATTGGTGACCTTTGACCTTTGACCTTTTTACAAACTGATTCCGTGAGTCTCTGCCCCTATTTCTTAGTTTACTCCGGGGTTGGGCTAGGGTCTGGGGGTTCAGCGCAAGATTTTTAAATTAATTTCTTCAGGAAGGGGCCAAGCATGGGCCCCTCTCCCCGGACTCTACCGGCCCGGGGAACCCATCCCCCTAGCCGTTTATACCGAAAAGGGAGCTGGGACCCCATCTCCGGCACCCTCAAAACAAAGGAGGCTGGGGATGCACTGTTACAGCCCCCAATGGAGGTGTTCTTGCTCCCGCTCCCTATATCTGTGTCCGGGGGGAGGGGGGTATCCACCGCAGAAGGCTGCACCCTGGCCACAGGAGTGGGCAAGGAGGTGAAGCAGCCGGCTCCCACGGATGCACACAGGTGTGGACCGCCCGAGAGCCAGTGGGGCAGTGAGGGGTGGGCTCCCTCAGCTGCTCCCAACAATCGAAGGCATGGGCGTGCCTGGGTGGGACCGGGCACCCCTGCAGAAAAAAGAGAATCCGCACAGTGGGAGGCCACTCAACAAAAAACAGGCCGTAACTCTCTCTGGAGCAGAAGGAGAGCCACTCATAAAATATGCCCAGCTCCAGCAGGAACGTCCCAGAATGTTCTGCCAACACAGGAAATGATTCTTACAATAACACTATAATTTCCGAAATGTAAAAGTTAAAATTATTTCAATTGCTATTAGTTATTTTGAAAAATACTCAAAAATGTGAATGTTTTATTTCAAAATCATTTACATTTATTTAATTTTTTTTAATAGTCTCATTTTATTTACATTTAAATATGTATTTTAATATTTAAAATACTTTTTAAAATAAACGTATTATAATTAATATTTATTTTAATTAATGATACATTATTTCTAAAATGTATTATTGCAACAGAACAAATCTATCAATTTTACAATATTAACATGCATATCATTTAAATATTCAACATAAAATTTTCTTTTTGAAAATCTCCCCATCCTTATCCCCTAACACCAAATATCCCGCAGCTCAGGGAAATTATAAATCTATTATTGGTATACATTAATACAACAAAAAACAAAATTTTTAACAATTACATAATAAATACATTATATTACAAAAATACAAATTTATGAAAAAAATATAGAATAAAATACACTGCAATAAATTACATACAAAATAATACTTGCATACAATATTTTCTAAATTGGTATTAAAAACCACACTTAAAATAATGTTCCTGTTTACAATATTTTTGGACATCCCAATATTCACGACAGAATGTTTTTGTATCACAATATTTTTATTTGATATTTTGTCCAAACACAAGAGGTTGCGCTTAGTGGAAGTATGGTCAACAAGTCAACAAGGAATAATGGAGGTTGCTGGTGAGGTATGCCATTATGGAGAAAATGGGGTCTGGCATGTTCCCCTTGGTGTGGATGGGTAGATTCAAGAAAGGAATCATATCAACAATGGGCAACAAACTGGAGATGACGTCCTTTATGATCCTCATTTTGCGTCACTTGGGAGTCACAGATTAAGACAGTGTTCTTGTAACTTGGGGGAGGATACCATGATGAAGTTTGACAACCCCAAAATGAATGTCCAGAGTTTGGTAGATGAAGTAGAGCATGATGGCCGATGTGTCTGTTAGCAAGAAGGAATTATTTTAAATTAATTTTTGTTATAGCTTTTAGATTGGTCATTTAGGATCCAAGCAAGCCAACTCAATTGATCATCAATTGAGTAGGCTTCATTGGGTCCTGAATGACCAATATAAAAGTGATAACAGAATTTCATTTAAAATAATCATTTATATATTCCTGAGTTGGCTTGATTGAGTCCTTTTGAATTTACCTGTTCTTCAAATTATCCACCTATCTCCAGAGGGAAGATTGGGCTACCCTATTTTGTTCTTGGTGGAAGTGGGAAGGGGCAGGCAAGGTGTTTGAGATCATTTGAAGATGACAGGTGCATTGTTTTAAAAAGCAATGGCTAACTCCAACTTCCATTGTTGATTGATTTGCCTGTTGATGTGCTGGATAATAGAGGGCCCAATTACAACTTTGGCATTAAGGCGCCAGGTCCGCCCTACCGCCAAATCTCCAGTTAGACCACCTGCCAGATTAGGAGCTTCCTCCTGTCTGGTGGGCTGGTTTTTGATGTTCCCACGGCTGTGCCTCTAAAGATTGGCACCGCAATGGGAACGCCAAAAACAGTTCTTGCACGCCATGGACTAAAAGGTCCATGATGTGCAGGTACTGGAGCACATGCACACAAGGGGACATATGTTGTGCCCCCCCAGTGCGCATGCCCATAAGGAGGAGGCACGGGGGTCCTGCAAGGCACCCTTTGTTTCCTCTCCTCCATATTGTACATGGAGTAAGAACCTCCATGACACTGCTGGTGGAGAGGACACTCGTAATATGCTTGGCAGGACGGTGGCTGTCCTGCCAAGCATATTGTGGCTTCTTGACCGCCGCAACCCCACCAGGGAATGACGGTTTCCTGGCATCTGCGGCAAGGCTTTGACAGTCTGACTGCCCTAGTTGGAATAGGATGGTCGGGAAACCCCCACTGCTGCTCCCCTGCAAGTCTGGTGGTCTGTGGACTCCTGAACTCATAATTGAAGGCTCAGGGCCATATTATCAAGAAGGGGTGTAAAATTATCGCCGCTTTAGCGGTAGGAAACTGCCGCTAAAGCGTCGATAAGGGGCTTGATAATATGCCCTAGAGAATTCCAATAGAAGCCCAGGTTTGATGTCCTCCACACCATACCCTGGGCCTCTACTGGAATTCTCTAGGGTATATTATCAAGCCCCTTATCGCCACTTTAGCGGCAGTTTCTTGCAGCTAAAGCGGCGATAATGTTATCACCCGTTCTTGATAATATGGCCCTCAGTCCTTTGGTGTCAGGACATGTAGGATGTGGGTGGTTGTTGAGGTGAACCTAGTTTCTGTGGCATAGACATCATTAAGGTTATCAGTGGATAACAAGGTCGATTGTGGCTGCTGTATACATGATTTCTTAGTGGACACCAATCAACAGGAAGTGCAATTTGTGTTCAGTGTGCTTGCAGGTGAGTAGCATTCAACAAAAACGAATGATCTCAGCACATCGTATTTCTTCCTGGAGAAACACCAAAATGGAAGGGTAAGGAAACAACAGGGATTTAGACAAGAGAGGGGACAACAGTGGAAAAAGAAGCAGACAGCAGGAAGGACATTTTTGAATAAAAGGGGAAACTTGAACAGCATGGGTAAGGGGATGATGAGGAAGAAACAGGTGTCCAGGAGGTATTGAAAATTGAAAAAAAAGGTGAGGTGACCATGGGAAAGTAAGTTGCAAGGGGGAGTAGGAGGACTAAGATGTGATCGGGAGCAAGGGAGACCTGAAAAAGAAAGGAAAGGAGAGTATTGTAATTAAATAGTGAGTAAGAAATAAGGAGGAGGGGATGACAAGGAAGTAGAGTCAGGATGAAGTAAGATTTATAGAGAAGGTGTTTTATATATTTCTACTTATATATATATATATATATATATATATATATATATATATATATATATATATATATATATATATATATATATATATATATATATATATATATATATATATATATATATATATATATATATAATTTAGATACGAGGTGTTCAGGAGGAATTAAGCCTTAAAAAAGGAAGGTGTGGAGATTATGGAAAAGTTAGAAGGGAGAGAGAACCACAGGGATGTAAGAGCTGAGCAAGAGAGAGGTGAATCTGAAAATAGAAGAGCAAAAAGGCAAAGGGAAACAAGAAAAGGGGATGATGGGAACCTAACAGGGGGTCGTGTGGAAGTGGTACTTAAAGAGGAAGGGTTGGGAGATGAGAGGGAAGTAGGAGGCGTCTAAGGGAAATTGAGACTGAAGAAGGAAGTTGAAGATCTAATGCAGCAACCAACTAAGGAGGAAGTGAAACTGGAAAACAAGTTCAAGGGGAGATGGAAAGTAAGAAGGAGAGGGCACAAACGTGAAAAGGGATGTGAGTGGGACCAATAGGGAAAGTTATAGGTGATCATCAGAAAGTGAATCTTGGCAAGAAAGGCAGATGGGACCAGAGGGGAATAATATTTATCCAGGAGGAAGTTAGAATCGACAGTGGAATGAAGGGAGAAGCTTAAGGACAGGCAAAAGTCAGAGGAAATAAATCTCCTAGTGAATTATAATTATCCTTTAAGGGCATTTGTGCCAGCTTGCTGAAAAACCAAATATCACATGAGAAAAAATATATTAAAAAGCAGGATTCTGCAGGTGAGACAGCAAATGGAACGATGGAAGAGTTGAATGATAAATGTTGTGGAGAGGCTTGGAAACAAAGGGTTCAATAATTATTGAATACACTGCGAATGTGAGGCAGAAATAGCTACATAATCAAAGTTAAAGTTAAATAACCCAAACGTTGAGGATGAGGGAACATGTTCTGTAAATAAAAGACAGACACTGAAGCTACGGAAAGCCAGAAGGGAAGGTAAAATCAACAAGGGGATTTGGCGAGGAATTTAAAAGATAAAAAGTTAAAATGCTGGCATCTGTATTCTCTAACTTTACAAAGGTCAGTGTCAGCTTGCAGCATTTCACTTTTCAGGCCTAGCACAATAGCAGGACAACTGAGAACCTCGCCTGCATGCATGAGAAAACCACTCAAATATAATTTCGCTTTCAAGAGAACAGAATCATGTTGATTAATCCAAGTTAGCCTGTTTGGGGCTGTCCTCCATGTCAGCCAATGATCCTTGGACGTTCTGCCTTCTTCATGAAAAACTCACCTCTAACTCTCGGTGTGGACATGCGCCGCCTGCATAAATGTAATTAACAAGTGCGGTTAATTTGCAAACCTCTCCAATGTTATGCTTGCTTAATCTTCATCAATACAGGGGCGTTTGTAATCTCCTTGTGTTAATTAATTATGTGCTGCTGTCAGAACTCACTTGTAATAAGAACATTTCAGCAGGATTTGCCTGTAACAATTTATTACAGATAGGTTCATCATGTTGTTGAAAAGGGTCCCAATCAGCATGGGAAATAAAGTAAGGCAACCACACTATTCATCTAAGATACTGAGGTCATTTGTCTGTATTTCTCGTGGTTTAATAGGATTTACCATCCTTTTAATGATTTTGAGTATTTACTTAAATCATGTGGGTCTCATTTATGAGAAATGACGCATCGCTGCGTGAAAGCAGCAATGCGTCACTTCTCAGTGCGCACTCCTTGCGACATGATTGATGCGTCATATTTATAATATGACGCATCATGTCGCAAGGAGTTACAGATACGTCAGTATTTCTGACGTATCTGTAAGCGCAAAAGTGACGCATTGCTGGAGTGTATCAAAAAAGTGACGCAACTCCAGCAATGTGCCCTTTCACATGGGGCTGCACCTGCGTCAGTCTTACGCCTGCTGTGAGGCAGGCGTAAGATATTGACGCATTTGCGTCCTAGAAGTGGCGCAGTGAAATCTCATAGATTTCACTGCGTCACTTCCAGGACCCTTCCTTGCGTCAATACACCCCCATGCATACATTATACCTGGCTCAGGTATAATGTGGCGCAGGGGTTTACAAAGTGACGCATCTACCTCTATGCGTCACTTTGTAAATATGGCACAACAAGGCGCATTTTTTACGCCACTGGTGCGTCACAAAAAGTGACTCACTGGCGGCGTAAAAGTGACGCACGGCCTCATGGTGGGACAGACTTTTTGGGACAAAATATCAAAAAGGTAGATTTTTCCAGACCTAACGCCACATATATGTACCTAAGAGTTACATTTATCTTCAAAGTATGGTAGATGTGGAGTTGGGTATAGCAAATCTATACTTACCCATATGCAATTATCTTTTTATATTTTGCTCCACTATATTCTGTTCGCGATATTCTTTTACCACAATATTGTTGGTGTCGACATTCAGTCGTACAATCATTCAGATCTATCACTCATTTCTGTCTTTGCAGGTATTGTGTGTTGCACAGTTGGAGGATTGATTCTCTTGATTGATTGGCCCTGTATTTTTACTTCAAGATATATTTTTATTGAATGCATTGTCATCTATGTGCTTTTAGATTTGCTTGTTAAATCGAATGCATTTTATGACTGATTGACATAACTGTATTAAATCCAGAGCCTCCTCTGTGTACGGAGGTCATGGTGGACTGCGTTGAGTGATTGGTCTTTGTAAAGATTAGGGTAAGGAGATGGGACCGGCTCACAGTCCTCTGATTGCCTTCATCTTGTCTCTGCCAGCAGTAGGGTGATTTGAACTGCGAAAAGCTTCAAAGTTAAAATACTTTTGAAGAAATCATTCCCTGCTCCAATTCTTATCTCTCCTGTGACCTCCTTTTATCCTCCTGACCAGAGAGAAATTGTCACCAAAAGAATCAAGAGAGGAGAATCAATTCTCCAACTGTGCAACACACAATACCTGCAAAGACAGAAATGAGTGATAGATCTGAATGATTGTACGACTGAATGTCGACACCAACAATATTGTGGTAAAAGAATATCGCGAACAGAATATAGTGGGGCAAAATATAAAAAGATAAATGAATATGGGTAAGTATATATTTTCTATTCCCAACTGCACATCTACATACTTTGAAGATAAATGTAACTCTTAGGTACATATATGTGCGTTAGGTATAGAAAAATCTACATTTTTAGGTCGAGCAGACCTGCATTCAAAGCGAAGCTTTGATTGCTGTCTGCTTCTAGACCTATTGTCAGCCGTATTTGGGAATGTGGACAAGAGAGGGTGCACGAGCGCAGATTGCACCTCGTGGGCGTGCACGGCGCCGTGCCCATCTCCTGCCTCGGAAGCTCCAACACGCATGCGCATACCCAGAGACACACACACACACACGAGCACCCATGCACACACCCATACATACAGAGAACCCACCCCCGCCGTCGCATACACACACGCACACACGCACACACACACTGCATACACACACTGCACACACACACGCTCCCCCACCTTACCTCACCAGAGACACACACACGAGCGCACATACACACACGCACGCATACAGAGACACCCCCGCCGTCGCACACACACACACACAAACACGTGCGCACACATACACACACGCGCCCCCCCGCTCCCCCTGCTCCCGAATACAGTCCCACTTACCACCAATCCGGTGTTCCGTAGCCTCCGCGGGGCTCTCCCTCGGGCATGGGAGCCCCGCGTCACCACTGCTACTCGGGCCAGGAACTCCGTGGGCGCTGATTCGCGCACAAGATGGTCCCGCCCCCACGCTAGGTTTCGTTTTCATGTGTGCGCGCGCACATCTTGTTTTTAATTGGGTGTGTCGAGGTGCATTTACAGTGAACACGGAGGAGAGACCGAATGAAGAAAACACTACGCAGAGGGGTGAACTTTCTTTCCTTGGCAGCAGCAGCACTTCCTCCTCTGGCATAATCGGGCATAGGCTCATCTCTTTGTCATTTCGGGGAAGGTTGCAGGCTGAAACTGATTATTGGATGCTAATGACAAGGGTAACTCGTCATGGAGTGCCCATTCATTTCAATGGAAATTACATGAAATCGTTGGACATTCTATAGCATCCAAGTGGTTAATAGTGTATAAGAATCATGCTCCTGATCTTTTGTCACGGAGCGAAAACTCTATCTGTAACTATTAGCTGCAACATACACATAAATAACAGGGCATTCACCGAGTCTTCCTAGACGGCAGAGCTGATCAGTAAAGTAGGTGTGGTCTTGTTTACTGACGGTTTTAGTGCTGGTATAAAAGTATGACATGTCTACTGTACAGCAATTCTCCTTGTTTTTCTAGTGCTTGCTTGTGCGTGCACTAGCGGCGCGTGTGGCTTCTGCTGTTTTATTTAAGTAGAATATGGCATATACTAACAGTATTATTATGCGAGGTGGCGCGCGTTTTTGTAGTGTTCACGTAAAATAAGTGTGGCCTTCCATTTGGAGGGTTTTCTTTGATGTCACGGCTAGGTTGGAAGACTCGACTCTGTTTCGGTCATGCTCCGTGCGCTGCTACGCCACATTTGTCACAGCGAGTGCACTAAGCCCCCCAATCTCCCTGTCTCAGGGACAGTTCCCGTGCATGCCATGGCGCGGGCTGCAATGTGGGGGGGAGTTCTTGGTTGCGCCAGGCACCCCAGCTCTGGTCGACCCAGGGTCTGCGTCAGGTTCTCATATCGGCAGTCGGTGGTTGCTGTGGTGATTTTGGCCTGTTTGGTCAGTTTCTGTTGTCTCCTGGAAACGCTCTTTTGGGACTGGATGCCTCTGCCCATAGGCGGGTAAAATCAAATCTCACCGTTGCCCCTCTCCTCTTTTTGAAATGGGGATAGCAGAGAGAGCAACGTGCTGAGTCGAGTATGGCCACGGTTCACTGCACTGTGCGACCAGCAGCGGTGGCATTAGAGCACAGCACAGGATGTCCGTGGCATGGGTTAAGGGCCCGCATGCATCCTGGTCTTGTACAGCCTACAGCAAACTTTTCTTTGCAGCTGATTTTTTTTATTATTCATGGCTAAGATAAGGCAGCTTTTACGTGCCTGTGCTTCCACATCTGCATTTTATTTTTAATGAGCAAGATAGAAGAGTTTCAGGTTTACTTCAAATAATCCTTTCCTTCAGGGAAAACATGTGCGTGTTATAAGAAGCATAATATGAAATTTAGTTTTTATTGCTATATGTATTGAACAGCGGTTCATCTCTACACATCTCTTTTATGAACCTTGTACATGGATCTGGAAGTCTGCACAGAGATGGACCATTGACAAAGGTGAGTGTTGGTTGCATTAGCATAACTCCAATATTGACGGCTCTGGCTTGTCTAGCGAGATTTGTGCATGAGTCCATTGGAGTCACAATGGGAGGGGGGCAGGCGCATCATCCAAATAAGGGGAGTTTGCGTGTCGATGAACCCACTGTTGAGAAGGTACAGGTTTATAAATAATTAGTGTTTCACCTATAATCGTTATTGCTATACTCATGTGAAGGACATATGTGCACGTGCCCAAGGGATTCCCTCATCATCCTAAGAAAAGCTTAAGAAAGTTACAGATGTATTTCTATTGTAAATGGCCAAAATGTAATCACAGGACCTCTTTGGTTAAATTAAAACACAATATAAGAAAGAGGCAAACACTCTCTCTCTCTCTCTCTCTCTCTCTCTCCCTCTCTCTCTCTCTCTCTCTCTCTCTCTCTCTCTCTCTCTCGCCTCCCCTCTCGCCTCCCTCTCTCTCTCTCTCTCTCTCTCCTCCCCTCCCTCTCTCCTCCCCTCTCTATCTCTCTCTCTCTCTCTCTCTCTCCTCCCCTCCCTCTCTCTCTCTCCTCCCCTCCCTCTCTCTCTCTCCTCCTCTCTCTCTCTCTCTCCTCCCCCCTCTCTGTCTCTCTCTCTCTCTCTCTCTCTCTCTCTCTCTCTCTCTCTCTCCTCCCATCTCTCTCTTTCTCTCCTCCCCTCCCTCTCTCCTCCCCTCCCTCTCTCTCTCTCTCTCTCCTCCCCTCTCTCTCTCTCTCTCCCCTCCCCTCCCTCTCTCTCTCTCTCTCTCCTCCCCTCTCTCTCTCTCTCTCCCCTCCCCTCCCTCTCTCTCTCCTCTCCTCCCTCTCTCTCTCCTCCCCTCTCTCTCTCTCTTCCCCTCTCTCTCTCTCTCCTCCCCTCTCTCTCTCTCTCCTCCCCTCCCTCTCTCTCTCTCTCTCTCCTCCCCTCCCTCTCTCTCTCTCTCTCTCTCCTCCCCTCCCTCCCTCTCTCTCTCTCTCTCTCTCTCCTCCCCTCCCTCTCTCTCTCCTCCCCTCTCTCTCTCTCTCCTCCCCTCCCTCTCTCTCTCTCTCTCCTCCCCTCCCTCTCTCTCTCTCTCTCTCCTCCCCTCCCTCTCTCTCTCTCTCTCCTCCCCTCCCTCTCTCTCTCTCTCTCTCTCTCCTCCCCTCCCCTCCCTCTCTCTCTCTCTCTCTCTCCTCCCCTCCCTCTCTCTCTCTCTCTCTCTCCTCCCCTCCCTCTCTCTCTCTCTCTCTCTCTCCTCCCCTCCCTCTCTCTCTCTCTCTCTCTCTCCTCCCCTCCCTCTCTCTCTCCTCCCCTCTCTCTCTCTCTCTCTCCTCCCCTCCCTCTCTCTCTCTCTCTCCTCCCCTCCCCTCCCTCTCTCTCTCTCTCTCTCTCCTCCCCTCCCTCTCTCTCTCTCTCTCCTCCCCTCCCTCTCTCTCTCTCTCTCTCTCTCTCCTCCCCTCCCTCTCTCTCTCTCTCTCTCTCTCTCCTCCCCTCCCCCCCCTCTCTCTCTCTCTCCTCCCCTCTCTCTCTCTCTCTCTCCTCCCCCCCCCCCCAGCACGGAATACAGTACCACTGTGATCACAAAATTCTTAAGCACCCTGCAACACTGGGGATTTACAGGAATCCAAACACCAGCGTAAAGTACTCGAACAACAATGACGTCTGTCTTATAAATGTCAAAAAAAGATGTTAATATTTCACTTCTGTTCTTGGATTTTAGTGAAAATACAACACATATTGCATTACAAAAGCTATAGGTGTCACATTTGTGAAAGTTAAAACTATTGCCATTGTAAATGACAAAGCTATTAATTTCGCTATTTTCAAAACCAACACATAAATAAAAAAAATGTCATTTACAAATCCAATAGCTCAAACTTTCCTAATGCGAGACCTATTGCATTGCAAATGCTTGTTGATATTGTGTCCCAAATAGTCTGCGGGTTCAATATTCAGGGGGCATACTGATCCAGTTAGGGCAATAGGGCAGCTCAGTGAATTAATGTGCATGAGAAAGGTAGCTATGTGTGACTTCAGGTTTATATGTATGCATAACAGGTTTAAACAAAGCGCCTGTGAACTCAAATTCCCTTAAAACAAAAATGATCTGGTGTCTGAGCTGCTGAACTGGTAACAACAAGATCCTGCTTCCAAAACTAGCTTCATACACCTACTGTACGATTTGCACACATTTTGCTGCATTTTACCACACCTACTCCAGCACTCAGAACTCACAACTGATTCTTCTTAATATAATTTAAATGTCAGGATAAGTGTGGAAATGGATTAGAAATTCTCAATGCATATTGTGAGGGTGTTCAACTCATTTGCATTAGATTTCCCAGTCACCCTTGAATGCACATGTTCTGAATGTGTGTGTTGTGTAAATATATGTTTTTTTACAGAGTTTTATGCAGCGCAAATTTGACCCAAATTGGGTATCAGAGCACTTTACATAGCACCAATTGCATTACTTTTTTTTTTTGTTAGGCAAGGGGAGATTAGGTGATTTGCCCAGAATCACAGGATGTTCAGCGTCATTGCCGAGACTCGAACGTAGGGGCATATTACCAAGGGCCTTATCGCCACTTTAGCGGCATTTTTTGCTGCTAAAGCGGCGATTTTTTATCGCCCTATCAGCAAGCTGTCGCTTACAAGCGCTAGCGACAGCTTTCTGGCGATAGTGGCCGGTTTGGGTGCCGCTTTGCATGTCAGCGATATTCATCGCTAATGACATGCAAAGTAGGCATTCCCGACCAACAGACCTAGTAAACAGCCGCTAACAGGCCTATCGCCTATTAGCAAGGAGGCCCTGGTCCCGGTTAGCGATGTGAAAAGTCGCGCTAACCGGGGTCATCGCAGTTTTTTTTTTACACCTGCTATTTTCCTGGCTTCACCATACCAAAGATAGGGGGTGGATTATGCTGATATGACCACAGGGTCGTATCAGCAAGGTATTCCCCCTTCCCCATGCAACATCGCTGGTTTTGTCGCGATGTTGCCCCTTTCCTCCCGCTATCACTGGAATATATATCACCATAGCGCTACTTGTTGCTAATACAGCGTTAGCGCGGCGATATATTCCAGCGATAGCTGGCAATGAAAATGTTAGCGCTAAGCGCGCTCTGTGATATTTTTCACAGTTTCTTGCTAATATGACCCCAAGGTCCCCAGATTCGAGGTCCACCGCCCTAGCCATTAGGCCAACTCTTCTCCATACCCCCGGCGTGGATAGATAACATACATTGGTGCTTTGATTTAAGACGTTTTCAACAGTGAAGTGAAATCCCAGCCTATCGCCTTCTATGAAGACTGTTCAGTTCCTCCTATTTCCTTCGATTTAACGAGCACAATGATTTTTCTTTAATAATTCTCCCACTTACGATGATTTTTAGCAAAGCCAAACATTGATTGTGGGGTGTAATTCACACCCATTGCATTTTTCCACCTTAAGTATATGCTGGAAAATGTATGTGTGTATGCGTTACAGAGAAAAATAATACAGTTTTTTCTTGCGAAGTATGCCTCGCCCTATATTTTTTATTTTTTTGTTATTAAACGTTGCTATATTCATGCATAATTTGTGACATAATTACACGTTCATGCCGAAACAAGAAAGTTTGCAAGCAGCACAACGTTTCCCATTGCCCTTGTAAAAAACACAACTTTGCATCTTCACTTACCTATCATGCATGCCACACCATATATGTTTAGAATCAGTAAAAACCTACAGACACGCTTAAACTGCATACAGACAAGTCAACATTTCACGTGGAAAGCATTTGTGACTCAAAGCCTAAATCCTTAGTTCAAGAATCAATTATAAAAATATTTTAGTGTAAAGGAATGATGGCTTCAATTGATTCACCTGAAAGATGACGTAAAGAGCAGCGCTGGCAGCCCCCCAAGCCAAGATGGATCAGGGTGGAATGCCTGAGCTCCCTGGAGAGGTCCTTCCGGGTCATTAGTCATCAGTTTCAATTCTGCACTCTGGTAGGGTACAGGACTGGGAGGAAAAGGGAATTGACTCCAACTGCAGCCACCTGAGGGCACCAGTGCACCCCATGCTCCTGTGAAGATGGATGGAGCGAATGAAACATCTCCAGCGCCTTCAGCGGATCCTCATGATGGAGTGGTGCAAGGGTTGTTGCGGGTGGGGAGGCGGCGGTGTGTAGGAAGTTGGCGTTCGCGGAGTGCATCTGTGTCCTCCATTGAATGCATAAGCACGGATGTACGTTGTTACAACGCATGCATTTACTACGCATGCCTTTACAACGCAGGTTTTTCAACGCAAGTCGTTAGAACGACTTGCGTTGGGGGGTGCTGGATAGTGAATAGTTTCATTTACTATTCCAACTCCAGTCCCCGTGGATAGTAGGGAAGGTGTTGGATAGTAAATTAAACTATTACCTATCCTAGAGCGCCCCCCAGCGCAATTCGTTGTAATGACTTGCGTTGAAAAACCTGCTTTGTAAAGGCACTGCGTGGTAAAAGTTGCGTCGTTAAGGATGTTTCCCCATAAGCACACATTGTGCATTGACAACCCGCAGCTGGTCTGAGAGCCGACATCAGAGCTAGAATTTGTAATATAAATTTTTAAGGCAAGTATATTTAGGTCTAGCTAGGCAGCTTTATTTGTTTGGCAAGACCTCGTGTCACTGCCACACACCCTACACAATATACAACACACATAATACAGTTTACATAGAGAAAAGGGGCTTTGGTGGGGCACCCCTATTCACCCATTGGCTTGTTTGAATAAGCCCTCTTCACAAATTAGCTTAATTGGCTGTCTGTTACCTTTAGACCAGCCCACAGCATTTCGTCGTTGCTCCCAATTTGTACTGTATGATTTCCATTGGGAGAAGAAGCCAAAAAAGTAGTTCATCTCAGGCACAATTTTGCCTGTATTTGGCTGTAGTTGCTCCTCTGGTGTTCCTCCACCCCTGTGAAATGCTTCCTCTGACTCACCTGCAAGTTCCCTGACCTCTGCTATCATAGTGCAACTGTTAATAGCCAGGTATCTACAGTGTTACTGCAGATTCATTTACTTGCATTCCAGTATCCAGTGCTTTCATTTTAATTCCTAGATCCACTTTTTTCTTCACTCATCACAGTAGTCCTCTGTTAGTTTCCATTAGCGTTCACTTCACTACTGTCTTACTTGTGAATCTAGGTACCTCCAGTGTCCTTCTTCTTTGTTCATGGCCGGTTGTGATGCTTGTGTCTCCCTTCTTTTCCTTCTCTTATGCCAACTCTGCTGTTGTTGAGAACTGCCTATACTCTGCATCCCCAGACCACAGGGGTAGTGTCACAAGGTAGTAGCTTGGTGTCAGCATCTTTCACGCTAACCAACTCATTATGTTCTTTTGTTTGCTTTTCATGATGTTTTTAATGGCACTGACATCAATAACGAGTTCCATGTACCTCTTGGTGCGCACTGAAGTAGCAGTAGACGCTGCATATACTTAATTTACATATCACATCAAGCGCAAAGAAAGATAAAGGGGCAACAGGTTAATTTGTTTAATGGTAATGCACTTGTCAAATTTTCTCCTAAAACAGAGATGGGGAAATGTTTAAAGCGAATTCACGTTGTATATGTTGTGTTCAATGAACCGTCAAAACACCAAGGGGGCGATTATGACTTTGGCGGTGCAGCGCCGGGTCCCCCCCATTGCTGGGTACGCCCCCGCCACTGCACCGTCAAAGCCGTGGTCAGACCACCTGCCAGATCAGGAGTTTTCTTCTGTCTGGTGAGCTTTGCTTTTGATGTTCCCACTGCAATGCCCTAAAAATGGGCACCGCAATGGTTAAGCAAAAAAAAGTTCCTGCAAGGCATGGACTGTAAAGTTAGTGTGCATGCACACAGGGGGGCACATGTTGTGTCCTCGGTGTGCATCCACGCGGCATGAGGTCCAGGGGGCCCTGAAAGGCCCCCTTTGTTTCTGCCATGGTTTTCACTGCCATGAAAATCCTGGCGGAGAGGAAACTTGTAATATGCTTGGCGGGACTGTGACGGGACTGTGGCAGTCCTGTCCAGCATACTTCTGCCTCCTGAGCCCGCAACACATCCTGGGAATGGCGGTTCCCTGGCAGCTGTGGCGGGGCAGTGGCAGACCCACCACCCAACTTTTAGTAGGGCAGGCAGGAGACCGCCACCGCCGCGTCTCCTCGAGTCTGGCAATCCGTAGACCACCAGATTCGTTATCGGAGCCTAAGGGTCCAGCTCAGCTATTTCAGGCAAATGTCTTAGTACTATATAGGTTTCTTAATAGGCATAGCAAAGCAATTATTTGCATGCCTAAAAATGCACAGCATGCATGCGTTGAAGAAGCTACTACATGCCTTCAATTTCTATTTAACCCGTTAAGTGCGCCTGTCGGCCGAAGGCCGTCGCGAACACTACCTCGGTAGTGCTGCGCACGTCCGTTGGCCGACGCGGCCACACCCACATAATGGAACACGTCGCACAGAGGCGGAATTTCCGCCGTGGTAAAGGGTTTAACACATACCGAACTGTGGTGTCCGCATGTCATCTGGGTACCTTCGGCCAACCTCGCCATGGCTTTTGTCCAAAAGCACTTTGCATGTTGCCATTTTTGGGCCCAGGCTTCCAATGATAAAAGCAAAATTACATGCCGATGAATGCAGCTTGCTGTACACTAAAAAGCCAGTACTGGCTGAAGATGTCACACATGACTTGTGGCCACTTGGCAGCTAGAACATGGGTGCAAAGAACATACATGGTATGCACATGGTACTAATAGGAGGCTAGCATTGACACTCGCACAAGATAAGTTATACATCTCCTGTACCCAGAAGGCCTTTTATTTTTTTGCAAAATGAATGCAGATAGCTTGAGTTCCACTCAGCTCTTTCCAGGTATGAGCTGGGACTGAAGAGAGCACATCCTGGCAGCCAGTAGCAGCAAGAACCCAGAGTGCTATGTTTCGCTGAGGCCTGCTGGGCCATGCTTTGGTACACAGCAGCATGTAGCTACAGTCAGATAAACTGCTGATCTCAGAACTTCCATCAATGGACCATTGCACCAGGAACAGCAAGCAAAGGGATTTTATATTAAATGCAAGGATGTGAAACGGCATCCCAAAACAAACTATATGCACTCACTGGCTGAACGAAGGTCTGCAAGGACACGTGCAGCCAGCTTGTCTGATTTACATTTGCAGCATTATATGCACAGTTTTATTTTACATGTGTATGAGGAACCCATTAATTTGCCACATATTACCAGTGTACTGTGCCATTCACTTACCGCATACTGTAAGGCTTTCATTAAGTAACTATGGGCCATATGTAGGTAATTCATTTTTACCAATTCTAAAATACCGAATTTTACCAATTCGGTATTTCAGAATCGGTAAATGGGATGTAGATAATAATTCGGTAATTTTTACCGAATCGGTAAGATTCGATATATTAGAATCGGTATTTACTGATTCGGTAATTCCTATTAGGCCCATAGGAATGAATGGGAAGTCATTCACTATTACCCATTCGGTAAATACCGAATCGGTAATAGGGGGCACATATTCAAGGGTGGCAGGGTGTCACATTGTCACCCTGTTGCACCCCTGAATCGTGCATGTGTGCACATGTGGCACACATACATGCCCTATGTCTGCCACATGGCACTTTTAAAAAAACACTAATTTGCTTTTTTACAGGTTTTCGATATTTACCACCAACTTGTAGTTGGTGGTAAATAACGAATCCTTAACTCAGAAATGCACTCACTTGAGTGCTCCCTACATTACGGATTTGGTAATTTACCAAATCCGTATTTTAAGAATTCGGTAATTTACCGATTCCTTAAATTAACGATTCGGTAAATTACCGAATCCTTCAATCCTGCCACCTACATCTAAAATGCCAAATACCGGTTGGTAACGGCCGAAATTCGGTCATTTTGGCCGTTACCCACCGGTATTGGGCCTCCTACATATAGCCCTATGTCTGCTGAATAGGTAGAATCCAGCAGTGCCAAACATACATAAAAGGGCTTCATGTTTATAATTAGCCGGCATCTTGTGTACACAATCTATGTCGTAGTTTTATGTATACTTTGCATTTATGAACATACTTAAAAAATCTTCCATTCTTTTTGTTTAACTTTAGGTACAGGATTCTTCTTCTTAATCATTATTGTACAGCCAAAATATGTTGTCACTTAACCCTATTCTGGTAATTCTGATAAGTCGTGGGTTAGCTGCATTTCTGTAATCCATGTGTTTATTGGCTGTAGGTAACTACAGGGATATACATTACAATGATTTGGATTTTGTGGTCTGTGCATCTCATTTCTTCCTGGGCTCCAGATGCCCTCGTTGGTGGTGTCTGGTCAGGACAGACATTCAGCCACACTGCATATTGTACTGCTTTTGTGCACCTCATCACATGATTTCATAATTCGATCATTTCAGTAGGGCAGGCACATTTATCACTGAGAGTCAGGAAATGCAAGCAGAATGTTTCTGTGCATGTTTCAATGTAAGAGCACATTCAACCCTGACCTACTGTAATGAGGGTAAGTCGGAGGTTCTTCTTTATGGTTCCTTCCCTCCATTCTTTAGGGAGACTTTGTGGCCTCCAGAGTACCCCCACCTCAGTCATCTGGCAATCCTGCAAAAAATTTGGGGATCTGGCTTGGGGAAGACCTCAGATTTATCGCTCAGATAAAGCGACTGGTGGGGCGTGCTTTGGTATCCCAAAATTTCTTGAGAAGTTCTTCCCTCTGCTACCTAGATCTGCTAGGGAAATGGTGACTCGGGCACTCATCCTGTCCCGTATTGACTACGCCAATGGTCTATATATTGGACTCCCAGGGTATCAGTCAAAGAAACTACAAGTAATACAGAATGCGTCTGCCAGGGTTCTGCTGCAAATCCCTGGGCGCGCAAGTATGAAACAGCATCTACGAGACTTGCATTGGCTGCCTGTGGTCCATTGAATCCAGTTTAAGGCCCTCACGCTGGCTCATAGAGCCCTGCATGGTCTAGGCCCGGTCTATCTCCAGAGGCGATTCTCCTTCTACGCTCCTCGCAGAAATCTCCGCTCTGCTACCCAGCACCTGAATGCCGTTCCCCGTTTTCGCAGGGTTCGGCTAGAGGGTAGTTCCCTTTCTGCAAAGGCTGTGGAGGCCTGGAATTCTCTTCCTCTGGAGCTGCGTAACATTCAGGACACCATGCTATTTAAGAAACAGTTGAAGACCTTCCTTTTCAACCAATTCATTTAATTTCGCTGCTCTGCTGTTATGGTTCACCAACCGCGCCGGGACACTCTTGAGTATCCGTGCGCGATACCAATGTTTAATAACATAACATAACATAACCTATTGGCTTTGCCAATGCTGGGTTCACTTTTGGGTTTGCCCCAGTAACAAGGACCCTAACACTGGGAGATAGACATCTGTGAACGGTATATGATTGGTTTTCCACATAAAAATTGAGACTTTCATGATGCTGTTAATGTTGTGTACTCCCCATTTTCAGCATCCCATTTTATACACAAGTGTAATTTGGCATGTCTTTCTCTCGTGTTGAGTCACTCTCCAGGATAAGGTAACAGAAAAATACACTCGCATGAAACGTGGGGAAAAGACGCCCACAATCTGAACTCCCCAAAACTCCCCAAATGTGCCTTCTTTGCAGAGGGAAGTTGTGCTACCTGTGTCCTCGTACAGCTCTCACCGTGCACACACCATGGAAATCCCTTGGCTCTCCCTCATCGAGGTTTCCTTTCACTTCCTCTAGAACCAAGACTTGGAAAAATATTATGAGCACAAAAATTACCAGAAGGAAATACTCACATTTTAGCCACAGAAATTTCAAGTCAAACCTCAACCTTAGTCCAACACCTAAAAGCATTGAGAAAGGACCAACCAGGAAGCCAGAAACATGAACCAATGACTTGTATATGTTTTGTCGCTGGTGAGCATCACGATGCACTAAGGGGAGGGTTGGACCCCCACCACTGTCCAAGGTCCTGAACCTAGCAAATACTGAACCCAATCCCTGAAGCCATCAACAAGGTTTGTTTTAGTTCTGAGACTTATTATGGCATAATTAAATGGACAGTCCCGTTAATGGAAGAGAAATGTGCTGCAAAATTTCGTCCTGAATAAATACTACATTAGCTAAACAAGTGATGGTGGTTGCAAAAGAAAAGTAGAAACACACACATGTACAGTTGGGGTTGAATGCCCTGCTAAAATGCTTTTGCCTTTCTGCAGCTTAATATGAATCAACAGCGGAAACCTCACTTGGCCTGAACAGAGAAAGGATCGACAGATGGGCAGCTTTTCAGTTATTTCAACAAATGTAACATAAAACTCCCAAAATGATTTGAATTATGCCAGTGTATCTTCAATTTCACCAGGCCCATATTGAAGGAAGTGCTTGCCACTTTGGCACATTTTCACATTCCAGATGAAAGACTGTGGGGTAATCCACAGCGGGCATGACAAACTTTATGCAAGAAAAAAGGTTGCAAATGGCATCAACATGTAATTCAGCATGCTAGTGACAATGGTCTTAAAGCAGAGCTAAGCTACATACTAAAAATAGCCCTGGAAAATTGTAAGATACAAGTTTGACACATGGGGGCTGATTGCGACGTCAGTCGGAAAGCATTCCACCCGAGTTGGTCTCTGACCGATGTCGATGCTTCTGAATACGTTTTGTTTGGACGTCCATTGACATGAATGGGAGCTTGTGTTCCGACCGAATACACAGGCTCCCATTGAAGAAAGGGGTTGGTGGGTAAAATCGTGCACACTGTGGCGGGCAACCCTTGGTGCCTGCCATACTGTGCATGGTCCGAAAGGGGGGTCCCATGGGTACCCCCACGTGACCCATTTGTAAAGCTCCAGGTGAAGGGGGGCCTGCTACAGGCCACCAAAGTCAGATTCCAACAGCCAATCCGTGTCGGACAAACCAATTAGGAAAGGCTGTCTGAATCCGACATCGTAATTGCTCGGTCAGAAACGCGGTCCGTAGACCTGTACGAGTCGGCTCTGAATGACTCGGTTTCTCTGAATGCCATCTGGAACCGATTCCGAAAGTCCGAACGCTTTCTAAACATCATAATCAGCCCTTTGGAAAGGTTTCCTAATAGGTCGTAAAGACAGGTTTTGGATTGGATTCGGCAGACACAAATCTGATTCGGAGCCCTTCCGAACGACATCGTAATCGACCACATAGAGTGCACTGGTCCACCCCTCTCCCGGGTATAGGCATTTGGAGGGATTTTCCCACAAGCAAAGTTTGAAAATTAAAAGGGAACACAGACCAAGGCTCCATTCTGGACTCAGCCACAAATCCCAACATTGAATTAAGCTGAGCTTGTAAATGGTGTTGCAATATACAGTTGGTGTAACCTTGACAAAATCATGGGAACAAATAGTGCAAATGAGCTGTTTGCTCATGCTGGAACATGGAGGAACACATGCTATTAGCTTGGTATTCCCCATTCCAGGGTAATTGGGTGAAAAGTATGCACCTGCATCGTGAAAAGGCAAATGGGCAGAATTGTAATGGAACCCTATATATGGATTACAAGGCCTGCCACTGTGTCTGTGAGCATTTCCCCCAATCAACAAAGAAGTCCACCCATGCTACAGCAGCTACCGGGCAATCTCTTTCCTTCCCTGTGTCCAGACAAGACCTTTCTTGGCCAATTTCGCAGCTGCAAATATTATCTACCCTTCCATTACAAGACTGAGAAATATTCAGGGTTCACTGCTATATTCCTCAAAGTAGGAGCCTCCTGCCTACACAAAGAAGTAAAAAATGGCATTCATACAGAGGTCCAGGTTTGTCAGAATTTAGAGTGAGGCCTAGGGCCAAAACTTATTTTGGGCCTCCCTGGATGCTTCTTTCATTTTTGTGAGGTGCATTAAGCCACACATGTTTCTCAATATTAAAAACATGTAATACAGGAAAAGAGAATAAAATCATCTGGTGACACTGTGTGGTCAGGCCACACCAGCTACCTCATTATTCATGAAGACTGCAGACTTGCTTGCTATTAAAATTCTGTGAATAAATGTTGCTGAAGAAGAGCAGATAATGCCCCCTCTGCCCACATTGTGCCTTGTTATGATGCTGTGCATGTTGCTCACCTGTATTTCTAGGGAGATTATATAGAGCATTTGTTAATCATGAACCAGTGGCGGCTAGTGACATTTAACAGTGGTGAGGCATACACGTTGGGTATGATTTGTATGTAGCGAGGGAAGCAAGCAAGCTTAATGGACAAAAGTGGGTTTCCTGGGGTCCTCCAACCAAGAAAAACAGTAACAAATTTGGCTCATATTGCATGGTAAAGCAAATTAATTTAATGTGAAAGCAAGGTTTATAAAGAAGCTGAAACATATTGTCTTGAAATATTAAACACATTAAAAGTGCCTCATATCTTACTGCATTAAAATGTTCATCAGTTACTGTAATGAACACATTGTACAGCGCAACAACTTGAAGCCCTTTAAAGTGTGTGCTTGCCCATTGTCTTGCAGTGCATAAGGGATAAACTTTGGAAGAAAATGCTCTACCCAGGCTTCAGGAAGAACCCACAACTGCTGGCTGCAATCAGTCATATAGAAATATTCCCTGAAAGGTCTTCTAAGTCAGATGAAAAAAGTGAGGGCTCTCTAAAGGGGAAGCAGTCAAATAAATTCCTGTGATTTCCATAGTGTGCCACCCGACTGGTATTTTGGTATGTCTCTGAGATGTTATTGCACCCAGATGTATAACACAACAACTGACCTACACCTAAAACCTGCCAGCACTCTTGGCTTTGTCAATGGTTGTTAGCTGTTTAAGAAAAATGAGTGACAACAATGATTTGTTACAAAATAATAACATTGGAAATGTTTCAATTCTGAAATTTTGAGACTTTGAATTAAATATTATTGAGGCCTGTGGTAGGAGTATTGGCCTTCTGTTATGTGCGCCTTATGTTAGATCTGTATGCAGGTTTTCGCTGCACATCTTGTTCATCTACACATCTTCAACCTCATCTCTTTCTTCTTCAGCATCCTCTTTTCACTCCCCACTGAATGCCCTTTCTCACATCTCCCTCACTTCACCACCCCTAAACATACACTGCACTCACTCACATTTAAGCACTTTATTTTCTTTTACTTTTGCCTTTAAACTATTTTGGCATCCGTATACACCCTTCACACACATTTATACAGAATTTCAATTGCAACTGGAAATATGACCATTGATCTGTGTGCTCTGCAAAGAGACCAACCCAATGAGAGACATTTTGCTTTTCCTTCAGCACCAGAGCTCTGTATCAAATCCCCTCATAAACAACTGGCATGACTCAAAGTATGCTGTATACAAGAGTATTAATCCCTTGGAGATTCTTCACAAGCAGGATACCAAAGCAGGACAAAAATAGTTCATTCTTTTCCTCTGTCCACAGAGAGAAGCTGCAACTGTAGGCCAACACACCCATCACAGAGAATAGGCAGTGCTACTCACACAGCTCTTCAGCTCTTCTTCTTGGCAGGTTACTCTTGTTTCCAGAAGTGATCTAAGTCCAATACTTATACCCCATTTTCCCATTCTTCTCTTTGTGGCAAGGGTCTCTGAGCTCAGTCAAAACCAGTTCTGACCTCCTTGATCCAGCTTGACTGCAGAAGGAGAAGACAGCATAGTGCAAAGAAGACACAGCCTATTCAGGTGCTAATGAAACCCCTCCCACCGTTCTAAATGCAGGCAAGGTCTATTCAGCCTGGCGATGAGTCACCCAGGCAAAGCAGGGTACACCTCATCCCCCCTTGGGACTGTCTAGAGTGAATGTGCATCCCCACTCCTGTCACTCCAAAACCACATGATGCATACACAAACAGGAAGTGGCACATAGGATGGTTAAACAAGAAAAGGCCCACTTCCTAAAAGTGGCATTTTCAAAAACATAATTTAAAAAACACAATTACTAAAAGGTGTGTTGTTAAATTCTGAGTTCAGAGAGCCTAAAGTCCATTTCTCTATCTTGTTCCAATGGCAAATTAAACTTGTAAGAGGTTACAAGGCAGCTCCAATGTTAACCTATGAGACAGATGGCCTTTCAATAGTGAGAAATGAAATGCACAGTGTTTCACTATCAGAACATGTAACACACACCAGTACATGTACTATCTTTCACATACACTGCAACCTGCCCTTAGGGGTAACTTGAGCCAACCTTGGGGGTGCCTTACATGTAAGAAAATGGAAGGTTTGGGCCTGGCAAATGGGTGCACTTGCCTGGTCGACATGGCAGTAAAAAACTGTGCACACATACACTGCAGTGGCACATTTACAGGGCTACTCATGTATGTGGCACAACCAGTCCTGCAAGCCCACTAGTAGCATTTGATTTACAGGCCCTGGCACACTCAGTGCACTTTACTAGGGAATACCAGTAATTCAAATATGTCATTCATGGATGACCAATCATATTCACAAATTACACAAGGAGCAGTTGCACTTTGACACTGATCAGCAGTGGCAAAGTGCCCAAAGCATCTAAGCCAGCAAAAACTAAATCCAGCACACAGTCAAAAATGTAGGAGGTAGAAGCAAAAAGTCAGGGGAAAACACACCAGGTCGTGGTCAGCAATCTTGGCCTACAAAAATATTTCATACACAACATCACCTAGTACTATATGGTTAAGGAGGTTAAGGAAAGTATATACAGGTAAGAATATATTTACTACTCTTAACTTCACATGCACTTACTTTCTCTCCCTCACTTTTTAGAGGTCATCTATTGAGAGGACGCAATTACCATACAGTGACTCTCGCCCAAACATTAGTGGTTATGTAGATGCTATGAAAAGAGTGAGAATGGCATTTACACATGTTAGTGAATGCCTATTAGCTTAGAACTGAATCCATGTTGGTCTGCTGGGTGTAGGATTTCTCCACAGCTCCTCTGTTGTAACTCTGAGATCACCCAGGCCTCTGTGAACTATGTTGTGATATATTATGTTAGCTGGATCTTAAGAGTATAGATCTGCCTTTGCTGTGGCCTTATAGTGCTTTGGAATAAGGTGTCAGTTGTACCATTTCTAAGGGTGTGCACAATTTGTGTAATTTGCTTTTGCATAATTTTGCGAAATAATAGCAAAATTTTAAAAAATTCTGTTTAATCATGCAAAATTTAAATTGGTCACTTTGTACCTCATAATGCAGCCTCCACTATTGTGTGCTATGAAGATGCATTTAAACAAAAGCACCATGAACAACACCCGCGTGTGTTCTGTTGTTCTTGTGTGTCTGTGTTACATTTTCACCACAAATTTCATGTTTGATGTACATTTTTAGAGTGAATGGCACATAATTATGTGAAGTGGCATAATCGAGTAATATGGGGAATTTCATGTAACATGCATAACGCAAAATTCCCAAAATTACGTGAATTATGGCAGTGTAATATACATTTTAACCAGGCCTAACCATTTCCAATTCTTCAGGTGTAGGTCTAATATGCACCTAGACACCCCTTTGGAAATCAAGGGTCTTGTCTGTGGCACATTTGATCACATTTTATTCAAGAATGCATCACATTTTCTGCATCTTTCTGGATTGGTGTCGTTTTGTTTGGATGTTGTATTTTCTGAGAAGCCTGGGAAGTGATTCATGCTGTCTGTGTACATGTAGATGTCCATCTCTTGAGGCTTTGAACAAGTAAATGAGTGGGAACGTGTAAATACAGTCAAGAACTAAGGTAAGCAGGTATTCCTATGGGATCCTACATTGTGAAAGGCTGGCGACAGAGTCGTTAGTGGCTGTCTGTATTGGAGAAGTGATGTGCACCGTTTGAGGTGGTTTGGAAACCCTAATATTGAATGCAGCCTGCTTGTTTTGAGAGTGTTAAATCTCAATGAGGTAACGTTATATTCCTCAGAACCTGGGTATCATACATTACATTGTCAGGATGGTTCTCCCAGAGGCCTTTTAGATCATCCTTGTGCATTCAAATATAAGGATTTCACAGTCCCTTACAAGGCATGATTCAATCATCTACAAAAAGGAAATCATCTAAAAAGAGACAAAAACATGTGGGTCTGGTCCACCCAGTTGATGTGCAGTCAATATATATTGTAATCAGACAGCAATGGTTGACAATATTAATTGACACAGGGCTCTATACATTATATGTGAAAAAGTGGTTGTGCGTTGAGCCAAGATATAAAGGTGAATATACAATCCATATACAATAATTTACAAGACTTGAACAGCCTGGCCATATATTTCAAAGTAAATTCTCTCATAGGTGGGGTCTGTCTATTTCTCCTTAGCTGCCCCAATGGTTTTAAGGTACAGGCCAAAAGTAAAACGTTTGACGTTTCGACCCTCTCTGAAGGCGTGCACCATATCCACAACAAAACAGGTCTTCATAAGTAGAGGTTATCATTTGAAGCCATGTCCGAAGTACTGATGAGCAAGCACAGCCATCTTTTTCACTATTATTTCTGCTCCATGTGAATCGCACCCTGGACCTAACTAATAAGATACCTCACACCTAAAGTTTGAGGCATGGGGTCTAATATTCTATTAATTTAATATGCAGGTTGCTCTACAGACAGTCCTGATGAAGACCTATTTTGATGTGTTTATGCGCATGATGTCTGAGAGGGTTGAAATGTTAATGGTTTTACTTTTGGCCTGTTCATTAACCCCGTCGCCGCATGGCAAATTCCACTGCGGTGCGAGAGGTTGTGGGGCTGAGCATGGTGCTCGGGTACCCAGGACGACTCCCTGCGGTGATGAGTCACAGTAGGCGTGTGCTCATGACGGCCGGGAGTCATCCGAACTCCGCCCACTGATTAATTCTCCCGCACAGGCGGGGAATTAACCATGCATGGGCGGAGCGGCAACGTTCGGAAGGCTACCGGCCGTCATGAGCACACAACTACCGTGACTCATGACGGCCGGGAGCCGTCCTGAGCATGGATGTGGTTAAAACCATTGTGGGCAGTTAGGGAGAACTGAACCGAGCCCACTTGTAAGAGACTTCACTTTGAAATATATGGCAAGGATGATCAACACTAGTAAAGGATTGTTTATGGATTGTGTGTTCACCTTTGTATCTTGATGCATTGCAAGAGCACTTTTTCACATATCAAGTGTAGAGAGCCATGTCAATTAATATTGTGAACCAATATATATTGACTACACATCAACCAAATGGTCCAGACCAACACATTTTTGTTTCTTTTGAGATCATTTCCTTTTTGTACATGATTGGGACTTGCCTTCTAAGAGATTGTGAAATGATTTATTTTAAATGCATAAGGATGATCTAAAACGCTTCAGACAGAACCATCCTGACAATTAATGTTTCGAGAGTGTGGTGTTTCATGAGTCACAAACTACAATATTAGTATGAGTGACAACATATTGAATTGTTGTATGTATAAATACCAGGGTTTATCAACCAAAAGAAATCAACTTCAGAATATCAACCATCACTATAAGATCAAGGTAAGCAAATATAGCTCAGTTTTACCAGGCCTTGAGTTATCCTGAACAAGGTTCTGTGTGGTTGGTTGAGACATGACTCAGAAGTGGCCATGTATAGGAGCTGTCTCATTGGGATTAGACTGTCAGGACTGGGCCACTCTGTGGGCGGTGAAATGGGGCTGAGACAATTTTTGCACCATGCATCTAATGCCGTACGAGTCTTAGGGTAAGGTAGTTGAGTAGTATTACTTGTTTTAATTGGTTCATCTAGTTGAAATGCTTGTTGTAGTTAGGCAGTGGCTGGTATACATGTAATTACTCTATGGGTTGTATCCTGTTTGATTAATGAAACAATCTTTCCAATACTATCCAGAGACACTCATGGCACTCTTTGGACGGATCAATTTTTGCAACAGAATCCAAAGATATTTATGTTTAGGTCTCACCTTTAAGAAAGCTCCTGCCAGATCCATGTTTTTACCTCCAACTTTCCCCTGCCCAGAGGCCCTGTTTGTAAACCTGAACCTCCCTGCAGTATAAGCGCGCTCACCCTGTTGCATATTTGCAATGATCAAACTGCGCAGGGTGCTCAAGCCCAAGCAGTCTTGAGAGTGTTGTCACTAATACTGGTGCAATGTGTGTGCATCCTCTGCATAGGCTGCACGCACGCGCATGTGGTGCCCACGTCTAGGAACGTCACTCATAAACCCCCTGAACATAGGTATGTGTACAGGGGTGTCAAAAACTGGACCGGGGTGCTACAAATACACCTCCAAAGGTGCCAACATATCTTGAATATAACATGTGTATTTGCAAAGTGCACACTCATCCAGAAGTATATTGTGGTGCTGAATAACAGTTATTTATTGTTACCCAATTCAATGGTACTCTTTTTTATCAACCTCAGAAGGATGAAAGGCTAAGTGGACCCGTCAGAATTCGAACCTGTGACCATGAGGTTGAACACAGGTCCTTGCAATGGATGCATTAGACCTCTAAGCCACCAGACCCAGCTTATGGCAGGTCCTGTATTCAGTTATCCAGCAAGCCTTCAAGGCCACGCCCTCCCACAACACCACCAGAAGAGTCCAAGGAATGAAAAAAAACTCCGAATTTGTTGCACAACATGTAATGGCCAGAGAGACAAGATAAGCATTGCACTCCCAGTAACACGGCTCTGTTGCAGAGAGCTCATCAATCGGTCTCCTGATCCTGGAGGGAGAGTGGTCTGCCTGTTGCACTCTCTCTCTCCACCTATTGTTTCTTTCTCTAATTTACAATTAAATCACTGGCAAAGAATGGTATCTGAGGTAGCACAACACACCTCGTACGCCTTTCTTAAGCCATGGTTGCCCGCTCAGAACATCCACTTTAATTAATTTTAAGCTTCACAAATTAAAAAGACAGATTGAAAATGCAAGACCATTGTTCAATTAGCAGAGCTGCAGAAATCAGGTGCCCCTGCCTAACACTAGGACGTCTCCGTCTTTTGAGTTAGGAAGCTGAGCTGTGTGATTGACAGAATAATATTTTATCATGAATTATTATTCACTGCTGGTTCAACTTGGTCACCAGGATACTGACCACTGACCAGCCTGGTACTTCCATTCATTTCTCTGATGGGTAATTGATGTTAAACCCGTGTGAATATTGCTCTGGGAAGCACATCTGTGCATATTCTAGAAGCGCATTCAATCCTGTGTTTTTTGTTTACATTCCGGAACTTTCAGCGGGATTATGAGTCTCGGAGCTCATTTTCGGGTTTACTTGCATTTTTTTTTTTTAAACAAATTTTATTGGGTTTTGTTTCACACAACATACATCATTGAGTACATGTCCTGTGCTATACAAGTTACTGAAAATAGCCCTTTTCTTTATGAACCTAAGTGGTGGACCTAGGTATGAATAGGATCGAATACAGGAAATCCCGATAAAGGGTGTACCTAGCTAGTCCAGCCCAATTACTCAATAAATGCTAAAAGTAAAAAGTAATCCCCCCTCCCTAAACCCACCATCGGTGCGCGGAATATGTTACAGTCAGGGTGGTTAGTAAGCACAGGAGTCGTCAGACAATGGTTCGTGCTATGTACCTGTCGTGTTATAGGGGTGTGCCCCAATCACGGTGTTAGTTCTCTAATTTGTGTCGTGCGTCATAATCGCGCAGTGCTTGTACCAGTGCGTCCCATGCTTGCGCCATTTCTAAAGCCTTGTCATTCTGTTGGCACCGTGCAGATTGGAACCTCAACATGCTTTCCCCCCAGCCCATTTAAGAAACTTGTTTCGCCATCTAGTGCCTGTGGGTCCCGTCACTGCCTTCCAGTGTCGTGTAATTTCACGCTTTGCAAGGATGAGCCCCATATCTATAAATTTGCTCGTAATCTTATTTTTAGGGGTGTGAGGGAACCAATGCAGAATCCCAACGGCCATGTCAAACACTAAGCCTCTCTCCGTTATTTGGGTTTACTAGCATAACCCTCTTGTAAGAAAGTGTACTATTAGTTGGGGTGGATGGGAGTCCACCAGAAGTAATAATGCCTCCATCATGTTAGGTTCTATAAGGTTTCAGAATTTTAAATCTGAGCTCACTCCCTGGAAGTTACAGCACAGAGCAGATAGGCTTCACTTAAGAAAATGTGTAAAGCATTTAGAAGCAACAAAACAGTTAAAAAGTCAAAAGCACAGCACAATACAAATCCCAGTCTAATTAAAAAAATTAGAGAATAATTTAAATAACAAAATCACACAAAACGACAAAAATGCAGCACGGACACCCAGAAATATGAATTTTCGAGGTTTTAAATAGAAATAGCACCAACAAGTGTGAATCGCTAATATGGGTCCACTGGTCGTGGTGGATTGAGATCCAGGCACAATTTGAGGCTGACCGCAATGGAGCATGGATCAGATGCATCTACCCAGTTCAACTCAATCAGAGGTTTTACCATTCTTCCAATGGCCAGATGTTCGAAGGGTTTTAGACTTTGCAAACCTTGTGAATCAATGAATCAGATGGTTTGTGACTGATAAAACTCTTATCCTAATTGCTAAAAACATTTAGCAATTGGCAAAGTGTTTCTGAATCGCTAAATATGTTTAAAAATTTATACCGATACGGTATTAGGAAGGGACATGTTGTAGGTGTCCCTTCAAAATATCAAACCGCTATGCTATGTATCAATGTTTTGCGACCTGAATTCGACCACAAATCATTGATATTTTACTGACACCTCAATGGCAAGGGTAACTCATTCTCAAAAGGGGAGAGGGTCCTCTGGGAACCCATTCCACTTTGTAAGAGGAGGTAGTGGTCCACATGTTCAATGCATCCTCTTAACTTTGCTCCTTAACCCCTTCGGGGCTGATGACGAGCTGGGCTAGTCATGGCGCACACCGGTCGTGCGCTGATGACGAACCCAGCTCGTCATGAGCCCTCCCTCGGGGGAAGCGCTGGCGCTCCCCCCAAGGGTCTCCGATCGTGCTCGTTTTGCTGGGGGTGGCAGCGGAAGAGTTTCCGCTGCCGCCCCCGCCCCTCCCCATGGGAATCCCTGATGACGTCAGCGCGCACAGCGCGCGCTGACATCATCAGGGATTCCCAGCGCTCGGGAAGCCATTTGCTTCCTGAGCCCTGGGGAAGAAGGTGGGTTTTTTGTTTCTGGCGGGGGTTTGGGGCCGCAAAGAGGCATCAGGGGAGAGGAAAGAGATTTTCCTCTCCCCTGATGTCTCTTTGCAGGGCATTTCTGCCTCACGATCGCGCACAGCGTCGCGATCGTGCAGCGGAAATGCCCCCACTAGCACCAGGGATTTAAATTTAGTTTATAGGAAGCGATTATGTTTTCATTTTTCTGCCCCCCCTGGGGGCAAATAGGCCAGTTTTTTCGGCCGTTTTGCCCCCGGGGGGGGGGGGCAGAAATTCCCCACTAGCACCAGGGTTGTTTTTTGGTGGCAATATGGCGGCCATTTGTAATGTTTACGTTTTTCTGTCCCCCCTGGGGCAAATCGGCCCGTTTGTTTTGCCGTTTTGCGCCCTGGGGGGGGCAGAAAATGCCCACTAGCACCAGGGATTTTGATTTTAGCTTTTAGGAAGCGACCCCTTGGGCAAGGGTTGCTTCCAGGTGGCCTCACAGTTAACTTTTTGTTTTTCTGCCCGTTTTTCCCACTAGCACCAGGGATTTTTCATTGGGGCAATGTGTTTGTTTTGGGAAGCGACCCCTTGGGTAAGGGTCGCTTCCAGTTGGCCATGATTGTGTTTTTGTTTTTCTGTCCACCCTGGGGGCAAATCGGCCCATTTTTTTGCCGTTTTGCCCCCGGGGGGGGGCAGAAAGTGCCCACTAGCACCAGGGAATTTTAATTTAGTTTTTAGGAAGCGACCCCTTGGGCAAGGGTCGCTTCCTGGTGGCAAGTAATTATGTTTTTGAATTTCTGCCCCCCCTTGGGGCAAATCGGCCCATTTTTTTTGACGTTTTGCCTCCTCTTTTTTGGCCCACTAGGCCCTAGGATTTGAGTTTTGTTCCAATGGTGGTTATAATTTTGGTTGTTTTTTACTGTCTGCCTCCCTTGGTGCCGGTTGGTCTTTTTTTGTCCTTACTGCCTTGGCTGGCGGTGTGTGTGGAGTGGTGCTTGGCTAGCGGTGTGTGTGGAGTGGCGCTTGGCTGGTGGTGTGCGTGGAGTGGTACTTGGCTGTCTGTGCATGGAGTGGTGCTTGGCTGGCGGTGTGTGTGGAGTGGTGCTTGGCTTGCGGTGTGCGTGGAGTGGTGCTTGGCTGTCTGTGCACGGAGTGCTGCTTGGCTGGCGGTGTGTGTGGAGTGGCGCTTGGCTGGATGGTGTGCGTGGAGTGGTACTTGGTTGTCTGTGCACGGAGTGGTGTTTGGCTGGTTGTGTGTGTGGAGTGGTGTTTGGCTGGCGGTGTGTGTGGAGTGGTAATTGGCTGGATGGTGTGCGTGGAGCGGTGCTTGGCTGGCGGTGAGTGGCGCTTGGCTTGCGGTGTGTGTGGAGTGGTGCTTGGCTGGCGTGTGTGTGGAGTGGTAGTTGGCTGTCGGTGTGCGCTGAGTGGTGTTTGGCTGGCAGTGTGCATGGTCTGGTGCTTGGATGGTGGTGTGGGTGGACTGGCGCTCGGCTGGCGGTGTGTGAGTAGTTACTTTCTGTTGGTCACTACACACACTGCTAGTTGAGTGACACTCTACGCAGTCCATCATTTCTGTAGTTGCTGTGTCAGATATGTGGGCGTGTGAAAGTGATGGGCCCTTGAATGGCGCTGGCGGCTGGTGGTGTGAATGTTTTGTGTGTGTCACACGTACGAAAGGTGTATGAATGTCCTTACTGCCCCTGTGTGATGGGGGTACTGGTAGGAGCAAAAGACCGACTAGCACCAAAGGGGTCAGGCAGTAAAAAAAAATCAAAAAATTCACCAGTGTCTTGATGTTAAACATCATCTAATCCCAATTGGTCTAAGCCCTATTTGATGGCCCATCTGGGCGAATGTAAATTTGGGGGGCAAATTTTTGTGTTGTTTTTTTAATTGTTATATTGTTTGTGAAATGTGGTAGTAATTTTTTTTCTTCTCTATTTTTGTCTTGTTCCAGGCTTTTGCTGTTTGGATTGTTGTAGGTTGCGGGTCTGTTTGCAGCTTGTGTAGTTGCTTGTGCTTGGAAAGTGAATGTATTTTGTACTACTTTCCCTTGATGTTTGTCTTTTTGAAAAAGGTTGTACTTATAGCAGTTTGTGTGGCTCTGTGTTTTTTTTTTTTTTTTTTTCAGCATTAGTGTTTGAGGTGCACTTTGTTTTCTAATCTGTCATTTCTTTTTTTCTTTCTAGTGGGATATCATTTCTTTTTGCTGTGTCTCAGCAGAGTAGGTGCTGGTGAGTGTAGCTATATTTGGTAAGAGTGAAATTGTTTTGGATTGTATTGATTTTTTTGTGAAAGCCTTACCTTGTTTACTTCTTACTTTGCACAGTGTAGGTTGTTGTTCACTTGTGTGTGCAGTCTTCTTGCTTTGTAAGGATAATGGCTAGTCGCAGGATTACTGCTCAGCAGGTTCTTGGTTTGCTTTTTGAGTCTTCCTCTGACCATGGTTCAGAGACTGAGTCCGATTCGGACCCAGAGGTAGGGGCAGAAGATTCAGGCAGTGAGTTTTCTCTTCTCATGGAATCATCATCATCGGATGATGAATCTTCTTCTAGTGCTGATGAAGGGCCTATGGTAGAGGAGGACATTGATGTGCCGTTAGTGGGCCAAGAGGCATCTGTGCTGCTGCCTAGGGATGCAAGATTTCCTTTCTTTTTACGTCCGCAAGAGGCATGTGGGCTGCAGCCTGCGCCCAAAAGGCTTCACATTGCTGTGGTGCGCCAAGAGGCATCTGGTGCTGTTCGTCTTCCTGTTGGTGTAGTGCAGCAAGAGGCATCTGGGGCTGTTAGGCTTCCCATTGGTGTAGAGCGGCAAGAGGCATCTGGGCCTGCTTGGTTTCCCGGTGGTGTAGTGCAGCAAGAAGCATCTCAGGCTGCTAGGCTTCCCGTTGGTGTAGTGCAGGAAGAGCCCTCTGGGGATGCTATGTCTTCTGTTGGTGTTGTGCAGCCAGAAGTATCTGTGGCTGTTAGGCTTTCCGTTGGTGAACAGCAGCAAGAGGCTTCTGGGCTGCAGGCTGGGGTGGCTGCTCCCCCCATTGATAGGGATGGCCTCTGGGTTCCCCCTGGCATGGTGCAGCCGGCATTGCCAGAGTTCACTGGTGTTCCTGGGTGTAGAGTGAATACTGAGAATTTTCTGCCAATAAATTTTTTTCAGTTGTTTTTTGACGATGTGTTTTTGCAAGAGATTGTGGATCAAACTAATTTGTATGCAGAACAGTTTTTGAGGGACAACAGTGCCAGCCTTAAGCCCCATTCTAGAGCAACCCGGTGGACTCCCACAAATGTTGAAGAGATGAAGAAGTTTTTGGGATTAACTTTTTTGATGGGCTTGCTAAGGAAGCCATCAATGTCTTCATATTGGTCCACTAGTCCCTTGATGGCAACAGCTATATTTCCAGCAGTCATAAGTCGTGATCGGTAAATGCTTCTTCTTCGGATGATGCATTTTGTTGATAATGGTTTAGCGTTGCCACATGATCACCCTGATTGTGACCGTTTGTTTAAAATTCGGCCTGTCCTTGATCACTTTGTTGATCGTTTTTCTGAGATCCTTGCCGCTGGTAAAGAAATTGCAGTGGATGAGTCTTTGCTATTGTTCAAGGGCCGCTTGGTTTTTAGGCAATACATTCCTGGTAAGAGGGCACGCCATGGAATCAAACTGTATATGCTGTGTGACAGTGAGACTGGATATGTCTACAATTTCAGGGTATACACTGGTAAGGAGTCCAGCATTAACCCTCCGGGTTGTCCTTCTACTTTTGGAGTGACAGAGAAAATTGTGTGGGAACTAGGTAGAGGATTATTTAACAAAGGCCATCATTTATATGTAGATAACTTCTACACTGGTGTGCGGTTGTTCAAGGAGTTGGCCAAAGTGGGCACTGTTGCTTGTGGCACAATGCGCAGTAACCGTAAAGGTTTCCCAAAGGAACTTGTTTGCAAAAGGCTTGTGCGGGGACAGTCTACTGCATTGCGATGTGGGGAGCTTCTAGCTGTGAAGTTTTCAGACAAGAGAGATGTGTACATGCTGACTACTATCCACGATGAAAGTACTGTACCTGTGCCTGTTTGGAGTCAGGGTGCTGAAGTGCGCAAACCTGTGTGCATTTTAGCTTACAATAAGTTCATGGGTGGTGTTGAGAGAGTAGATCAGAGGTTGAACCTTATGCTGCTCTTCGAAAGGCTTACGTTTGGTACAAGAAGTTGGCTATCCATCTGTTCCACTTGGCATCCTTTAATGCTTTTGTTGTGTACCAGAAGTCTTGTCCTGAGACGAAGATGCCTTTTGTTAAGTTTCAGGAGTCTATAATAGGCAGCCTTGTACTTGTGGAGCAGGCAAGTGTTCCTAGATTTGGAGTGGTGGAGGATGTGGCTAGATTGAAAGATCGCCACTTTCCTGAATACATTCCTCCCACTACCGCAAGAGACTTTCCGACTAGAAGATGCAGAGTCTGTTGGCGAAGAGGCGTGCGGAAGGAGTCTCGTATGTACTGTCCTGACTGTCCTTCTAAGCCTGGATTGTGTCTGTCAGCTTGTTTTAAATCGTACCACACGCAAAAGAAGTTTTGGGAGTTTTAATGGGATGTATGACGTTACAACGCAGGCTATTACAACGCCTGCCTTTACAACGCGGTTTTTACATCACAATCCATTACAACGCATAGTGCTTCTGGGTGTTGGATAGTGAATAGTTTAATTTACTATTCCAACTCCAGTCCCCGTGGACACTAGGGAAGGTGTTGGATAGTAAATTAAACTTAATCCCTACCCTACCCTAGAGCGCCCCCCAGCGCAATGCGTTGTAATGGTTTACGTTATAATGACCGCGTTGTAATGGTAGTGCGTTGTAAAAGTTTCGTTGTAAAGGTTGTTTACCGTTTTAATGAGCTGTAAAGTGAATTGCCTGGTCTGCATTCTGTAAAATGTTTTACTTTGTTTCAAGGATTGGCATTAGTGCAAAGTGTTTAGTTTTAGAATTTGTGGTAGCTGATTTGTAGGTATTTCCATTTGTTTAGTGTTATTTTGAAAAAATAATTCTAAATGTGTTTGTGGTGTGTGCAGGCTGGTGCTTGGCTGGCGGTGTGTGTGGAGTTGCGCTTGGCTGGATGTTGTGTGTGGAGTGGTACTTGGCTGTCTGTGCATGGAGTGGTGCTTGGCTGGCGGTGTGTGTGAAGTGGCGCTTGGCTGGTGGTGTGCGTGGAGGGGTACTTCGCTGTCTATGCACGGAGTGGTGCTTGGCTGGCGGTGTGTGTGGAGTGGCGCTTGGCTGGTGGTGTGTGTGGAGTGGTACTTGGCTGTCTGTGCATGGAGTGGTGCTTGGCTGGCGGTGTGTGTGGAGTGGCGCTTGGCTGGTGGTGTGCATGGAGTGCTACTTTGCTGTCTGTGCACGGAGTGGTACTTGGCTGGCGGTGTGTGTGGAGTGGCACTTGGCTGGTGGTGTGCGTGGAGTGGTACTTGGCTGTCTGTGCACGGAGTGGTGCTTGGCTGGCGGTGTGTGTGGAGTGGCGCTTGGCTGGTGGTGTGTGTGGAGTGGTACTTGGCTGTCTGTGCACGGAGTTGTGCTTGGCTGGTGGTGTGTGTGGAGTGGTACTTGGCTGTCTGTGCACGGAGTTGTGCTTGGCTGTCGGTGTGCGCTGAGTGGTGTTTGGCTGGCGGTGTGCATGGTCTGGTGCTTGGATGGTGGTGTGGGTGGACTGGCGCTTGGTTGGCGGTGTGTGAGTAGTTACTTTCTGTTGGTCACTACACACACTGCTAGTTGAGTGACACTCCACGCAGTCCATCATTTTGTGTAGTTGCAGTGTCAGAAATGTCGGTGTGTGAAAGTGATGGGCCCTTGAATGGCGCTGTTTGCAGGTGTGAGTGTTGAAATGTGATGGGTCCGCGGCTGGCGGTGTGAATGTTTTGTATGTGTCACACGTACGAAAGGTGTATGAATGGCCTGTAAAGAGGTTGGCGCCTTGACGTGGCTTTACAGCTCACGAGCTGTGAGTCAGTGGTTCAGTTAATCATACTTTCAATTATACGCAGTGTATTTCATTTTTTGTGAAATTATTCGCGAATACAATTGTATGTACTGAATCATCACTCACCCTCGTGCCAAATCCAACCAGTATGTGTGTGTGCTTGCGGATTAGATGGCTGTGCAGTAATGTTTTTTTTTTTTTCTCTTTCTGCAGTAGGGTGTACCTTGTCCCTTATTGTGATTGTTGTAATGTGTTGCTTTTCCTTCCAGATGGTGTCAGTGGTCTGGTTTGTATCAGGTATGAAAGGTGCGTGAATGGCCTGTAAAACGGTTGGTGCCTTGTCGTGGCTTTACAGCTCACGGGTTGCGAGTCACTGGTTCGGTTTTTATGCATTTATTTATTGACAGAGCATTTCATTTTTTTGAAATATCATGTTAATAAAATTTTATGTACTGAACCATCACTCGCCCTCGTGCCAAATCCAACCTGTATGTGTGTGTCTTTGAGGAATAGATAGCTGTGCTTGAATCTTTGACTTTTGAGTAACTCAGTTATGGTGTATATTATAGCTATAAATAACTTTCTAAATTTAGATATTATTGTTAAATCATGGTAGTATATGGTCATGTCTTTCTGGTAAATTCTATTGTTGTTTTTTGTCCACAATCTCTTGCAAACTTGAAATTGTCTGTCACAATTTTCATGCGATATTGTCCCCTGAATCGCAAGTTCTCCAATTGAAAACTTAATTCATTCAAAACAATTTGGTTTTCCAAGGGGGTTCCCATGAGTTTTTGGCCCGGGGCTTGGCGGGCATCTTTGGAAACTACCAAACCCAAACAGTTTTGAAAACTAGAAACCCGGGGGAGTCCAGGGAGGTATGGCATGCGTGGGTCCCCCAATGTTTTCCTAAACAGAAATCCCTTCAAACCCTAAATTTAGGTTAAAAAAAACATTTTTTCATACATTTTTGGGTGGTATCTCCCTGCCGGCAAAAATGTCCTACCACCCAGCGTTCCCCTTGATCTCCCGAGTAAAATGATACCTCACTTGTGTGGGTGGGCCAAAGCCCTGTGACTAAGGTTGGGGTGCTTAATTTGTCAAACCTATATACTAGATTTTTTTTAAATTCATTTTTAGCCTGATCTGCTTTGGGGCACCCACACAAGTGAGGTATCATTTTACTCTGGAGAACAAGGGGAACGCTGGGTGGTAGGACATTTTTGCCGGCACGGAGATCCCACGCAAAAAAGTTTGGAAAAGTGTTTTTTTTACCTAATTTTAAGGTTTGCAAGGAATTCTGGGTAGGAATACATTGGGGGACCCACGCATGCCATACCTCCCTGGACTCCTCCGTGTGTCTAGTTTTCAGAACTGTTTGGGTTTGGTACTTTCCAAAGATGGTCGCCGAGCCCCGGGCCAAAAACTCAGGTGCCCCCCCCCAAAATCAAGGTAGTTTTGCTATAGGGTACGATTTGGACCTTTTCCTGTTGCAGCCACTATGCCTAACCTCGCAAGTGAGGTACCATTTTTATCTGGGGAAACCTTGGGGAACGCTGGGTGGGAGGAAATTTGTGTGAGCCCAGTGGTGCCACGCTTTCCCATACAAAAAAGTGTGAAAAAACTGATTTTTTCACCTAAAATTGAGGTTTGCAAGGGATTCTGGGTAAAGGAACGTTGGAGGATCCACGCAAGTCATACCTCCTTGGAAGCCCCCGGGTGTCTACTTTTCAGAAATGTGTGGCTTTGGTAGGTTTCCCTAGATGGCCGTCTACCACGGGGCCAAAAACCCAGGTAACCCCTTTTGCAAAAGCTGGTGGACTTGACAATGGTGACAATGTCAAAACCACCAGCTTTTGCAAGAGGTGTTACCTGGGTTTATGGCCCCGTGCTAGATGGCCATCTAGGGAAACCTACTAAACCCACACATTTCTGAAAAGTAGACACCCGGGGACTTCCAAGGAGGTATGGCTTGCGTGGATCCTCCAACGTTCCTTTACCCAGAATCCCTTGCAAACCTCAATTTTAGCTGAAAAAATCAGTTTTTTCACACTTTTTTGTATGGGAAAGCGTGGCACCACTGGGCTCACACAAATTTCCTCCCACCCAGCGTTCCCCAAGGTTTCCCCAGATAAAAATGGTACCTCACTTGCGTGGTTAGGCATAGTGGCTGCAACAGGAAAAGATCCAAATCGTACCCTATAGCAAAACTAACTTGATTTTTCGGGGGGGGGCACCTGAGTTTTTGGCCCGGGGCTCGGCGGCCATCTTTGGAAACTACCAAACCCAAACAGTTCTGAAAACTAGACACCCGGGGGAGTCCAGGGAGGTATGGCATGCGTGGGTCCCCTAATGTATTCCTACCCAGAATTCCTTGCAAACCTTAAAATTAGGTAAAAAAAACACTTTTCCAAACTTTTTTTGCGTGGGATCTCTGTGCCGGCAAAAATGTCCTACCACCCAGCGTTACCCTTGTTCTCCAGAGTAAAATGATACCTCACTTGTGTGGGTGCCCCAAAGCAGAACAGGTTAAAAATGAATTAAAAAAAAATCTAGTATATAGGTTTGACAAATTAAGCACCCCAACCTTAGTCACAGGGCTTTGGCCCACCCACACAAGTGAGGTATCATTTTACTCGGGAGATCAAGGGGAACGCTGGGTGGTAGGACATTTGTGCCGGCAGGGAGATCCCACCCAAAAATGTATGAAAAAGTGGTTTCTTTAACCTAAATTTAAGGTATGAAGGGATTTCTGTTTAGGAAAACATTGGGGGACCCACGCATGCCATACCTCCCTGGACTCCACCGGGTGTCTAGTTTTCAGAACTGTTTGGGTTTGGTAGTTTCAAAAGATGGCCACTGAGCCCCGGGCCACAAACTCTGGTGCCCCCCCCAAAAAAATCAAGGTAGTTTTGCTATAGGGTATTGTAAATTCACCACCGTACGATTTGAACCTTTTCCTGTTGCAGCCACTATGCCTACCCACGCAAGTGAGGTACCATTTTTTTGGGGAGACCTGGGGGAACGCTGGGTGCGTGGAAATTTGTTGATCCACGCAGATTCCAGAACTTTCCACCACAGAAATGTGAGGAAAATATGTTTATTATGTCAAATTCTTAGCTTTGCAAGGGATTCTGGGTAATAAAACCTGGTGGTAGGCAATCGAGTCACCCACTCCTGAATTCCCCTGGGTGTCTAGTTTTCAAAAATGTATAGGTTTGCTAGGTTTCCCTAGGTGCTGGTAGAGCTAGGGCTAAAAAACAAAAGGTAGTCTCTTTGTCCAAAAATGGCAAGATTTCACTGGGAAATTGAGGTGCGATCACATTGCGTTTTGCGCTGTTTCATGTCGCAGCCACTATGCCTACCCACGCAAGTGAGGTACCATTTTTTTCGGGAGACCTGGGGGAACGCTGGGTGGGTAGAAATTTGTTGATCCACGCAGATTCCAGAACTTTCCACCACAGAAATGTGAGGAAAATGTGTTTTTTTTGGTCAAATTCTTAGCTTTGCAAGGGATTCTGGGTAACAAAACCTGGTGGTAGGCAGTCGAGTCACCCCATCCTAAATTTCCCTGGGTGTCTAGTTTTCAAAAATGTATAGGTTTGCTAGGTTTCCCTAGGTGCTGGCAGAGCTAGGGCTCAAAAACTAAAGGTAGTCTCTTTGTCCAAAAATTGCAAGATTTCACTGGGAAATTGAGGTGCGACCATGTTGCGTTTTGCGCTGTTTCATGTCGCAGCCACTATGCCTAGACACGCAAGTGAGGTACCATTTTTTTCGGGAGACCTGGGGGAACGCTGGGTGGGTGGAAATTTGTTGATCCACGCAGATTCCAGAACTTTCCACTACAGAAATGTGAGGAAAATGTGTTTTTTTTGTCAAATTCTTAGCTTTGCAAGGGATTCTGGGTAACAAAACCTGGTGGTAGGCAGTAGAGTCACCCCATCCTGAATTCCCCTGGGTGTCTAGTTTTCAAAAATGTATAGGTTTGCTAGGTTTCCTTAGGTGCTGGCAGAGCTAGGGCTCAAAAACAAAAGGTAGTCTCTTTGTCCAAAAAGGGCAAGATTTCACTGGGAAATTGAGGTGCGACCACGTTGCGTTTTGCGCTGTTTCATGTCGCAGCCACTATGCCTACCCACGCAAGTAAGGTACCATTTTTTTCGGGAGACCTGGGGAAACCCTGGGTGGGTGGAAATTTGTTGATCCACACAGATTCCAGAACTTTCCACCACAGGAATGTGAGGAAAATGTGTTTTTTTGGGCAAATTCTTAGCTTTGCAAGGGATTCTGGGTAACAAAACCTGGTGGTAGGCAGTCGAGTCACCCCATCCTGAATTCCCCTGGGTGTCTACTTTTAAAAAATGTATAGGTTTGCTAGGTTTCCCTAGGTGCTGGCAGAGCAAGGCTCAAAAACAAAAGGTAGTTTCTTTGTCCAAAAATAGCAAGATTTCACTGGGAAATTGAGGTGCGACCACGCTGCGTTTTGCGCTGTTTCATGTCGCAGCCACTATGCCTAGCCACGCAAGTGAGGTACCATTTTTTTCGGGAGACCTGGGGAAACGCTGGGTGGGTGGAAATTTGTTGATCCACGCAGATTCCAGAACTTTCCACCACAGAAATGTGAGGAAAATCTGTTTATTTGGTCAAATTCTTAGGTTTGCAAGGGATTCTGGTTAACAAAACCTGGTGGTAGGCAGTCGAGTCACCCCATCCTAAATTTCCCTGGGTGTCTAGTTTTCAAAAATGTATAGGTTTGCTAGGTTTCCCTAGGTGCTGGCAGAGCTAGGGCTCAAAAACAAAAGGTAGTCTCTTTGTCCTAAAATGGCAAGATTTCTCTGGAAAATTGAGGTGCGACCACGTTGTGTTTTGCGCGGTTTCATGTAGCAGCCACTATGCCTACCCACGCAAGTGAGATACCATTTATTTTGGGAGACCTGGGGGAGCGCTGGGTGGGTTGAAATTTGTAGATCCATGCAGATTCCAGAACTTTCCACCACAGAAATGTGAGAAAAATGTGTTTTTTTTGTCAAATTCTTAGCTTTGCAAGGGATTCTGGGTAACAGAACCGGGTGTTAGGTAGTCGAGTCACCCCATCCTGAATTCCCCTGGGTGTCTAGTTTTCAAAAATGTATAGGTTTGCTAGGTTTCCCTAGGTGCTGGCAGAGCTAGGGCTCAAAAAGTAAAGGTAGTCTCTTTGTCCAAAAATAGCAAGATTTCACTGGGAAATTGAGGTGCGACCACGTTGCGTTTTGCGCTGTTTCATGTCGCAGCCACTATGCCTACCCACGCAAGTGAGGTACCATTTTTTTCGGGAGACCTGGGGAAACCCTGGGTGGGTGGAAATTTGTTGATCCATGCAGATTCCAGAACTTTCCACCACAGAAATGTGAGGAAAATGTGTTTTTTTTGGCAAATTCTTAGCTTTGCAAGGGATTCTGGGTAACAAAACCTGGTGGTAGGCAGTCGAGTCACCCCATCCTGAATTCCCCTGGGTGTCTACATTTTCAAAAATGTGTAGGTTTTCTAGGTTTCCCTAGGTGCCGGCAGAGCTAGGGTGCAAAAACTACAGGTAGGCACTTTGCCATAAAAGGGTCAATTTTTAACTGCAAAATTGAGGTGTGACCACGTTGCATTTTGCGCCGTTTCCTGTCGCAGGTACAAGGCCGACCCACACAAGTGAGGTACCGTTTTTATCAGGAGACTTAGGGTAATTCAGATTTTTAAATCAACTGTTAGTACCGATTGAGTTTTCATGCATTTCTCCCTTCCAAATGAAAGACATTGTGTAAAAAAAAAATCTTTTTCAAAAATGACCAATAATTTTCATGCTAGTATGAGTATTCCCAATTTTGAAAATGTGCAAATATATACTGTTTCTAGACTCTATAATTTGTACCCAATTCAGAAATACATAGGTGTCTTTCATACCGATTTTTCCACATATACATTTTCCAAGAATAAGTGCTCTATACCCAGTAAATAAAAAAAATCATTGCAAGTTGCTGCTCAGTTTTTGGATCTGGGTTTGTCGGGTTCTTGGAGAAACTACAAGTCCTATATATCCCCACAACCCGGAAGGTCTAACAAATGTAATGGTACATTGCTTTCCAAGAGCTGTCAAAATTACAAGAAGTTATAGGTGAAAATGTTGAGACAAAAGGCTGTTTTTTTCAACAAATTTTCAATTATTCCAATATTTAACTGTTAGTTTATATAAAGAAACCTTCATGGATTTAGACAAATGACCCCTTTTTGAATTCAGAATTTTGTCTACTTTTCAAAAATGTATAGCTTTCCAGGATCCCTTATTGCTTTCATACTCATTTCTACCATTAACTGGAAGGTGGTGAAAAGCTCAAAAAATAGCAAAAATAGGCTATGTCCCAGAAAAATGTCAAAACTGTGTGAAAAATGTTGGGTCTCTGACAAAAGACTGTCATTCCCTAAAAGCTGAGAAAATGGAGATTTCAGCCCCACAAACCCTGTTTTGATACCATTTGCAGGGAAAAACCCAGAGGCTTTCATTTGCAGCCCGTTTTTCCCATTTTTCTGAAAAAACAAAAATGTCACTATATTTTGGTTAATTTCTGGGACCCCTCCAAGGGAATCCACAAGCCCTGGGTACCTTTAGAATCCACATGATGTTGGAAGAAAAGGACGCAAAATTGGCGTGGATACCTTATGTGGTCAAAAAGTTACAGGGGCCTAAGCGCGCACTACCCCAAATCGCCAAAACAAGGCATAGCACAGGAGGGGAAAAGGCCTAGCAGCGAAGGGGTTAAAAGCATCCTGTTTTCTTTTATGGGCATTGCTTTAGGGGTCAGAGCATATACACTGGGGCCTCGTTAGCAGAGTCCCTGTGCATAGAGTCTAAAAAACAACAGCATCAGTCCACAAAAATTAGGGTTAACATTAACAAACAGGCCTTTTCTAAAACACTCCTACTCTAAATTAAACCCTTTTAAAAGATACATCTCAGCTAGATATTGAATGTATCTAGTCCGATTACTGTATTTGACTTCCGGCCCCTTTGTTATCGCCTGAAAAAAGCCTTGACTGCTCGCCACTGGGACCTCTGGAGACACAAATTTACAAAGTGACTAACTCCATCATCCAAACGAAGGATGGTTGGACACTCTACAACTTCTACTACATAAATACTTTAGGAGGAATAGGAAGGTCCTATAAATCTTGGCACACCTTTATACCAAATATATTTATCATTTCTATTTTCATATTGTTCTTTCGTCACAGTGGACCTTCTTCCATGTCATTACTTCTAAACCATATGTATCCCAAATTCTTTTTAAGGTGCAATCAATCCTCTTCCTTGTGGGGAAAATGTTAATCAAGTTTGTTAAATGCTTGGGAAACATATTTGATAAATCTGTATATACTCATCAACTGCACTTATTTCCCCAAAAATGTTTACCCTAAAATAGTGTGCCTCTTCCATGCACTGCTTATGACCCCATATATTGCATCACCGATGACATGATAAATGACATCATTCATGACATCAATGATGACACTTCAAATGACATCATTAATCACATCTCCAAAGGGTTTGTCTGTTGGTGGCATGTTTGGGCGAGCCTCTGAAGGTTCGAGTAAAGCAAAAGCCAAGGGTCACTTGGACTCTTAAAGCAAAAATGTACAGAGGTTTCATGTGCTTTCTGCCTAGCATCCATACTCTCCACTCTCAAAGACCCACCCTTTATCTCCCAGAAGCAACAGAGGACACCCTGGAGGAAACGACCTTTACAACGCGGTCATAACACTGCAATACATTTACATCGCTGTTTTTACAATGCAAGTCGTTACAACGACTAGCACTGGAGGGCGCTCTAGACTAAGGAATAGTGTGACTTACTATTCCAGCACCTTCCCTACTGTACATAGACTGGAGTTGGAATAGTAAATCACACTATTTCTAAGTCCAGTGCCCTCCAGCGCAAGTTGTTGTAATGACTTGCGTTGTAAAAACAGCGATGTAATGTACCGTGATCTAAATTATCGCATTGTATCATCATACATCCACACCCTGGCCATTACTGCTCCCTTCTCTTTTTACATTCCTGAGTGCCCACTGGGATGGGGGTTGGTGAAAGGGGCTGAGAGTGAAGATGCCATGGAGTGATGTGAAAGTGCTCAGTAAAAGATGCTAAGCTAATGATTTTTCAAACAGTTTCTGTATGATCAGACAATTGTGAAATATCCCTAACATGCATCCCTCTCCAAACACTTTCACAGTACTCCACAGTGCCTTCAAGATCTGCCCATCTGAATTGCCACTTCAACTCGATAAAGGGGTAATCAAAATGCACAAAATGCCCCAGTCACAGGTGTGATCTCGGGATGAAAGTCTGTGTCTAGCCATACTGGTGTCTCAGTAAACACCTATCCTGTGAATCTCAATATTTCTTTTGCTAATACATCTAATTGCCTTTTCTGAAGTGTTGAGGTCTGTGCTCAGTTCTGGGTTTCCTGCTTGATCAAAATGTGTGATTTTAGGCAATTACTTTATGATACTGTGCCTCCTTTTCAATGATCATCACACTGACGGCACCTTGAAATAATTCAGTTCAGTATATATTAGTGGCAGGTGATTTTTGCTATGCCTGCTTATTCACACATAATTTCCAGCATTGTACTTTAAGCTTCTTATGTGAATTTTGGGAAATTTCGCTATTGTGCCTTGCCATATAATTAAAAATCAATCGGGTAGAAATGTCATCAAGGAGCATGGGAACAATGTGAACAACCAGAACATGAGCATTTATTGTTCGCGAAACTTGTATTTCTTTTGGCATATATTTAAGGGCATATTTACAAAGCTTATTGCAACCAGAGTGTCAATTTTTTTTATGGCATTCTGGTGGCGATAAGTCCTTCATCTTATTTACAAGGCGGTGTTAAGCCACCTTTTACTTAAGGCACCTTTTCACAGAGCACTTAGTGGGAAAGGGGAGGGCAATGGGTATTGCGGTAGTCGTTCTTCCACAACACCCATTGCTTTTGACGCTGTCCACTATTTACAAGGGTGGCGTAAATATGGGGCAATGCCAAACATAAGACCAGAGAAAACCCAATCGTAACCTGGCGAAATGAGGTGAAATTATTAATATCTTCTGGTTTTTCCCGTTTTTAAGTGTGCTGCATTGTGCAGCACACATGAAAATAGCAAATCCCCATTAGTGATTCTACATGTGCACAAAGGTTTTCCTTCTTGTACATAAACAATCATTTAAAAATGACGAGTTGCAACTTCTATGTGTGCTGCACAAAGCAGCACACATAGAAGTTACCAATCACCATTTTGGATTGTGTCCCTTCCTGCACATATGGTGGCAGGGTGACTGCGCTGATGCTAGGCAGTTGAATGTAGCATCAGGGCTAGAGAAATGCAGGGGCTCGCTACATTCTTGTGAATACGGCATCCCTGCATTTCTTAAATGATGGAGAACAGCCTTAGCAATTTTGGAACTACAATCGCTTTGCCAGTTTATTGTAAATATGCCCCTGAGTTTTCAATGAAGCTGGACATGCTGAACATCTGGGCAGTGGTGAAACACCCTCCTTGTGTTCTTATGGGTGGTTAGTGTTATTGCGATTAGACAAAGCCTGGCAGTTGTGTTTTCCAGTTTCTTGGTTGCTGTCCTCAAAGAAGGGGTAGAGAAATTAGTCTTGGCATGATTGTGCTGGGTATGTTTGGTTTATTTGGGTGATTTGCCATTGGTGGCCTTGAGTGGTTTTTTGTTGCTCCATTCATGGTTTGAGCTGTAATTGCAGCCAGATGTATGAAGGTACAACGCGTACCGTTACAACGCGTCCCTTTACGACGCAGTTTTAACAACGCAAGTCGTTACAACGACTTGCGTTGGGGGGGCGCTGATAGTGAATAGTTTAATTTACTATTCCAACACCAGTCCCCGTGGATAGTAGGGAAGGTGTTGGATAGTAAATTAAACTATCCCCTATCCTAGAGCGCCCTCCAGCGCAAGTCGTGGTTACGACTTGCGTTGTAAAAGACGCGTCGTAACTGCACTGCGGGGTAACATCCGCGTTGTAAAGGATGTTCCCCATTGCGGCCAGACCAGTTAGTGGATTGACCTATTTACCCCATTCCGTGTGTCACACTCTGTCATCTCTGTTTTGATGGTCTGGTTTCGAAAGCACCACTTTCAGTCCTGATTTTGCATGTCCATGGTGCTTTTGCCTTTGTTATGCGAGAATTTTCCCACTTGTTTGACTGAACTGGCCAGCGCCTACGCCTCTGCCCAGTGTATTTTGCTGTGTAACAGTGGGCTTGTCTTTAGTGTTTTGCTTAGCGCAATCTTTTTGTACCTATTTGAAGATCTATTTTTGGAGGAAGATGTCCGTTTATGGCTATATATGAGAAGGTGCATATGGTTCTTATGTATTCATCGAGGCAATATTTTCCAAGCACCCGAATTTCGTGTGAGGTTTGTTGCAAATGTACTTCTTTATTACTATTGGCTGAGCATTCGCTGTTCCCACGGGTGACTCCATGTTCGCCCTGCCCACTGTTAATCACCTACCTCAAAGGGGTGCCCAATAATTATTTTATTTCCACCAGAATATTTGAAACAGCATCTGTTCAAGTCCTCAAGAACAGCTACATCAATGCATTGCATTAACATTTATTTATTTACATGGATTTCGGGAGTGGAGACTGGATGACTCTTAGGAAAACCCATGATGTCATGAAAGACCTGCATATCCTGAACGAGTTTAGACAATGTTGTATGCTCCCTCTACATTTAAAGGGACTATAACGTGTGGAGAGAAAAACACCTGTTTGCCAAGTCCTGCATCCCTAACAATCACCATCAATAGACCTTTTAACATGTTTGTTTGATGTCAGCTTAACCTCATTGCTGCTGCTGATGGCCAACGGCCGTCGCGTGCACTACCTGTGTAGTGCCGCGTACGTCCGTTGGCCGTCGCGGCCCCGCCCGTTCAATAGAACGTTCCACACTAGCGCGTAACGTTCGGCGCAGTTAAGGTGTTAAGCTTTGTGCTCTATTATGACATCGCTTTGAGACCCTCACAGGTGAGTAGTTGCACTTTAAAGGATTCTGATTGATTGATTGACATCAAGCACCTGATGGCCTCTCTAAGGTGGGTTTAACCCCACCAATAAACCTCTCAGATCCTGTATCTGGCCATGCAGTCCCACTCCCACTTATTAATGGAATATTGTGTAATTTATTCTATCAAGTTAAGATGACCTTTACCTGACACTGGAATTGAAGTTTGTTGTCTAGAAAGAGATGAGACTGTTGCCCTATTGATCCTCTCATGAAAGAGGTGTCACATCACTGCAGTGGGATTTCAAGGCATCCCGCCACCAGGAGAGGTTGTGGAGGTCTGCCTGGTGCCCCTGGTGTCACAAAACCTTGACAATCATTTTAACAGAGTCACCTGTATTTTGACAGTGAGTAATATCTGCAGCCCTGAACCCGGAGTGATCCGGCTGCTCCCCGGGGGCAGTGGAACAACAGAGATTTATTTCTGTGGCGCTATCTGAGAAGCTCATTTTATTCCAGTAAGGATCTTTCCACCACAATCAATTTCACAAGCCAAGGTGTATAATGGAGGTCAGCGGAGCGGGCCTGGAGCTGCGGCAGCGTCTGTCCGCGGCGTGTAAATGGCTGCAGGAGCAGCAGCTGCCAGAGCGCATGAGCGGGGGGACATTAAACAAGCTTTGGCGAGATTTGCAATGGCAGCCAAGGCTCACCCCTCCCGCCCGAGGCACATGTTGGTTGTTTCTGGTGTTTAAGTGAAATGGCTCGGGATAAAACATTATTAACCTTTTGGCTCGAGCCGATAATGTTCATGGCTATGTAACTGAAGTGGAGAAGGAAGTGTCAGTGCTGAATGCTGTGTAAGGCGTGACACATTGCAGACAGCGGCATCTGTCCAATCAGACGACAACGTCTCTTGATGTGTGAAAGGTCAATGGGCTAATAGTGGTGTGTAGGCCCTGGAAACATTTGTGGGATCACACAGCTTCACCTCCCAGCAGGTTCGACCCTAAGCATTATGGTGAATGCAGTACGCCAAGCGTGTGTGCTTTTTGAGTATTTCACCAGGTTGGTGCAGATTATTGCTGGCCATCTCTATACACCTGTTTCTGGATTGTTATCCGTCGTCAGTAGAGATTAGATGTTTCAAATATTTGGGGTTGCTGAGCAGTCTGCCAAAGTATTCTTGGGTCACAGTACCTCTCAAGGCACGCGGATGCCTCTCCACAAGCTTGTCAGCTCAAATGGCTCGAGGGAGCCTTTTAAATAGGAAATAAATGTGTGATCACACAGCTTCTCCTCCCAGCAGGTTCGCCCCAAAGCATTATGGTGAATGCAGTTCGCCAAGCGTGTGTGCTTGCAAAGGTATTTTGAGTATTTCACCAGGTTGGTGAAGATTATTGCTGGCCATCTCTATACACGTGTTTCTGGATTGTTCTGCCCTGTTTGGCGAGTTGCCCCTCTTACAGGCCTATTAAATAAAAACAAAATTCAAGACTGTTGTAGTTGGAGTACAAAGTCTCCACATGAGAGTAAGTTATTTGTTCCATGTTAGGGCTTTGTTTGCAGCCAAACCCTGACAGGTACTGTAGTGTCCTGTGGGACACGCTCTAGTGTTTCGACATATGCCCTATGTCACCAGCCACTCCCTGAGGGCTGACTTCATACTCCCCCTCACCCATCCATTACAGGTGTCACCAGTCAGGTGACCCTGCAAATAAAACGGGCCGGGCACATGTGCCCTTGGTCAATTCCAGTTACCATAACCATGCCTGTGTCATTATTCTAGTGTCAGGTACTGCTAAGGCTTCATTCCCCCATCACCCCAACTGTACTCAACTTTCAGGTTTCACCCGTCAAACTAATCGCAACATTCCATGCACCATCCCATTCTCACAGCATCCGCACTCAAATGCTTCAGCATAAGCCCTACGCCTGTGCATCACATTTATGTCACAACATCATCCTCGTTTCGTACACACATGGCAACACAGTCATGCCAAGTCCCTGCATCATCCTTTCCTTACAAACAGTAGAGATGTCACACAGATGCAACATTCATCCTGGAAAAACAAGAGAAGCTCATATCTTCTCCCTTCCAAAATCAACTCACGCATGCCCTCAAAGACAATACACACTATTCGTCCCTCCCGCACAAACACACAAAAAGTGCGTCCAGCACTCCACAACATCCAACACTTGGTCAAACTAGCGATATCACAATGACTAGTCATAAGGAGACATCTAAAACTGCCCTCCGCACCACGCCCTATGGATGCTGCACCAACCTCAGATGGAATGTCTCCTGTATAGAATGTGCACAGCCTCCAGAATGAACACACTGACAAACAAATAACTGAAACACAGTGCAATTTACTCTTAACATTAGTGCACATCAGCATGAGTGACCAAAGTTCTGTGTTGCCACACTAAGGAAGCACTCACATACTACACCCTACACTACATCCTCTGAAGCACCGCAAGATCTTCCATGAGCAACAATGACCGATTCCAGTACACACTAGCTGAAACACATACACATAATAGACAAACAATACAGCCAAAATGTGCTCTACCTCCAGTACTACGTACCTGTGAATGGCTCCCATTTGCAGAAAATGACCAAACTCACAGAGAACATATAGGTGAAACAAGAACACACAAAACACCTCCCCAGATGTAATCTGTTTCCAATAACATGTACCCTCTTGAAAGTTTGCATTCATGTATAATGTAAATCCGTATTTGTAAAGAGCAAACTACTCACCCTTACGGGTCTCAAAGCACTGGGGGCTGTTGTGGAAATTAAGTGAGCTATTGCCCAGAGTCACATGGTGCTGGGCTGAGCTGCCGCTGGAGCCACCGCTGGAGCTGGGGATCGAACCATGAACTCTGTGCTCTGAAGGCAGCTGCCCTGGCCGCTGCACCACACCTCTCCACTGTACAATGATGACCTGCCCAGATCACATGTAGGTGGAATTTGTGACTTTAGTCCAAAAACACCCGAGGGTGCCAACATCTTTCAAGCTTCCTGCTTCAACAGAGAACTTCTACTCCCTACCACTGCAACACCATGAAGCACACTTCACGACTGATGCTCCTCATTTCTTCCTTAGCATTGCCATAAACCAGTGCACTGCACCTTCACAAAAACTCAAAACCCCCACCTTCCCAACAATAATCCACAAACAACTAGTACTTAATCTCAAAGTATCACACTTTACGAAAATGCTAACGAGTCTCTCACCTACCAAACATATAGGACAATTTTTACTAACCTTTCATGCAACACACTGATCAAGGAATCTTGCTGTGCTGCGCTGTGTAGAAAAGCACTACATCTACTAAGATATGGCACACTTCTGCTCTCTTATAGCTATTCGGGAGGGAAAGGTTAGGGTCCTGTGTCTGTACTGGCTTGGACCACTCGAAAATACTGAACAAACAAAAATGCCAGACAGATTTTATTTTTTCATTTTTATTCCCACTCAGTCAAAGTATACTGGAGGGTTGTCTATTTTATTTTATTTTTTTAAATTTTTGGAAAAGCATTCATCACTTTAAAATATGTCATCAGAAACAGTCATCAAACAGTGAAAAGAGTACATAAAAACAACAGATGTGCAATACTGTGCAATAATGAACTGTACAAGTGCTAGAAGAAAATATGTGTAAATTGATGCACGCAAAACAAAACAATACACAAATAATATACCTAACGATACATTCTCATTAGGAACCAGTCCTTTCTATTGGGTACAGAAGACAAGCGGGCCTCGGGTTACAAGGAACTGCCTGCCTGTCTTACTTGAGCCAAGGATCAGAAAACTAATTGCGGGGTTGCACAACTAGGGAACACACAGTGTGGATTTTATACAGCCCTAGTGGCACCCTTGTTATTTTTCCAAGACTCAGGGTCTTATAGCTATGGCACACTTCAGGCAGCCTAGCGCCAACACAGAAACCCATAGTGCAAGGGTGTCTGCATTAGAAAGAGAATTGTTTTTTGAGCAGGAAGGCATAGTTCCCTGCACATAAACAACCTCTCTTGAAGCATTTTCCTCTCTCTGTGTGTCCTTTTTCATTGCAGCACACATAGAAAGAGGAAATAATGAGGTCACAAAAATATATTTCTCCTTGCTATGCCATCCTCTGGGAGGCGTAGTGATTTCACACAATCCCAGGTTTGCAACCCTCTGTAAATCTGGTATTATTTGAAATTCATGGGTGGATAAATGGGGATGTCCATGTTCCTCCAATGGAACTCCTAGAAGCAAATGTGATGCAATGGAGGGCAAGCCGCTGTATTGAGTTACTTTTTGTTTTGCAAAGCCAAGGGATGTGCAACCTGCTCCTTTTGCGGGTTTCAAAATATTTACTAGCATTTTGCGTCATGGATACACCACAAAAGGGGTACAACCATGATGCAAAATGTTAGTAAATCTGGTCCATAATTGCAGTACTCAAGCCCAATATGTATACCCTAAACTCAATCTGTGGTGAGGGGGGTGCACTGTCTTTACCTTCCCATCCTGCCATGCACTAATTAATCATGCAAATTAAATGTTTGAACGCTTGTGGTTCCCCACAAGTACCTGAGTTTTCAGATAGATTTGTGTGCACATCACTTGAACGATTTTTATTGAGGTTAGAAATAGTATGGGCGTAAGTTTACTTAAGTCATTCACATATGTGCGCGCTCTTTTGGTTTCCTCATCTATAGCCAGCTAGCGTGTTCATTGAATAACATGCTTTGTCCTTGTATTTGCATAATGTTAATGTCAGCTAGTTTTAAAAAATCATGGCACTGACCTTGAAAAGATGAATGTTGAGATAGTCTTGTGATGGGTGTCAAGTTGAACATGTATTTTTGAAGATTCATTAACCCACTGAGCTAGTTTATTAGGATTACTTCAACTGTCTGTCAAGATAGTCCAAGAACTTTAGGTAAACCTGGCACTGGAGCGCATCTCACATGTTTTATGTTTTTAACAAACCTGTACAACGTTTGCTCACCGGTAATTCTCAGAGATTGTTTGAGATCAGAAATAGAACAAAAGAGAAACATTAGTGAATTCTGGGATCTGATGCTGTGGCCAGGCAACCTTTGTTCTGTTTCTAGCCCACTGATAGATAATCCAAAGCATCAGCAGAGCTGTCATTGCGTTAACGAATGTAATCTTTCCAATGCAACTACTCTATGTCTCAACCTATATATCTCTCAATATATCCTCAACCACACTCTCTGACACACCCCAAACCTCATTGTACTACTATGATCTCCATAATAACCCTTTCTAGGCACTTCCCTCCTCTATCTCTCCTTTGACTCATCCCAAACCGCATTTTATTACGAAGATCTCCGAAATAACACTTTCTTGACTCTTCCCTCTTCTATCCCTCCTTTATACTATTAAATCCATCTAACAGACTCACATGTCTGCTGCCCGAATTAACAACTTATATCTCCCTATGCTAATCCACCACTAATCCATTTTGGGTTCCAGAGTAGCGTGCTACTCACCAAAAAGTGCGTTGACGCCTCGTCAGAGGTGTCCTATCTTTTGAAAAGCCTACATTGGCTCCCAGTAAGGAAGAGAATGATTTTCAAGACCTTACTTGTTACCTAGAAAGCCCTGCATGGGACCTTACCAGAGTACTTCAATCGGAAAATCACCTTCTATATCCCACGTAGATCTCTCCGTTCGTCTGACCTGCTGTTAGCAAACACCCCATGTTAGAAAGTCGAGGACAGGGGGCAAGGCTCGCTCCTACCTTGGTCCTGTCCTCTGGAATAAATTGCCATTCCACCTAAGAAACATTGAATCAACTCCTCTGTTTCGAAAGAAACCGGAAACCTGGCTTTATTCTTGTTAATTACGTTCTCCTCCCCGCTGCTCACCTGTCAACCATTAGCGCCAAGACACTCCTGGGAGTAACAGTGCACTCTACAAATACCCCTACATAGACATAGACATAAGCATTGAATACATTAAATTACAATTGCAATCACAATCTGAAATTACCACATTGATGACAACATTGTGCATGGAGGGGGTAAAAGATATAACTACTTAAGGGCACTTATAGCCACTTGAGATACCAATAACAGGTGAATTTTAGGTAATTGTTTGTTTAAAATGGCATGTTGTAACTGAATTGTTCACCTAACTATAATGTCCCTTAAACTTTTATTTTTCCAGTAAATGTCCAAGATTTTGGGGTTTAAAAAAAATGGAAAGTATTATTACCACAACTAACTGTAACATAACTATAACATCACTTTGACCTTTGTTTTTTCAGTGAAGATATATATATATAGCATATATAGATAATTACCTTAATATATACTCACTGTGCATGGTTAAGGCGTCTGCGTGATAAAGAGGCATGCCTTGCAAGGCTGCTTGGTAAAAGCATTGTGTGGTAAAGGCATTGGTGTAAAGGCTGTATCTCTTGGGGGTGCCTAACCCCCCATGCAGGCGCACAACCCCCCCCCCCCCTCCCCCCAAGGGCACAGCCTATGGCCTGCAAAATGGTAATTTGCCACAGTGTCTTGGTCTATGATCATACTCTTGCATATTTGTTCCATGGATTTTGGTAAAATTGTACTTGTACCAGTACTGTGGTACCACAGGTGAGGTTACATTGAGTATACCGGTGCCAGACGCTGGTACCATGGTACTGGCGTCTGGCAATTCTTTTTTTTTATTTGACTTAATGTGAACTCCTTTGGGAACACACATAAATGGCCCTGTGGGGTAGGGTGGGCCCTCCATGCTCCCTCTCTGGCTTTTCCATTTAAGTTTAAGGACTCAGGGACTGACCCATTGTGCTGTATTGAAAGCTGCAACTTTTTTCAGAGTTGCAGCCAGCCGCCAATCAGATCACTTTGTACAGCGGAACAGGTAACATGGTACGGAAATGGCAGATGGGAAAAAAAGCTCCCTCTACCAATTAGAGTGGCCTATTAGTTTACTTTATTGGTACTGCAAGACTCCCTTGGGACTAAACATCCAGATATACTTAACTTATTCATGCCCAACCTGATCCCCTCTTTAATAGCTAATTTGCAACCCCAAAAGCACATTTTCTGAGTAAAGTTTAAACTGTTTCCTAAATTTGATATAATTCCATTCAGCCAGCTTTTCTGTATCAAAGAGCAAAGTTTCCTATGGGAATTAACAAGGGAAATATCAATTTTGGACCCTCCCTTGTTTCTTGGCATGAAACTTTCCATGAAAGAATAGAGTCAGAATGATTTCTTTTTTTGAAAAGTTTTGTGCAGATTCATCAAATGGTGGCAAACCTACTATTAAAACAAAAACACTCTTCCTCTGACCTATTTCTAACTATACAGTGACCGAAATATATATATAGTCTTTGGTCACTGCGTTGCATGATCAATCACCACAGCCTTTACATGTTCTACTATTATTGACAAACATAAACAAAAAAGAAATACTTAGCAGTGGTTAGCAAGCCTTTAGGGTCAGTCACCTTGGACTAGTCAGTCATTTGTACATTACACAATTGTAATCGCTGCTACCTCTTCTTAGGGACAGCTAAATTCAATCAAAAGACCACAAACATCAATAAGCCATCAAAGAATCATACTGCCCCAAATACATCATAAATTATTTCATCAAATACTTCAACATTTCACATAATGAATATCATTTCTTAATCATGCTTACAAATTAATATTAATATCTTACATAACTTAGTAACACCTGAAAAATCCTGCCCTGAATAGGCTTTTTCTACTATTACTACCCTTATGAGACTTCTCCTACCAACTGTTTATGACAATATGCAACAATTCAGACAGAACAAATGAATACAAATATTCAACTTCATCAGTAAGTTAGGGAATTACTTTGGCAAAATGAAATTGTAGCAATCAAAAAGACTTTTTGAGAATACATGAAGAAATGAGTAAGAGATTCAAAAGTAGAGATTACATTATTGCAATACTGGATAAAGCCAAGAGAAGGTCAAACAGTGTTAGCTGAAACTCATCTGTGCTTTTTTATTTCCCAGCGGTGAATAAAGAAGCACCCTTTTAAATCCCTGGGTGTGCCTGTCTTGGAGCTTGAGGTGTTTGCATATTTTTCTATCTATCTCAAAATTAAAAAACACACGCACACACACACACACACACACACGCAGGCACGCACACACACACACACACACACACACACAAACACATCTTCCTCACACACACACACACACACATCTTCCTCCCATTCCTGCTCCAGACATAGGATAACAGGACTGACACAGTACAGAATCCTATGGCACTTATTTATTCAAACAACACAGTTTGCCAAGTTTCGCAGTTTAGACGCAAACCCCCCCTTTTTCAAACTTGGCAAGTGCCATTTAAATCACACCAGGCCTCATTTTATGAGAAGTGTCGCATCGCTGAGACAAAGCAGCAATGCAACATTTCTCAGTGCGCCCTCCTTGTCACACCATAGATGCGCCGTATTTAAAGTATGGCGCATCATGTCGCAAGGAGTTACAGACACGTTAGTAATGAGTTACAGATACGTCAGCATTACTGATGTTTCTGTAAGCGCAAAAGTGGCGCAATGATGGGAAGTGCCCGAAAACAGAAACAACTCCAGCAATGTGTCCTTTCACATGGCTCAAGCCCCATGTGAAAGGGCCTGTGTCACCCTAACGCCTGCCAGGCGTAAGGTTTTCATGCAATGGCGCCCTTGAAGTGGCGCACTGAAATCTCATAGATTTCAATGCGCCACTTGTACGAGGCTTGAGTGTGGAAACGCCCACCCTGCATACATTACACCTGACAAAGGTATAATGTAGCACAGGGGTTTACAAAGTGATGCATGTGCCCTGATGCGTCACTTAGTAAATAGGGCCCAACATGGTGCATTTTTTACGCCGTTGGTGTGTCACAAAAAGTCACGCATGGCGGCGCAAAAGTGTTGCAAGGGCTTATAAATAAACCCCACCATTTATATATTGTAGCAATGCAGGTGGTATTAGGACATAATTAAAAGAAATACGTCAGTATCACTGCCCTACCCATAAAAATACAAATATGGATTTGAAATGCCATTGTTAATGTTTGACAAGCACAACATCCGGCAGGTGTGATGAATCCCATAACTTGCATATCAACATTTTAAGTAGAAAGGCCCTCTGGTATAATACCTAAAAACCAGTGTTGGATCCTTGCTTCTGAATCCCAACTATTGCAGCTACCCAGATACCATCCCTGCATGATGTTAAATTACCAAGTAAGATAGCAGGACTGCAGCATATTTTAGAGCATTTTTTAACACAGGGAAGGCATCATATCTCCCAGCAAAAGCTATAGCTATTAAAATAACATTTACATTCATTCCAGGAGCATGACTGGCTGTCGGAAGGGAAGAGAAAATATATAGGGCCATATGTATCAAAAAGTCATTTTGCGATTATCAAATAGACATTTTTTGTGAATCCCTGTTTGAGAATCACTAAATGCTATGTATGTAGGATTTGCAATAAAGTTTGCGAATCCTACATATTCCTTAATTGCGAATCGCAAAATTGCGATTCGCAATTAAGGAATACCTCCCCATTCATTCTTTTGGGCCTAGAGGCCCATAGGAATGACTGGGAAGACATTCTCAATTTGCGAGTCGCAATTTGCAAATCGCAAATTGAGAATGCAATTTCAAGGGTGCAGGGGTGTCAAAAGCACATTGCACTTTGAAAAATGCAAAATAGTGCATTTTTTTAAGAAATCGCAAATTACCACCAACTTGAAGTTGGTGGTAATTTGCGATTCCTTAAGGCCAAATTGCATTATTTTGGTGCTTCTTACATTGCTATCGCAAAATAAGGAATCGCAAATTTTTTGATTCCTTATTTTGCCTTAATACATACCATTTGGCAAAATTGCATTCGCAAACGCGTTTGCGAATGCAATTTTGCTTTATACATATAGCCCTTAAGCAGGATACTAATATTCGCCTTGATAAATTTTGACCTTATCTTGTAGGTGTGTCTGCTCAGTTTCGAACAGGGGACCTTAAGTTCGAGATGCCTACTACTCGAACGCGCCCAGTCTCAGCCATGCTCATGTGTTGTCACTGGGGACATCACTTCCTACCAAATTCAACCAATTGACTCCACGGTTACACAGAGCTTCTCAGTATACATCATTTAAACAAGCATTTGCAATGCATAAGGTCTCGCATTAGGAAAGTTTGAGCTATTGGTATTGTAAATGACACATTTTTTATATATGTGTTGGTTTTGAAAATAGCAAAAATAATAGCTTTGTCATTTACAATGCCAATAGTTATAACTTGTGACACCTATAGCATTTGTAATGCAATATGTGTTGTATTCACGTGACTTAGATGTATTGATATTACAAATAACAATGGCTTTGAATTTTTTTAATAATTAATACTTAAATAAAAGTTATTGTAATTTATAATGGCAATAGCTTAAACCTTTGTAAATAACTTTTGTGAAGAATATGTTCAGTGTATTTTATTGTGACAAAAATCCAAGAACAGAAGTGAAATACTAACCTCTTTTTGTGACATTTGTAATAAAGCTTGAAACATTGAGAGATCATATTTGACCCAGTTGTTGGTAAATGGTTGCACAGATTGATGCTGTGGTGGGGCTGAGAGATGTTGTGGTGGCGACTAGTGATGCTGTGGCATTCAATGATCCTGTGGTAGCGCATAGTGATGTTGTTGTGCCCCTTAGTGATGCTGTGGTGGTGCTGAGTGATGCTGTGGTGATGCGATAGATAGAGTGAGTGGGATAGATAGATAGAGGGCGATAGATAGATAGAGGGAGGGCGATAGATAGAGGGCGATAGAGAGATTGAGTGAGCGAGATAGATAGATAGATAGATAGATAGATAGATAGATAGATAGATAGATAGATAGATAGATAGATAGGAGTGAGGGCGATAGATAGCTAGACAGATAGATAGAGTGATGGCGATCAGTATCTAAATAAATAGATAGAATGAGGGCGATAGATCGATAGAAAGATAGATAGAGTGAGTGCGATAGATAGATAGAGTGAGGGCGATAGATAGATAGCGTGAGGGCGATAGATAGATAGATAGATAGAGTGAGGGCGATAGATAGATTGATAGATAGATAGAGTGAGGGCGATAGATAGATTGATAGATAGATAGAGTGAGGGCGATAGATAGATAGATAGAGTTAGGGCGATAGATAGATAGATAGAGTGAGGGCGGTAGATAGATAGATAGAGTGAGGGCGATAGATAGATTGATAGATAGATAGAGTGAGGGCGATAGATAGATTGATAGATAGATAGAGTGAGGGCGATAGATAGATAGATAGATAGAGTTAGGGCGATAGATAAGATAGATAGAGTGAGGGCGATAGATAGAGTGAAGGCGATAGATAGAGTGAGGGCGATAGATAGAGTGAGGGCGATAGATAGAGTGAGGGCGATAGATAGAGTGAGGGCGATAGATAGAGTGAGGGCGATAAGATAGAGTGAAGGCGATAGATAGATAGAAGGCGATAGATAGATAGAGTGAGGGCGATTAGATAGAGTGAGGCCGATAGATAGATAGAGTGAGGGCGATAGATAGACAGATAGAGTGAGGGCGATTAGATAGATAGACTGAGGCCGATAGATAGAGTGAGGGCGATAGATATACAGAGTGAGGGCGATAGATCGATAGACAGATAGAGTGAGGGGGATAGATCGATAGACAGATAGAGTGAGGGCGATAGATAGATAGTTGTGTGTGTGGTTGTGTGTGGTCGTGGTTGTGTGTGTGGTTGTGGTTATGTGTGCGTGGTTGTGTGTGTGTGGTTGTGTGTGGTTGTGTGTGTTATGCTTTGTTTTTCTATGTTATGTTATGCTATGTTTTGTTGTGTTTGGTATGTTATGTTTTGCTAGGCTATGATATGTTTTGTTTTGTTATGCTATGCTATGTTTTGTTATGTTATGCTATGTTTTGTTATGCTATGCAATGTATTGTTTTGCTATTCTATGCTTTGTTTTGTTATGCTATGCTATGTTTTTTGCTATCCTATGCTTTGTTTTGTTATGCTATGCAATGCTTTGTTGTGTTTGTTATGCTATGCTGTGTTATGCTATGCTATGTTGTGTTGTGTTTTGCTATGCTATGCTTTGTTTTGCTATGCTATGTTTTGTTATGCTATGTTTTGTTATGCTATGTTTTGTTATGCTATGTTTTGTTATGCTATGCTATGTTTTGTTATGCTATGCTTTGTTATGCTTTGTTATGCTATGCTATGTTTTGCTATGCTATGCTTTGTTTTGCTATGCTATGTTTTGTTGTGTTTGATATGCTATGTTTTGCTATGCTATTATATGTTTTGCTATGCTATGTTTTGTTATGCCATGTTTTGTTATGCCATGTTTTGTTATGCCATGTTTTGTTATGCCATGTTTTGTTATGCCATGTTTTGCTAGGCTATGTTTTGTTAGGCTATGTTTTGTTTTGCTATCCTATGCTTTGTTTTGTTATGCTATGCTCTGTTTAGTTTTGCTATCCTATGCTATGTTGTGTTTTGTTATGCTATGCTATGTTGTGTTTTGTTATGCTATGCTATGTTTTGTTATGCTATGTTTTGTTATACTATGTTTTGTTATGCTATGTTTTGTTATGCTATGTTTTGTTATGCTATACTATGTTTTGTTATGCTATGCTATGCTTTGTTATGCTTTGTTATGCTATGCTATGTTTTGCTATGCTATGCTTTGTTTTGCTATGCTATGTTTTGTTGTGTTTGATATGCTATGTTTTGCTATGCTATTATATGTTTTGTTATGCCATGTTTTGTTATGCCATGTTTTGTTAGGCTATGTTTTGTTTTGCTATCCTATGCTTTGTTTTGTTATGCTATGCTCTGTTTAGTTTTGCTATCCTATGCTATGTTGTGTTTTGTTATGCTATGCTATGTTGTGTTTTGTTATGCTATGTTGTGTTTTGTTATGCAATGCTGTGTTGTGTTTTGTTATGCTATGCTGTGTTTTGTTATGCTATGCTATGTTTTGTTATGCTATGTTTTGTTGTGTTTTTTTATGCTATTTTTTGTTATGCTATGTTTTGATGTGCTTTATTACACTATGCTTGGTTATGCTGCGCTTGGTTATGCTGTGCTTGGTTGTGCTGTGCTTGGTTGTGCTGTGCTTGGTTGTGCTGTGCTTGGTTGTGCTGTGCTTGGTTGTGCTGTGCTTGGTTGTGCTGTGCTTGGTTGTGCTGTGCTTGGTTGTGCTGTGCTTGGCTGTGCTTGGTTGTGCTGTGCTGTGTTTTGCTGTGCTGTGCTGTTTTGCTGTGCTGTGTTTTGCTGTGCAGTGCTTTGCTGTGCTGTGTTTTGCTGTGCTGTGTTTTGCTGTGCTGTGCTGTGTTTTGCTGTGCTGTGTTTTGCTGTGCTGTGTTTTGCTGTGCTGTGTTTTGCTGTGCTGTGCTGTGTTTTGCTGTGCTGTGTTTTGCTGTGCTGTGCTTTGCTGTGCTGTGCTGTGCCGTGCTGTGTTTTGCTGTGCTGTGTTTTGCTGTGCTGTGCTTTGCTGTGCTGTGCTTTGCTGTGTTTTGCTGTGCTGTGCTGTGTTTTGCTGTGCTGTGTTTTGCTGTGCTGTGTTTTGCTGTGCTGTGCTGTGTTTTGCTGTGCTGTGTTTTGCTGTGCTGTGCTGTGTTTTGCTGTGCTGTGTTTTGCTGTGCTGTGTTTTGCTGTGCTGTGCTGTGTTTTGCTGTGCTGTGCTGTGTTGTGCTATGCTGTGCTGTGCTTTGCTTTGCTGTGTTTTGCTGTGTTTTGCTGTGTTGTGCTGTGCTGTGTTTTGCTGTGCTGTGTTGTGTTGTGCTGTGCTGTGTTGTGCTGTGCTGTGTTGTGCTGTGCTGTGTTTTGCTGTGCTGTGCTTTGCTGTGCTGTGCTGTGTTTTGCTGTGCTGTGTTGTGCTTTGCTGTGTTGTGCTGTGCTTTGCTGTGCTGTGTTGTGTTGTGGTTTGCTGTGCTGTATTTTGCTGTGCTGTGCTGTGTTTTGCTGTGCTGTGCTGTGTTTTGCTGTGCTGTGTTTTGCTGTGCTGTGCTGTGTTGTGTTGTGTTTTGCTGTGCTGTGTTGTGTTGTGCTTTGCTGTGCTGTGTTTTGCTGTGCTCTGTTTTGCTGTGTTGTGTTTTGCTGTGCTGTGCTTTGCTGTGTTTTGCTGTGTGTTGCTGTGCTGTGCTGTCCTGTGCTGTGCTGTGTTGTTTTGCTGTGTTGTGCTGTGTTTTGCTGTGCTGTGCTGTGTTGTGTTGTTTTGCTGTGCTGTGTTGTGTTGTGCTTTGCTGTGCTGTGCTGTGTTTTGCTGTGCTGTGCTGTGTTGTGCTGTGCTGTGTTGTGCTGTGCTGTGTTTTGCTGTGCTGTGCTGTGTTTTGCTGTGTTTTGCTGTGCTGTCCTGTGTTTTGCTGTGTTTTGCTGTGCTGTGCTGTCCTGTGCTGTGTTGTTTTGCTGTGCTGTGCTGTGTTTTGCTGTGCTGTGCTTTGCTGTGCTGTGTTGTGCTGTGTTTTGCTGTGCTGTGCTGTGTTTTGCTGTGGTGTGCTGTGTTGTGCTGTGTTTTACTGTGCTGTGCTGTGTTTTGCTGTGCTGTGCTGTGTTGTGCTATGCTGTGCTGTGTTGTGCTATGCTGTGCTGTGTTGTGCTATGCTGTGCTGTGCTATGCTGTGCTGTGCTTTGCTGTGTTTTGCTGTGTTTTGCTGTGTTGTGCTGTGATGTGTTTTGCTGTGCTGTGTTGTGTTGTGCTGTGCTGTGCTGTGTTGTGCTGTGCTGTGTTTTGCTGTGCTGTGCTTTGCTGTGCTTTGCTGTGCTGTGTTGTGCTTTGCTGTGTTGTGCTGTGCTTTGCTGTGCTGTGTTGTGGTTTGCTGTGCTGTATTTTGCTGTGCTGTGCTGTGTTTTGCTGTGCTGTGTTTTGCTGTGCTGTGTTTTGCTGTGCTGTGTTTTGCTGTGCTGTCCTGTGCTGTGCTTTGCTGTGCTGTGTTGTGTTTTGCTGTGCTGTGTTGTGTTGTGCTGTGCTTTGCTGTGCTGTGTTTTGCTGTGCTCTGTTTTGCTGTGTTGTGTTTTGCTGTGCTGTGCTTTGCTGTGTTTTGCTGTGTGTTGCTGTGCTGTCCTGTGCTGTGCTTTGCTGTGCTGTGCTGTGTTGTTTTGCTGTGCTGTGTTGTGCTGTGTTTTGCTGTGCTGTGCTGTGTTGTGTTGTTTTGCTGTGCTGTGCTGTGTTGTGTTGTGCTGTGTTGTGTTTTGCTGTGTTGTGTTGTGCTTTGCTGTGCTGTGCTGTGTTTTGCTGTGCTGTGTTGTGCTGTGCTGTGTTTTGCTGTGTTGTGTTTTGCTGTGCTGTGCTTTGCTGTGTTTTGCTGTGTGTTGCTGTGCTGTGCTGTCCTGTGCTTTGCTGTGCTGTGCTGTGTTGTTTTGCTGTGCTGTGTTGTGCTGTGTTTTGCTGTGCTGTGCTGTGTTGTGTTGTTTTGCTGTGCTGTGTTGTGTTGTGTTGTGCTGTGTTGTGTTTTGCTGTGTTGTGTTGTGCTGTGCTTTGCTGTGCTGTGCTGTGTTTTGCTGTGCTGTGTTTTGCTGTGCTGTGTTGTGCTGTGCTGTGTTGTGCTGTGCTGTGTTTTGCTGTGCTGTGTTTTGCTGTGCTGTGCTGTGTTTTGCTGTGTTTTGCTGTGCTGTCCTGTGTTTTGCTGTGTTTTGCTGTGCTGTGCTGTCCTGTGCTGTGCTGTGTTGTTTTGCTGTGCTGTGCTTTGCTGTGCTGTGCTTTGTTGTGCTGTGCTGTGTTGTGTTTTGCTGTGCTGTGCTGTGTTTTGCTGTGGTGTGTTGTGTTTTGCTGTGCTGTGTTGTGCTGTGTTTTACTGTGCTGTGCTGTGTTTTGCTGTGCTGTGCTGTGTTGTGCTATGCTGTGCTGTGTTGTGCTATGCTGTGCTATGCTGTGCTGTGCTTTGCTGTGTTTTGCTGTGTTGTGCTGTGCTGTGTTTTGCTGTGCTGTGTTGTGTTGTGCTGTGCTGTGTTGTGCTGTGCTGTGTTGTGCTGTGCTGTGTTTTGCTGTGCTGTGCTTTGCTGTGCTTTGCTGTGCTGTGCTGTGCTTTGCTGTGCTGTGTTGTGCTTTGCTGTGTTGTGCTGTGCTTTGCTGTGCTGTGTTGTGGTTTGCTGTGCTGTATTTTGGTGTGCTGTGCTGTGTTTTGCTGTGCTGTGCTGTGTTTTGCTGTGCTGTGTTTTGCTGTGTTTTGCTGTGCTGTGCTGTGCTGTCCTGTGCTGTGCTTTGTTGTGCTGTGTTGTGTTGTGTTTTGCTGTGCTGTGTTGTGTTGTGCTGTGCTGTGCTCTGTTTTGCTGTGTTGTGTTTTGCTGTGCTGTGCTTTGCTGTGTTTTGCTGTGTGTTGCTGTGCTGTGCTGTGCTGTGCTGTGTTGTTTTGCTGTGTTGTGCTGTGTTTTGCTGTGCTGTGCTGTGTTGTTTTGCTGTGCTGTGTTGTGTTGTGCTGTGTTGTGTTTTGCTGTGTTGTGTTGTGCTGTGCTTTGCTGTGCTGTGCTGTGTTTTGCTGTGCTGTGTTGTGCTGTGCTGTGTTGTGCTGTGCTGTGTTTTGCTGTGCTGTGTTTTGCTGTGCTGTGCTGTGTTTTGCTGTGTTTTGCTGTGCTGTCCTGTGTTTTGCTGTGCTGTGCTGTCCTGTGCTGTGTTGTTTTGCTGTGCTGTGCTGTGTTTTGCTGTGCTGTGCTTTGCTGTGCTGTGTTGTGCTGTGTTTTGCTGTGCTGTGCTGTGTTTTGCTGTGGTGTGTTGTGTTTTGCTGTGCTGTGTTGTGCTGTGTTTTACTGTGCTGTGTTGTGTTTTGCTGTGCTGTGCTGTGTTGTGTTTTGCTGTGCTGTGTTGTGTTGTGTTTTGCTGTGCTGGTAAGGGTATGTGAGGGTGTGTGTGAGGGGGGGTGAGGGTGTGAGGGTGAGGAGGTGTGTGAGGGGTGAGGGGTGAGGGCGTGAGGGTGAGTGTCTCCAATGAATGTCCCTGCTTGGCCTTCTTTGAAAATGTTCAGTGCTGCAAATAGAGCATGCCGCCCTAATTATCATAGCATGAGGCCCCAAAGATATAATTACCACAGCATGCAGAGAGCCGCCCCACGCTGCTGGAGCACTCAACTGCACATTAATTATAGTTGAGTGCTCCAGCAGCCTGGGGCGCCTGTTGACATGCTGTGATAAGTGGGTCTCATGCTGTGATAATTGTTGTGGCGCCTGAGGAAGTGGAGACTCCTGCTGGGATAATTGGTCTGGCGGGCTTGCAGCGCCTGACGTCCAACAAACGTGCACAAGCTGCTCAACCTTGAAGCGCGTTCACAGACCTGGGTCGGCTCGTGCCCAGGTCTGTATCGGGCTCGTTCACAGCTGTTACTCCCTTGACAGGGAGGAAGGTGACTATAGTCTCGCTGGCGGGAGCGCTTCGCGCTCCAACGCCAGCTCGACCTAAAAATCGATATGCTGAGGCCATTGCGCAAGGCGAATCTCCATGCATTCATTAAGCACAACCTCGCGTTGCATTTGTATACAGAATTCCAACTGCTACTGAATTCATAAATATATATATTCTGAAAAGTGGTTACCGTTTTTTGTAACACATTTCCTACTCCAGCAAGCCTCCCAATGGGTTTTTGATAAGGCTGCTGTAAACAAAGTATACAGTCACATTGAATTTTTAATCGAGATACTGACCATGCTTGTTCCATGAGGATGATGACGTTACAGCGCATACATTTACATCGCGGTACATTACATTACATTACATCACGGTTTTTCGACTTGCGTTGGAGGGCGCTGGACTTAGGAGTAGTATAATTTACTATTCCAACTCCAGTCTACGTACAGTAGGGAAGGTGTTGGATAGTAAATTATACTATTCCTTGTCCTAGAGCGCCATCCAGCGCAAGTCGTTGTGACGACTTGCGTTGTAAAAACCGCGATGTAATGGCATCGCGATGTAATCCCCGCATTGTAAACGATGTTTCCCGTTCCATATTAAGCATAATTTCGACATGATTTTATTGAAAAATGATGCGTATTTAACTGTGGAAGAAATGACAATTTCTCCCATCCCTCTTTTTATTGATGAATTTGATATAAAGTGTGAAAAACCATCCTGTCAAATACAATTTAAGCTCCCAATTTTTACAAACAACAGTAATTGCTGCGCATTTCACAGTGTCATTTCTGACTCATCACTGCTTGAACGAACCCTGTAACAACATCCCAAACTTTTTTTTTTTGCAATCAGATAACAATATTCCTGCTTCAAGTTGAGGCTTCCAATTAAACCGAGGTTAACAAGGCATTAACTGCAGAATCCGCAAGCAGGAGAGCACAGCTAGCATATTCCCCAGTCCTACTGTCAGGGGACAGCGTGCAAGCAACTGAGTGAAATTCAGGCACAGCTTCAACCGTGAGAGGAGTTCTGCAGAAAATGAATAAAGATTAAGTATGCACTTATTATTCCTTCTGCTTTTGCAAGTCAGTTAATCATAACTGCAGAGCACTGTGTGGCATGTAGCCAGAGGGGCCATCAACAGCTTACATTCAATGCTTTTAGAAAGTTGCCTGGCAAAGTTAGTTGCAGGCTAAAGCACTGACATCCCGGAATGAACCCAAAATCAATCTAAAGAAAACTACCAATATAATTTCTGAAAAAGTCTGCAAAGGCACAGCACAGGGACATCATCAAATATGTTTTGAGACTGTGCTTAAGGAGGGCACTCAGGAAAAAAATTGGAAACTTTACCAAGAAAGGCAATGAATTATGAATGCCAAATGTTCACACTACTTTTCCCTGTCTACGGCCTCATTTTGAGTTTCCTGGATGTAGGTTCTTTATTTCGCACCACAGGGAGACTAGGAGCAGTTCCTTTAACTCTGGAGGTGCATAATTAATGTGGATTCCAAGTTGAACCTTCGGAATTCCATGAGAAAGGAAGAATTATTAGGGATACAATAATTCTGTTTTTTTTCTCCATGAATGTTTACTTTCCCCTAGGCTTTCACCTGGAGATGATTCATACATGAGCACTTGAGATGTATCACTTGCTTAGAAGATGTAGATCTTGAGCTCCGAACGTCAGGACAAATAGTAACAATCCATAGAGGTGTGTAAGGAAACTCTCTGTCTTTGCCACTTAAGACTTTAATGAGATTGAGGACATGCACCACTTGATGGTCCTTAATTTGAAGGGGGCAGATGATGGCCTGAAGAACTGGGCACTTCCTTAGACCTACCGGTCAGCTTAAAGACCTATTGTATGACATCTGTGTAGATATAAATCCTCACTTCCAACTAGTACATGAATTCAAAGGCCTTTTAGAGGAAGTAAACATGAGCAGTGATAGAATTGAGGTTTCTATTTGGCAGGAGTATGCACCCTTTTCTAGTAGGAGCTTCTACTCTAGTCAGGGTAAGCTAGATGCACACTAAAAGATAACCTGTGCTCACCCTTTGGTAGCCTGACACGGAGCAGTCAGGCATATCTAAAGAGGCAATGTGTAAAGTACTTATGCAACACACACACGCAGTAACACAATGAAAATGACACAAAAATTCTCCACACAGGATTATAAAGTAGATTACATTTTTATGACTGAAACAAGACCAAAGCATCAAAAATCCAAAGTAGAACCGAAGTCATGAATTTGAAAAGAATAACTCAAAAAGTAGTGCTTAGAAGTAAATAGCGTTTATGGGGTTACTTAAGGTGCTGGACTGGGCTGAATCCAGAGTTCAGGCCAACCGAAATGGAGGGTAGGCCAGCTACAGGACTCACGCTGGTCCCGCTGAAAAAGTACCTTGGGTGGAGGAAGCATCAATGACTCAATGCGTCGGATCTGATCTACGCAGGGGATGACGGCATCATCGACTAACCCCTTTACAATGCAGGCGCTGCATCGTCATACAGCCACGATGTCTGTGGTCGTTAAACTGCACAGTCCATTGAAGTGATGCGGTCAATCGGCTCCTATGTCAGGGTCAAAGGGCAATGCATCAGTGTGGAGACGACGCTGCCCTTACCTCCTCGCAGCGACGTCCGAGCGTGGGGGTCCTGTCCCCCGCGCCCGGTCACATAACGTCCCGGTCACCCAGGACAACTTCTCTCTTTTTCCCCCTGCAGGCACCGACACAGTCAACAGAGCACGGAGAACCGGAAGCGATCTCCCGCGACCCCGGAAGTGATGACCCGGAAACAGCCGCCTCTGACCCCGGAAGTGATGGGACGGACTTCGTCCCGGAAGGTAGAAAAGACCGAGGAAGAGAAGGAGAGGCGTTCCAAGCAGCCGACTCGTGGCAGGAGACAGCGGGAAGCGAAGAACCACCGACAGTGAGCGGAGCAGCGCGGCAAGACCGAATCGAGGACGAGGAAGAGGAGGACGTCTGGACTGAAGACTGGTGGCGTCCTCAGGAGGTGGCTGGAGAGCGGCCGCAACTCGGATGAGAGTTGCGGCGGGGCACGTGAGTACACATCATCCTTTCTCAGTGCCCCTTCCTTGTATATAGTTGTAGATATTGTAGGTAAAGCTGCACGAGCACAAGCACTGTACATTGATCTCTTTTCACGTGCACTGTAAAGAGCCCGAGCACCGTCCAGCACCCGTCACCCCTCTTTCCCAACCCTCTCTTACTAGCCTTGTCCTACCTCCCTGACCATCCCTACCGCACGGGTCATTTCTCGTTCCCTCACTCCCTGGTGTGGGTGGAAGTGCTCCGAAGTCCATTTCTGATCAGGACTAACGCCCGTACACTTCTCTTCTTTTTCCAAGCCTCCGAGGAGTCCCAGTACCCCAAGTGGGAGAAGACTGTACCCGTCTAAGGAGGAGAAGACCGAATCCCCTACGGCCTCATCAAACCGTGTCATCAGCCTGCAGACCCACCCTACACCTTCCGCCGGAACCCAGAAAGCAGTTCACCACCCCTTAAGACTTTGTTCAATCCTTGAAATAAAACAACTACTGAGCATAGCTCATTACATCCGGCCTCCTCGCCTGTTATTCCGGTCCGCCCAGCCCACGCGTCCACAATCAGTTACAATCAGTGAAAAGTTATCACAGCGTAGATGTTGATGGTTCAGTAAAGAAGTTGTCACCTTTCAAGGGCCAATGACTGGACTGGCACCACTTGGCAAGTCAGGACTCAAAGATGGCAGAATCCAGATGCTTTTGTAGGGTTGAAGGAAGTCTTTGATGGCCCTGAGACTTCAGAACAGGGGACAAGCCAGCAAGCCCTTGGTGTCACTCTGGGTTCAAGTGAGATGGGTCCATTCCTTGTCTTCAGCATTGCAGAGGGCAGCAGTCAGTAGGTCAGCACAGCAAAGCAGAACAGCAGTTCTTCCGGAACAGCAGTCAAGCAGAGTGATAATCCTTCTAGAACAGTAGTCTTTACTCCTGGCAGAGTTCTTCACATGTCCAGTAGTGTACTCTCTTGGAAGGAGCAGAGGCCAAGTACTTATACCCAGTTGTATCTTTGAAGCGGGGTGACTTCAAAGCAAGCCTTTGAAGTGCACAGGTCCCCCTTTCTTCCCAACCCTGGCTCCAGATGATCTGTTGGGGGTACTCATCTCTTTGTGTGGGAAACAGGACACTGCCTGTTCAGGTGTGTCAGCCCCCCTCTCTTCCTGCCCAGGAAGAGCTATCAGAATGCAGATGAATGCAGATGAGTTCTCCGTCACTCCCTCTTCTTGTGTTTGTGGCTGTCTAGAGGGAATGCACAAAGTGTAGCTGTCACCAACCCCAGACGTGAATTGGAGACAGGCTGCAAGGCACACAGAGCAGTAAGAGCAGCATAAAAGTGTATTAAGGAATTCCCAATGCTATCCTATGAGAGGAGTAGGCCTCACGGTAGTGAAAAACAAATATGGATATTTATAATTACATATTCTGCCTTCTATACTTACACAGCACCTTACCCTATGGGCTGCCTAGGGCCAACCTTAGGGGTGACTTATGGGTAATAGAATGGGAGTTTAAGGCTTGACAAGTAGTTTTAAATGCCAAGTTGAATTTGCAGTTAACTGCACACACAGGCCCTGCATCCGCAGGCCTGAGACAGGTTTGAAAGGCTACTTGTGTGGGTGGCACAATCAGTGCTACAAGCTTTCTAGTAGAATTTTGGTTACCGGCCATGTGTATATGGTATATCACTGTACAAGGGACTTACAAGTAGTAAACTAAATATGTCAATTGTGTATACACCGATGTTACCGTGTTTAGGGGAGAAGCACATGCACTTTAGCACTGGTCAGCAGTGGTAAAGTGCTCAGAGTCCTATACTAACAAAAATAATATTACCAAGATTATGGGACAAGCACATGCACTTTAGCACTGGTAAGCAGTGGTAAAGTGCTCAGAGTCCTAAGGCCAACAAAAAGAAGGTCAGAAAAAGAAGAGGAGGAGTGCGGCAAAAGGTTTAGGGTGACCCTTCAGAGAGGCTCATTTTACAACAAGGGGTACAGACAGATCACTGCGAGCAGCATTAGTTAAGTGTTTTGTATACAAATTACATGGAGTCATCGCATGAGCTCTCAAGGTCAGCATTCTAGTACAGCATATTAAGTTCATGACTCTGAAACTTGCTATCTGTAGTATACCAAGAGGTGGGAATGGTCGAGAGTTTTGAAGGCAGCTGAGGGTCCAATAGGATTAGTTCTTTGGTACCATCCCTATGTAGTTTTCACCTAAATTCTTTCATAACAGGACCACTAGTTCTGTACTTATCCCTTGTCAAAATCCTGCCTCATAAGGATCCAAGAAGAATTTCATTTTGATGAAGCACTTGTCTTGCTTCATCACTGACTTTGCCAGTAGCTTGGCACGAAAACTAGAAAAGAGAAATAGGTCTTAAGGTACTAAGATCAACTAAAGGTATGAAAGATTTCTGCAGCACACGTAGATGGAGTAAAAGGCTTTAAAGGTTTGTTTTGTGGAGAAAAGTGTCCCTTGCTACACAAAACACCTGTTAACACAGGCACCCTTGCACCATGGTGCAAGGGTGCCTACATTGGCGCTAGGCAGAAGCAGGTGTGCAGCACAGCTAGAGAGCAGGAATGCATCATAATTTGATAAATAGGTATTTAGCTGTATTGCGTTGCATTAAAAATGATAAATATGGCTGCAAGTATCTATTTGTTGTGAGACATTTTTGGGGTGGATAGAATCGTTTTTTAATTCCAATCACAAAGATGTGCATTACAGGGCATCGATACATAAGCATCGTAGGAAATCTGCCGATAAAATGGTGTGACAAATGATAACAGTTTACGTGCTTCTCCTTTGGCTAATTATCATCATCATAGAAACTTTATTTTGACTTTAAGTCATAAAAGGTCACTTACTGGACAATAATGGTATTAAAATGGTACAATAGAGTGCAGATCTTAAACAAAGCCTATTTAGGACATACAAAAGTGCAACAATGGTGGGAAGGATTCTACCATTCATAGATTGTCTCTTAGCAGTCGTAAGATCCATGAGGTTATGTACATCAGCCCTCGTTTACAGACCCCCCCAGACTCCGGCCACAGTTCAGCGACTCCATCACCGACATTGTCAGCACACACACACTTGCTTCCACAGACTACATCCTCCTTGGAGACCTAAACTTCCACCTCAAGAATGCCAACAACAGCAACTCCATCACCCTGCTAGAAAACATTGCCAACCTCGGACTCAAACAGCTTGTCACGACTTCCACCCACTCCGCCGGACACATGCTCGACCTCATCTTCTCCGCCATTGACCACATCTCCTTCAACCATACCACCGAACATCACTGGACCGACCACTGCTGTGTTCACTTCACCTTCAACAAACCCACCACGCACCACCGCCCACAACAAATCCCCCAGCAGCTGGAACAAGGTCACAGAAGACCAGCTCTTCACCACCCTCGCCCGAGATCCACCAACCGACACCACCAACACAGACACAGCCACTCGCAACCTCAAGCAATGGATCGACAACTGCACTAACACTCTTGCCCTGATCAAAGAACCCTCAATCAGATGCACTGACCGAAAGGCTACCTGGTTTACCACCGAACTCCAGGAGTCCAAGCGGACATGCCGAAGACTCAAGAAAAAGTGGTGCCACAAACAGACACCGGACAACCATGCAGCCCTCAAGAACACTAGCCGCAAGCACCATCGACTCATTCGGGCCACCAAAAGAACCACCTTCAATGAACACATCGACAACAACACACACAACAGCAAAGAGCTCTTCAACATTGTGAAGGAACTCTCTAACCCCAGCTCCAACGGCATTCCGCCATCACAAGACCTATGCGACTCCCTAGCCACCTTTTTTTACTGCAAGATCGCAGACATCCACAACAGCTCATCACCCAGACCCTCCCAACAGATGCCGACACCGCAGACTCACGTCCCCCAGCCTCACCAACCTCCTGCTCTCCTGGACCCACATCAACAACAACAACACCATCAAAACCATGAACACAATCCACTCCGGCTCACCATCCAACCCCTTGCCTCACCACATCTTCAACAAATCAAACTGCATCATCGCACCCCAACTCCAGAAGATCATCAACAGCTCCTTCGAGACCGCCACCTTCCCGGAGAGCCAAGATCAACGCCCTACTCAAGAAACCCACAGCAGACCCAAAAGACCTCAAGAACTTCCGGCCCATCTCCCTGCTCCCATTCCTGGCGAAAGTCATCGAGAAGATCGTCAATAGGCAACTGACCCACTTCCTTGAGGAGAACAACATCCTGGACCCGTCCCAATCCAGATTCCGCAGCAATCACAGCACTGAAACCGCCCTCATTGCGGCCACCGACGACATCAGGACCCTACTGGATAACGGCGAAACCACAGCCCTCATCCTCCTGGACCTCTCGGCCGTCTTCGACACCATCTACCACCACAACCTACGTACACACCTTCACGACGCAAGGATCCACGACAAAGCCCTGGACTGGATCACCTCCTTCCTCAACAACAGAACCCAGAAGGTCCCCCTCCCCCATTTCGTTCTAAAGCCACCAAGATCTCCTGCGGCGCATCCCAAAGATCATCCCTCAGCCCAACCCTCTTCAATGTCTACATGGCACCACTCGCCAACTTTGCCCGATCACAAAACCTCAACATCATCTCCTACGCCGACGACACCCAGCTGATCCTCTCACTCACCAAGGACCCCGCCATGGCCAAATCCAACCTCCACAAAGTAATGAAGGCTGTCGCCGAATGGATGCAGAACAGTTGCCTGAAACTAAAATCAGACAAAACAGAGGTCCACATCCTCGGCACCTCCCCCTCTACCTGGGACAACTCCTAGTGGCCGCCAGTGCTGGGAGCCACACCAACACCCACCGTCCATGCACGCAACCTGGGATTCATCCTGGACTCATCGCTCTCAATGACCCAGCAAGTTAACACCATCTCCTCCTCCTGCTTCAACACCCTCCGCATGCTTCACAAGATCTACAGATAGATCCCCACCAGAACCAGTAGGACGGTCACCCAGGCTCTCGTCAGCAGTAGACTGGACTACGACAACACCCTTTACGCAGGAACCATGGCCAAACTCCAGAAAAGACTACAACACATACAGAACGCCTCCGCACGCTTCATCATCGACATTCCCCGCCACTCCCACATCAAAGCCCACCTTAGAGACCTGCACTGGCTCCCAGTCAACAAGAGGATCACCTTCAATCTCCTCACAAATGCTCACAAAGCACTCCACAATGCCGGACCAGCATACCTCAACAAACGACTCACCTTCTACACCCCGAACCGCCAGCTTTGCTCTGCTGACCTCGCCCTCACCACTGTGCCACGCATCCACAGGACGACCACCGGCGGCAGATCTTTTTGTTACCTCGCCGCCAAGACATGGAACACCCTCCCCACCCTGAGACGGGTGATTAGTGCGCTTTACAAATGATTCATTGATCAATTGATTGATTGATCAACCTTAAAAAAAAACAGGGGAGATGACTGGTAGGATACTAGGTTAATGTCATTACATAAAATACACAATCATAAAAATTGAAAGATTACAGTTAATTATAAACGATAACTAATTATCCAAACTGTAGTTCTTTACCAGATAATGAGGTCGACAAAGTCCAAGTTCCTTTATGTACAATATACAGATAGAGAGCTTAAGGTCACACCTCTTCAACCATTGATGTATTTGGGCACGCGTTCTTCAGCTATTGCTTTAAAACAATGTCACTCATACCTTGGTTCAAGCCAGAAGGATATTTGTTTCTCACCATCATGCTATTGGCTCTTTGATGTATTAACCCACCCTCTTGAGTGGATTCCACTGCAAAACAAGAGATGAACTCTTTTCAACAAGCACACATCAGGATCTATCAGGGGCTATTTCGTGGACATGGAAGTAATCATGAAAGGAATGCTTCTTTCAATAAAAACAGCACTTCGAGATGCCAAACCAACACTTACCTGAAGTATCCTCTTCAGCTGTAACAGGGCTGAGATGCAGGTGGCAGTACAGCCAGAGCTAGGAGGGATGCACCCAAGCCAGTGTTTCAGTGAATGCTGCCCTCAGCTTCAAGTGGATTGAGGATGTCAAGGTCAGAAGGGATGGTGTAACGTCTTAACACATGCAGACATGGACATGCACAAACTATCTGTGATGTGTCTCTTTACAACATGCCTCTTTTCTCTGCCTCCTTGTCGGTGTTTTTTTTCTTTTAATTCCTGAAGTTTAGGGAACCAAAAATGCAACAACGCAAGGTTGGGGAGTAAAAAGCAGCCCCTTAAAGTTGGAAAAATGAAACATGGCACCAAAAGAGGTTTGTTACACAGATACACACCACCAACACTCCTGCTTGCCGGTGTGTGCATGAGTTGTATCTGCACTCATGAATTTTGCTATGTTTGCACCTACGTAGCCTTTTGGTGCAGAGATGTGCTTGTGAATCTGACCCTGGAGGAGTGAGTAGTAATCCCAAGTGATGCCAGGGAGGGGACCCATTGTCTCGTCAGCAAGCATAGTCTCTGGACACTATAATGATCGTAGAAATCTTGCGTGTGTAGCATTCCTTCTGAATTACCCCAATGAAGTGTCATCCTTTCCAACAACTTTTTTTTTTGTTGCAATTTTTATATAGTGCGAACTCGCCGCAAAGGTATTGGAGGACTTTACATGAGCACCAGTTACATTACACAAGGAGGCATTCAAGGGAGATTAAGTGATTTGCCCAGAATCACAGAATGTTGAGCTGAGCCGAGACACAAAGCTGGTTTCCCAGGTACAAAGTCGACAGCTCTGACCGTTAGTCCACAACCCCTCCTTTTCTTTACCTTCTTTAACATACGTATGCAGTGGTTGACTCGTGTACTGAGAATACATCATCTGCTAATCCAGCTGTACACAAAGGGACAGTAATGGGTTGGGCCACCTGGTACCCAGCACCTCTGGCATCACTGCTGTGGATTCAGTGTTGGCAATCCACTAGACGTTTATGGGCCGTTGGGGTATGACATGGACTGGGTTGAGATTGGCGGTGTGGCCACTTTCCAAGAAGTGCTCAGCGTGTCTGCTTCTTTTCGGTGACACGCGCACCCTGTCATCGGTAAGAGGGAAGTTTGTCTGCTGGTAAACTCTGGCGTGTGGCACAGGATTGCGGTGACAGGTACACCATAGACATTGACTGCCTTTATTTTTTAAAGAGATTTTTGCTCTTAAGGCAAATGGTTACTGGTCTGTGAATGCTGTGCAGTTTCTAAATGTCGTTTTTTGCAAAATTTAACAAAGGTTTTGGTGATATTCACACTACAACATGTTTTTCTTGCCTAATTTTCAAAATTTATATACCCTACACGTGGGATTGCTTTATAGGTATCAGTTTCCCATTTATGTTGCAAAGCAAAACCAAAGGTGGTGATGGACGGAGCGTTGACAATACAAGCACTCACCCCCAGTCAACTGATCTGGGTTTAATCCATCACCGTTCTTTAGCCCACTCTGCCACCCCAGTTCAGACATGGCCATATACAAATCAGTCTGACCCTGTGCCTCATGGGAACAGTCCAGCCCGAACTGCCAAGCCATGCCTTCCCTGGACCGGAAACAAGCTTCAGAGGACCGGTTTCTGGCATTACAGCCGTCTTCAGCCCGGCTTGCTTGAATCCAGTGGCAAAGTGAGCAAGGGACTCACGTCTGAGCATACCCTGCCAACTTATGGCGAACAAAGCAAAACCAAAGGTGGTGATGGACGGAGCGTTGACAATACAAGCACTCACCCATTTATGTTGCAAGCCAAGGTACCATAAGGGAGGTCCTAATATTTAAGTGTAAGGTGGTCATCTTTCGGTTTGTTCTTACACTCCCTTGCATGAGGGACAGGTATACATTTTGGTTCCATTTTACACAATACACTCCCTTACATGAGGGACGGGTATGGATTTTAGTTCCATTTTTACACTACACACTCCCTTAAATGAGGGAAGTTCTAGTCTCTTAGTGTTTTTGTTAATTTGCAATTTTTTTTTTTTTTTTACTTGAGGGATCTGTTAATGGTGTCTAAGGGGCTGATTCACAGAACTAACTTAAGACAAAATCCTAAACTTACTACTTTTGGTATTCATAGAAGTTAGGATTTTGTCTTAAATTTGTCTTAAGACAGACTTAAGTTAGGATTTTGTCTTAAGTCTGTCTTAAGTCTGTCTTAAGACAAACTTAAGACAAAATCCTAACTTCTGTGAATACCAAAAGTAGTAAGTTTAGGATTTTGTCTTAAGTTAGTTCTGCGAATCGGGCCCTAAGTCGCCATGCGCTACACATCTCGTCTTTGCGGCCTGTAAGTCACCATGCGCTACATGTCTTCTCTATATGGTGTGTAAGTCACCCTGTGCTACACGTATACTTTCACTTGTTAAATGGTGTGTAAGTCACCTTGTGCTGCACATCTTGTTTGCTGTCTCAATGGGTGCCAGTCCCAATTGCACGGTTTAAGTCAAAAATCCTTACAGAAGGGATGACTTTTTGGGTTACCGTCCCAAGTGTTTACCCTTACAGGAGGGGTGTCACAATGGGTTTCTTAGTCACATTTTCAGAGTGTACATCATGTTCCTTACTTTAGGAATCCTGTTTACACTTTTGGTTCCCTTATTGTTGGGATAGTAGTCTTGGGGTGCGGTCCACCCTTTGCTACATTTTACATCTTATTCTAAATTGTTTTATTGGGGAGGTTGGGTTTTATTGCTCGTCAATTTATTTTATGTTGCTTGTCAATTTATTTATCCTTCCATTCAGGTACCTTATGTGTTCCGACTCTCTCGTGATGTTGTATTTTAATTTGCATCCCTGAGTTGTGAACTACGTTCTGCTTTTGTACATTCTTGTGTATAGTTTCTCCCATACAGGACTATTTTCGTTTTTCATTTAAAAGGAGGGGGTATGTTATACCCTGCTTATTTAAGTATATGTATCCCAGTTTACCTACCTCCCTGCTGCTCAGCCAGTGTGAGTTTTGAGAGTGGAATGTTGGTGTGACTGTGATGCTTGGAATGTTTGGTGCCTGTGTGGATGAGTAGTGAAATTGGAAGATGGGCTGGGCAGCAGGCAGGCTGCTTCTGGTGGGGCTGAAGGCCTGATGTACATGGAAACCTACTAATTGTACTTGAATGCCATCCTGCAACCTGAACTTAATAAAAAAACACTTTATATTCAACTTGGCTACGTCCGGTAAGACACAACAGCCTGGCTGATTGTTTTTGCTGTCTTACTACTTTCTGCTTAGACAGCCTCCGTGTTGTACTTCTACGTCTCTTCCCCTGCCTTGTGCCTGACACACCTGACTACAGTGGCAAGTTCAGTAAATCACACACACTGCCACATTGTAAGGGATGCACCAGTATCAGAGAACATGTCTGAATGATTCACAAACCCACAGCCTGCTGGGTGATGAGAGGATGACTCAGACTAAAATCACAAAGCACCGGTGGTGGCTGCTCCCGATGCGACACGGTAGGGCGGCATGGGGGGAGACATAAATACATTAAAGTATATATAAATTACGAATTACCTGATGCTGTGTCTGCTCCATCTTCCTCCTCTCCCGATCCTCGACTGGCGCACACTGCGCAGGCTCCCAGGTGCCAATCCCAGCGCTTCTCTCATACTGGGAATACTCTCAGGGCTGGCTTTAGGGCAATGCGACTGGTGTGACCACACTGGGCGCTGACCTGGAGGGGGGGCACTGACCGGAGGTGGGGGTACTGTGCTTACCAATAACTTACAATTTAAAAGCAGCTGTTGCAGAGTCCCTTGTGTATCCAGATTTCAGGCAGCAATAAAAAGGTCATGATAACTCTTTTGATTAATACTCCTGCTAGAGAGAGAGATCTGAGGGGCATATTACCAAGCAATAGCGATAATTATCGCTATTGCTCGGTTAGCGATAAAAATGTATCGCCAAGTTGCGACGATTTTTATCGCAGATAAACCTTGCTATTAGCAAGGTTTATCTCTGAAACGATAAAAATGGGCCGAAATGCATGAATATCGCTGTATAGTCAGCGATATTCATGCATTACCGAGCGAATGCTCTTAGCCATGTTATCCACCTCCCATTGGATAACATGGCTAAGAACTGCTCAGGGCAGGTGTTAGCTTTTGGAGATATTCGCGCTTAGCGCGAATATCTCCAAAAGTTGGTAATAGGAGATAGCGATGTTAGCGACTGTTTCCAATCGCTAACATCTTGGCACGCCCACTTTGCATGTCATTAGTGATACATTTCTCTGACATGCAAAGCGGGGCCCAAGATGGTCGCTATCTCCTACTAGCTGTCGCTAACTGGTGTTAGCGACAGCTAGGTAATAGGGAGATAATTTTATCTCCGTTTTCTTGGCTTTTAAAGCCAAAAAAGCGGAGATAAATCCCTTGATAATATGCCCCTGAGTTTTTTCTAGTGGCAGTTTGGACTCACCATGAAGTAGCGCAGAGGGTGAATATGCCTGTTGCAAAGAACAGATGTGAATAGCTGAGTGGATTAGTAAAGCCACCCTTCACCAGCGCTTTAAAACAAGTGAAATGTATGCGAGAGAGGGGCTAAGGAGAGAGGAGGGGCCCTTTTGCCGGGTGGTAGTGAGGTAATCTGGGAAGAAGTTCATGGGGGGGGGCTGCTTAAAAAAAGATTGTTGCACCCGGCGCCACAAGCACTAATGCCAGTCCTGAATACTATTCCCAGCATGAGAGAAGTGCTGGAATTGGTCTGAGCCACTGGATTCAAGCAAGCTGGGCTGAAGACGGCTGTAATGCCAGAAACCGGTCCTCGGAAGCTTGTTTCCGGTCCAGGGAAGGCATGGCTTGGCAGTTCGGGCTGGACTGTTCCCATGAGGCACAGGGTCAGACTGATTTGCATATAGCCATGTCTGAACTGCGGTGGCAGAGTGGGCTAAAGAACGGTGATGGATTAAACCCAGATCTTTTGACTGGGTGTGAGTGTTTGATTGGTTCAGATGCTCCGTCCATTACCACCCCCTTTTGTACCGGAATTGGTCTGAGCGGCCTGGTTTGCCGCTCAGACAGTGCCCAGGAGCCTGTGGCTTTTCTCCACCCGGCTGTACAAACAGGCGAGTGGAGAAATGCTAAGTGCACATGATGGTTTGGCCGGCCTAAAATGGGTGTTATGCGCACTTAGTAGTGCCCACAAGTCAAACTCCTAAAGTTCCGGAGGATGGCCTGGCCCCCGCCTCATGACTCGGCCACCCAGCAGAGGCAACAACGAAAAAAAAAATGATAATAACATGATGCACGTGCTGAATCCACCATGGTCTCTTGAGAACTAATGTTGTAAATATATTTTTGTGTTGTACATAAGGTCGTAAAATGGAAACGTTGGTTTAAATAATTTTCCAAAAAAAGTCAAAATTGAATAATTGACTCAAGAAAACTAAAATAAAAAGTGACTATTTGCACATAAAACATTGGTTTCAAGTCAGATGTTTTAGCCAAAATAATTCAGGCAAAAGAAAAACGATAGCAGCACGTGCACTCTGTTCTGTTTATAAGTAGCTTGTGGCAAGCTGTGCTGTTGGGTGCCCAGACCCAGTGGTGGTGTTAGTGTTACATCTGCTGGGTAGCAGCAGTGGGGCTACGCTCCTCCGCCATAGCGGAGGAGCTGCCCCTGCAAAGCACCTGAACCACACCAATGAGTGCATGAGAAAGAAACTCCTGCCCTTGACACAACCAACATGGATATTGTGATGCTAGGATGTGCAAAGGAAACAAAAAGCCAATTACAACAGACTTCATCCCTGGAACAACTGCCAGCCCACGATGATGATAATCTGAGTGAATTATTGGACATATTATTCACCCTCAGGGGAAGGGACCAACTTTTAACTATCTCTGCCCTGAAAATGATTCACACTAATACAAACTCATGGTTGAGTGGAGCTGACTGGACAAGTGAACTAATCAATGTGGTCTAATCTGGGCTACTAAAACAATACTGACAGGCTAAAATGAATGTAGAAATAGGCAGCAGGTGTTGGTATACACTGGGAGACATGTGAGGACAGAAAATACAGCTTTGAGTTCAAAGTTCTGTATAAAGGCATAGGAGTCTGTGCTAAATGCAGTAAGTTCACCTCCACTACATCCCAACCATGATCCCCAGATCAGCCAACACACAACTAATGCAAAAGAAAATCCAGATAGTTAAGCCTGGGGCAGACCTCCAAGAGAACAGGACTATGTCTCACCATAACACCTCCATAGGGGTAGAAGAAGAGGCAACACCAAAGAGACAAAAAAGGTGCTCAAATAAGCACATGTGAGAAGTGAGTTTGTGAGATACCACAACTGAGCGGCACCAGACAGCAGGACTGCACACAGTCCACGGTTTGATTTTTTTCAGACAAGACCCAAAACTACTGTTGTCGCTGTGGTAAATGGAAAATGACCTCACCAGAACCATGGCATAACCCTGATCTAATACAGATTTAGCATGATGACCCCAGGGCTAGGATCTGATCCACACTGACCCTCCCTTGGTACCACAACATGTAATTGTATCGAAGAAAGGAGAGCACAGCCTAAGCTTGACCCTTTGAGAAAACACCTTTAATAGACAAGTATTACACTGAATTTAATCTTGTGTTATTTTACCTTTGATTGTTTAATCTTTTGTCTTTGGATATTGCCTTACCTATTTTTTTTAGTTTTTTCCTCTTTCATTCCTTTCCATTTTTGACTGTAGAACAAACAATTTCACACAAGTTATGTGCTAATGTTCAGAAAAAATAAACAAGCAAACAGTTTAACAAACAGCACCATAGCCACTTTCGTTCACAGCTTGCAAACAATGAAACTTCATTTTCACAGCTTGCAAACAATGAAACTTCATTTATAAAGTGTGCAAACAATAACACTGGATACCAATATTTGACAAATGTATATGAAAAGAAGTAGGAGGCTTCTCCGTTAATATTTTGCAACTTTTACTACTTTTTTTTATAAATAACAAGTACGTACAACCACATTGACAAAACAATGTATACATCTTTGCATGGTAGACAGCAGTTTACTTAAAAAATTTGCTCCGATTCCCCGAATACTAAAGGATAACCATACAATCCAAGAAAAACTTGTATTTTATATTTTGCCCAGATTTCTCAATTCCAGAAGGGGACCATGACTCATGGAGAACATTTTCGGTGTTTGATTCCATACCACTCTCTTCTAAATGAGGCTCCTTCCCTCTTAAAGAGATGCAGATCTCTCAGACATTAGGGGCTTATTTACAAGTCCCTTGCGCCGCCGGCGCATCACTTTTAATATGGGAAAAAGTGACATAAATATCATGGGTGACCATATCCAAGTGTCAGTCCCATTACTGCCTCCCGATGCTAGCCTTGAGTGCTCGCTGACACCAGCCTAGAAGAGTCAAACGTACAGATGGAGTACCATAGTTATCCAATAATTAAGTAATAGTGGGACATTAATGTAAACAACGGTATACTCCAAGAATGCTGCCCCTTAACCACCTACTGCCCCAGAGAAAAAGCCTTACAATCACCTTTTAGCTTGATTTTCTCATCTTTGAAACATTGGAAGTGCTTAGAAACTGGCTAGTGAGTGCAATGAAACCACACAGTCAATCCACCGAATAAGGTAGGCAATTCACAGGTATGCAGATACAACAACCTCACTCACACCGCTATATGCTTTCCAGTGGGTAGTTTTTAACCATGGTACTTGCAGGCTTGCTATCTAATCCTAGCTCTACCACTTTGCCGAAATATGCTGGAAGTAAGCACTGTATTAAAAATCTGAGCAGCGCCCCGTCCCAAAGCAGTGGCATTTACCTCAAGAGGGTAGTCACTGGGCGTCCTCTTCAGAACCATCTCCACCCAAGTTGTGAGCAAGCTAGATATTGCAGACCAAAAAGATGTGGTTTTTAATCCGAGATTCCTCATGTGACCAAACTGTGTGATCTTGGGCAACAACATTTTGAACATATTCCTCAGCTCCTTGTTTTTTTTGTTGCAATTATTGGAAGCATTTAAATTATGGTTAGCACTGGAAGTAAGTGTACAATAAGAAAACTTGGCTAAAACCAAAACCACTTGGATATAACCCCAGGGAGAGACCAGCGTCCAGTTTCCTAGTTTATTCTGAATAAAAAAGTGAAACCTTGAAAAACGTAGCTCTACATTTGAATTTTGGATCTCCTATTGGCCAAACTGTGCTCTTGTGCATGTTATGCTGTCCCTATCCTGTTGTCCTCTTAATCTCCTGATGTAGTTTTTATCCATACTGGTTCATGATTTAATCAGGTTCATGGATAAAGAGGCATATTAGACAGGTAATGACCACCTGAACCACCACTGTCTCTAATCAATAACATCTAACACCCTTTTAGATGGCAAGATGACTCTGTTAGTTGAATAGTCGCCAAAGAAAAACATGGTGATTTGACGGCCCAGTGTTTGAATGCAAGCAAGACAGATTCAGTCTTCCATCCTTCCGGGCTTATTAAATTGATTATTATGAGCTGGTTTTATTTATAGTGCTTAGAAACAACAGAAGTACAAGATGAATAGTTATGTAAAAATACACATAATTATTATGACCATTTGGACTTAAATGCTGTCTCCTAGAATACATTATATGGACAAAGTCCTGGTTTAGAGTTTGGCAAATGGGATACTCCGTCACAAACGTTGTATCCTATGGCACTTGTAATGCAACACATATGAGTCACAATTGGGACGGAGTATCTCGTCCGCCAAACTCTAAATCAGGCGCAAAGTTCAGTGGCAATTCCACCTTCCAACATAGGGGCTGATTCCGATGCGGGCAGGGAGGGCCCCGACTGTCGATCTGAGCCCTCCTGCCTGCATCGAATGTGCTTTTTGGATTCCTTTCCGACCGAGGCATTCTGATGGGCTCGGTCGGAAAAGAATCCAACTCGGTTTGCCGAATGGCTTACTAAGGGCTCGGAGAGCCCGTCCGCCATCCGGAAACCCATCAGTAATCTCCTAGCTGGCTCTTTCCGGCCGAGGGTGTACGATGGCAGTTTCCCACTGCCTCTTTGTGCCGGTCTTTGATCCCTGCTCCCAGTGGCAGGCACCTTGAGGTGCCTGCCACCGTGTGCAGGGATGAACTGTACCCCTGCTCTTTCAATGAGAGCATGCATTCCGTTCAGAATGCACGCTCTCATTGAAAGGTATAGGCATGCAACCGGACCTACTTGCAGGTCTTTATACAACGACAGGAGGTTGTTCGGTTACAGTTCCTGACCGATGTATGACGGACTGCAGTCCATCCGACATAGGAATCAGACACATAGTTGTGATATAAAATCGATACTTGAAGTCACAACGTTTTCTTTTCTTTTTTACAGAACAAAATAGGCTAAATTCATGAATCTGCATAACAATGTGCATGGGCAGGACCGGCTTTTGGTCTGGACCAAGCTGGACACAGGCCCAGGGCGCCAATACTCAGGGAGGATTCAAGAGCTGCCTACATTAAGTGCCATGCAAACAACATCATCCCTCTAAACTGGAGTCCTGTGATGAAGGTTAAACATTTTTAAATGATTGTTTAACATGTCACAGGCACTGTTAATACTCCGTCAGCCCCCACAATGCATCCCATGCCCCCCACTCTCGCTCCCTGCTGTAACACACCACCATCCTCCACTCCAAATAAACAAATTGGCACCAGCATGAGTGAGCCAATCAGGTGCGTGTGGGAGGGACGGAGAAGACGGTGTCAAGGCAAAGACCAGTGTCTGCTCTGAAGTAAACAGCCAGGGATTGACCTGGGAAGACAAATGAGGCCCCCTGATACCTCATTTTATTCACTAGTAGAGTAGCAACGAGGGTGCCAAAATGTCTTTCTGCTTAGGGCACTCTCTGAGCAAGAACTGGCTCTTGGTATGAGAGGATGGTGCACCTAAACCTATGCTGGAAGGTACACTTGAATTCAGCAGCTCCATAATCCCAATAAACAGTTATATAAACGTTGGTCCCTCACAATAAAAGGTAAATATCTTTTGTTTTAAATCTGCATGGCTGTGTGAAGTGGTTCTCCAAGGAACCCCTTTGTAATTGTAATTGCATTTATATAGCACTTACTGCCCCTGACAAGGCTTCGAAGCGCTTTACGCCGAGCAGCATGCTGCTCCCGGACCCAAGGTTAAAGGTTAGTCCAGTGTTATTGTTAGTTATTGGGACTAATCTTGTGCACTCAAAGCAAACCATTCCATGCGGTCATTTCAGCTTTTTATGGTGGACTAAAGTAATAGTGGTTGGTTGTTATCATTTGTGGGGGGAGGTGACCTCAAGCGCATGGTTGGTGGTATTACATGAGTTGGCGGAGATCAGGTATTGTTAGGTTGCATAGGTATGACTTTCATCAGAAGGAGGAAGGAGTGTGATCTTGTAAATGAGTAGCGGTAAATTTGCTGAAATAGAGAGTATTCAAACATGCATGTCTCAAACGTAGGTTGTGCTCAGAGAGAGGAGGCATGCATGAAAGGGAAGGAAAGGGACATTTGAAAGAGAAGAAAAAAGGAGAGGTGACAAACAAACATTTTAATCAAAGGACAGTTTTTTAATGCCAAATTTAAGGAATGTAGTTAATTTTTTTGCGACAGCATGCAGTTTGAGGATGCAAGAATGTAGAAAGAAACATCAGTTCAAGGTTTGGAAGTGAAAAAAACTAATGCTGGATGCACATGTCAAGAAAATACATGCGAAATAACATACACATTGGAAAAAAGAGATTATGTAGTTCAACCTCAGATTTGATTCAGGGTATTAATTATACAGCAGAGTGGGACACATTTAAATGCCTCTGGTTTGCGTTGGCAGGAGGTGGAATGTAAGGACAGCTTCCCAGACAGTGGAAGTTTACTACCTGCATTCCAGTGCCTGGAGGGGAGAGGATGAAAACACTGGTGTGAGTGAGGGGATGGTGAAAGGGCTCTCTTTACGAATTCAATTAATATTTTTGTTAGCAAACGGCTGCTGATTAGACTTCCAGCAGTACTACCATTTTTGTGTGTGCATGCTGGGGGTGAGTAGGTGTGGAGCTGCGGGTTGAAGGGGACCCTTTGACCATACATTTCTAGGGGCATATTACCAAGGGGGGCGATAGGCAATTATCGCCGGTTTAGCAGCCATTTTTGGCCGGTTTAGCGGCCATTTTCGCCCGCTAAGCGGCGATAATTCTATTGCTCTATTAGCAAGCTGTCGCTAACTGATGTTAGCGACAGCTTTTAGGCGATAGCGAACGGTTTGGGGCCCGCTTTGCATGTCAGCGATATTTATCGCTAATGACATGCAAAGTGGGCGTACCCAACCTGTTAGCGACTGAAAGCAGTCGCTAACGTCGATATCGCCTATTAGCAAGGCAGGTGTAGCGATGGAAATATTCCCGCTATCGCCAAAAACCAACGCCTGCTCAGACCAGTTCTTAGCCATGTTATCCAATGGGAGGTGGATAACATGGCTAAGAGCATTTTGTCGCTAATGCGTGAATATCGCTGTATTCTCAGCGATATTCACGCATTTCGCCACTATCACTGGATATTTTAGCACAATGGAGAAAAACGTTGCTATTAGCATGTTTTCTCCGCTAACATATCCAGCGATAGGCAGCGATAAAAAAAATCGTCGCTAAGCCTATTTAGCGATAATTATCGCTACTTGTTGGTAATATGCCCCCTAGTTTCCTAAAACCTTCATTATCAGCCACCACAAAGGAAAACAGAAGCAGAGAGCTTCATTTTATAAAGAAGGCTAAATGAAAAGTGGTGGAGCCGTACAATAGGCTAAAACCTGCCGGGCTACCTGAAGCAGTAGTAAACTACATTTAGAAGTCTCCTAATTCCACACTTCTGGGGGAAGAGAATCCTCTGAGGGATGAACTCATTTGTTTTAATTTGCTCCTATTTTGAAAAGCTTCCCTTTTGACAGCTCGGTTGCTCATGCATTGATGCGCACGTGCACAGATGTGCACTGCAGTATTGCTGCTGCAGGCCCCTGACTGCTGAATTTGACGGGGGACCGACTATTCATCACATTTATGTGTACTTCCCGATTAAACTTTCTCTGCCTTTGTTGCAGCTCAGGAGGTCAGCACGGTGCACGGGCCTTCTGCCTGCACAGGTTAATTCACTTTTAATCCTGCCTGCCAAACAGGCGGTTCCTTGGCGCTGCAAAGCCTATAGATCAAGCAGCCGAAGCAAGTGTTTCTTCCTGGGCTGAGCAGCTGCCGGATGTCTCCCCAGGGTGCCATGCATCTCTCTCTAGCAGACACCTGGGCACAAATATGGGAGCCCTGATGCATCCTGAGCAATGCATAAATGCTGTTGTTTAACCTTGTACCTTCCGGTTATGGCAGTTCCGGGAGCGCTCGCGAGCAAATTCAGCAACAAAGGCGAGCAACGTGGAATTTCATCATTTTGATGGATATTGGTGGGGATGGAGTTGAAAAATTAACTGGCATGGGTATCATCTTGAGCATTCCCTACCTCCTTCTTCACAACCGGGTTTAGACTAGAGCTGCACGATCAAACCACTGCCCAAGTGTCCCATCATGGCAGGCAGGAGCCAAATTGCCGGTGCTGCTTACTTGAGCACAATTTGCATGGTGTATCACCGAAATCGTTTCTTACAATTCCTGAAAAAGGGATGTATGACGTTACAACGCAGGCTATTACAACGCCTGCCTTTACAACGCGGTTTTTACATCGCAATCCATTACAACGCATAGCGCTTTGGGGTGCTGGATAGTGAATAGTTTAATTTACTATTCCAACTCCAGTCCCCGTGGACACTAGGGAAGGTGTTGCATAGTAAATTAAACTTATTCCCTATCCTAGAGCGCCCCCCAGCACAATGCGTTGTAATGGTTTGCGTTGTAATGACCGCGTTGTAATGGTAGTGCGTTGTAAAAGTTTTGTTGTAAAGGTTGTTCACCCTGAAAAAGGCAATATCATGTTAGTGGCATGGTAGGGCAAACACTCCCAAAAGATCTACTCAGTGATGTTAATACTTATGGGATAAAAAAAAAAACGAAGGCGGTCATTAGGATGTCAGTCGGTAAGCCTCAGACCGCTGGTCGGAGGCTTGCCGGTATAAGACACTTCTGTCAATAAGAAGAACCCTTTGGGCACGTTCTATTCAAAGCATACAGGTACTTCTCAATAGTCATACATATAACACTCTTACACTCATCATCCACCGCACAAACCCAAAAAGGTGATATAAAAAGGGAATTTTTATTTTTTTGTATGTAGTTCTCTTAGGAAACGCAATATATTCAAATATAAAAACACATTTAAAACACCACATCATCAATGTACAGTCAATGATCAAAGTTCAAAATGATTAAAAAAAACACAGTCCCAAGAGCTGAGACAGTTATTGGGACATAAAACGTAATAACAAATTGGCACACCAAGTCTTACAAGTGTATTAACACAAGGGCAGCATATTAGTTCATTATCCTCCTTCTTAGTAACCCTTGGAGATGCTTGGGTGCTCAATAAACCCAAAGCAAAGCGACGCGTTTCGGTGGCCCAATATGATTCGCCACCTTCTTCAGGCTTAATGTTACAAATCAGTGTCTCCCCAGACAGTCTGTTACGAAAGATGGGAGTACTGTTTCTTCCTCTGGTACGATTATTAATCTCTTCCAGATTACATCAACCCAACATTGGTGATGTAAGGTATATGTCCCCCCTGAATTTCCTTCCTTGCATGTTACTTTAAGGTGGGGTCAAGAATATGCACAAGGGTATAACCTTTGTTCGTTTTCTCGAGTAGCCGCTTCCACGCACTGCATGTGGAGCTGTAATGTAACAAATCCTTAGATTGGAAGGGATTTGTGATTGATTTCAATTTCTACTTCCGCAACGTTAAATACCGGAAGCAGTTGGAGCAAGCCACGAGACATTTTACGCCCCGGCTGTGTTTTGTTCACCACGGAAGTAGAAATTGAAATCAATCACATTTTTAACTTTAATCATTGAATGTACATTGATGATGTGGTGTTTTTAAATTTGTTTTTATATTTGAATATATTGTGTATCCTAAGAGAACTACTTACAACAAAATAACAATTCCCTTTTTGTATTACCTTTTTGGTTTTGTGCGGTTGATGATGAGTGTAAGAGTGTTATATGTATGACTATTGAGAAGTCCCAGTATGCTTTGAATAGAAGATGCCCAAAGGGATCTTGATATTGACAGAAGTGTCTTAATATGGTGTCCTGTCCCTTTGGCGAGTGGGACCCTTCTCTCTTTATTTTGGAGGCTTTCCGACCAACATCCCTGGTTTGACTTACGACCGGCGTATTACAATTATGGGGGTAGTCATTGGCATGGATTTGCTGCTGTTAAAGTGCCTTTGGGGGCCTCTAGCAGGACCGCCTTCCCCACTGGCCTTCCAGTCGGGGGCTTAGGGGGCACCTATGCCTGCCACATGGTGCAGGGATTTACACAGGCTCCATTTCTCTATGGGAGCTTGTACTATGGCTTGTTTATGTCTGCAGCACAAGCTCCATAGAGAAATGGGATTATGCGATCGCATCAGGATTATGCGATCGCATCATGTGTTGTTGTATTGTAATTGCAGTGTCAGGACTTCCGACCAGAGGTCTGTGGGTCCAGAGACCGCAAGAGTCCGCCCAACACCGTAATCATGCCCTATGTGTTATAAGAAATAACATACCCGCATCAGTACAGTGTTGGGATATCGTAAACCAACAGGAGTTCTGTGTCCCTTTGGAGGCCTGCTGAGTGCATTTCATGGGGACATAAAGCTCTGAGGAGACTTGCAATCGTCCTTTCATCTGCAGTTGAGGGTAATTTATTTCTCATAATACATAGCTGTGTTTCCCCCACTTCTTCCACGGCTGCCAAGGGACTCATCACAGATAGTGCCTGGGGGGGGGGGGGGCAATGGATGTGTGCACCTGTTTTCTGTGCCCCCAGGGCACTGTAGTATTACAGAATAATGGATATGGTTTAACGGCTATAACGGCTGACCTTGAACTGGGGAACCAGGTTTGATTCTGGCAGGAGGCTCCAGCATCCTGTGATTCTAGGCAAATCACTTAATCTCCCTGTGCCTAAAAATGAATGTGTCTGTCTGTAATGCAAATGGTGCTCATGTAAAGCGCTCTGATACCCTAGGGTGGAGTTTGCATTATATAAAACTGCAACAAAAAAAGAAATAGACCACCAGCACAAGGAAACCCCCCTCTGTAATACAGATAGCACCAGGAAACATGCAAATGAGGGAAACACTTTGCCTCTGCACTCACACTGTAATATGGTATTATGGACATGGACACAGTGGCAAAGAGGCTGCCGGGAAACCGCACTAACTGTGTCACAAAGAGGAGGCATACAGTCAGTGGGCCTCTAAGTGTGAGCCCAGAAAGAGTGGAAAGGTGGTGTCATAGACATCAAATACATCCCCCAGTAGGCATGTGCAGTCACTCACTGCACCCGCCTGCAGCTGTCCACCCCTGGAGGCGAAGGCCATTTGTGCCTGCGCTGATAACGACCACACAAGGGCAGCAACAAGTTTGAGACTGCCCTGAGGACAGTACATTGATGGAAATAGGGCGTACTGCCCTGATTTGCACCAGTCACAACTTGTGAAAGGTGTGCCACAGCGAAAATCAGTACAAAAGGGGGTGGTGGTGATGGACGGAGCATCTGAACCAATCAAACGCCCACACCCAGTCAAAAGATCTGGGTTTAATCCATCACCGTTCTTTAGCCCACTCTGCCACCCCAGTTCAGACACCAGTGGCAAAGTGAGCAAGGGACTCACGTCTGAGCATACCCTGCCACACTTATGGCGGCCAAAGCGGTACAAAAGGGGGTGGTGATGGACGGAGCATTTGAACCAATCAAACAGACATCAGGGCAGAACACCCACAGGGCACAAGTATATGAAGACACTACAGCAAAACAAACAAGAGCTTTTAAAGGAAAAAGCTAACAACTCAAGTCATTTCTCAAAATATTTTATCAGAACAGTTATACAAATTGAAGACACAATCCTTGAAAATTATGCACCGTCCGGCGTCTCCCGCAAAAGAGTGTCAAATGATACATAACTTATTGGACAATAAAACCCTGTATGCTAGGCAGGCCGTCTCAGCTGGAGTTAGATTTATCAGGCAAGGTGCAAAAACATACAGACATCAAGGCAACCCAAAATATGCATAAAAGCATTACTTTTCATCACTCACCCAGAATCCCCTCCTAGGCTCACCAGCAGTAGAGCTGGTGGCGCTCTTTCTCATCATGGACGCCAGGCTTTGAAAGAAATCACCAGATTTTATAGGCTAAAATGATGCGTGGGTTTCCTTCTGCAAGCAATTGAAAATTACTTTTTACTGATAACTGCTTACTTTTTATTATAAATAAGTAAACAAACTGAGCAATAATATTGCTTTTGTGTCATTTAAAAAAAAAATCATACCTTGTGGTAGAGAACATTAAACACTACTTTACGCATATTAATGTCGTGATGACTGTCCTAACCGGAAATGGTAGCCGTCACACGGATGCACCATTAGAGTATGGTAAGGTTCCTGGCTAGCTAGTAAATTTAAATAAAACTTGAGAAGCTGCTTTATGAATAATGTGATTGGTTGGAAGGACAGGTGGACCAAAGTAGCAGTACCAATGAAGGCACCAGAATTTTAACCCCTTCGCCGCGACGCGGAAGGGGTGGGGGGTAAGCGCGACGCCGCTGTGCTTGTGACGGAACCACGCCGTCATGAGTCATGGGCGGCGTGTGCTCATGACGGGGTGGTTCCGTCAAGGCCACGCTTGCTCATTAATTCGCCCGCACAGGTGGGGAATTAATGCTGCGTGGGCGGAGCGACAGCCGCATGACGGAACCACGCCGTCATGAGCACACGCCGCACAGAACTGGTTAAGAGATATCAAGTGTTTAAAAAATCTAAACATTAATCAGCCATTAGAAAGACTTATTGACAACTATAAACGATTGGTGTATTTGAGTCTTAATTTGTAGGTAACATTTACTAATGAGGAAATGAGCAATTCATATTGGATACTGGATATGGTCACGGATACCAAATCGTCATGTACATTCTGAATGACCAAATGTTATATAAATCAGCATTGTATTAGCACTGCGGTCCCTCGGCCGCCGGGAACAAAAGATTTCACACATCCTAATGCAAATGCCAAAAATCCAGGGGCATCGTCTCTGTTGGAATGGAGGAGCATCGCTCCACTTAAATTACCCTCAAAGTTGAACAATAAAACGATAATTTATTACCAATTTTATTTTTCATCCTCCCATCCCAAACTGAGTGTCAGGAGGGGTCACAGATTATATGGAATGTTGGAAGCAATACATTTGACCATTTAATTATTGTCAGATACTTAAAGGAAGCTTTACATAATTTACATCAACTACGTGTTCAAGTGACTGAAAGAATCCAACCTAAAAGACGCATTACTTTCTAGCGGAACTGATATTTTGAAGAAATAATTTTATAATACTATTAATTGAAATCTGTAATTCAAGCGATTGAAAAGAGGTGGTCTTCAGCTAGAAGCTTATAAGTAAATTAATCTTTTGGAGTCGGAAGCCTTAAATAAGGGTTGAAGTGAATACCGGCTATAAATGGTGAGCTAGCACATATACACAAGCACATATACACACAGCGGCATTTTACCAAGATTAAGCGATATTTATCGCTTAACACGGTTAGCGGCAATATTATTATCGCCAAGCTCCGCCGATTATTTTCGCAGATAAACCTTGCTATTATCAAGGTTTATCTCAAAAGTGATAAAAATCGGCCGTAATGCATGAATATTGCTGAAAAGTGAGCGATATTCATGCATTACCGAGCTAATGCTCTTAGCCATGTTATCCACTTACCATTGGATAACAGTTTACAGTCGCTAACATGTTGGCACGCCCACTTTGCATGTCATTAGCGATAAATATCGCTGACATGCAAAGTGGGCCCCAAGATGATCGCTATCTCCTACTAGCTGTCGCTAACTGGTGTTAGCGACAGCTAGGTAATAGGGCGATTAAATTATCGTCGCTTTAGCGGGAAAAATTCCCGCTAAAGCGGCGATAAGGCCCTTGGTAATATGCCCCACAGTTCGTTTGCCTATACGCTCCTATCTCCTGCTCCTAGTACAGCTTTGCTCTGCCATCTACCTACATTTTCACTTTATTAATCCACTGCATAGATACAAAGGCCATATACCAACTTTAAAATAATGATTCTACGGTAGATTCTAAGTGGGACATTGGGGAGTTACTTGGAAAAGATACAGAGGGGGGAATGTCCAATAAAAGAAGGGATAACTTCTAGCAAATCAAGGGAGTCTTTATTTTTTTTAAAAATTTTTTTAAGTAGCATTCATCGAAAATTGTTGTTGCAGTTCCCTGTCTTCTGTCTCATCTTGACATACAGAATCGTTTTTGTCAGCTGTGATTTGTTCGGCTTTAATTCGTCAAAATTAACTTTTAACATGTATTTTCCCAATAACAGTTTAAATGAATGATTCAACAGTGGCAGTCAATAAATGAGAAATGGGATCATTCTCTTTTCTTCTTGACAACCATTTTTCGTACAGTTTATTACCTCGTGGGAGGTCACGCTGACGAAGCACTTTTTTTTACACCAGACTCCCTAATTGTTTCTTCTTGGTTTTGCAGTGGCTGATTCTCAGATGCCTGCATTCACTGCTGAATAATAGTTTTAACACACCGGTTAACCAGGCGCACCTGGCACAGGTAATCGAGGTGGGGGGGGGAGTCGAAAGACGACCGAATAGGATATATTTATTTATTTAATTCCCCCTATTCTGTTGTCAACTCGCCCCACACACACCCCGCCTCACCGCCCCACTGCGGTTACCTGTGCCGGCCGCGCCTGCAGTTAACCTGTATTTTCTAAGTCATCGTACACCTAAGTGCTGTGAGTATTGAATTATCTCCAACTTTCACCAATACCCGCTGTAGGTGTACCACCTTTGTTGATGCTATTATGGCTATCTCGAAGTACACTATCTCGAAGTATGCCAGGGGAATCTCACATCCCCCAGCTGTCATTTGAGGATTATTCCAGCCGGAGATATAGGCAAATTCTTGTTCACTACGAGTAAGAAGCAAGTGGAAATCATTGACTACACTACATAATACCTCTTAGTAGAAGGGTAGAAAGTGGTGCTCGAGAACTGCATAGTGGTAGTCTCCTCAGAAAGCTTCTTCTTGGTTCTCAGGCAATCTCCATCGCTGCTGCAATTCAGAAAGTATCTCAAGACCTGGCTCTCCGACTGAACCACAGACCCCCCACCCCCACTCAGCGCCTTGAGACCCTCACAGGTTAGTAGTTGTGCTTTATAAGATTAATGATTGATTCATAGGCAACTGTTTTGCCCTCTCCTGCCCTTGACGAACAGTAGGGCTGGAGCAAGACCATGCCAAGAGTGTGACATGTGTGGGGGTAAGGTAGGCATGATAATTGTGAGGACCCCTAGAAAAGGTCTGTGTGAGACCTAAATCAGTTGTAAAAAACCTAGGCATTCGATTAGACCAGGCCCTTAGCCTAAAAGAGCAAGTGGCACAGACTGCTGGCTCATGCTTCCACATAATCGGCATGCTCCGGAGAGTCTTTCCACTACTCCCGGATTCTACCTGGAAAATCCTAGTCCAGACCTTAGTGATCAGTCGCCTGGACTATTGCAACGGGCTTCTGATCTCAGCTAATGACTCCCTACTAAGTAGACTTCAAATAGTCCAAAATACTGCAGCCAAATTGGTCCAGAATGCGCCTCCTAGGTCACCATCGCGCCCTCTACTAGTGAAGCTCCATTGGCTGCCCATCCGCCAACGGACCAAGTTTAAAATCTGCTGCATTATCCACAAAGCACTCTTAGATTTGGGCCCATCCTACTTGGCCGACAAATTTATTCCCTACACTCCCCCGCGCGCCCTGCGTTCCAGCAGTAAAAATCTTCTTGAAGTACCAAACATTAAGAGGGCAAGACTGGAAGGGAAGGCCCTCTCCTACCTCGGCCCACGCCTCTGGAACGAACTTCCTGACTCTCTAAGATTCTGTCCAGAACACGTCATTTAGAAAACTGTTAAAAACTTTCTTGTTTCTTACTTATTAACTCCGCCAGTGTCCTATCTCTCCTCAGAGCCCGCTCAAGCGCAGAGATACTCCTGCGGGAGTCGATTCAAGCGCTATATAAACCCCTAAATAAATAAATAAATAAATGCATTGCATGTGAAGGCATGCTTGTGAGGTCTCATCAAGAAGCCACGGAGGTGACTGTCTTCTACACTTGACAATGATGTTAGACAATTTCAAGCATGAAAGACAACACTTCTGTATCACCTATCCAGTTTGTGTGGCCAGTCCAAGGGGGTACTGCAGGAAGGACAACACCAGTGGAGATGATGGCAGATGGCAAGGACAGGGCAAGGCAGTGAGAGTCAGCATGGCATCAATGGGGCCACAGCTGAGGAGAAGGGGCATAGGTATATTCAGTACAGAAGTCATACAGACACTGGAACTGAGGGGTTTAATGGACCCTCTGCACCCCAAACAATGACTGCTTATTACTACCCATCTGGAGGCAGAGGGACCCACTGTTGAAAGACCTATTTTGTACAACACCAATATTTACAGAGGGCTTTGGGCCAATGCATTGCTTATTTGTTGAGTTTCTTGTCAATATAATTTACTTGAATCCTATTGAGTGTCTTTCATTTCACTGCCTGTGTTTGTCCCTCATCTGGCCAGAGCTGCTTTAACATCTGTTTACCTAGAAAACTTTTATACTCCACTTCTTACTAGGTCCGGACAAATTTTGAGAATTTGGCGTTACACAAATTTCCTGAAATTACACTAGTCGCTGGTCAATATATAAACATACCTCAGGAGTGTGACAACAACGCGAACAATCACAACGCGAGTACTGTTGTTCACATCAAGTGTTTAATTCCTGCTATATTTTTATTACAAAATGTGTTCTTGTGTCAAAATTGATGCTAAGATGTATTTTGTACTACAATATAGAGCTAAATAACGGATTTGAATTTTGTGTAAATGTACCTATTTCCACATAACATTCTTGAGATTTCACGTAATTACATGAAAATAAATTACCCAAACTCTGCACACCTCTAATACTTACATTCAGGGAAGTCATTTTTATTTTGCTTTCACACTTTAGCACCAAGATACCCTCCCGGGTGAGCTGAGCGCTATACAAATACGTATAACATAATATAACATAACTCCATTGGGAGCGCACCTTATCTTGCTCTATCCTCCTCCCATGCATGCTGCTTTCCCCTTCACTTTTTTCTACCCTTCACTCTACATTGCAAATGTATGTAAATTGCATTTATATAGCACTTACTACCCTCGACAAGGCGTTGAAGCGCTTTTCAAAGAGCAGCACACTACTCCAAACCCCAAAAAGACTAGTGGTGAAATAGTATAGGGAAATATGAAATTAATTTGAGCGGTGGGCATACATGGTACTCTCTCACCCCCAGCTTATGTACCGCAACCCCCACTTTTCTGTCCTCCGTGGCTTTGTGTTATTCATCTCAAGTCTTTGTTTTTTGTTTTGTATTTCTTTTTTTTTTTTACTTGTTAGGAGGTCCGGCAGTTTGCAACTGGGCCCCTCCTTACCCCCTATGCGCTTTTGTACAACTTTAAATACGTGTTTTAATTGTCTGGTCCAAGATGGGCTTTTACTATCTTGGAACTGCAAAGCTGAAAAAACAAAATGGCTACCCCATGATGACATATGTGCAAGCATACATCATCACGGTGCTGGGGCCAAAAGGCAACACAAATACTGCTGAGTCAAGAGATATGAATACATGTGTGTGGCAACACAAGCACGCATATATGATCACTTCGGTGCCGCAGCATCGTCATGACACGTATAGACACACGTATGGTGATGCATGCACACATAACCATCATCGTGGGGGGGCATTTTTTTTTCCCATGCTGCTCAGTATTGGCAGTAACCATTAAAAAAAATACAAATTTTGCCGATGCTGAATAATCAGTTCAATATCTGTATTTAGTCGTCTTGGCTGGGAACAACAGCTGGAAATCAAACTGAGCACAGCTGGTGGCTAATTTCTGGACCATCGAGGGAAATGAAGCTCCACTAAATTGAGATCGGAAAGTTGTTTAATACTTTCGATCGCCAATTATATTTTTGTGTGTGCATGAAAACTCACAAAAAAATTCTTTTTTAAATACACAACAAAACAAACTGAATTTTGAGCCCTCAATAGTAAGTGTTCTGTACTACCAAACATAACCCATTTAATGAACCTAGGATTAATAAAACACGGAGTTAAACATGTAGGGTTCATATTTAAGCCTTGCATTTTACATGAAGCTCTTGGATGTGGGTGCATTAGTAGCTGTTTTTGGAGGATTTGTAACTTCTGAGGATAACTGGAGAATGCTTGCAACATCATAAGAAACCCACTGAGCTGTCTGACATGAACGCTGAATCTGGGGAGGCATTAACCCTCTCTGCCTTGCTACAGTGCCTCAAATCGTTGAGCAATGTGGCACTCATCTCTACCATAGGTCTATTAACCACTGGTGTCAACATACTGTTATACTCTGAAACTTGCTGGATACACATTTCCATAGCAGATGTGCTAACCAATGTGCTTTCAGTGGGAAGGTCCTGCTGCTGCTCAGCAAAGGCAATGAAATGAGGGTGGGTGTGGAGAAAAGCCCCTATTGGGCTCTATCTGTCTGTCTTCCACAACCCCCTGAATAAAACTCTAGCAGTCACTAAAAAGAAAAAAGAAAAATGTCACTGACAGGTTTGGAGGTGGTACCTGGCTGACTTGGGGGAAAGTCCTGGTCTTCCAGCTATCCATCCCCCCGTGTATAGGTGGAAGACCAGGATCACAAATAGGACCAGGACTGCAAAGTGACCAAGATCAGAGGTTGAAGTACAACCAAGGCCAGGTGAGCCATGACCAAGAGATCAGGTCCAAGAGGACCAATCAGAAGGTCAAGGATGGGAATTACAGCCAGGAAGACCAGGATCAGGAGGAGCAGCAGGGCCAGGGGGGTCAGGACCAGAAGGAAAGAACCAGGAGACCAGGCCAAGATGGACCAATACCATGATGCCCAGACCAAGGGGGACCCAGAAAAGGAAGTAAGATGGACAAAGGCCAGGAGAAACAAAGGCGGGGACCAGGAACATGAGCGCTGGCATCAGGATGATTCAAACTAAGAGGTCCAGGAGTATTAAGAGGAATAAGAACAGGAACACCTTGAGGAAGGGGAAGAAAACTTAACTGGATCATGTAGATCAAGAATAGGACGCCATCCGGGAGGAGGACAGTGACCAAGAGAATGAAGAATAGGAAGCCAGGACTATGGGGACCAAGATGATGGGGATGGGGAATACCCCAAAGCAGAACCAATGGGAGCAGAAGGAGCAGGAAGGCAGAGGCCTGCAAAGATTGCAGCAGGACATGGAGGATGAGGAGCATGACCAGACAAACCCAGAAGAGGACTAGGACTTGAAGGTCATGTTAGCCTAAACTATGTTTTTTTTTATTTATCCACGTTTGATGAAACAAATTACATCCCTGCTTCTGAACCCAATAGATTTGACTGAGTCACTATTGTTGATTGCAAAAGACACACAATTGATGGACGGAATGCAGAACAAATAAAAACATTCACTCCCAGTCAAGAGATCTGGGTTAAATCCATCATTCTTTTGCTCACCATGCCACCCAGTCTAGACCTGGCCGTATGCAAATCAGTCTTGACCCTGTGCCTCATGGGAACAGTCCAACCCGAACTGCCAAGCCAGGTCCTCCCTGGACCGGCAAAAAAGCATCCTAGGACCAGTTTCGGGGTTTCACCCCTCTTCAGCCAGGATAGCTTGATTCCAGTGGCACAGTGAGCCCAGGACCCACCTCTGGGCATACCTGGCACTCTTAGGGCGAGAAAGCAAAAGACACAGAATTGATTGACGGAATGCAGAACAAATCAAAACATTGATTGATCGTAAAAGTCAGTGCAGCCCGGGTGATGGCCAAAGGAGGCATTTTACTGTCCTCACAGTGGGTAGTCCATTAGTCAGGGTGGAAGAGGACATTACATCTGCCAACCTGATGGACCATTGTCTGCCAGGTTTAGAGATCACCACCATTTCAGCTATGATATCGTAGAACATGTTTGGTGTAGAGCAGTCATTCGTTCTGATGGCCATCAGTCAAACACTTTGCTTTACAAAAATAAACTTAGAAAATGGGAGTTTGTTTAGTAAAACAAATAACATATGTCTCAAACTCACAGAGTTTTCTACCTGGGTGAAAAACTTTACTTTTCAGCTCACCAGATTTTTCATCAGATTTTTTCCAGCAATGACAAACAAAAAAATATATATCAGAGAATCAGCTCTAAATACAGTGGACAATCTAAAACCCTTATTCCCATCAGGCTGTTGGAGTAAGGTTTCCCTCAAAGGAGCTTTCGAGGGAAAGCTGATGGTCCACCTGACTCTAAATAGTAAAAGCGGATCCAGGGTTTGGAGAATACTATGTCTTGTTTATGATGGAGTACCCTGTCTGCCAAACTCAAAAGCCTATGTTTTTCTGTTCAGGGGCTGCTTTTACTTTTGCAAACAGAGTATTTTTTAGGCCCTTTATATCCATATGGCACTCTTCTTTGGCTTTTTGTGGTGGTGCATATTTCAGTGACCCCTGTGTAACACCAGCCATGATTGCTCTGCAGCTGGCTGCAGTACCAAACTGCTAATTTCTTATGCATTTAAGGAAAGTTCCACGAGCAGAGTGAATCCTGAACATGCACCAAGCTCCCTTCTTTAGCACTTGGCTATGATCCAGGCTATAAAACTCTGACAGAGAATCATGGTCATGGACTGCAAGGCAATGATGGACCTTCAGGTGATGGGACATCTTTATTTATTCCCACAAATTATTTATGCATTTTTGTTTATGGTTTGCATCCACATTACTGAGCCACCAGGTCGTAATGCCCTGCACAGCACTACTTGAAATACCTGGAACAGTGTGTTCACTTTTGGAGAGATGCATTTCGTTTTATGTTATTCTTTTCTATTGAATCTAAAATCTTGCATATATTGCTAGCATGGGCTAGGGCGGTTTAGGAGGTGGCCCTAGAGACAATAAGCCGATGAGAAACTGGCAATGAAGGGTTCGGAATTCGCAACATTTGCTTTTGTACAATTACAAAACATTCAACAAAAATATATGTATGTGAAATGTAAAACCGGCATGTAATGCTATATTTTGGTATATTTTATCATATTTAAGAACTTTTTTGCATTAAAAAACATTGCTTGAATAGCAAAATTGGCCATATAACAGCCACTCGTGTTCAAGTCGTACATGTGTTCCTTTGCTTAAATTTTATTCCACATTGCATAACAGTGTAATTTCTAGAAATTCACATAACAAGCATAGTGTGAAATTCGGAAAATTGGGCACGATTGCCCTGGCATAATAGCATTTCACCATGGCCTTCTGGTATATTTAATGATGCTTTAAATGAGACTGAGCAGAACTCGTTAACAAAGTTATGGTTAGAAAAAGCTGTTAAGAAAGATAGGAAACTAAATGGCATATTTACAACAGAATGGCAGAGCGCAGTTTTATGCCACAATTGTGCTCCGACATTCTGAAAACGCAGTGATTTGCCGTAGTTACAATAATATGGTGCACCCCTGCGTTTCCCCTAGCAGATGTGCTAACCAATGTGCTTTCAGTGGGAAGGTCCTGCTGCTGCTCAGCAAAGGCAATGAAATGAGGGTGGGTGTGGAGAAAAGCCCCTATTGGGCTCTATCTGTCTGTCTTCCACAACCCCCTGAATAAAACTCTAGCAGTCACTAAAAAGAAAAAAGAAAAATGTCACTGACAGGTTTGGAGGTGGTACCTGGCTGACTTGGGGGAAAGTCCTGGTCTTCCAGCTATCCATCCCCCCGTGTATAGGTGGAAGACCAGGATCACAAATAGGACCAGGACTGCAAAGTGACCAAGATCAGAGGTTGAAGTACAACCAAGGCCAGGTGAGCCATGACCAAGAGATCAGGTCCAAGAGGACCAATCAGAAGGTCAAGGATGGGAATTACAGCCAGGAAGACCAGGATCAGGAGGAGCAGCAGGGCCAGGGGGGTCAGGACCAGAAGGAAAGAACCAGGAGACCAGGCCAAGATGGACCAATACCATGATGCCCAGACCAAGGGGGACCCAGAAAAGGAAGTAAGATGGACAAAGGCCAGGAGAAACAAAGACGGGGACCAGGAACATGAGCGCTGGCATCAGGATGATTCAAACTAAGAGGTCCAGGAGTATTAAGAGGAATAAGAACAGGAACACCTTGAGGAAGGGGAAGAAAACTTAACTGGATCATGTAGATCAAGAATAGGACGCCATCCGGGAGGAGGACAGTGACCAAGAGAATGAAGAATAGGAAGCCAGGACTATGGGGACCAAGATGATGGGGATGGGGAATACCCCAAAGCAGAACCAATGGGAGCAGAAGGAGCAGGAAGGCAGAGGCCTGCAAAGATTGCAGCAGGACATGGAGGATGAGGAGCATGACCAGACAAACCCAGAAGAGGACTAGGACTTGAAGGTCATGTTAGCCTAAACTATGTTTTTTTTATTTATCCACGTTTGATGAAACAAATTACATCCCTGCTTTTGAACACAATAGATTTGACTGAGTCACTATTGTTGATTGCAAAAGACACACAATTGATGGACGGAATGCAGAACAAATAAAAACATTCACTCCCAGTCAAGAGATCTGGGTTAAATCCATCATTCTTTTGCTCACCATGCCACCCAGTCTAGACCTGGCCATATGCAAATCAGTCTTGACCCTGTGCCTCATGGGAACAGTCCAACCCGAACTGCCAAGCCAGGTCCTCCCTGGACCGGCAAAAAAGCATCCTAGGACCAGTTTCGGGGTTTCACCCCTCTTCAGCCAGGATAGCTTGATTCCAGTGGCACAGTGAGCCCAGGACCCACCTCTGGGCATACCTGGCACTCTTAGGGCGAGAAAGCAAAAGACACAGAATTGATTGACGGAATGCAGAACAAATCAAAACATTGATTGATCGTAAAAATCAGTGCAGCCCGGGTGATGGCCAAAGGAGGCATTTTACTGTCCTCACAGTGGGTAGTCCATTAGTCAGGGTGGAAGAGGACATTACATCTGCCAACCTGATGGACCATTGTCTGCCAGGTTTAGAGATCACCACCATTTCAGCTATGATATCGTAGAACATGTTTGGTGTAGAGCAGTCATTCGTTCTGATGGCCATCAGTCAAACACTTTGCTTTACAAAAAAAACTTAGAAAATGGGAGTTTGTTTAGTAAAACAAATAACATATGTCTCAAACTCACAGAGTTTTCTACCTGGGTGAAAAACTTTACTTTTCAGCTCACCAGATTTTTCATCAGATTTTTTCCAGCAATGACAAACAAAAAAATATATATCAGAGAATCAGCTCTAAATACAGTGGACAATCTAAAACCCTTATTCCCATCAGGCTGTTGGAGTAAGGTTTCCATCAAAGGAGCTTTCGAGGGAAAGCTGATGGTCCACCTGACTCTAAATAGTAAAAGAGGATCCAGGGTTTGGAGAATACTATGTCTTGTTTGTGATGGAGTACCCTGTCTGCCAAACTCAAAAGCCCATGTTTTTCTGTTCAGGGGCTGCTTTTACTTTTGCAAACAGAGTATTTTTTAGGCCCTTTATATCCATATGGCACTCTTCTTTGGCTTTTTGTGGTGGTGCATATTTCAGTGACCCCTGTGTAACACCAGCCATGATTGCTCTGCAGCTGGCTGCAGTACCAAACTGCTAATTTCTTATGCATTTAAGGAAAGTTCCACGAGCAGAGTGAATCCTGAACATGCACCAAGCTCCCTTCTTTAGCACTTGGCTATGATCCAGGCTATAAAACTCTGACAGAGAATCATGGTCATGGACTGCAAGGCAATGATGGACCTTCAGGTGATGGAACATCTTTATTTCTTCCCACAAATTATTTATGCATTTTTGTTTATGGTTTGCATCCACATTACTGAGCCACCAGGTCGTAACGCCCTGCACAGCACTACTTGAAATACCTGGAACAGTGTGTTCACTTTTGGAGGGATGCATTTCGTTTTATGTAATTCTTTTCTATTGAATCTAAAATTTTGCATATATTGCTGGCATGGGCCAGGACGGTTTAGGAGGTGGCCCTAGACAGAATAAGCCGATGGGAAACTGGCAATTAAGGGTTCGGAATTCGCCACATTTGCTTTTGTGCAATTACAAAACATTCCACAAAAATATATGTATGTGAAATGTAAAACCGGCATGTAATGCTATATTTTGGTATATTTTATCATATTTAAGAACTTTTTTGCATTAAAAACCATAGCTTGAATAGCAAAATTGGCCATATAACTGCCACTAAGTCGTACATGTGTTCCTTTGCTTACATTTTATTCCACATTGCATAACAGTGTAATTTCTGGAAATTCACATAACAAGCATAGTGTGAAATTCGGAAAATTGGGCAAGATTGCCCTGGCATAACAGCATTTCACCATGGCCTTCTGGTATATTTAATGCTGCTTTAAATGAGACTGAGCAGAACTCGTTAACAAAGTTATGGTTAGAAAAAGCTGTTAAGAAAGATAGGAAACTAAATGGCATATTTACAACAGAATGGCGGAGGGCAGCTTTATGCCACAATTGTACTCCGACATTCTGAAAACGCAGTGATTTGCCATATTTACAATTATATGGTGCACCCCTGCGTTTCCCCTGGCGCCCGTGCTAAATTGAGCTGCCCAGCGCTTAGGCAGACATCTTTACACCGTAGTGCAAGAGTGCCTGCGTTGCAGGGAATTATTGTTCATGTGCAGGAAGGTGCGCAGCACATTTAGAAGTTGCAACTCGTCATTATTTAATGATTGCTTATGTGCAGGAAGCAACATCTTCCTGCACATAAACAATCGCTACTGGTGAAATAGCAAAAACGAGGAGAAATGAATAATTTCTCCTTGTTGAGCCAGTTAAAGACCAGGTTTTCCCTGGTCTTATTTTTGGTGCTGCCCCATATTTACGCCAGCCTCGTAAATAGCGTGCATCTTCAAAAAGCAATGTGTGTTATGGCAAAACACCCACTGCAAAACACCAATTGTACGCCTGTTTCATGCTAACATGCATATTTAGAAGCTCATATCGCCACACTAACACCACTTTACGATAAGGCAAAACCCATATTTACAAGGTCCTTTAATCACGGGAATGGGCGAGACAGGTTGAACGAGTGAGGAAATCCGGGAAATTACAACCCATAGCGCACGCAGCCAGGCAGAAAACAGATCAAGTGAGGTGACGCCATTGTTTTGAAAAAAACGTCGGAACGCTCCGCATAGAAGTCCCAAACCTCGCCACCACCGTAATAACTGTGCTACTGACTGAATAGAAATACAATTTCCAATATTCACGAGCAGGAGAAAAACATGCAAAACAAAATAGGCGCCCATCTGGAATTCGAAACAAAAAGCAAATCCATGTGCACAAGCTGCAACAAAGTACCCAGTAAAAGCCCTGAAGAAAAACCCGATAAATAAGAAAACGGGTTTGGAAACACGTCGGCTGTTTCACGAACTCTTTATCCACAAAGGGTCACGAACATAACGGTGCACACTCTAACGGTGTATGCACTTATTAAAGGTGTGCCCGTAAAAATGATGCCCTTGTGAGATCAGTCCTTGAGCATAGAAAAATGAACCAATGTAGGACTGCTATGAATTAATTACTAGGGTACTAGTCCAATTTTCGAAATCTGTCTTGTAGATATTGTTTTGTAATTTGTCAAACGTGCAATTGTGTTGTGTAAAAAGAGTGTATATATTTGTATGTAAAAAATCAACTTTTATATGTATGGCAATGTACAAACCTCAGACAAAATATTTAAATGTGAATAAAGTGATGTAACTCAACATGATAAAATAATTTATCAATACCCAAGAATTAAAATTTAGGGTATAGAATCTGCTTTGAATAAAGAGCAGCAGAATTCAATCGATACCGTTTTTTTTTGTTTTTTTGTTTATAAATACATATTTACAAGGCAGCGTTAAGGCACTTAACGTGGCTTAACGCCGCCTTGTAAATAAGGCACCCTATGATGCTATACTTAGCACAAAAGGGGTGGGCAATAGGTGTTGTGGTAGGCATTAGGCCGCAACACCCATTGATTTTGACACTGCCCCCTATTTACAAGGAAGGCGTAAACAGGAGGCAGAGCCAACATTAAGACCAGGGAAATACTCGTCTTAACATGGCAAAACGAGGAGAAATGCTTTATTTCTCCTCGTTTTTGCTGTTTCTATAAGTGCTGCATTATGCATTTTTAAATTCAGCCATTGTCCCTTCAAGGGACAAGGGCTGCAATCAGAGTCAAGGCACTGGCAAAGTCAATTAATCAGGACGCACAGATAGCCACAGTACTGCAGGGTGTTACTCAATGTCACTCATGAGTGAGATACAAGTGCGTTCACAAAGTGGCAGAAGAACTTGCGTCTTCAAGATGCCAGTCTCGATTCTGATGCAAGTACTTGAAAATTTCTTTCCAAGGCTGCAGAACCTCAAGGCATTCAGAGATGTCCCTGCGAGACAGATGTAATAATTTATTTATTTTTTTAAATGTTTTTATTGAATAAAACAGTGGCAGTCTTGGCAATAATCATACAGTAATATTACTTTTAAGTAGCAACACTTGGGCAACCTAACAATTTTCAAGACAGCAATTACATATTACACTTCTTTATTGACTGATCAGGTCCATTTATGCACAGTATCGCTAGATCTCTTCACCTTCGTCATCTGAACTATCAATGTCGTCCTCTGGCAGTAATTTGCATATATCCCCTCTGAAAGTATTCCAAGGTCCCCAGATCTTATTCCATTTACGCGGGCTTCCCCTGGTTGCATATACCAGATGTAATAATTTGAAAAGTCTTTCACAAAGCTGCAGGAGCACAAGATGATATTCGATGTCCCACCAGAATCAGATGCAGATACCTGTGAAAAGTTTTTCAAAAGGTCCAGCATCAAAAGGCAAAACTAGCTGTCCATCTCAAGTGAGATGTAAGTGCTTGAAGAGTCTTTCACACAGCTACAGAAAAGGATGCTGCTACTAGATGTGTCTCTCTCCAGTCAAGTACCTCAGGCCTTTACTAGAGGTCCTGGAGATGTTCACTGCCACCTCGTTAATTTCAGGACAAGAGCAGAACCCCCAACTGTGTCTTTTTGGAAGTTAGACAGAACAGTGACAAAAAAGTGACTACTTTTGTTTTTTAAGCTGCTCACGCAAACGGGGTGGCTTCAACTTATACACATGCATACTCACTTTTCGTACTTTCATGGTTAATGCTTGTTTTCTATAGAGTAAATCATTATGCCAATGCTGGGTTTTGATGATGGCAGTCATTATTGTGGGTTTCAGAAAATGTATTTTATGCTATGGGAAACAATAAAGACACCCTAATTTACATAGGAAGAACCAATCATGGGTAAATGCAAAGTGCAAACCAAAATGTGCACAAGCAAACTGTTGTCATTCCCAGTGAAAGGAACCAGTGGACAAAGTGGCGTGGCGTGGTGTACAAGACACCAAAGATGAATGACACTTCCAACAGATCAATCAATGAAAAGGGTTAACTGAAAGCCCAGTATTCGTACATGTGCATGCATTTTATTATGAATTTTTAAAGCATGAGGCTGGTAAGACAGCTAAAGCTGACTGTAGGTTAGATCTATGAAAATAGGCATTCTGTTAGTGGCACGGAGGAGTGGGGTTGGGGGGAGGCAGGCAACACTGCCCAGAAAACTTTCAGTGCTAAGGGGATGCTGTCCCACATGGGTCTCGCCTGAGCCAGCGAATGCGCTACTCTGCGAGGCTTTTAGTAAGGGCTTTAAAGTTTGGAACACACGCTCTTCTTTTCTCCACCTGCTATTGACCTTTGCATGCGTCTTTCTAATAAAGACAGCACGTAATTGGCCAAAAGCTGGGGCATGTCCCGCCTTCTCTTTGTTGTGGCCTAGGCTGCTCGGGAGCCAGCAGCAGCCCTGCTGTGTGTCAGCTGTTCAATTTTGCATTTCAAAGGCTTTGCGTCGCGTTCACTTTGTGGCCGTGCACCCGGGCACTGTTTTCTATAAACAGCGCTTGTTCTCCCATGTCTGCTGGTTGTAGAGGGCGCCTAGTGAGTTCAAAGGTTAACCTCTGTGTTCTCCCTGTGCCCCCTGGAGTCTGTGTACCAGGCCTGTGTGGTTCCACTAGGGCGGCTCTGCAGAATGCTGGACCACTCTGTAGGGCACACAGCAGGTACACTGACTGGGCAGGGAGGACTGTGTTTTCCAGCCCAAACGACTCCCATGAAAAGCAACGCTGAAAGAAACCCAGGGAGGCACGTGTGAGGGTCACGTGCACAGGTCGGCTTTGTAGTGGGAGTCGCCCAGCATACAAGCATCCAGATTTCAAAGAGGCATGTCATGCATAGGAGAGCCAGGGGCCTACCCCAGCACGGAGAACAGTGGTATTCATTGACACTCTCTGCTGTCATCTAGGCGAGAGATGTTCCTTTACTGCGGTGAGAGCGGTGACTGCGGCCTTGACGCACCCTCCAGGCAGCACGACCGTGGCCTCCGGTGGGAAATAGTAGAGGAAACACCGTAGTGGAGTGGGACTCACTGGGCAATGTTCACCCCTTTAGAACAATATCATTCAAGTATTTCAGAATTCTTTGTTTTCGGTGTAGCGCTTTGAAGCATAAAACGCAGCTCTAGGAAGCAATGCATTTCAGATCGCTTCAGCTGCAGAACAGCAAGAGAGTATGGCGTGCTTTTATTTTTATTCATATGATTTGCATAAAACGTCTACATTCGGGTATCAGACAGTACTTCTCCACCCCCACCCCCTGTAGGTTTTAACCAAACAAGTGCACGCGAGAGTCGATCCGCTGCCATTTGGGGGCTTTGTAATTTGCCACCACTGGCCCTGGGGGCTATTGTGCAGTAATTAGCCCCCGGGGAGGCCGCTGTGCTGTTAATCATTGCTGTACGGGGTGTCAGTTTAACTGGTCTTCAGGTCACTGGGGTGACAGGTCACTACTGACAGCCTCTCACATCCTCCATCACAGGGGACAGGGGTGGAGAGATGGGGGGCGAGGCAGGAGTCCTCCTAGTGCCCCCTAGTGCCTCCTAGAGCCCCCACCCCAGGGAGCGGAAAGTGCAGATACTTCGAGGGGAAAATACGGGATCGCGGAGGAGACAGAAGATCCCCCCCTTTCCCAATGACCTCCCTCCACCCCCCCTCCCCAGATAACAGCATCTCACTAAAGGGGAACAAGCGGGAGTGGGTGGGAAACAGTCTCACAGGGGCGACTCATAACTCATCCTTACCTGGAGCGCAACTGCCTCAGAGGTGAACATAATGTGAATTTGAAAGCGCACGTTTAGCTTAAGGAGTTTCTTGGCGCTACATTCCAGGTGTTAATTATCACTCAACTCACGGGTATCTACGGGGGAGGGACACAGATCCTGCCATGGATGCATCCGTCACTCAGGCTCAACTTTACAGCCCTCTTTGGGGCAGCGGAGGGACACTAAAGAGCCGCTGTAAACAAGCCCAGCTTGCTCGAGCCCGCTACGCCTTTCAATGTTGTGGACCGTGATATGCTCCGGGGTAACCCTGGGCGTAGTTCGCGTAGCCGCACTCCGCGAGGCTACGCGAAGACGCACTTGCACTCCGCGAGCTACACGTAGCTCCGCGGACATGCGTAGTTGCTTGCTAGACCCGTTCGCGTGCCGTTTTTCGTCTTCGGGAGCGCGGTGCGCGTGTTCGGGGCGCTGCCTGCATGCTCGAGATAGCTAGCGCGCTAAGTTACTCCAGAGGTTTGTCCCGCCCGCTTGCGTTCCCTTATTTCCTGTTCCGGGTCACAAGTAACGTGTTCGCGTTGTGTTAGACATGTTCGGGAACTCATCTTCTTGTTCGCACTGCCAAAGTGCGTGATCGCGTCAAATATCGCGCGAACCTACCCAGGCGGTCGCGACGGGCCAAGGTAAGCCATTGCCGCGCACGCGATAATGTTATTCAGCGCGCGAGAACTACGCTACGCACCGGATCGCGGAGTAATCGACAGCTTCGCGTTCTCCGTAGAACGCGGAGTTGCCGAAACTCCGCAAGCTCCGCGAACGGAGCGTAGTTCTTCGCCCAGGGTTACTCCGGGGGCGATGACCTCCGCAAGAGGAGGGTCTCCCCTCTCCCGCGGGGCCGGCCACGGCCGGCACATCACAAACAAAAGCTGGAACTGGGGACTTCCATCTCCCGGATCACTAAAGGATCAGTGAGTGAAACACTGATATACCACTAAGTCCCCCCCGTGATCGGCGCAATAAAGCACCATTTACATCCGGGCAGGAAAACGATACCTTCAGTCCGGCACTCTGTAAAGGCAGGTGGTGGGAGGACAGGATCATGCCTGTCTCTGTCTCCCCCTGGCAGCTCAGGAGGGTGTCTCGCCTTTCTCCTCCTGGCAGCTCGGGAGGGGTCATCCCTGCCTTCCCCTGGCAGCTCGTGAGGGGTCATGCTTGTCTCCCCCTGTCAGCTTGGAGGGGGTTGTGCCTGCCTCCCACTGGCAGCTCTGGGGGTCATTCCTGTTTCTGCCTGGCAACTCGTGAGGGGTCACGCCTGTCTCCTGCTGGCAGGTCAAGAGGGGTCACGCCTGTCTCCCCCTGGCAGCTTGGGAGAGGTCAGGCCTGTCTATGCCTGGCAGCTCGTGAGGTGTCATGCCTGCAGGGACGGCTCTAGGCTCATGGCGGCCCTGGGTATGGAGCGTAGGTAGGGGGACCCAGAAGAGGAGGTCCAGGCGGGGCGGAGCGCGGAGGCCAGCGAAGAAGGGGGGGTCAGGGTGTTTGGAAGTGGAACAGAGCCAGAGGCCGCCAAATCCCTGCCAGGGGCCGCCACGCAAATATGTATCCATCCTCAGAGGATTATTATATTAAGGATATATATCGGCATGGTGGCCCCTGGGGTTTGGTGGCCCTGTGCAGGTGCACAGCTTGCACATGCCTAAGGCCACCCCTGACGCCTGTCTCTGCCTGGCAGCTTGTGAGGGGTCACGCTGTATCTGCCTGGCAGCTCAGGAGGGGTCAGGCCTGTCTCCCCCTGGCAGCTTGTGAGGGTCACACCTGTCTTGCCCTGGCAGGTCATAAGGGGATCACGCCTGTCTCCCCCTGGCAGCTCATGAGGGGTCACGCCTGTCTCCGCCAGGCAGCTCGTGAAGGGTCACGTCTGTCTCCCCCTGGCAGCTCAGAGGGGGTTGTGCCTGTCTCCCCCTGGCAGCTCATGAGGGGTCACGCCAGTCTCCCCCTGGCAGCTCGGAGGGGGTTGTGCCTGTCTCCCCCTGGCAGGTTGTGAGGTGTCTCGCCTGTCTCCCCCTGGCAGCTCAGGAATGGTCACGCCTTTCTCCCCCTGGCAGCCCGGGGGGGGGGGGATCATGCCTGTCTCCCCCTGGCAGCCTCGAAGGTGTGAGCTGGACGGGCCTCTCCTCTCAAATACTCACTGCCTGCCAGGTCTGACACTTCACTCTGACATGCCCCCGCTGCCAGGTCACAGGCGGGGTCAGGGGTGGCCACTGAGGAGGAAATCTGATGGTGTGTGGGGTGTAAGGGTCAATAGAAATTAAGAGAAGAAGGACCTCAGGGGAGCTAGCAGGAATAAAAAAAATCTTCTTTTTTATTATTTTGTTACTTCATTGTCATACTGAAAAACCACAGCCAACACGTTTCGTTCATGTACTGAACTTCTTCAGGGCTTAAATATGATTCTGTATGTGTGCCACAAATGATGCTAGAGAAGCCCTGAGGCTGAGGATGGTTTATTGTTTAGCGAACCTCTCTAACCCGGAGGTGTAAAGACACACTGCCTTAGTCTCTGGTGCTGGGATGGTTTGTTGTTGAAACTGTATCTCTTCGGTGTGCGGACACACTGCTTTAGCCTTTGGCAAAGAGGATGGTTTGTTGTTGAGAAAAGCTCCCTGCCTCTGAGGTGTGCAGACATGCACTTGTTGGGTGTTGTCACTGGTGATGGTTTGTTAGTGAGAGAAGCTCCCTGCCTCTGAGGTGTGCAGACACTGCCTTAGGCTCTGGTGCTGGGGATGTTTTTAGTGCGAGAAATTCCTGCCTCTGAGGTGGGCAGACATGCACTGGTTAGGTTCTGTCACGGGTTTCTTTTTTTAGTGAGAAGCTCCTATTAGTGAGGTGTGCAGACACATTGCCCCAGGCTCTGGAGACTGGGAATGGTACTCTAATCCTGCCTCTCTGCACCTCTACTCCCCTCTCCCTCCACTCCCACCCTCCACCTCTACCCCCTCCAACTCCACTTCCCTTTCCCTTCCCTACACCTCCACTACCCACTCTCTCCCTCCAACCCCCCTCTCTCCTTCCACTTCCACGCCCCCTCCGTCCACTTCCACTCCCACCTCCCTCCACCTGCACTCGACCTCTACTCCTCCTCTCTAAACATCTACTCGCCTCGCCCTCTGCTCCCACCCTCCACCTCTACCCCCTCCACCTCCACTCCCCTTTCCCTTTCCCTTCCCTGCACCTCCACCTCCACTCCCCCCCTCCACCTCCGCTCCCACCACCACTTCCACTCCCTTACCACCTCCACTCCCCTCCCTCCCTGCACCTTTACTCCCCCCACCACACCCTCCTCCCTCCCTACACCCCCTCTCCCCCTCACTCCACTTCCACTGCCATCTCCACTCCCCTTTCCCTTTCCTCCACCTCCACCTCCAATCCCTCTCTCCACCTCCACTCCCACCACCACCACCACCTCCACTCTCCCTCCCTCCCTGCACCTTTACTCCCACCTGCACCTCCACTCGGATGTATGACGTTACAACGCATACTTTTACATCGCATGCCTTTACAACGCGGTATTTACAACGAATACCATTACAACGCATAGTGCTTTTAGGCGGTAGGGTGTTGAAATATCGATTACAAAAATATCGTTGACAAAAATATCGTTGGAAAAATATCGTTTACAAAAATATCGACACCCTATACCTAAACAGGTAAGTACATAAATATCGACTCAAAAATATCGTTGTAATAAATATCGTTGTAAAAAATATCGAATTTTTAAATTAATTAAAATTACATTCAATATTAAATAAATATAAGTACTATTAACAAAATAAATTACATTACTTTTATTTTTTGACTATTGAAAACAAATTAAATACACTTTTTCATTATAACTTAATAAATGTGTACATATACATATATTTAACACATTACTTTATATAACAACAATAATACATACATATAATTAAAATATAAAATATATTATTAATTAAAACATTTGATAGTGAAGGGGTGAAAATTACTATTCCCACTCCAGAGGGTGCAACAGTAGGGAATGCGTTGGATAGCGTAGGGGTTTAAATTACTATTCCCACTCCAGAGGGTGCAACAGTAGGGAAAGCGTTGGATAGCGTAGGGGTTTAAATTACTATTTCCACTCCAGAGGGGATGTATGACGTTACAACGCATACTTTTACCACGCCTACCATTACCACACATTTTTTACAACGCAGGATCCATGACAACACATACCATTACCACGCATGTATTTACAACGCATATACCTTTACAACGCATACAATTACAACGTAAGTATTGGTAAGTATATAATATTTTTTAATATTTAATTTAATTAAAATTAATATAATGTAATTTAATGTAATTTAATTTAATTAATTTAATTAATTTAATTTAATTTAATTTAATTTAATTTAATTAATTTAATTTAATTTAATCAATTTAATTTAATGTAATTTAAATTTAATTATATTTAATTTTTACACTGTACCCTTTTCCCAAAAATCCAAAACTGAGCCTGAGCCCAAAAAATACCCCTTTTACCCAAAAACCCTAAACTGACCCTGAACCCTAAAAATACCCCTTTACCCAAAAACTAAAAACTGACCCTGAACCCTAAAAATACCCCTTTACCCAAAAACTGAAAACTGACCCTGAACCCTAAAAATACCCCTTTACCCAAAAACTGAAAACTGACCCTGAACCCTAAAAATACCCCTTTACCCAAAAACTGAAAACTGACCCTGAACCCTAAAAATACCCCTTTACCCAAAAACTGAAAACTGACCCTAAACCCTAAAAATACCCCTTTACCCAAAAACTGAAAACTGACCCTGAACCCTAAAAATACCCCTTTACCCAAAAACTGAAAACTGACCCTAAACCCTAAAAATACCCCTTTACCCAAAAACTGAAAACTGACCCTGAACCCTAAAAATACCCCTTTACCCAAAAACTGAAAACTGACCCTAAACCCTAAAAATACCCCTTTACCCAAAAACTGAAAACTGACCCTGAACCCTAAAAATACCCCTTTACCCAAAAACCCAAAACTGAGCCTGAACCCAAAAAATACCCCTTTACAAAAAAAAACAAATAATATTTTTAATAAAATAATATACTTACCAATACTTACGTTGTAATGGTATGCGTTGTAAAAGTACCTGCGTTGTAAATACATGCGTGGTAATGGTATGCGTTGTAATGGATCCTGCGTTGTAAAAAATGCGTGGTAATGGTAGGTCGTGGTAAAAGTTGCGTTGTAAAGGTTGTATACCCTCCAGAGGGTGCAACAGTAGGGAAAGCGTTGGATAGCGTAGGGGTTTAAATTACTATTCCCACTCCAGAGGGTGCAACAGTAGGGAAAGCGTTGGATAGCGTAGGGGTCAAAATTACTATTCCCACTCCAGAGGGTGCAACAGTAGGGAAAGCGTTGGATAGTGTAGGGGTTAAAATTACTAAATCTATTTACAATGTTTAAAAATTAAAAAATCTTTATTTTTATTTAATTAATCATTAATTAAATAATTATTCAATTAAAATGTAATTAATTCACTACTTTTTCACTTAAAAATTCAACTACACACACCTAAAATTAATTAAACAATTAACATAACTAATTTACATAATTATTAATCAATTAACGAATTGAAATTAATTAACTATTATTTATTACACTATTTATATTCAATTAACACATTCATTAATCAATTATTTTATTATATTTACAATGTTTAAAAATTAACAAATCTTAATTTTTATTTAATTAATCATTAATTAAATATTTATTCAATTAAAATGTAATTAATTCACTACTTTTTCACTTAAAAATTCAACTACACACACCTAAAATTAATTAAACAATTAACATAATTAATTTACATAATTATTAATCAATTAACTAATTGAAATTAATTAACTATTATTTATTACACTATTTATATTCAATTAACACATTAATCAATTATTTTATTATATTTAAATTACTTCCCACCCTACTCCCCTATAAACCCACAACCCGCTACGGAACTATTAACACTAAATTCAACATAAAATACGGTATTAACTAATAAAATACTACAAAAAATACTACTTTGACAACCAATACTCATTAAAACACTTAATTACTTATTATTATTATAAAAACGATATTTTTGTAAACGATGTTTTTGTAAACGATATTTATTACAACTATATTAATGTTAACGATATTACTTACCTGTCTGTCGATATTCTTGTCAAACTATATTTTTGTCATCGATATTTCTTCTTGTCGATATTTCTGTGACGATATTAATGTTAGTCGATATTTTTACGACGATATTCCCGCTCTGTACCCTTTTAGGCGCTGGATAGTGATTTATTTAATTTACTATTCCAACTCCAGTCCCCGTGGATAGTAGGGAAGGTGTTGGATAGTATATTAAATACATTCCCTATCCTAGAGCGCCCCCCAGCGCAAAGCGTTGTAATGGTTTGCGTTGTAAAAGTTGCGTCGTAAAGGCACTGCGTAGTAAAAGTTTTGTTGTAAGTGATGTTTCCCCCTCCACTTCCTTCTCTCTCCCTGCACCTTCACTCCCCCTCCCCCTCCCTCCACTTCCACTCCCACCTCCCTCCACCTCCACTCTCCCATTGTCACTCCCTCCACCTCCCACACTCAACCCCTCCCTCCACCTCCACTGCCCCCTTGCCCCACCTCTCCCTCCCTGCTCCTCCCCCCTGCACCTCCACTCCCCCCACTGCCCCCTTCCTTGCATAAACAAAAAAACTAGAACACATTCTGTTTTTTATTAGAATACTTCAGCTGTATATAATGTTGTCTAGGGTATATATAAGGTAAGAAATAGTTGTAACACTTTTTTAATTATAACTTATAACTTTTAAACATGCTGCACAACATTCACAACGCTCTGCAACACATATTTAATTTTTTTTATTTTTTTAAATTAAAGTTTTGTATAGCGCTAGGTGGACCCGAGGGTATCAGAGCGCTTCACAACACGTACAAATAGGCATCAGAAAGACAGTGAGGATGGAGAACAGGGCAGGGAGCACATGGGTGAAGTAAAAGTCTTTACAATACCAACAGGAGCGCAAAACAGGGCAGAGAATCAAAAGCAAGTCATCCGGCTCTGGGATCGCAGAGAAAATGGTCTTTCAAAGTCAAACGTGGAGTTTATAATACGACCCAGAGCGCTCAAGGAAGAGGGCTTTGAGTAACATCTTGAATTTCGGGAAGGAGGCGGTCATTCTGATATGTGGGGGGATGGCGTTCCATATCTTGGGAGCATTACCCGCAAAGGATTTGCTGGATGTTTTGTGTTTCTGGGATTTCAGAGGAATGAGTAGGAGCGTATTGGAGCTTCTGAGGTTCCTTGACTGACCGGCCTTTTTGAGCTTGTTGGCCAGATATTCTGGTTTGCCTGTATGCAGGCCTTTGTGTGTGAGGCAGGCTGTGCGGAAGCTGGCTCGTTGGTCAATAGGGAGCCACTTCAGATCCTTAAGAGCCGGGGAGATGTGATCGTATTTCTTAATTCCCGTGACCATTCTTGCTGCGGCGTTAAGGGTAGAGGTCAGAGGACCCAGGTGTGATTTGGCTGTTCCAGTCAAAGTAGCAATGCCATAGTCAATTCTGGAGAGTACCAGAGCCTGAGTGGCCTGTTTCAGGTATTTCGTGGGGAGGAAGGGTTTCAGTTTTAATACGTTAACAAAGCCATTACCTCTCTCTAACCACCTATAAGGCCCCAAAGGTGAGACCTATTGGCTATGCTAATGCTTGCTTTTTATTGATCTCACCCCTTTTGAGGTTTTGCTATCCAATCAATTGTTTGAATCCGCACTTCCTGTCGCAAACAATTGATCAATTGCAATAGTGATTCAGAAGGATGAGGGGGTGCCTATTTCACATTCCCTCCTCCTTCCTCCTTCCACATCACAGTGATGCATCAATGCACACTGCGACTCAGAAATCCACTTTCTTCCCGCAAAGTGTGGTTAGAGCATTGTAATTTGCCTTTCTGTATTTGCAAATCCTACAATTTTGCAAAAAGTCTTAGTATATATTAGGCCCAATTTTTTCGTGAGTGAAAAGGTAATTGTATTGCCAACATAGTTGATTGGACTAATGTAGTCTCCAATTTAGTTGCTTTACAATGGGTGACTTACTCTTCTAGGAACAGGTGGGATTTTTCTGAGAGTATTTTATGAATAATTGAACGTCGAGTACAATACACAATTGAAATAAATCGTGAATTGCTTTAATGTTTTCTAGAGGCTGATGTGTAAGAAAGGAATTCTAACATAATATTTGGTGCACTGCTGTACTTTCATGCAGCGTTTTACTAATACAATTATTTGTTTATTCTATTAAATTAAATAAGTAACATATGTTTAATGCTGTATGTATTGCATTTTATGAGGAGTATAACACATATGTTATTCATAGAAAACATGACATAACATGGATTTCACATGTTCCAAAAGTTATATTCTATCTAAAGTGATTTCAAGAAAAGGTTTTGCTTTTTGGTTTCATTTGATGTATTATTCAGAAATGTGCACCCATGAACGTCTTTAGTTACATGTTCTTTTAATTGGAAATGTTTTAATTAATGTAATATTGCCTTATATCTATGTACATGAGAAAATAAAGAAGTCTTACAGTGGTATTCCAGATATGCACGTTTTAAAATGCCTAGAGGTTTATTCGGTGCCCTAACAAGGCACATGTTGGAAATGGCTCTTTTTGCAGGGGTACTCCAAATGTTTTGCCTTCCTCCTCTTTTGCTGACCTTGCTTATGTTGGCCTTAGGACTCCAAGCACTTTACCACTGCTAACCAGTGCTAAAATGCATGTGCCATCTCCTCTAGATTGGAAATATTGGGTCATTCCCGCTTGCCATATTTAATTTACTTATAAGTCCCTAGTGAAGTGCACTTCATGTGCCCAGGGCCTGTAAATTAAAGGCTACTAGTGGGACTGCAGCACTGTTTGTGCCACCTACTTTAGTAGCCCCTTAACGATGTCTCAGGCCTGTGTGTGCACTTTACTTCCACTTCGACTTGGCATTTATAAATACTTGCAAAACCTTACGCTCCCCTTTTATTACATATGTCACTCCTAAGGAAGGCCCTAGGGAGCCCTAAGGGCAAGGTGCCATGTAGGGAAAAGGTAGGACATAGTGTCAAATAGCCTATTTCGATTTTCAGTACTGTGGTGCTTACTCCTCTCATAGGTTAACATTGCAATTCTTAGGTGGTAATTCCTGATCAGAAAGGAGTAGCTTTTTTATGTTTCGTATGTTTAGAATGGTATTGAGAAGTGCTCCTTGCTAGTGAAGTTGGATTTAACATTACTATTTTAGAAATGTCCACTTTTTGAAATAATTGGACATTTCTATGTGCTTATAACTCTGTGCACCTGACAGCCTGACTCCAATATACATCTGGGCAAGGCTGGGCTGGGGACAGCTACATTTGTGTATTCCCTCTAGACAGCCCCAACACAGGATATTCAATGGCATCTGCATTAATTTGCATGCTGATTGGTCTTCCTGGGCAAGGGGTAGGGGAGGAGGCAACACCGCTTGAATAGGAAATGTCCTGTCTCCACACAAAGGGCTGATTTACCCCCCATACCGAGGCTGGCAGATAGGACTGGGCTGAAAGGGGGACCTGTGCACTTTAAAGAGCTACTTTGAAGTCACCCCAACATCAAAGGCACTTTTGGGTGTAAGTACCGTGTCTCTGACACCATCTAATCAGACACTGTGTGGCACTTGTAACCTGACACTGCTGTCTCTACATCTACACATTGCCAGAAGGACTGCTTTGCTGTGTTGGCCTGCTATTTGTTGCATGCTGTGCTACAGGAAGGACTACCACTCTGTGACCTGCCTTGTGTACTGGCCTGCTGCCTGCTACCACTTTACTGTGGTAAATACTCATGTTCTCCAAGGGCTTGCAGGCTTGCCCCCTGTTTACAAAGTCTCAGGGCCATAAAAGACTTCAAATTCCCCTGACCGGCAGATAGGGGCCCTACAACGGTTGAGCATTCTGCTCTGACCTGCATCTATCGTCTACAAGGACTCAGTGGTTAATTTTGACAACCAGCAGCTGAAGTCTTGCCGATTGAATTCCCCAACATGCACACAGCAACTATAGTGCCTTTGAGCACAGGTCCACTGCGACGCACTGCCCTGGTGACGAGGGATGTGTCTCAAAGTGCGAGGCTTATCAGCCATCTCTTCACGCCAGAGCTGTATTGTGCTTCGTGCTTCAGCCACTGCTGGGGTGATCCCAATCAGATTAAGACATTGGCCCTCTCATGCAGCCTACCAACAACCCCCGCCGCTCGACTCTTGGATTGACCAAGGTGCTGTGGGCTCCTGTACCTCAACATTGCTTCAAGGCACTTTGTTTTGCCGACTGGTGCTCCCTCACGGCCCAACCATATATGAACAGTGGAATATGGTGAGAGTTCTGAGCATTGCATTGTATTCTTATGACTCTGAATGAATGCACATATCCTGGAAAGTACTTAAAGGCCTTGGTACACCAATATTGTCCCCCCCCGCCTTCTTCGATCCTCTAACCAGCACAAGTTCCAAACCCCTAGGATCAGACGAGTCAGAATGGGCGGACGCTCCTTCTCCTATCTGGCCCCCTCACTCTGGAACTCTCTTCTCTATCATCTACGCACTGAACAACATTATCGCAAATTTCGTAAAGACGCAAAAAACGTGGCTTTTTAATCAATAATTCCCTTTCTTCTATTGTCTTGATTCTCCTTCTCATCTTTCTGCGTATCCTAGCGCCGGGAAACCTTCGGGTAGCTGTTGCGCTGTACAAATGCAATAAATAAATAAATAAGTATACATTGCATTTTTATCATTTATATCTTGTTTTACTCATAATACAAAAGGCTACTTTTATAAAACTGTGTGGAGTCCTTTTGTGGTGTATTCATTGTGTTACTGTGTGTGTGTGTGTTGCACAAATACTTTACGCATTGCCTTGGATAAGCCTGCCTGCTCTGCGCCGTGCCACCAGAGGGTGAGCACAGGCTGTCCTTTAGAGTGTACTAGTTTGCCCTGACTAGAGTGAGGATTCCTGCATAGCTTGAGTGTGTACCTCAGCCAGCCAGGAATTTCATTTCTAACAGCATATTCTACAAAATTGGCAAATACGCAGCTTGTTTTAATTAGGGAAAATAATGCGCCCATTAGGGGAACCTCAGGACTTCTGACTCTTGCTGGGCCATTCTTTATGAAATCGATAGAATGTAATCAACTTGAGACCCTGGGAAAAGGCTGCCAGAAATAACTTTCAGCACACCTGCTTTTGAAATTATTTCATGCAGGTATTGACTCAATTATAGTTAAGCACAATCTCATCAGAGGTACATTAGTGCTGTAGGAAACAAATTAACAAGGTGGACAAACTAAAGGGCCACATAGTAAAGAATGGATTTGTTACAAATTGCTCTACATATTCGCTAAACAAGTGTTTTTTAGTGCTTACAGTAGCGTGGAACAATGGAGAGTGTCTGATGTTTGCAGGTGGGGACTGCCATGGAGCATACCATGTGTAGGCACGAGAATATTCTGTATTTCAGGTAAAGCTGTGGCTCAGGTCCCTTATTTTTCTTTTTCTGGCCTGCCCTGTGACTATTGGCCCCAGCAGACTCGACAATCTGGGAGCCCACTCGATGTGATCGACATTACTTGGTGGCCGGGGGGGTGCATCTAGTGATTAATTTGTAAAAAAATAAGTGTCGGTGAGCACGTCTGGAGGCAGCTTGCACAAGCCCATATCTCCTGTTAGTGCCGCCTAAAACAGAAGCACCTGCTAACAATGAAGTCCTAAAAATGGGGAGAGGATGTGGCGTAGTGGTGAGAGCTGCCAAATTTGGAGCTGCTGAATCAGGTTCGAATCTTGGCGTCGGCTCAACATCCTGTGATTCTGGGCAAATCACTTAATGTCCCCATGCCTACCAAAAATGAATGGGTTCTTAACTGGTGCTCATGAAAAGCATCCCAGTGCCTTTGGGTTGAGTTTGCGCTATAAGTGAGGGTGTTGATGATTAAGTGCTGATCCTAGCACCGGAAACAACCAGCTCAAATTAAACACTGTAGCTGTGCATCCAAAGTGCCCTCCTCCTGAGCAGAGTGTGGCTCCTGCCCTAGCTGTCACTGGCAGCTAATTTTGCGTCAGGAGAACAGGCCTATTTACAAGTAGCTCTGATGTCAAGGCAAGATAATAGAACTTATCTGTGAAACCTGACTATTTCTCCATAACTGTAACCAGGGCACAAGTCGTAAAAAAAGAAGTGGGGGGACGCTGTCAACGGAAGTGACGTCACGACAGGAAGTGACGTCACGAAAGGTGCCGAGCTACTCGTCTCAGAGAGGCCAAAGAGTGAAGTGCAGCTGTTTGGCAGGGGGGACGGCATCCCCCCGGTAAAAGAAGTGGGGGGACGCCGTCCACCCGCATGGTACCCCGACTCGAGCCTTGACTGTAACCCTTTCTTTTCACCGAGGTGTGTAATTTGCGCTTTGTGTATTGCGTGCTACAAATGTATTGTGTGAACTGGAGCACAAATTCAGTGTGAATGGTGTCCTAAGGCCAACACAGTAAACATTCAACTACATGGTGGTTCCTCAGGATGTTTTTGTCCTTTGTGTGGATGGTTCAAAAAGGGGGGTGGTGATGGACAGAGTATCTGAGTTAATCAGAACACTCCTACCCAGTCAACAGATCAGGGCTTGATCCATCACCGTTTTTTAGCTCACTGCACCATCCCAGTTCAGAACCTGGCTATATGCAAATTAGTCTGTCCCTGGCCCTGTGCATCATGGGAACAGGGCAGACCAAACTACCAAGCCAATTCTTTACTGGAAAGGAAACAAGCTTCCGGGGACCGGTTTCTGGCATTACAGCCGTCTTCGGCCCGGCTTGCTTGAATCCTGATGGTGCAGTGAGCAAGGGACTCACATCTGAGCATACCCTTCCACGCTTGTGGTGGCCAAAATGATTCAAAAAGGGGGGTGGTGATGGACAGAGTATCTGAGTTAATCGGAACACTTCTACCCAGTCAACAGATCAGGGCTTGATCCATCACCGTTTTTTAGCTCACTGCACCATCCCAGTTCAGAACCTGGCTATACGCAAATTAGTCTGTCCCTGGCCCTGTGCATCATGGGAACAGGGCAGACCAAACTACCAAGCCAATTCTTTACTGGAAAGGAAACAAGCTTCCGGGGACCGGTTTCTGGCATTACAGCCGTCTTCGGCCCGGCTTGCTTGAATCCTGATGGTGCAGTGAGCAAGGGACTCACATCTGAGCATACCCTTCCATGCTTGTGGTGGCCAAAATGATTCAAAAAGGGGGGTGGTGATGGACAGAGTATCTGAGTTAATCAGAACACTCCTACCCAGTCACCAGATCAGGGCTTGATCCATCACCGTTTTTTAGCTCACTGCACCATCCCAGTTCAGAACCTGGCTATATGCAAATTAGTCTGTCCCTGGCCCTGTGCATCATGGGAACAGGGCAGACCAAACTACCAAGCCAATTCTTTACTGGAAAGGAAACAAGCTTCCGGGGACCGGTTTCTGGCATTACAGCCGTCTTCGGCCCGGCTTGCTTGAATCCTGATGGTGCAGTGAGCAAGGGACTCACATCTGAGCATACCCTTCCACGCTTGTGGTGGCCAAAATGATTCAAAAAGGGGGGTGGTGATGGACAGAGTATCTGAGTTAATCAGAACACTCCTACCCAGTCAACAGATCAGAGCTTGATCCATCACCGTTTTTTAGCTCACTGCACCATCCCAGTTCAGAACCTGGCTATATGCAAATTAGTCTGTCCCTGGCCCTGTGCATCATGGGAACAGGGCAGACCAAACTACCAAGCCAATTCTTTACTGGAAAGGAAACAAGCTTCCGGGGACCGGTTTCTGGCATTACAGCCGTCTTCGGCCCGGCTTGCTTGAATCCTGATGGTGCAGTGAGCAAGGGACTCACATCTGAGCATACCCTTCCACGCTTGTGGTGGCCAAAATGATTCAAAAAGGGGGGTGGTGATGGACAGAGTATCTGAGTTAATCAGAACACTCCTACCCAGTCAACAGATCAGGGCTTGATCCATCACCGTTTTTTAGCTCACTGCACCATCCCAGTTCAGAACCTGGCTATATGCAAATTAGTCTGTCCCTGGCCCTGTGCATCATGGGAACAGGGCAGACCAAACTACCAAGCCAATTCTTTACTGGAAAGGAAACAAGCTTCCGGGGACCGGTTTCTGGCATTACAGCCGTCTTCGGCCCGGCTTGCTTGAATCCTGATGGTGCAGTGAGCAAGGGAATCACATCTGAGCATACCCTTCCACGCTTGTGGTGGCCAAAATGATTCAAAAAGGGGGGTGGTGATGGACAGAGTATCTGAGTTAATCAGAACACTCCTACCCAGTCAACAGATCAGGGCTTGATCCATCACCGTTTTTTAGCTCACTGCACCATCCCAGTTCAGAACCTGGCTATATGCAAATTAGTCTGTCCCTGGCCCTGTGCATCATGGGAACAGGGCAGACCAAACTACCAAGCCAATTCTTTACTGGAAAGGAAACAAGCTTCCGGGGACCGGTTTCTGGCATTACAGCCGTCTTTGGCCCGGCTTGCTTGAATCCTGATGGTGCAGTGAGCAAGGGACTCACATCTGAGCATACCCTTCCACGCTTGTGGTGGCCAAAATGATTCAAAAAGGGGGGTGTTGATGGACAGAGTATCTGAGTTAATCAGAACACTCCTACCCAGTCAACAGATCAGGGCTTGATCCATCACCGTTTTTTAGCTCACTGCACCATCCCAGTTCAGAACCTGGCTATATGCAAATTAGTCTGTCCCTGGAAGGGTATACTCAGACATGAGTCCCTTGCTCACTGCTCCATCAGGATTCAAGCAAGCCGGGCAGACGACGCCTGAAATGGCAGAAACCGGTCCCCGGAAGCTTGTCTCCTTTCTGGTGAAGAATTGGCTTGGTAGTTTGGTCTGCCCTGTTCCCATGATGCACTGGGCCAGGGACAGACTAATTTGCATATAGCGAGGTTCTGAGCTGGGATGGGGCAGTGAGCTAAATAACGGTGATGGATCAAGCCCTGATCTTTGGACTGGGTAAGAGTGGTCTGCTTAATTCAGACACTCTGTTCATCACCACCCCCTTTTCTGAATCATTTTGTCCACCATAAGCGTGGAAGGGTATACTCAGACATGAGTCCCTTGCTCACTGCTCCATCAGGATTCAAGCAAGCCGGGCCGACGACGCCTGAAATGGCAGAAACCGGTCCCGGAAGCTTGTCTCGTTTCTGGTGAAGAATTGGCTTGGTAGTTTGGTCTGCCCTGTTCCCATGATGCACTGGGCCAGGGACAGACTAATTTGCATATAGCCAGGTTCTGAGCTGGGATGGGGCAGTGAGCTAAATAACGGTGATGGATCAAGCCCTGATCTTTGGACTGGGTAAGAGTGGTCAGCTTAATTCAGACACTCTGTTCATCACCACCCCCTTTTCTGAATCATTTGGTCCACCATAAGCATGGAAGGGTATACTCAGACATGAGTCCCTTGCTCACTGCTCCATCAGGATTCAAGCAAGCCGGGCCGACGACTCCTGAAATGGCAGAAACCGGTCCCCGGAAGCTCGTCTCCTTTCTGGTGAAGAATTGGCTTGGTAGTTTGGTCTGCCCTGTTCCCATGATGCACTGGGCCAGGGACAGACTAATTTGCATATAGCCAGGTTCTGAGCTGGGATGGGGCAGTGAGCTAAATAACGGTGATGGATCAAGCCCTGATCTTTGGACTGGGTAAGAGTGGTCTGCTTAATTCAGACACTCTGTTCATCACCACCCCCTTTTCTGAATCACTTTGTGTGGATGGGGCACACTAAAAGGGGGAACATCCTTTACAACGGAACCGTTACAATGCGGTACCCTTACAACGCAGGATTTACAACGAACGTCGTTACAACGACTTTCGCTGGAGGGTGCTCTAGGATAGGGAATAGTTTAATTTACTATCCAACACCTTCCCTACTATCCACGGGGACTGGAGTTGGAATAGTAAATTAAACTATTCACTATCCAGCGCCCCCAACGCAAGTCGTTGTAACGACTTGCGTTGTAAAACCTGCGTTGTAACGGTACGCGTTGTACTGTCATACATCCCACTAAAAGCAGCTGCATCTGAAGCATATGGTGATTGTTCCCATAAGAGTTTTTCTGTCATAAATGTGTTCAGACGACATGCCCATCCAACCCTTGGCCTCTCTGCACAGAGTGATGGTCACATTTGCACCAACTGTAATTACTATTCTAGAAATAACATATGTTTTGTGTGTGTCTTTTGTGTGCTAGGGAAGGTGAGGTGCAGGAGACGAAAAAAAGTACACGCAGGCAGTGAGGGGGAGAAGACAGCAATGGAGAGAGAGGGCTGTGAACATGCAGATGTAGGGACCTCTGAAAGAGGAAGGCATAAAAAAGGATATATGTGGCCAATTAAAAGAGAGTGATTACAGAGGGGAAATGATGTGATGGGAATAACTGAAGTTGTTACTCACTTATATAGGGATGAAACTAAGCCAGTGCTAACAAGCATTTGGAAAGACAATGGGTCTGCCTTGTTTTAGATGTATTTGGTAGTTCATTTCTGATGTATTTTGATGCACCAGCAGAAAATGCACTTATACATACCCAAATATCGCTCCTTTGTGGAGCTGTCCAAGTACAGACATCCAGTCCACAAGTTTAAGGGCGCATCCATAATTATAGAAGCTCGACTTATTGTCAAGGATTCCAAGTTATGTTTCTGTGAACCCACACTTTTTACTGACCTCCATCTATTTCATCCTCCTTAAAGCACTGCAAAGAACACGCATGGGGTAATTCAGTCCTGCTTTGCACGCAACATCCGATACATGGACCAGAAGCTTAGAGCCAATCCTGGCATCTCTAGCAAGTTCGCTTTTCGATCACACTAATACCAATGCCCATTTAATGATTGTTTTCTCTATTACAACATCTACAGGGGGAGCGCAGTCAAGCTGGTGTTTTAATCATCTGGCTTAGAGAAAGAGAAATGTATCTATTGTCAGAATTGTATAACTTGAAACCAGGAAATCTTGGACCTATCCCAGCTTCTCCACTTCACTAAATTGTGTGATCCAAGGCATATATTTTATTTCAGTCAGCCTCCATGTTCTTAGTTATCACATTTGAGAGCATCTTAAATAATGTTAGTTCAGGAGGTGTGCTGTACAAAAACCTTGTGTTTGGTTTAATAGCATATAGTATTGCTCAATGTGCAATCAAAATCTAAGCCACATATAGAGTAAAAAGGTACTATCTTTCCTCTTAGTTCATTAACCCTTTCGCTGCGGCGGCAATTCTGACGCAGCGCTAAGGGGCGGGGGGCAGCGCGGCGCTACAACGCTGGTGACGGAACCGCTCCTTCACGCCCCTCAGGTGGGCTGTGCTTGTGACGGAGCGGTTCCTTCACGGCCCCGCCCGCTCAATAGAACGCGCCGCGGAGGCGTGGCGAGCGGGCCGTGACGGAACCGCTTCGTCACCAGCACAGCCCACCCGAGGGGCGTGACGGAGCGGTTCTGTCACCAGCGTGGGAGGGGTTAATGATATTATCCTGGGTAGGAACATGAGTGTTTTTATGTTCCCATGCTAAAGAAATACACTTTTTTAAACTTTGAAGCGACTTGTTCATGTTTTCTTTACATGATATCTGTCGCTTGATTTACATGCCAAACATGTTCATGGCTGAGCTGTGCACCTCTCTTAGAACCAAGCTAGACCGTTGTACCGGCTCTTGCTCGGCTCTTTTTTGGCTCACCCCCCTTTGCATGTAGAGACACTGTACCTACTTCTATCCATTCAGCCCTTTATCTTCTCCAGAGGGGTTTCGTATAGACACAAGAAATTCACAAAGGGCCCGAGATTCCGCCCCGAGTGCCGAGACTCCCCCCCGACTGCGGGCCTCCGCCACGAGTGCGTAGGCCTTTTGTGACTTAGGGCCATATGTAGGTAGCCAAATTGCGAACGCGAATGCAGAAATTCGCAGAATTTCAGCGTTTGGGATCGCAATTTGGGCAGTGTTCTATGTAGCACACAAAAACTCACGCAAAATAAGGAATCGCAAAATTTGCGATTCCACATTTTGCTAATTCATTTAAGGAATCCCAAATTGCAATTCCTTAAATGCAATGTAGGAAGCACCCAGGTTGTGCAATTTTGGCTTAAGGAATCGCAAATTACCACCAACTTCAGGTTCGTGGTAATTTGCGATTTCTTTGAAACATTAACTTTTTTGCATTTTTCAAAGTGCCATGTGGCCCACATACATGCCCTTAGAGCATGTATGTGTGCCACATGTGCACACGTTTATTTCAGGGGTGCAAAAGGGTGTCCTATTGCCACCCTTGCAACCTTGAAATTGCAGTCTCAATTTGCGATTCTCAAGAGACGCAAATTGAGAATGTCTTTCTATTCATTCCCATGGGCCTTCTAGCCCATAGGAATGATTGGGAAGGTATTCCTTATTAGCAAATCTCAATTTGCGATTCGCAAATAAGGAGTAGGTAGGATTCGCAAATTATTTAGCGAATCCTACCTACATTGCGTTTTGCGATTCTCTAATTGCGATTCCTTAAAAATCGCAATTAGAGAATAGCAAAACCCTAAGGGCCATATGTAGTTGCAATTCTCTAATTGAGATTCCCTAAAAATCGCAATTAGAGAATCGCTAAACACGTATTACCTATATATGGCCATTAGTCCCTGAGTGTTGATGCCCATTCATTTCATGGCTACTCTGCTGAGACTGCGTCAAGGTGAGAGCACAGCTCTGTGGCACTGTCCCTGTGTATCTTTTCTCTCCCTCCCTTGATGAAGGGATACTGCACTCCTAGATGGGAGAGAGCTCTCGCTGCTTGCATTGTCAGAGGCTTGGGCGCCTGTCCACGGAGCACCGCGCCGAGACGACAGGCTCGTCTCTCAGGTGCCACACGCCTGTTCTCCATAAGCAATTGTAACCGCGCTACACCACAGAAACGTTAATTAGCAACTGGTAATTAAAGCGAGGTGCCGAAGCATTAAGGCGCGCACCTGTAATGTGATTTATTGCCTAATGCGGCGTCTCGAGGCAGCAACAAAGAAGTCCGCTGGGAGGATGGCGCGAGCGGCGCGCGCGACGCAGGGGAGGGCCCGCGAGGATCAGGGGCCGCTCCCACGCGCCACTTCTCGCCTTGTTTAACGCTGTTTTAAAGTGATGCACGAGCAAGCGACTGGCACTGGTGATTTATTTAGTGTGCTAATCTGACACATATTGTAATTGAAATGTTAGCACGGGCCACCTTTACATACAGCTAGATTATTTTAACGTTCCACGTTTCAGATCTCGTTATGCAAATATCTATCCTGCTCCGTGAGGTGTTGTCAGCCCCCCCCCCCCCCCCCTGCCTCCCCCTCTGCCTCTGGAGCAGTGTGTGGGATGCAAGAAAGGACCAGTGCTGGGCGGGATGGGTGTTTATTCATCCTTCTTTGCTGAGCCAATGGTCTAAGGGCTCGTCCGCCCCAGAGCTACGGGAAAGGGTCACAGGTTCGTGTCACAGCACCCTGACAGTGGTGTAATGCAAAATGGCGGGGCTATGAGGGGCCCGAGTATCCCATATCTGACAGGTATTAAATTAGCTGGGCTGAATAGAGCTCCTTGAAGTGTTGAGGGATCCTTGAAGGTCTGAGGGCCCCTTGGAGGTTTGAGGGTCCCTTGAAGGGTTGAGGGCCCCTTGAAGGTCTGAGGGCCCCTTGGAGGTTTGAGGGTCCCTTGAAGGGTTGAGGGCCTCTTGAAGGTCCGAGGGCCCCTTGAAGGGTTGAGGGCCCCTTGAAGGTGCGAGGGCCCCTTGAAGGGTTGAGGGCCCCATGAAGGGTTGAGGGCCCCTTGAAGGGTTGAGGGCCCCTTGAAGGTGGAGGGCCCCTTGAAGGGTTGAGGGCCTCGTAAAGGGTTGAGAGCCCCTTGCAGGGTTGAGGGCCCCTTGAAGGGTTGAGGACCCCTTGAAGAGTTGCCTCCACCGTACGTCCAGGGGCTGTAGGCAGGGCTTTAAGTGGGCCTGGTCTCACCGGGTCTGTGCACCGGCAGTTTTTAAAAGGGGGCCTCGAAACGGGTCTCTATCGGGCTCTGTTTTGTGCCCTGGCACAGACGGTCTGTTTTTTCCCGGACTGCAATGACAGAAGGCACATCGATGTGCGCTGCTCACATTGTTCATTTCCCACTAGTGGAGATGTTATGGCATGACGTCAGGCCAGGTGAGTGTTGTAGGGGAAGCGAAATCCTTTAACCCCTCCGCCGTGGCCAGAATTCTGCGCCTGTGCGGCACATTCCGATCGCGGGCGTGGTCGTGACGGCTCCCGGCCGTCATCAGCACACGCCCACCGTAACTGATGACGACCGGGAGCCGTCATCAGCACCGAAGGGGCTGAAGAGAGTAATTTTCTCTCTGCTCTGGATTTCCCTTCTCTTTTTGAAACTCGGGAGCAGCAACCAATAGTCCTGACTTGTTGTAGGTATGATGTTACGTGTTGTATCATATTTGGATGCAGTGACAAATAGCACAATACAAGTCGGGTGGCACACTATGCTAAGCACATATTTTGAGCTTTAGTGTTTTAAGCCACGCCCATAATTTCCTTGGTCACGCCCCTTTGAGAGACCCTCTAGTTTTTTCATCTCACTTAACCCCTTAAGCGCTGCCGTCGGCCAACGGTCGTCACGAGCACTACCTCCCCAGTGCTGCGCACGACCGTTGGCCGACGGGCCAGCGCTCGTTATTCGAACGTTCAGCACTGGGTGCTGAACGTTCGACGCAGCTATGAGGTTAAAGCCCTGGCAGTAGGGTGTTGTGTTACGTACCTTCACCCTGATCTGAGCCAGCTATTACCTGACCACATATCATGCCTTTCAGATTAGCCCGCAAGGAAATTGGACTTTCACTTTCCCATTTCAAGGCTATAAACGCCATCACCCGATAAACTTACCTCACCATCACCGAGTGCATTCTGCATCATTATCTCATCGTACATTTAACAGATTAAAATAAGGAAATGCTTAATGTTCTGTACTGCCTATGGCTTTTCATATGTCATCACTCAAGACATTTCATTTGATATCATTGATGATGTCACTGATGAATTCACGGATGACAGCATCCAGAGGTACCAATACCCTGCATCTGGACACATGCTGCCTTAGTTAACAGGAGGAAAAGGCCCTGTGTCCAATCGTCTTTGGAGACCCACCCACACCTCTCATGACTCTTGTCTGTGCGCAGCGGGGGTTAGGCGCAGAGCCTCTCCTTTGGAATAGTTCTATAGCCAAGCCTCCACTGGCAGCTAGCTATTGGGGCAATGCTCCTACGCCTTTGCTGAGGAGCCGCCCCTGCAGCTCGCCCGCTGCATATGGCCTTCAACTGTTATCCACTTGCACACCGAATGCAATGCTCATGATGTCACCCTTACTGACACAGAGGCAATGACAAATGTTGTAAATCATCAGATAACATGACATATCACAATAACCGTACCACTTTGACAAGGATGAATATGAATGCAGTATCATTAATTGGTTTGATTTTCTGCTGTTGGATAATTGCATTGATTTTCTGCTGTTGGATAATTGTATTGGTTTTATGTGTTGTTATTTATTGGGATAAATATTGTTAGGTGATATGCAGTGCTTTGGTTTGATGTGCGTGCTATGGTTTGCAGAACTGTTATATGAGTTATCAATTGTGCTCCTAATCATTATTTTTATAAAGAGAAGGAAGGTGCACCAGAAAGAAGTCAGTAAGTTCCAAATATATCCAAAATAATATCCTTTATTGTAGCAGTAGTTTCAAATTGGACATCAGCCAACGCGTTTCGTTCCAAATGGAACTTCGTAAGGGCTGAAAAAGACACACAAATAAAGACACACTAAGTCACACTTAGAACAAAAATTGACATATAAACATACAAACAACATATATATCATATGTGATCAAGGCCCCATGTCTGGCGGCCGAAACGAGTCATTTGGACATTTGATGCACTAAATAATCTTCATTAAGCAACATATACATACATATATACTTGAAGATGAAGGATCACAAGAAAACAACAGCCAGGGCAAAAATCTGGATCCCAAAGGATACAATGAGTCACAAAGAAATAAAATATCCAAGAAAGAAGTGACTTCTTTCTTGGATATATATATATATATATATATATATATATATACTACTATTATAAAGAGAGAACTGTGTCCTTTGAGCCAGGTAAACTCAAAAAGTACACCACCAATCGCAACACCCAATACAGCGTTGGAAAGGGGGGGTCCAGTAGATGGACATAGGCTATAAAAAAAATAAAAATAAACGTTATTTAAAAAATAAACAGTAAAAAAAAGTAGTCCCTAAGAAGTAGCGCCGGCCGTGTGTGCTAACAACGTGCGTGCTGACATCATCGGAGGACAGGAACGCGAGGAGGAGCGGACAACAGCGCGGGGAGGAGTGGAAAACTTAGCCAGACTGGAGGGAATGAGGTACGTGGACCGCGGGGAAGAGCGGTGAAGTAAGGCGGACTGGAGCGGAATGGAGGACAACAGCGCATGGAGGAACGGAGAACGTAGCAAGACTGCAGCGCCATGAGGTATGTGAAACGCGGGGAGGAGCGGTGACGTACGCGGGGAGGAGCAGTAAGTGAGGCGGAATGGAGCGGGATAGCGGACTGCAGCGGGGCGTGTAGACTGGCTTGGTGTAGTGGGTGCGGTGAAGTGAGGCGGACTGGAGCGGGATAGCAAAATTAATTATAGGTTTTAAAATGGCTTTCACATTTGGGGCAGACATTTAAGTGAGAGTAGTGGGGGGCGGTGAAGTGAGGCGGACTGGAGCGGGGGCCTGGGTTTGTGCGACTGGGAGCAAGCGCTGAGGTATGGTGCACGCGAGCCTGAAATGCCGCCCCCAGCCCCCTTCTGCCCCGGGCAATGCTGGGGCGGGCTGCTAGTATATATATATATATATAAATGTATAAATAGACCAAACACATGATTAAATAACATTCATAGAACAGCATAACCAAAAAAATATAAGTTTCTATGTGCAGGACATAACAACGTTATGTATGTCCACACAGATGTTATAAGAATGCATCTATATAAAAGGTACCATTAAAAAGTTACACACAAGTCTAAGTCATAATGATCTAGCACAATACACAACAATTGGACATCCCGAATATACAAGGCAAGATTATGTACATTAGAGTATGTGCTCTTTTTGGTTTTAAATCGTAAGCATAACTGCTCTCTAACTGCGTTTTTGTAGGTGTGCTTCTCAGTTTTTTGGAAACATATGATTAACTGTTATAATTGATACTAACCAAAACTTCACTTTAACTTTATGAATTTCAAACAACCGGGGGTTCATTGAGAGCAGTCCCTCATGGATAGCCATCCTCAGCTGCGCATGGCCTTTAGCTGTGCACAGTAAGGGCTTGGCCTCAAGGCCTGGCCTCCTGTAAGGCCCTGTGCCCATTACTATGCAGCGGTCAACACCCACAGTGCCGGGACACCTTCGGGTAATAGGCGCGCTTTATAAAAGTTATTAACATAACATAACATAACATAACACATCCTTTGGCCGTGGGCAGCAAGGGTTGGCCAGAGGGCATATCCTCCAGTCTGGCCATACGCTCAACACTATGTGGAAAGACACTCTTTACTGTGCATGCTTGAAGGCCGTGTGGCGTGGGATCAGTCACACAGCTTGGCCTCATGGCCCTGCGTGCTTCTCTCCACAGGTGGCCAACCACTGCAGCGGACGACCTTCAGACGTGTGCAGAGGGGTTGGCCGAAGGCTCTAGCCTCTGGAGATCCTCTTGACCCAACTCATTTAGGGGAGCCTACATCCACAGCATGTGGCCTTCAGAAATATACCATGGGGTGAGCCACAGGGCCTGGTCTAGCCATTTACTGTGCCCAGCACTTCATGGGTGACTGACCATAATGTGCATTGCCATGTGCAGTGGTGGTGCCCACAGGACCTCACCTCTATGCCTTTGTCTGTGTGGTTTGTGGTTTCTGGCCAGGCCCTGTGACCAACACTTTACTGTTACGGAATCTCCATTGTGCCTGGCCATGGGGCATGTGCAGTGCAGAGTGGGCGATAGACCAGCTGACCAGCCCATATCCTTCAGCTGTACACAGAGGGAGTTAGCTGCAGGGAATGCACCTCACCCTCTGTGAGTGGCCAAGCCCAGCTGAACACAGCCTTTAGCCATGCGCAACAAGGGGTTGGCTGCAGGTTCTGGCTTAAATTCAGTCTCCCTGCTTCTAACCCTATGTGGATGGTCAATGCACGTAGATCGCTGACTTTGGCTGTGCACAGTGGGGATTTTCCATAGGTCCTGGTCTCCAGTCATGCCATGCGCCCAACCCACCACAGGCCATCAATCATTGCTGCTCACAGCCCTTGGTCATGTACAGGGGGTTGGCTACAGGGCCTTCCTTTAGACATCCACTGCATCCAACTCTCTGCGGAAGTCCAACTGCGGCAGCGCTTGGCTTTCAGCCATGTGTGGCAGGGGCTTGTTGTAGTACTTGCATAGCGGCCACGTCCTGCTCTCGCTTGACATATGCAGCCAACCTCCACATGTGGCTATTGGCTAAGCACAACATTAGTGCTCTAAATACTTAATTTTTTTCAGGATTCATGCATCCTATGCTGTATTTACAAATCCAGCATATGATTCACAAGTCCTGTAATAAAAATAATTTAAAAATGTTTTATTTTCATACCGGCGGTCCCCATGGGCCTCCGCCCATATTGACCCGGGGACAAGGTAGATTCTCCCTGCCCCCTTATGCCTTTTTTTTCCCTCCAAAACTGTACTCAGTGCACCATGTTGGGTAATGGCTGCCACAACCAAAACGTTTCTGTGACAGCCAGCCATTCAGAACACAGCAGACTCACACATCCAGAGCTGTATTCTCAAATTTACAATGCACAAATGGAGAAAAACCTCCCAAGTCTAGTGGGGTGTTTTTATTTTTTTTAATTGATTTACAAATCCTCTGTTGATTTGTGAATCCCTAAAGGATCTGTTGAAACATGTAACCTCTTCATGCCCAACCCCAAAATTTAAATGCTAAATTCTTATAAATTTCTGAACAGATTTACACCAATAAAAAATACAACAATCCTAGATAGAAGTTCTACTTTTGTGCCAAATTTACATTAATTCCAGTTAGTAGTTGTATTTTTTTCCGTACTGAAGAGCAAAGAACCAAGTGGGAATTAAAATAGGAAATGGCACTTTTGGGACCTCTGTTTTTTCGTGGCCCCGCTTGACAGACCTGCATGAAACTTGCCATAAAGAACCACAATAAATGTACTTATTTGTAAAGTCTGTTGCAGATTCAATAAAAGGTGCCTAAGTTAGTAATTAAAAAAAAAGCCTTCCACCAGAACTCTGACCTAAAAAGAAATACACTGATGCTACTGACGAAGGCGTAATATGTTTGCACTATTTTCATTGCTCATAAATATGAAACTAAATAAACACATACACAACACATACACACAAATTACATGCAACACACAGTTAAATCTGGCCTGGCCAAAAGCAATGCATTTCAAGAAATCAATATGAATATCCAAATACACTGAACACCACAATGGAGCATATCTTTTTTAAATTTGCTCATTAGAACTTTGCACCATTGTCTGTGATTGCATAACTGAAAAGACTCATACACACATAAATGCACACCTGACTCATAACATTAAGTACATCTCTCCATGCATAAAAAACTCCTCAGTGGAACAAAGTGAGACTAAAATTGCTAATAATAACTTCGATTTTTGCAAAATATTAAATATATAGACACACACAATCTCACAATGCTTTTGCTCTCCGTGATTACAAATTTACTTACACATTCAAGAAGTATCTCTTTGCAGAAAAGGTTTTTAATGAATCAATGTTGTGGCTCTTCTACAATGTCTATAGATCAAACACAGGGTGGACACATAAGTTACTCGTGGATAGTGTGGGCTAATCACACACCTTGGCTGGCTACATTTTTTTATTTTATCTCAGACACCGAACAGATATTCTAAGATATAGAATCTTACATTGCATCAACCAATCTGCACATTTTGCCGTGTTTACCAGCAATGGCTAAACAACTCACTCAAAAAAATGAAACACATTTTGGCCCTTATTACAATGTCGGACATTGCTGCGGATGGGGACCTAACTGACCTCAGGTCGGCAGTTCCGAAACCGCAATTAGGATGCGACCGCACATGATGCAGTCAAAAACGTTAACTTTTTAATGGGAGCTTGTGTGGCGGGCCGAAACCGCCCACAGCATAGGCTCCCATTGAAAAGTTAAAGTTTTTACACATCCCTGTACCGTGTGGCTGCCACACAGTGCAGGGATGTGCCCCCCAGGGACACATGCGGAGGACCAGCGGGGAAGGGGTCCCTGCTAGGGGCCCCTAAAGACACTTTCCAACAGCAGTTCTATGTCGGAAAGGCTGATATGGAACTGCTGTCAGAAAGTGCCATCATAATCCCAACGGCCCGAAGCACAGTCCTAAAGGGATTATGAGGCCTTTCCGACTGGGCAACGGGCTCCCTGAGCCCATTGAAACCATGTCAGATTCCCCAGCCAGTTAACCCCTTCCATGCTGATGACGAGCTCAGCTCGTCATCAGCATTACCTACCCTGTGCGGATGACAAGGTGAACTCGTCACTCAACATGTTGATTTTGAAATTCCAGCGCACAGCGGGAAAACCGCTAGCGTGGAAGTGGTTAAACTCCGACCACCATCATTGTAATTCGGTGGTTGGAGTTTAAACCTACAATGTCGGTCGGAGAGCCTCCGACCAGCGGTCGGAGACTTTCCGACCGACATTGTAATTAGGCCCTTTGAGATTAATTAACACACAAAAAACAAGTTGATGTTCGCAAATAATGAAAAACATTTCCAATCTTATGCTGAAAAATTAACCTAATAATTTACCTATTTAGTGGTCAAGAAGAACTTTTGGGAGCTAACTGATCAGGCAAAATCCATAATGCAACAAGAGGTTTTGAAAATGTCTCACTCACTCACTGTCACTGCCCATGAAATTCAAAGATGATGTTAGAAGGTAATATTACCAAATGGCTTAAAAGCGTATTAAATACTTAAAAAAAATAGACATTTTGTATGTGATTGAGGTTCATTAAGATGACATATATATATATTTTTACGGTCCATTCAATATATATATAGATGATATAACACCACCTGAGTGGTGTATGGAGAGATGTTAGTGAAGGCCATTAATTAGCATCAGTAAAATGGTCCATCTTTGGGACACTAATCTGTATTGTCATACTTTATACGACCATGGCAAATAGTGCTAAATTGTTTATCTCTAAGCTATGTTGCTAAGCCAGGAAACCTTTGCGCCTGGTACACCCAAGATTTGGCTTAAAGTGTGCAGTGAAGGAACCGCTTTTGAAGTTGGGCAATGTATGAAAAAATAAAGTATATTAGGATGCAAAGCAGGAAAAAAGGCAAGATCTTCCTCCATTACAAAACAAAGGCGCAACCAAGGAAATCCAAGACCATTACTTTCTTTGCAAAGTAATTAATTTTAGAGCCTTCATCTTGGAATAAACTACCTTCTGAGCTTCTGATCATCACAGGCACTTCTCAGTAGAAAGAAACTGAAGACATGGCTCTTTAACCAGGATTGACTGTTTAGGCCTTCGATGTAGTGACGGAGGAGGAGCAGAGCACCAGGACCTCTCTGGAGTAACAGTGTGCTTTACAAGGGCCCTTTTATTCATTCTTTCATTATATTGGGTTGGAGCTGAATGGGCACATTCTGTACTGTTGGAAGCACTGCCCCCCATTTCATACTATGAAATACATACCATTGCAAGTTAACTCCAGCACAACCCAAATCCAACATTAATTTGTGCTCAGCAGCTTCCTGCGCTGCCCAATACTCCAAAAGTTTTCTCATATGCAGCCGTGGTAAGTCAACCTCACAGTTCCAGCAAGAAATGAAAATTATTTAAAATAAATGCCAACTTAAAAGATAAGTGCTGCAGCAACAAGTGATGGATGGAATCCTGAATGCAACAAACATTCACCCCCAGTCAAGAGATCTGGGTTAAATTTATCTTTCTTTTGCTCACTACGCCACCCCAGTTTGTACCCAGCCATATGCATATCAGCCGACCCTGCTCCTCATGGGAACAGACCAACCCGATCTAACAAGCCAGTCCTCCCAGGACCGGAAATAAGCATCCTGGGACCAGTTTTGGGGTGAAAGATAAAACACCCATTAGTAAAAGTAGTAAGCACTGGTTGGTTAAAACCTGTTTCACCCACCCAGTAAAAAATATATCACATTACTGAACATGTTACTTTCTTAGTCGGTACAGTTTGTTTCTAAAGGGGACTTATAGTCATGTGTAGGGTGACACATTTGCAGGGTTCCCAAATAGAAAATTATATTTGTCACCTACTTTTTCAAAATGCAACTTCTTTTATTGGCTAGTGTTTCCACACAATAGATATTCTTTAAACATGTTAATTAATTCTTAAATATGGCACTAACAGTTAAGTTAAAAAACATCCCCCAATGTATTACATATGCTCTGGTAGTGGCTGTTACGGGGAAGTAGTGGTGGGTTTAAACAAAGAAATAAAGAAAAAAAAATTGTAACTTACCTCCCAGCGACCAGTTCTCCTCCTTCCTTCGGTCCATGACGTAGCAAACAGGAAGCACCCAGGCTCCCAGACTCCCCTAGCCAATCACGATGCTGCTATCACCAGCATGACAGAAGTGTTGTGATTGGTCTAAGCGCTGTGATTCGGTGCTCAGACCGGGGCTTTGAGGCTGTGCATGTTCTCTACCCAGGCTGTACAGTTCAGTCGGTGGAGAACATGCTTGGTGCACATGATGGTTTGGTTAGCCCGAGACGGCTGGTCGAACCGTCATGCACACTCAGAAAGTGCCACCCACTCTTCTCCCTGCAATGTGGGCAGCCCAGCCCCTCGCCCCACACTTACAGAGCCATTAGCAAAAAATAAATTGACAATACCATGGTCTTATTATCATTTTATTTTTCCTTTGGGGCAACGCTCCTCCGCCTTAGGGCTAACATGCTCTGTTATCATATTTAACACCTTCCAAAGAGTAAATAGGAAACATTAGAAACAATGAAAATTCGTTTAATTTACAAATATATGTGAAAACCAAAGAGAAAACCAAGTCCCTGCATCTTCCAATGGCAGCTGTAACATTTTTCCTTATGTTTCGGCCAACCAATCATATGATTCCAATTTTGTGGGTCTGCAAACCCAAAATGGCGAACAAGAGAGAACGCTCACTCGACCATTCAGATGTGAACATCAAATACATTTATCAATCTGCAAAGGTCTGCCAAATTGGGTTTGCAGATATCCCTGTCTTCATGGTTGAAATATTTCTATAATTTAACCACTACATGGCCAGCAAATGACAATCTAATCACTAATTTCTCAGAAAATACTGAATAGATGTGCAGCAAACCAAGCAAAGGCTTTTCTGCTTTTATACCAAGTATTCTGTAATTCTGTTCAACTGTATTTTCTGTATCAAAGAACAAATAAGTTGTGAGTTGAAATTGGATATGTCACTTTTAGAAGCCCCACAGCCATTACTAGCACCTGCTCAGTAGATCTGCTCAAAATTTGTCATGAAAAACCCAAAGTGGAGGTATGTTTTGGGGGAAAGTCTTGTGTGTATTTGTTAAAGGGCATCAATGTTTTCAGCAAAGACCCATTTAAGACCACAGTATACATTACCCTTTATGTATTTTTTATAATACATATTCATATCGGAGAAGTTCACTTCAAATTATTATTTTTGACTAGGGAAATGTTTATTGCAAACAATAAGTGAAACCCTTGACTCTATTGTTTGATTCTCTGTAGAAACAATATGAGAAAATACATAAGAATGTAGAATGTTACAAAATGCATTGTGAGAAATGGAGTTGGTGGCTGAGGGGGTAAAATGCTTCTCAACCAACAGCCACAATCCTTGTCCAAGTGAATCCCAAAAAGTCCTTAATTTAAGCTATGCTCAACCTTCTGGTAGCTTGGCACAAAAGCAGTCAGGCTTATCTTAGAGGCAATGTTTATAGTATTTATGCAGCACTTAAACAGTAATCAAGTGAAAACACAACACAAGAAAATCCCATATCAATAAAAGAAATAGAGTACATTTTAATAAACTATTTGACACCAACCAACAGAAATCCAATCAGTAGAACCAGAGTTGTGAACTTTTAAAGTTAACATTCAAAAATAGCTCCTAATAGATCAAAGCGACAAGTGCAAACATCTAGTCGCATGAGACTGGTGCAAAATCAACAGTTATGACTGAACACAGTGGAGCCCAGTTCGGATTCATGAAGTGGATTGGGGCTGGTTTCCACTTACCTTCAGACTAAGAAGAGATCTTGAAGAAACATGTCTAGGAAGTTAAAGTTCAGCGGGGCAGATAGCCAGTGGTTTCAGCAGGGGAGGCACCATCATCAGGGAGCTGCTGAATGAAGTTGTGGTGAAGAGTTTTACGTTCGGACTTAGTCTCTTTTATGGAAGTCAAAAGTCTCTAATGGAATACAGCTTCAGGCTGCAGCTGGCAATGGTGCCACGGGGCCGGACACCCCTTCTGCAAGGAGGCGCCGAACAGGCTTTGCTTCTGTGAGTAGTATTTAGCTGGAGCAGCTGCAAAGTAAGGCCGAGAGTCAAGGCACCTTTGGTGGATCAGCGAGCATGCAGGTGCATGCCTCTTGTCAGTTCTCAGAGCACATGTTGTCAGAAAATGTTCTAAGTCCCAGGTTGTAGATTTGGGCTATCTTGGCAGCTTTAGCACCACTACCAAGAGTCCAGGACTGGAGAGGCGCCACTTGGAGAGTCAGGACTTATGGTGGGTCCAGGTTCAGGTCCAAGATGTTTGGATCCTTTAAAGTCCGTGAAGCTCAGATCAGGAGGCCAGTCAACTAGCTCTTGGGGTCAATCTGGAAGAATTGGGTTCAAGCAAGAAAGCAGGTAAAAAAAAAGCAGGGCAGTCTCTGAGGGCTTGAGGCAGTCTTCAGGCAGCAGGACAGTCCTATTGGTGCTGCACAGCAGTCCTTTGAAGTACACAACAGGCCATAGGCAGTAGGGAGGTCCTCTGAGAGTCCTTCCACGGCTTGAGAAATGAACTGAAGAGTGGGTATTACAGTTCTAATTTTATACCTGGTGCCAACTTTGAAATGGAAACATTTCTGGAGTTTTCTCCCACAGATGTTTCTGTAATTTCTTGCCTCCTTGCCCTTGTCCCAGGCTGTCTGTAGTCAATATATGCTAGTGTGAAATGTTTTGTGTGTGAGCTGAGGCAGTCTCTCTGAAGTGCAAGTGGGGCTGTGTGCAACACCTCCCCCTCATCCTTCTAGGATAGCCTATCCGCCCAACATCTAATCCCTCTGTTGTATTACTGTCTTGGAGAAATACACAAAGGTCCACTGCCAACTATTCACAGTCATGTGAACAAGCAAACAGGCACCAAATGTTTAGGGCAACAAAATGCCAAGTTTCTAAAAGTTGCATTTTCAGAGTTGTGACTGGAAAATCCAATTTTACCATTAAAGGGAGTTTTACATTACAATTCCTTAGACATCAAACTTAACATTTCCACCTGCCCCCAAACAAAATGTATCATTTAATAAATGTAGTAAGGTAAATGTATTTGGGAGTTTTTCACTACCAGGAAATGTAAAACTTAAAAGTACATGTCTGTACACTTCACCCTGCCCCATGGGCTATGTAGGGTATACCTTAGGGGTGACATATGTATTAAAAACAGAGTTTTAGGGCTGGCAAATGGTTTAATTTGTCAGTTTCAAACTGCACATAGGGTGCAATGGCAGGCCTAAGACGTGTTCAAAAAGGCTACTTAAGGAAGCAGGGGGCGTGGCTAGCAGCCGATTGGAATGGCTGCCTAGTTGAGGAGCTCCGTGTTTACCGCAACCCCATCAATCGATCCTAACCACTTATCCAACATTTCTGCTCCCCTGGAGACAGGCCCCGGGAGAGGAGACCAAGAGGCACCATACGCCGCAACCCCGGTGCGGATCCAGCACCAAGAGCAGGTTAAAGAGGCGAGTGCCCGGCTGCGGCCTCTCGACATCTTGGCTGCGCCGGGCTTGCCTGCAAGTCTGCCCGGCCGGAAGTGTGCAATCATTGGGGACGCTGGCCGGAAGCTACCGCAGAGAGGACACAATCCTTGCCCGAGGGACCGACACGGGCCCGTATTAACAGTCGCGCCTGCTGCCTGCCACAGCGCCCATATATTGCATTACCGCCGCCGCCCCCCCCCCGCGCAGGCTTCGCGAAGAGCGGGGGGGAAGTGTGAGGAGCCCCAGCGGCGGCACCATAACGGACCACTTCTGAGACGGGTGAGTCCAGCTTTGCTTAATCGCATCAACACCCACATCAACACCCACAATCGCTCCCCCCCCCCTGTGGGACCGGCGGGCGGAAGACGATATCCTCTGTGGCTCCGGCACCAAAGACTGTAATGAAAGTGAAATACCCGGTTGCGGCCTAGCACCATAGTAGCCACACCGGGATCGCCTGATTGGCATCCCGCCAGGAAGCACATAGACGCCAGTGGCGCTGGCCGGCAATTCCTGAACTGGGGACACGTAAGTGAATGTACTCCAGACACTGCTGACCAGCCACCCACCCCGCTGCATTCATACAGGGGGGAGAAAAGACACTGTACTATACTTTCGGAGCAGTGCCTACCAATCTACACTCCACGCTTGCTACCGGACCGCCTCACAACGCTATTGACACCCCCCCCCCGGCCCTCTTGGAACACCAGCTGTGCAGTGGAGCACCTCGACCGGTGTGGCGCAGGGGCCGGAGAGTCACAATACGCTAAGCCCGGTGAAGCGCCTGTGCCACGAGTTTGGCAACACTCCTGAATCTCCACGGACGATACACATTGACATCTAACCTCGAGGGCCATATGCGGACACTCCAATATCTAGACGTGGAATAAGTGGGGCCCACCACCTCAGGACAGGCGGCCATTTTGTGCCCAGTGCATAAATAGGTCTCCCCTCCGCACCAGGACACCACACGTGCGTACCTGAGTCCCAGGGGACCAAGACTATATCGCTGATTTCTTGAGAGGAAAGCACCCACAATGGTACTGCTTCAGGAGACGCACCTGATGGGAACGGCCTGTAAGGCTCTGAACCGTTGGGGGTTCAAAATGGTCACACATGCTGAATTCTCCTCTGGCTCCCGCGGGGTAGGTATCCTCGTTTCAAAAAGTGCCCCCCTGCTGATTAAACAGACATGGACTGACGATCAGGGGCGATTCGCCGCGGTCAGTCGTCAATGGGAGGGGCGACCCTACAACATACTGTCGGTATACATCCCCCCAGCGTTACATCAAGGGGACTTTCAAGACCTTGGGAAACTGCTACTTGAATTCCCGGAGGGGGAATTAATCATTGGAGGTGACTTTAATGCAGTACTGAACCCAGCTATGGACCGACAGCCTCCTCGAGAGGCTACCAGATCCAACCAACTGTTTAAAGATTTCCTCGACGCACTAGGGCTGGTGGACATGTGGAGACTTAAACATCCGAATGACCGCCACTACACGTTTCACTCGGGAGCCCATAATAGTCTCTCCCGGATAGACTATTTACTGACACTGGCGATCCCCCCTGAAAAGATAACAACCTTAGAACACCTGCCACGGGGAATATTAGACCACTCCCCAGTCCTCCTCACTTACACAGTACACCCCACTAGATGACAAAGGATTTATCCGATCTATCCTGGTTATTTGAAAAATCACACAATTGCAAAGGCATTGAAAGCCTCCACCACGCACTACTTTGACGAAAATTTAGATTCCGTGGCCTCTCCATCAATCCTCTGGGAGGCATACAAGACAGTGGTCAGAGGACAAGCTATATCCTCTATCACTAAACACAAAAAAGAACAGAGGGCAACCATAGATTAGCTAGAAACAGCGGTCCAGACCGCAGAATTAGCACATGCCGCAAACCCTATGGAGGACACTGCGCAGACACTTGCACTAGCATCCCAAGAATATAGGGCCTATGCAGAGGATATGACAAAAACGAGATTAACTGACACATTACATAGGGTCTACGAATTAGGCGACAAAACCGGGAAAATGCTCGCATGGCTTGAAAGAAAGGAACGGGCGAGTAGATGGATAGCCGCATTAGCGCTCCCAGATGGTACGCTCACAACTTCTCCCCCAAGAATAGTAGAGGATTTGGCTTCCTATTATGAAACTGTGTATGCGGCACGGGAGGGGGTGACGGAAGATGACTGCATGCATTTCCTCCACAACATACCTCTTACCACACTTTCACAAGAGGATGCACAGACGCTAGAGGGTGACTTAACGGGTGAGGAATTGGGGAAGGCCATAGCAGCCTTGCACACTGGCAAGGCAATGGGACCCAACTGCCTACCCGTGGAACTATACAAGACAATGGCTCAACAGATTACTCAACATATGCTTCCCATGTATAATGACTGTTTGGAAAGGGGCAGTCTCTCGCAGGACCAACGGCTGGCCACTATTGTCACGATACATAAGCCAAGTAAACCTCCCGACCGAACGTCTTCATACCGGCCGATCTCACTAATGAATGCGGATGCAAAGGTCTTAGCAAAGCTCCTGGCCTTGTGTTTGCAGCCTTACCTCACAACATTGGTCCACTCGGACCAATCGGGTTTTATGCCCGGACGAAACACCTCACTTAATCTACGGCGACTTAACGGAATACTACACCACATCCCCATGTTGCAGGAAGATGCAGCCATTCTATCACTAGACGCAACAATGACATTCGACCTTGTGGAATGGCCATTCCTTTTCGCGGTACTCAGAAAAATGGGCTTTGGTCCTAAATTTTGTGGTTGGGTTAGACTCCTGTATACAGCGCCCCTGGCACAAGTGATTGCTAATGGACACACATCGCGTACATTCACACTAGGTCGGGGTACTCGGCAGGGATGCCCTTTATCCCCACTTCTATTCGCCCTTGTACTTGAGCCACTGTCAGTAAAAATCCGTATGGATCCAATGATCCGAGGGATCTCGTGGGAAGCGGGAGGGGAGGATCGCATCTCCCTTTACGCTGATGACGTTTTATTATATTTAATGTCCCCCACCTCATCCCTAGCGGCCCTGATGGCCATACTTAAGATATACGGAGAAGTGTCAGGGTACTCAATTAACTGGGCTAAATCGCTCCTGTATATACTACGCGGTCAGATGCCAACGCTACCCCCTGATTGCGTCCTACAAACTGTGACCAGAGGGTTTAAATACCTGGGAATATACGTTACTCCACAGGAACCGGTATTCATAGAAGAAAACCTACTAAAACCCCTACAGAGGTTGAAATCAGATGTGGCGCACTGGCGATCCCTCCCGTTGACACTGCTGGGAAGGGCTGCCCTGTTCAAAATGCTTGCACTCCCTAGATTCCTCCATGCATTACAAAACACCCCGTTTCCAGTCCCTCTCACATATTTTAGATCAATTGATGCAGAGGTCCCTGCACTCTTATGGGATGGTAAACCAGCCCGTATAGCGCACTCCAAATTGATACGTAGCTGGTACGACGGGGGGATCGCCCTGCCAAGCATCAAACTATACTACTGGGCTGCACAGCTAATGGTAGTCAATCAATGGCTCCACGCTCCACAACAAGATCCAGCTTTCACCCTGGATCGGACTGTCCTTCCCCCAGACAAACTTATGAGGGCTCTTTATACTAATAAACGACGACACGCTCTCACAGGCCCCACGGCTCACACAGTTAAGATCTGGCACACGGCACAGAGGGCCCTTGGGTGGGAGGGAGTACTTACGTTAGCCACACCGCTCTGGGACACGCGACGACTCTGCACCTTGGCGAACACTAAAGGTTTCAGGCAATGGGACCTAATTGGTATCTCCAAAATAGGTGACTTATGGATACGGGGTGAGATCATTACATTCCCAGCCCTGCAGGAGAAGTACGGTATGGGAGAAACTGAACGTTACCGGTATGTACAAATCAAACATGCCCTGCAAGGGGCCATCCCACCGGGTATGGCTCTAGCCGAATCCTCTCCCCTGGAGGATAGACTCCTCACTGACCACCTAGATAAAAAAGCGATCTCCCTCACATACCAAAAGCTCATTAACAACCTCCTGGACCCCACGGTAGTTCTTCGCAGTCGGTGGGAGGTGGATATAGGGGATATAGCTGACGAAGAATGGTTGTATGAACTGTCATCGGCAAGAGAAGCTTCCATACCGTCACGACTGAAACTTGTACAATTAAAAATACTACACAGAATATACTACTCACGCACTCTCCTGCACAAGCTTGGGCGCATCCCAGAACCTACTTGCCTGCGAGGATGTGGAGCTCCTGGCACTTTCTTTCACATACTATGGGAATGTCCCAGAATACAATCATATTGGGAGGAAGTTTTATTTGAAATATCTGAGGCAAGTGGGGTAGAACTGCAGAGCGAACCTAGGTGTTGTTTATTAAATATTTGGTCACCTACTGATATGAACCGAGGGTTGCAGACATGGGCGACACTGGGTTTAGCCCTTGCAAAGCGGAATATTGCTAGGAGATGGGGATCCGGATTGAAACCCTCATGTACGCGTTGGAGCAATGATATGGACTCAGCTATGGTAGCAGAAAGGGCAGTATATATGCATAGGGGATGTCCCAAAAAATGGTCCAGAATTTGGGGAAAATGGAACGAATATCGAGGAAACTTGTGTGAGCCACCGCAAGAATTGACAGAACCTGAAGCTAGTCCATAGTGGGGGCACACTGGGAATATTGTCGTAATAATGATTGTCTAGCTCCGTTCAGAGCATAGCGGAAAGTTTATTATAAATATGTGTGCTGGTGGGTGAGGAGAGGGTGGGCTATGGACCAGATGTAGATTGTAGTGCACTCAGGGGGGAGAGGAATTTCTGAACACAACTAAATGCATGCTAGGAAATGTGAGTTACAGTGGAATGACCAATAATAATCGATCGATAGCTTGTGATGGGAAATGGTAAAAGAAAGTATTGTATGTCTCTAAAATCTGAATCGCAAATTGCTTGTACTGTGTAACCTAATGCAAAACAAAATTAGTCTGACGCAATTCAACAAGTTTGTTTGTTTAGAAAAAGGAAAATCACGGACCTATCCAGATCTCTACTCATACTGTGAATTGTATACCCACATTGTTACTGAACGCCGCCGTACCCCTGGGATATCGGCACAAAGGCTGTGTTATCCTAATATTACAAAATGTTCATGACTAAATCGCGGCCGGCCCAAGGGGTTGTAGGCTGGAAGCTGTGTATACTATTAGAGGTACAATAAAGGTTCAAAAAAAAAAAAAAGCCTACTTAAATGGTTAGCACAATGAGTGCTGCAGGCCCACTGGTACCATTCAATTTACCAGCCCTATGTAGATGGCATACCATTTTAATAGGGACTTATAAGTAAATTAAATATGCCAATTTGGTGTAAGCCAATTTTACCATGTTTTAGGGCGTGAGCACCAGCGCTTTAGCATTGGTTAGCAGTGGTAAAGCACATAGAGTACTAAAGCTAACAAAAACAAATTTACCAAAACAGAAGGGGTGGAGGCAACAAGTTTGGGGGTGACCCTAGACGCCAAGTCCAACGTACATGCTTTGCTTAGTTAAAAATACATTTTGTATGGTGAACAGAGAGTTTGTGGAAGCTGTTCTCTGCAAGGTTCAGCTTAACAATGGGCTCTCTTGAGCTGGTTTCATGGGCTGCATGTAGAATTAACAATGGATAAAGGGATCATTCTACACAGTGGTTTCGACCTACCATTTTGACATCGCTTTTCAGCTAAATATAGAAAATATATCCCTGAGAAATATAGGTTTTTATACCTCTGTTTTAGACTAATGAAAGCAATCAGATGTGTACAACACAGAGGTATATAACAGGTGTGGGTAGATAGGCTCACAAATTGCTGCTGTCCAGGTAAAGGGTAAGGGGTTTCGGAGCACAGATTACATTTAATTTGGTTGCTGGTGACTTCCCCTCGACTAGTTAAAGTCTGTTGTTTGTGTCATTTTATTATCATTTGAATCCACCTTGTGCAAGTGCACTAATGCCGCAGTCCCACCTTGCTTTATAGAGTATTAAACCATGTGAATATTTACATGAAAATGGTGTGGATCCTGAATATTGTGGGCCCCATTAGGATAGCGGGCGGAAAACCACCCCGCCCGCCATGGATGCGGGAAACAACCGCCCGCCATGGAGGCGGTGCAACCGGCAGACAAATTAGGATCGACCGCCACTAGAGACCGACCGCGGCGGTAGCGGTGAAAATGAAACCGCCCGACGTGTGCGGTGATGACAAAACTCCGACCGCGGCGGTCGGAAAAGCAGCTGGAAATACAACACCGCCCACAGGGAAAGCGGAGACACCGCACAGGAAATTACGATATCCCCGAGGGTGGCGCGGGCGGACCGGCAGGCACCGACCGCCGCGGTCGAAGGCAGGATTGCATGGGAGAAATGACGGACAAGCACCAGCAAAGTCACCGCAGCGGACGAACACGAAATCCATCGCGGTCGATGTCAAAGCACCGCAGCGATGCTAAATACTGCATAAACAAAGTAGCCCAGCCACAAATACATACAACACACACACACAGATACAGAAATGGCAAAGAAATACACAATACTACATAACCACACCCACTACACACCTGACAACCACTATCCAATTGGACACACCCACACAGCTGAGTACAAATCCACACCCTCCACTTACCACAATCCTTTGCATCTTCCCAGAACAGAAGGCCACACACCACATCTGAGAGAGGCAAAATCGCACACAACACCCACCACCACCATCAACACCACCATCACACCATCACAATCAAACCCCCAGCACAGAACACACCTCATCACCACACCCTTGCACCCACACACCCCTGCACCCACAAACACCTCAACACCCCCACACCATGACCTCACAAAAAATGCCCAAATTCACAGAGAGTGAGTTGACAGTCATGGTCAACGAGATTGTGAGAGTAGAACCACAACTATTTGGGAACCTAGTCCAACAGACACCATTAGCCACCAGGACACAAATGTGGGAAAGGATTGTCCAAAGGGTGAATGCAGTTGGGGCCACCCCAAGATCCAAGAAGGAGATCATGAAGCGGTGGCATGATCTCAAGAGGGTTGTCAAGGAGAAGAGGAGCAAGAACTGGACTCTGGCAAACGTGACTGGCAGTGGCCCTCCCGTCCCACTGAAGACATTCACACCATGGGAGGAGAAGGTGCTTGCTATCCTGCTACCTGAGAGTTACACAGGAGTAGCCGGGGGAGCGGAGGCTGGTAAGTACAGACAACCACATTGACTTTTACCTCCTTGCAATACCCAACCACCAATACACTGTCCATCCCTAAACAAGATGTAGCCAGCCATTCTGCTGAGGAGGCCTGTATGGGGCCGGAATGTCAGTACAACAACTCCCACCATAGCCCCTGTCCCACAGCCCAGCATCATGGAGGCCTGCCCCACCCAGGAGAAAGTGTCAGCCATTGCACAGTTTAACAAACAAACTTACAGGTAGGTAGCCATCTTCACTTGGAGGGTGTTTGTGGGGGTGAGGCCTGTACCACTACTCCCAGCATGCCCCCTGTCCCACAGCCCAGCAGCATGGAGGCTACCCCCACCCAGGAGCAAGTGTCAGCCATTGCACAGTTTAACAAACAAACTTACAGGTAGGTAGCCATCTTCACTTGGAGGGTGTTTGTGGGGGTGAGGCCTGTACCACTACTCCCAGCATGCCCCCTGTCCCACAGCCCAGCAGCATGGAGGCTACCCCCACCCAGGAGCAAGTGTCAGCCATTGCACAGTTTAACAAACAAACTTACAGGTAGGTAGCCATCTTCACTTGGAGGGTGTTTGTGGGGGTGAGGCCTGTACCACTACTCCCAGCATGCCCCCTGTCCCACAGCCCAGCAGCATGGAGGCCTCCCCCACCCAGGAGCAAGTGTCAGCCATTGCACTGTGTAACAAACAAACTTACAGGTAGGTAGCCATCTGCACTTGGAGGGTGTTTGTGGGGGTGAGGCCTGTACCACTACTCCCAGCATGCCCCCTGTCCCACAGCCCAGCAGCATGGAGGCTACCCCCACCCAGGAGCAAGTGTCAGCCATTGCACAGTTTAACAAACAAACTTACAGGTAGGTAGCCATCTTCACTTGGAGGGTGTTTGTGGGGGTGAGGCCTGTACCACTACTCCCAGCATGCCCCCTGTCCCACAGCCCAGCAGCATGGAGGCTACCCCTACCCAGGAGCAAGTGTCAGCCATTGCACAGTTTAACAAACAAACTTACAGGTTGGTAGCCATCTGCACTTGGAGGGTGTTTGTGGGTGCGAGGGAGGGAGGGAGGCCTGTCTCACTACTCCCAGCATGCCCCCTTGTCCCACAGCCCAGCAGCATGGAGGCCTCCCCCACCCAGGAGAAAGTGTCAGCCATTGCACAGTTTAACAAACAAACTTACAGGTAGGTAGCCATCTGCACTTGGAGGGTGTTTGTGGGGGTGAGGCCTGTACCACTACTCCCAGCATGCCCCCTGTCCCACAGCCCAGCAGCATGGAGGCTACCCCTACCCAGGAGCAAGTGTCAGCCATTGCACAGTTTAACAAACAAACTTACAGGTTGGTAGCCATCTGCACTTGGAGGGTGTTTGTGGGTGCGAGGGAGGGAGGGAGGCCTGTCTCACTACTCCCAGCATGCCCCCTTGTCCCACAGCCCAGCAGCATGGAGGCCTCCCCCACCCAGGAGAAAGTGTCAGCCATTGCACAGTTTAACAAACAAACTTACAGGTAGGTAGCCATCTGCACTTGGAGGGTGTTTGTGGGGGTGAGGCCTGTACCACTACTCCCAGCATGCCCCCTGTCCCACAGCCCAGCAGCATGGAGGCTACCCCCACCCAGGAGCAAGTGTCAGCCATTGCACAGTTTAACAAACAAACTTACAGGTAGGTAGCCATCTTCACTTGGAGGGTGTTTGTGGGGGTGAGGCCTGTACCACTACTCCCAGCATGCCCCCTGTCCCACAGCCCAGCAGCATGGAGGCCTCCCCCACCCAGGAGCAAGTGTCAGCCATTATACCCTGCACGCTCACCTTACAGGTATGTAACTACCGTTTATCTTCATGAAGTGTGTGTGTATTAATCTATTTACTATTGTACAAAATGCATAGACAATCAACCTTTAGGACACCATGATCTAACTATCCACTATGTAATGTAACACGATGTTGCCATGATTTGTACAACTGATGACAGCACAATGCACTAGTGTACAGACAGCTGATGATACACAGATGACACAAACACTGACCACTCCCCATCTACTCCACAGGTGATGAAGAACTCACTGCTGGGGACAACACCAACGACCCGCAGAGCCAGTCTCCACCTCCGGCACATGGACTCACAGATGCAGACTCCCAGGACAGTATGGACGATGAGCTCCAGGCCGGCCCATCCGGTGTTCCACACACCCAGAGGTCCCAGGCCCCCATCCTCCCCACCACCACCTCTGCTGCAACGACAACGCAGCAGACCCCTGCTGTCACAGCCTCTGCCTCCACCGCAACCACCACCGCAGCCACTGCCACCAACACCACCACGACCACCAGTACCACCTGCAGCACCCTCCCTGTCCCTAGGGATGACCAGCCCACACCAACAACTGTGGAGGGCAGGGAGCCAGTGCGTGGCGCACCAGTGGCGAGGGAAGAGGTTCGTGGCAGCAGAGCAGGTGGGAGGGCCAGGGCCAACACCAGACCTCGGGTGGAGTGGACACCATCCCTGGACCACTTCACCAGAGTTGTGGATGCCTATCAAGAGGTCCAGGGACAAAGTGGCCGGTCGGACGAATTTTTCAGGGAGCTCATCCTGCTGATGAGGTCCATCAATAACCACATGGGACAGATGGTGGACCTCATGGGCCAGCAAGTGGCGTTGCAGAGGGACAGGCCTGTGTCCCAACCATCACCGCCATCCCCTCCTGTTGTGCAGCAGGATGACAGTCCACCATCCTCCCCTGCGCCAACAGAGAGGGGCGAGTCCTCTGACGCCGCTGGCCATTCAGCAGGCCCCCCACCGCCAAAAAGATCTAGGGGGCGTCCAAAGAAGAGCCTGGGAGTCTCTGGAAGCCAAGCACCTGCCACACGCCAGTCACGGAGCCAGCCTTGAAGACAACCCTCTCCCCAACTGCATTGACTCTTTTGGACTATCTTTCCCCACATTGCCTTGGCAATGGCACCTGTCTGTTGGACTGGGTCACCACATTCATGTGGTGTCTACTCTTGCATCTCAGCGACCATGACTGTCAACTCACTGCTCATTCCCCACCTTCCTGTAAATATTCACGCACAATTCACATGTCCACCCCGTAAATAAAATACCTTACAATCCAGATTTTGTGTAGTGAATTCTTTAGTGCATAATTTACAATGATGATTATGTCCATGATATGTAAACATGATGTACAGTATGCAGGGCAGGAACACGCTGGAGAACCTAGGGAGACACAACAGAACTACAGTCACTGGTCTCATCGTGGCAACACACACAGATCACTGATCCACAAATATCCTAATTATCACAGGTACCCTACACAGTGTCTATCTGAAATGCTGTAATGCCGTCCATAATACATCTCCAGACGTAACGTCCATTCCAACAATCCCATACATAGGTGACAGAACATGTGGCTATTGGGAACATCTGCGCATAACCATTCACAACATAAGCTAAGACACTAGACTATGTAGACGTTGTAACTCGTCACACACCTTCAAGTGAAGTAGCGTTGGATTAGCTGCTGCCGTTGGTCAACTCCTTCCTCCTCTCCACTCTCCTCATCACTGGATTCAGGTCCCTGAGCAGGTTGTGGCCTTGGTTCCTCACCGTCATCCAGGAGCAGGGGGACCCCCTTGTGGATGGCCAGGTTGTGTAGCATACAGCATGCCACAACGATCTTGCACACCTTCCCAGGCGAGTATGCAAGTGCGCCTCCAGTCCTGTCAAGGCACCGGAACCTTGCCTTCAGCAGCCCAAAAGTACGTTCAATTACCCGTCGTGTCCTGCCATGGGCCTCATTGTAGCGGATCTCTGCAGGTGTCTGGGGATTACGGAGTGGGCTCAACAGCCATGGCCTACTGGGATAAGCCGAGTCCCCTGTGGAAAAAAAAATACACATTGCAATGTTGTACGGCCACAGTAAAGGCAGTGACACACAGCACGCGATAGCAGTTGTGTAACTCACCCACAATCCAGGCACGTTCGGGATGCAGATTCTCCATCATCCGTGGCACCATGCTGTTCCTCATGATGAAAGAGTCATGTGCCGAACCGGGATACTTAGAACACACATGTGAAATTGTCATGTCTGCAAGGCACACCACCTGCACATTCATGGAGTGGTAGTGTTTCCGGTTTCGAAAAATGTGCTCCGTCGCCTGCGGTGCCACCAGAGCCACATGGGTGCAATCTATCGCACCGACTACATGTGGGATGTGCCCAAGTGGATAGAAGTCCCCCTTAACGGCAGCCAATTCACGTCCCCGGGGGAAATGGATGTAGCGATTCCGATAGATCATCATGGCCTCGAGTACATCCCTCAGCACCATGCTGAACATGGGCTGCGACATTCCCCCAGCGTTAGCCACGGTCTCCTGGAAGGAACCAGTCGCAAAGAAGTGTAGTGCTGCCATTACCTTGTGGGCGGGTGTGAATGCCGTAGGATAGTGACGGCGAGGCTGCAGGTGGGGCTCCAATAGATCACACAAGATCTTCAATGTCGGTCTGTCCAACCGGAATTTCCTGATGATTGCCTCATTCTCCATGTCCTCAAGCACAATCACCTGACGTAGGAGATTTGGCCTCCTCCTAGTTTAGGATTAAAAACAATAGGTCAATGACAAGCATCATGAGATGGCCATAGCACAAAACATCAATGATGTAATGGGTAAAAAACAATGGCCAGAAAGCTGCATGGCACATCTGGTTACATGGCTGCCCAATAGCTACACACAGAGGGCAGGCCTCTCCAGTGACAATACCCAAGTGACAATAATGTGGATACAATGATTAAACGAGTGACATGCGCAGACATGGAGCTACAAGAGCCACAAATCTAATGTGACTTAACATGTCTGTCATACCCATCTGCCGTACCTGCCAGACCTCAATGCATCATGTACATTGTGGAAGCATTCATCAACACAATGATCACAATAGCAGGGACACTTCTGGTTGTGTGCATGATCAGTTCTGAATGCACAAGTCAGGTACGATACAATGCAGTGCCACCAGCCTGGTCAAGGTCTGCACTGACCAACAACACATTAAACCTCACTACATCTATGTAGAGCACCTGACGTCTGACAATTATCAGCACCCATCAAAAGCCTTACTAAAATGGCACAAACACATGCTAAAGTGGCTCAGACTGAACGTGCGTCCTCCTGTGGATGCAATGGCTCTGTGGCATCGTGTGTACAATGATGTGCCCTACACCATGTAGCTGCATGGCACTTATACATTGTCCATGATTGACATACACAGCAATGTGTACGAAAATGCCAGAACCTAGCGCCAGTCCCTGGCGGTGTGACCCCAGCACCACCATCTACCCAGCCAAGGTAGCCATTGGCACATGGACTGGTGTCCATGCCGCTGGCTAGGCTCCGCCGCATCAGTCGCGGTACCTACCGCCGGTCCCCGGCGGAGCGTCACCGCCATGGTGCATTGCATACAGCCAATGGCATGGGTGTTCAATGTGGCATGATGCAGATTTGAATAATGCGGAAGCGGCGCGCCGCCGCCGCGGAGCCGGTCATTGGATGCTTTTGAATGATGCACCATCGCGGTAGCGCACCCCGGACACCCGCGGTGCGTCACCGCCATGGTGCATTGCATACAGCCAATGGCATGGGTGTTCAATGTGGCATGATGCAGATTTGAATAATGCGGAAGCGGCGCGCCGCCGCCGCGGAGCCGGTCATTGGATGCTTTTGAATGATGCACCATCGCGGTAGCGCACCCCGGACACCCGCGGTGCGTCACCGCCATGGTGCATTGCATACAGCCAATGGCATGGGTGTTCAATGTGGCATGATGCAGATTTGAATAATGCGGAAGCGGCGCGCCGCCGCCGCGGTGCCGGTCATTGGATGCTTTTGAATGATGCACCATCGCGGTAGCGCACCCCGGACACCCGCGGTGCGTCACCGCCATGGTGCATTGCATACAGCCAATGGCATGGGTGTTCAATGTGGCATGATGCAGATTTGAATAATGCGGAAGCGGCGCGCCGCCGCCGCGGAGCCGGTCATTGGATGCTTTTGAATAAGGCTGACCCAGACAACCAATTGTAGCACCTTATCAGCTTCCTAACGACCCCATGGGCCTATAAATCTGTGGGAGTGAGCCACACATTCCCACTGCTCACAGAGCCTGCTGCCTGGGACCCTCTCCTGCTGCTGCCTGGGACCCTCTCCTGCTGCACACAGAGCCTGCTGCCTGGGACCCTCTCCTGCTGCTGCCTGGGACCCTCTCCTGCTGCTGCCTGGGACCCTCTCCTGCTGCACACAGAGCCTGCTGCCTGGGACCCTCTCCTGCTGCTGCCTGGGACCCTCTCCTGCTGCTGCCTGGGACCCTCTCCTGCTGCTGCCTGGGACCCTCTCCTGCTGCTGCCTGGGACCCTCTCCTGCTGCACACAGAGCCTGCTGCCTGGGACCCTCTCCTGCTGCTGCCTGGGACCCTCTCCTGCTGCTGCCTGGGACCCTCTCCTGCTGCTCACAGAGCCTGCTGCCTGGGACCCTCTCCTGCTGCTGCCTGGGACCCTCTCCTGCTGCACACAGAGCCTGCTGCCTGGGACCCTCTCCTGCTGCTGCCTGGGACCCTCTCCTGCTGCACACAGAGCCTGCTGCCTGGGACCCTCTCCTGCTGCTGCCTGGGACCCTCTCCTGCTGCTGCCTGGGACCCTCTCCTGCTGCTCACAGAGCCTGCTGCCTGGGACACCTCACAACTCACTTCCGCCACAGGTCTGCCATATCCACAGGGATGTCAAGAACAGATAAGATCCGTGCCAGTCCATTCACGAGTGAGGAGCTGGATGTCCTTGTGAACGAGGTGCTGGCACAGTACCCACGGCTGTTTGGTGGCCCCAATGTCGTGGTAAGTCACCATGTAGGGAGCAGTAGGGCAGGGTGGTGTCAGACGTGTATTCATGATGCAGCTGTATGTTATTTTGGATGTGTGGTGCTGACAAACACTGACAGACAAGATGTTTGCAGGTGGTGGGAGTGTGTGTTTTGCATTATGACTCTGTCCTAGGCCAATACTTGTATGTGTGAGTGGGATGTGCTACTTTTTGGGGCAGACATGACCAACGGTTGTTTGCCTTGTAGCTGGTTGGACAGTGTCCGCTTGTGATGTAATTTCAGGGTGCCCCTGTAGTCATAGTCAGTGTGCCCCACAGAGTAGGTTCAGTGGCTACCCTTCCAAAGTTTGTCCATCAGCCAACTTACATGCTATAGTTGCTGCACACTGATTAGTGGATATGCCACATCAATGCCCTGTACAATTTATGATTTACACAGTGCTGTCGATGCATTTGTGTTGAATCATCATTCTTCAGTGTGATAATCATGGAGACTACGAAGCTCAATGTGTGCATGCATTCACTAATGTTTATGCCATGCAGAGTGGCCTTGTGAGGGTACCCCCAGTTCTGGAGGGAGGGGGGTCACTGTGCGTCCAGATTCAGTGTCTGGCTGCTGTACTGATAGATGCTGACATATGACAATGTGTAAATGTTCATTAGTCCTTCTTTACTCTCATACCTGCAGCTCAAAGTACACCAACGTAAGGCTGTCTGGAGGGCCATAGCAGCAAAGGTGCGAGCCCTGGGGGTATCAAACAGACGACACACACACTGTCACAAGAGGTGGGACGACATCAGCCAGCTGGCTAAGCAAGTGGCAGAGATGAAGTTGGGGATGGTACCACGCACAGGGCGTGTGGCACGCCGCACCATGACTCCGCTGATGGCACGCATACTGGCAGTGACCTACCCAGACCTGGATGCACGTCTGAAGGGGCTTCAGCAGCAAGACAGCGATGGTGAGTATCCGGGGAGGGAGAGTTTGTCTGGGAGTGGATGCATGTGTAGAGTGCCTGTGTCTGCGGTGACACATGTGATGTGCGTGTGCTGCCATGCTGTGATATGTGATGTGAGTGGCAACTGTGATGTGTGTCTGTATGAGGCATTGGCCCACCATGGCCTTACTCTGCAGCTCCTGGCTGCAGTTTTCAGTCCTTGACATATATTTTGTTGTCCACATGGTCACTCTTCTTTGTGATGGTGGGTGTAGTCCCTATTATGCCGTATAGCTGTGTCCACTTAATGAGTGTTACACCATGTCAGTCTACTTTGCATGCACCTGCATGGTAGTGGCCCACACATCTGACAACAATGTGAACCCACATTGGCACATGGTGATTGTAATGGCCTATTTGACAATGTGGCATGTGTAGACAAAACAGGTGTGTGTATTCCCCTCTGGATCCCTTTAGGCTCTGGAAGTGGTGATGTTAGTTGTGGCTACATCATGTCCGTGGGGCAGGTCCATGTGGGCTAGGGGAACACCATCCATGGGCAGGGTGTAGTGCTGTGTGTCATCGACATTGGTCCACTCCTGCCTGTTTGTCCGCATGACAGGCACAGTTGTGGTGTAACTGGTGTGTAGCAGCACAATGATTTGAGGGTGTGGTGGTTACCATGTAGCTCTAGGCCTCTCATGTGCTGCATTGCTCTGATATCGTGTGACCAGACTATGACACTTATACAACCATGTTTCTGTCACTAATGCAGATTCGGAAGACACCACGGCGGAACATGATCCTGAAAGTGGTGGGGAGACCAGCACGACAGCGGCAGCAGAGCAGGGTGAGACGGAGCAAAGTGACACTGACCACACCAGCGCTACTGAGGGTGACAGGAGTATGCATGAGGAATCTGTGGCTGAGACACAGAGTACCACTTCATCTGATGGCAGGGGGGATGAGTCCCTGTTAGCAGCCACAGGGGATGGGGACTCTGCTGCTGCATCTGACTACCAACGGCCACTGCCCACCCTCCCATCCACTTCCTCTGGGGCTGGCCGTATCCGTGTCACTAAGAGGGGACGTGTGACATTCACACATGGCACCGCAGCACCTGCACCTGTCCCCCCTGCTGCCCTCAGTGCAGAGTGCGTAGAGCTCCTGCGGCAACTTTGCGTGGGCCAGACCGCCCTGCTGAATGCCTTCAGTGCCCACGATTACAAAATAGGGCAGGTTCTGGCATTCATGGAGGGCATACACTCTGACGTGGGTGGCCTACATCGTACACTCCTGTCATTGTCAGGTACAGTGACGTCAGCCCTCCAACATGCCCCCTTTGCAGCTCAGGTGCCTGTGACGTCCACCCAGTCAGTGGCCACATCAGATGACAGTGAGCACTTGGGACATACATCAAGTAAACGTTACAACACTAGGAGCACAGCTCAGACCCAAAGCAAACAATCCCGTCCACAGACTCCATCCCCAAAGAAGGGCAGGGACCCCCCAATATGCACAGACAAGGTGAAGTCACAGAAGAGCAAGGCCAGAAGAACATTGTGTCAGACATCAGGCTCACATGCTGCTGAGCCATCACCAGATATTGACTCTGCTATACCCACAGAGGATGTGTGGGATGTCATGACTACACCTGGGGTGAACACAGGGACACACCCACCTACCACATCAACCCCAGAACAAAGTACATCGAGGCAGGTGGAGGGAAGCCCTGTTGTGACCAGCCCAGTCATTGTGGCAAAGAAGGGCAGTGTAGTGGCCATCCCTGGCATGAAGGGACAGGAGGGCAGTGTAGTGGCCATCCCTGGCAAGAAGGGACAGGAGGGCAGTGTAGTGGCCATCCCTGGCAAGAAGGGACAGGAGGGCAGTGTAGTGGCCATCCCTGGCAAGAAGGGACAGGAGGGCAGTGTAGTGGCCATCCCTGGCAAGAAGGGACAGGAGGGCAGTGTAGTGGCCATCCCTGGGGTAAGTGGGAAGGTGGTCACTGTGGGGGGTACACCTTCCAGAGAGGCTAAAGTGGTCCGGAGGCGTAGCCAGCACAAGCGTACTGCAGGATCAAGCACTTCTCCAGAGGGAGTGGCAGTCTCTGCCCCTGAAGTGGAACAGTTGGGGGGTGTGCAGGTGGTGTCAACGCCACTTCCCATCAACCCCATGACAGGGAAGCAAATTCATATTCCAAAGAAGTGGAAGGGCACCCCTCCAACCTCTCCCACCCACACTGTGTCAAGGGCGTGCATGACTCCACCTCCACGTGCCACGGTGCCACCTGGTCCGCACAGCCCTCCACCTTGCAGGCCCTCTGTTATAGCCACACCACATGTCCCTCTGTCACACCAGTCAAGTCGACCTGCAGTCCCTGACACACAGCCAGGTTCCACTCCACATGACAGCCAGGAGTGAGTTGTCAACACCCTCAGACGCCTGTGCCACACATAGGTGTGCTACAGTACACCATTGTTAGCGATGTGGGTGTGTTCCTGGGCCTGTTGCTCTGATGTGCTGTACCCTGCCAAGGACACTGGGCCTGTTGCTCTGATGTGCTCTCCCCTGCCAGGGACTCTGGGCCTGTTGCTCTGATGTGCTGTACCCTGCCAAGGACTCTGGGCCTGTTGCTCTGATGTGCTGTACCCTGCCCTGCCAAGGACACTGGGCCTGTTGCTCTGATGTGCTCTCCCCTGCCAAGGACTCTGGGCCTGTTGCTCTGATGTGCTCTCCCCTGCCAAAGACTCTGGGCCTGTTGCTCTGATGTGCTCTCCCCTGCCAAGGACTCTGGGCCTGTTGCTCTGATGTGCTCTCCCCTGCCAGGGACTCTGGGCCTGTTGCTCTGATGTGCTGTACCCTGCCCTGCCAAGGACTCTGGGCCTGTTGCTCTGATGTGCTGTACCCTGCCCTGCCAAGGACACTGGGCCTGTTGCTCTGATGTGCTCTCCCCTGCCAAGGACTCTGGGCCTGTTGCTCTGATGTGCTCTCCCCTGCCAAAGACTCTGGGCCTGTTGCTCTGATGTGCTCTCCCCTGCCAAGGACTCTGGGCCTGTTGCTCTGATGTGCTCTCCCCTGCCAAGGACTCTGGGCCTGTTGCTCTGATGTGCTCTCCCCTGCCAAAGACTCTGGGCCTGTTGCTCTGATGTGCTCTCCCCTGCCAAGGACTCTGGGCCTGTTGCTCTGATGTGCTCTCCCCTGCCAAGGACTCTGGGCCTGTTGCTCTGATGTGCTCTCCCCTGCCAGGGACTCTGGGCCTGTTGCTATGATGTGCTGTATCCTGCCCTGCCAAGGACTCTGGGCCTGTTGCTCTGATGTGCTGTACCCTGCCCTGCCAAGGACACTGGGCCTGTTGCTCTGATGTGCTCTCCCCTGCCAAGGACTCTGGGCCTGTTGCTCTGATGTGCTCTCCCCTGCCAAAGACTCTGGGCCTGTTGCTCTGATGTGCTCTCCCCTGCCAAGGACTCTGGGCCTGTTGCTCTGATGTGCTCTCCCCTGCCAGGGACTCTGGGCCTGTTGCTCTGATGTGCTGTACCCTGCCCTGCCAAGGACTCTGGGCCTGTTGCTCTGATGTGCTGTACCCTGCCCTGCCAAGGACACTGGGCCTGTTGCTCTGATGTGCTCTCCCCTGCCAAGGACTCTGGGCCTGTTGCTCTGATGTGCTCTCCCCTGCCAAAGACTCTGGGCCTGTTGCTCTGATGTGCTCTCCCCTGCCAAGGACTCTGGGCCTGTTGCTCTGATGTGCTCTCCCCTGCCAAGGACTCTGGGCCTGTTGCTCTGATGTGCTCTCCCCTGCCAAAGACTCTGGGCCTGTTGCTCTGATGTGCTCTCCCCTGCCAAGGACTCTGGGCCTGTTGCTCTGATGTGCTCTCCCCTGCCAAGGACTCTGGGCCTGTTGCTCTGATGTGCTGTACCCTGCCCTGCCAAGGACACTGGGCCTGTTGCTCTGATGTGCTCTCCCCTGCCAGGGACTCTGGGCCTGTTGCTCTGATGTGCTGTACCCTGCCCTGCCAAGGACTTTGCACTTCCCGATTGTGATTCACCAGTGCATAGTCTATGGCATTTGCACATGATTTTGAGAGTTGCTGTTGTCTACTTATGTTGTGTAGCTACATCTGTGCAATATGTGAATAAATACAGTACATTATGGTGTGTTTTCTCTCTCTCCTTACTGATTAAAGTCATTTTCTTGTTTGACTGAGTTCCATGGTCTATTTTGTACATCACCATTGCAAGGTTCTATGTGGCCATATGATTTTTAGACAGGGGGACAGGTTCTTCAGTCCATTGTGGCCCTGCTGATGTTGTACTCTGTGATGGTTATTTGGCAGGCCATGCAGTTTTCGTGTGGGTGAATTGCTATTGCTGCATACACTGTTCACAGGTCACCTTGGGGGACACTGGCAGCACAGGGTGTGCAGCTGTGCTGTGGTGTAGTAGATGTTTATGATGTGATGAGGTGTGTGTTTCCCTTTCTGTGTGCCCTGGCGTGTATGTGTATGGTCGTCTTGTGTTGGCCCTTGGTCCTGGTGGCATGGCTTACATGGCATGTGTGTGGCAGAGGTGTGCAGTGTGAAGGGTGTTAGTTTGTAGTGTATGTAAGTGTGCCCCTGTATGGTGTGAGACACACATGTGTCAGGCAGGAGTTGTATGCCTGTTGTATGTTTTGTCTTGCCCTGTGTGGATGTTTGTATACAATTGTGTGGGCTGTGGGGAGTGCACTGGTGTTGTGTGTCCGTTGTCAGGCAATCCTGCTGTGCCTTTGTCCCTGGTTGTGTGTCGCAGTGTGTGTGTATTGTGCTTGTTGTTACAGTGCTTGTTGATGTGCAAGGGGGTGCACGGGATTGGCACCTGGCCTGTGACTACTTCGGGTGGTGTGCAGTGTTGGTCGGGGTGGTGTGTCGCTGTGATGTTTGGAATGTGTCCATGCCTTGGTGTTGCCCTGCCTTCTGCATTGTGCGCATGTGTTGACCGCGGCGGTGACGTGTCCGTGACCGTGACGTTGCTGCAGGTTGGCCGACGTTGTGTGTTCCGGATGCCGTGGGGTGCCTTGTTCTGAGGTGGGTGATGTGTGGGTGCCCATGTGGATGTGTTGTGCCCCCCAGCAGGATGCCAGTGTGGTGCTTGGGACCTGTGTCGGCATGTGTGTTGTGTGGTGTATATGTGTAGTGACGTACCTGCGGCGGCGTCCGCGGCGGCCCATCTGGCGATAGTGTTGCAGCAGGTACATGACCGGATGCATGTGGAGGGCTGGGTCCATGGGGTTCATGTCGGATCTCGGCGTGCGTGCTCCGCTGTAGACTTTCCGCCTGCTAGAGCTGTGCGGTGTCTCCGGTGCGGTGCGTCAGCTTGTTTGGCCCATCCTAATTTGTCGAGCGGGGCGGACGTCATCGACCGCGGCGGAGGGTCTCGATTGGCTGCAGCCGCCGCGGTGGCGGGCGCACCTTGATGGCGGAGCGAGGCGCTCCGCGGCGGACGGGAAATGACCTGTGTTTACATATCCTAATGTGGCGGACGTGATTTCCACTGCTAGCGGGCGGAAAAAGCTGTTTTTCCGCCCCGCCATCGTTTCGGTAGTGCCACCGCCCGACATCCTAATGGACCCAAGTTGGGAATATTGTGATACTTTACAATCATAGCCAAAATATTGTGGGCAACAATATTGACATGTATGTATGTATAGGTTTGGGACACCTAACGTAATACAAATGTACCTTGATGATATATATATGTTAAAGATGTGGAGTTAAGAATAGTAAATCAAAGATGTGTCGATGGTAACCATAGACTGAGGAAACTCTAAAGTGATGTGAGATTCCATTGCTTACCAATAGCAGAGCAGGTCTTGCAGAACTACGAACCGGGGTAAGGTATGGGGCAAGGGGAGAGGATGTGGCCTATAGGCTTGAGTGGCCAACCTCAAAGGTGGGAAACCGGGTTAGAGTCTCGGCAGGGACGCTCAACATCTTGTGATCCTGGGCAAATCACTTAATCTCCCCGTGCCTAACCAAATGATTGTGTCCATCTGTAATAGCAACATCATATAAAGCACTCTGATATCTTTGGGTCGAGTTCGCGCTATATAAAACAAAACAAAAAGTACACTTTTCCTCCCTCTAGTTCCCTTTCATGTTTTGTAACCAGTAAGGCGGGAGAGCCAGTTCTTATATGGCACACAGAGTCATTTTGCCACAACCATAAAACCAGTGGAAGCAATGGTGGCTGTGATCTTGATACAATAGAGTAAATGCCCCCTGACCCTTACTGGGTAGTAAAAGACAGTCATATTTGAGAAGTGGGGCCCTCACCCTCCCAAATACCTGTAGCACTTCACCTGGTGCATCATAGCTACCTACATTCCTGCACTAAACTTGTACAGCCTGTGATCGCTGCACCATGCAATCACTTTCATTTCTTTTCCAAATCTTTTTTCTCATAAAAAAGGATTATGCACGCAAGCCCGGATTGCTCCCACCTGAGATGGCTCAGGCGGAAAAAGGATATTTTTTATTTTTTTGCAAAGTATTCTCAGACATTTGGGCGGCGGAATATTAAATGCCCCGGTTTGGTCTGTGAGTCGCATCCCTTCCGGTTGTCACTCTGATGTGGCACATATTAAGAATGGTTGAGCAAGCTCTTATTCTTTGCACTGTCACTGCCTACCTACCTCGCGTCCCAGCTCACTGCACTGTGACCCTAACTGTACGGTTTAATGTTTTTTTTAAATTGTGAACTCGGAATGTATACACTTTTATGATATTTTTTATATCGAATAAAGTATTACAACAACAACGACCCTAACTGTGTCTGAGGGACCATGGAAGCAGAGATGTAATCCTGCCACAGATCGGCATTCGTCCGTGACCCGACATCCGACAACCACCATGCTGGCTGGTCTTTCTTAATCTCTCCCGCAGACAAATTTGATCATATCTCCCCGAATCGGAGAGATTTACCTAGCCTTCCAACCGAGGCCAGTATCAAATGTGAAATCTGATATCTTGCATATAACACTATCCACTTGAATAAATCCTTTGATCTGTCGAGTCTGCTTACCATCTCCGACAGACAGTGGGGATCAGATGCAAAGCCTATCTGCATCTGGAAACATTTAACATTCCATACATCCCAAGCCTTGAAGCATCTTTCACTGGAACTGCAATCAACCCATGGAACTCACCATTAGGCCTTTTGCAAGATTTTTATTAGGCCTGCGAAATTAATAAAATGTTGGAATTTCGCATTATGTGCAATGTGTGAAAATCTGCGAAATTTAAAACTGAAAATGTGTCTATTTTGTTTCAGTGGGAGACTAGTTTAAGTAGAAAATATATTGCAGGAGACAATTTCTCCTTGAACAAGTCCCCTTGTTTAAATCGCCTGTGAATTTAGAATATTCAGTTTTCATATTCAATTTATATTTTACGAAATTTATGGCAATATTTGATAATTCTTGCATAATGCAATGCTGAACAGGCATGCTATTTGGCACCCACAACTAGGAACACAATCTAATTTCAAATATTTTAGGCATTTGCCCAAACTCATCTCTTCTAACTCAACAAAAACTAACCATGGACCTACTAGTTGTCCTGAACTACATTTCTACCAAACCTATATTTCTATTTTTAAATGTTTTCCTGCAGGTTAATGGTGGACATTTCTTGCTCCTTGTGAAGCACAGTAGCGGCGATGCGTCAGTACTGCCTGGAGTTGCTCTGCGCGGCAGAGGAAATGCTTCAGTTCTGCTGGTTCCACAGAGGCTGACAGAGTACCTTAGGTCTACTTCCAAGGATCCAGGACTGGGTGGCATCATTTGGCAGGGTAGATTCACGGATGGCCGAGTCCAGATGCTAGTGTCAAGGTTGTTGGAGCCTTCAGTTCCTGAGACTCAAGTCAGAAGATCAGCCAGCTAGCCCTTGGAATCACTGCGGTGGTCCTGGGTTCAACAGATACAGGTCCAGTCTCTCTCACCCAGACAAGAGAACAGCAGGCAGCAAGTCAGCACAGCAGGTCAGAAGTCCTTCATAGCAGCAGTCCAACAAAGGGGCAGTCCTTTCAACAGCACAGCAGTCATTCTTCCTGGCAGAGCATCCACATGTCTAGAAGTGTACTGAAGAGTTGGTGTCTGAAGTCTAGTATTCATACCAAGTGTTATCTTTGAAGTGGGGTGAAGCTTCTAGAAGCATACATTCGAAGTGTTCAGATGCCCTGCTGTCTTCCTGGCCCTGGCTCCAGACTATCTACAGGGAGTATCTAGCCCTTTTTGTGGAGGTAGGACACAGTTTATTCAAGTGAAAGTGGGGGGTGTGCCCAGTTCTTCCCTCCCATCCTGCCAGTGATGACTCATCCAGGCACACCTAAGTTCCCTATTGTGTGTGGCTGTCTAGGAGGAATACACAAAACCAAATGGCTAAGGCAGGAAAATGCCAACTATCTCAAACTTGTGAAAAAAACAGCTGTGATGCACTCTATGTTAAACACCCATCCAAATATACACTTTTGATCGTCCTTTTAATATCTTCAGCTGGAGAAGCAGTAGAATCTGTGGGTCACTAATCTTGAAGCGCCTGAACGCACAACTGTTTGAGACCATTTTGGTCTGCTAGAGATAAGTGGAGGTACAGTGGTTACATTCATTGTTTTAGTGCGTAGAGGAATGCGCTACGGGCACTTACAACCGGAGATAGATTAGCGGCGCTGAGCACGGCATGGGTGTGGGATTCTATCAACATTACCAGTAACCTATTTCACTTGAATGGTGGAGTGGTAATTTTCTTCTGATTTTTTCTTTTCAGTTCTTAGTGGTATCACATGGTTGGCTCATACACCATCTGTTCTTTCAATCAATATATCTTTTGATCCTTTCCCAGATTGTAAAGGCCAGTAAAGTTTTTTGTTATAATCATAATGTAAGTGATAACAAATATTCATTCTGTACATGTTTTGTTTGTATATTTCCCCTGATGAAGGGTGTCTGATACACCCGAAATTCATTAGGAATGATTTAATACATGATTGTCAGGAATTTTTGCATTGTTATTGAAGTTGCACACAATTTTGAACTTTGCTTCGGAATAAAAAGATGTGCAGTGAAAATGATGGATAAAGTAATTGTTTCTTGTTGATTTGTAGACATATTTAAAAATGTTTGTTGTTCATGTCGAGTACACAGCATAATGTTCCTAAATGGTATTACGATTGACATGTAATTTGATAATACACTCACTTTTGAGTTCATTCGGTAGTGCACACTCTGTCTAGGACTGCTTGGCCCTAGTCATTTTCAACTTGCTAAAACTGACATTTTTCAAACTTGTAATTTAAAATCCGGCTTCATCATGTATTATTTTTCATTACAATTCAAAAGACACCAAACATGAATGGGCAATCCATTCCGATTTGGAAGTTACAGATTATTAAATGTAATAAGGTAACTTCAATCCACAATATTATACTAAGGGAGAGGTAAGCCTTGCATAGTGAAAACACATTTAAGAGATTTCATTACAAGGATATGTAAAACTTAAAATACATGTCCTACTTTTTAAATCCATGCACCCTGCACTCTGGGCCATCCGGGGCCAGCATTGGGATAACTTACATATTTTAAAAGGAATGTTTGTGCCTGGCAAAAAGTATACTTTGCCAGGTCAAAGTGTCACTTTAAACTGTACACACAGAACCAGCAATGGCAGGCCTGAGACATGTTTAAAGGGCTACTTAAGCGGGTGGCACAATCAGTGCTACATGCCTACTAGTTGTAAATTAAATATACCATTAGGTATATGCCATTGTTACCATGTGTTAGGGGAAGAGTACAAGCATTTTAGCGCGGGTTAGCAGTGGTAAAGTTCACAGAGTCCTACTGATAGTAAAAAGAAAGTCATCAAAAACAGATGGTCTGAAGGCAAAAAGTTATGGGGAAACCACACTAAGGATGCCAGGTCTAACAGTGATCAAAAGGTTTGGGGATGCAAAGATCCTCTTGGATCACCTCATTTCACTGTTAGAGATGCTTATTGCGAGTCTCAGTGGCAGGTATAATTATTGTGCGTTCCCTGCAAATTCCTTTAAGTTGTTTGGTATTGAGTGCTGAGCATTACCAACTATGTGCTTTAATTATGTATGATTTATTACATCTTTGCTTTATGCTTTTGATATACACTATGCTGGACAACGTAGAAACAGTGATGGTGTTACACAGATAATGTCTCCATTGGTTCGATTTTTACTTGCTTACTTTGCAGATTATTGTGGTAATTATTTGGGAGGAGCCATTCCTGAGCTTTCTATGATGGGCTGTCAAGTTTGTCATTTTCCCAAAGGGAAGCTCCATCTTTGTTTGTGTGACAGATTTTCAATGTCGCCTAGTGGACGAGCCATCTTTGGACAATTTTAGGGCCTGTACTGCTTATTAATAGACCCTGGGCAGGAGCATTGAGCATTTTTGGGAGCTATAAAGGAGGAAAGCAGGGCAGTTGCTCACCGTGTATGTAAAAGTTGGGTAGTGCCCCCACAATGTGACCCACACACGACACGCTGGCCAGATCGGTTCAGCACGAATGTTTCTGTGGTTTCGACGGATCGCGGTGGCATGCAGGTTTCTTCTTACGCATGTTCATGAATGTGGGTACCCCGACTTGCCCACTATTGCTAACGTGTATACACCCACTTCCTTCACAACAAAGTAACACTATCTGTTACCTAGACAAGTGGGGTTGAATAATCGAGAATACAGACACAAGTCTGTGCAACCCCTGGGAATTGTGTAACCAGGGCAGGTTACTTGATAGTGCACGAACTACGATGCACAGTGAAATAGGAGCATCCACCACACGATCAACTCTGCTTGGATGTTACCTTTAAGAGCATGACTCTGTATGTTGTATGTTTAACATGTGTGAGCTATATGTTGTCGTGGTCCCAACCCCCCTTCCCAATTTTTATTCACAGGTTTTTTTCCAGAATCCAGAAGAAGACTATTACACAATTTTTCGTGGACCACAATTTTGTGGTTCCAATTGACACAGTGTTCGAGGGTAGGGCACGCCTTAGCGTGTGTGCACCACCCAGATCACACACATTGGTCCTGACAAAAACCTATAATACTACCATGGTTGTAACATGTAGACCCAATTTTTAAACACATAACACACAACGTCAATTTTAATACACTACACGTCTATGTAACACCAAAGCCTACCTAACTAGACAAAGGTGTCTCACTTTACTTTTACCTGGCGTCCAATCACTCCGGAATAAAGTCTACGAGTAGCTTTGGACACTTTTTAAACCACTTACGTTAATATTCCACTGCACATATAAAAAAAAAATACCCGCTCCACTGTAATCAGGTGTCGAAGCACACCCTGTTGGCACTCGGCCTTCGGGGTGGGACCCCGATGATGAAGCATGTCACCAACCAGGTTGGTGAGTGAGGGGTCTGCTTAAAGGACTACCCATGTCCCAGGTTGGTTGGGCACTACGTGCACCAAAATGGATGTATGACGTTACAACGCATGCTATTACAACGCATGCCTTTACGACTCAAGTTTTACAACGCAAGTCGTTACAACGACTTGCGTTGGGGGGCGCTGGATAGTGAATAGTATAATTTACTATTCCAACTCCAGTCCCCGTGGATAGTAGGGAAGGTGTTGGAAACTATTCCCTATCCTAGAGCGCCCCCCAGCGCAAGTCGTTGTAAAAGTTGCGTTGTAATGGTTGCGTCGTAAAGGCACATCATTGTAAAAGTTGCGTTGTAAAGGATGTTCCCCCACCAAAATACATTTGTATTCAGAGACTTTTTTATAAAGTCTCACGGGGTTACTCCTCCAGTTGTTGTTGAATATATTTATAAGGGGACCAGGACTTTCCTCCCTACACATATTTAGATACCCTTTCTCTCTTTTCTGTTGTTAATAAATTAGGCAGCGCACAGCTGTGAGAGAACTGCATATACATTCTTTGTTAATTCCTGACATTACCCACCATTGATCCACCCACAACCATGAGTGAACACCAAGGACTCTCCTACTCCACGGAAGAGGTAGACGCAATCATGGGAGATCTCTCTATATTAGCGGATGCGAATATAGCACAGAGCATCTCACAAACTACAGATTGGGAAAACTTAACGGAACTGAAAAAGAACAGAATCAGGACTATATTGCACGGCACCATTCTGAAACAATACCTCACGAATAACATGGCACCAAGAGGCCTCTTGGTAACGAATGCCCCACGCATTTTCCTTGAAGATGCCACATTCGGAAAAGGGTGTGCAGTCTAAATATCGAGTTTTTATTTTCGAATGGACATAATATCGACTCCAGAATATCGAGATGGCAGTAATATCGAGGTAAGTAATATCGATGTATTTATTATCGATTTCCATGTCTGTAAAAAAATATCGATTGTAAAAATATCGAGTAAGTAATATCGACAGTAAAAAATATCGTTTGTTCTTGTTATTTAAAAATATCGAAAGTCAAAATATAGATTGTAAGAATATCGAAAGTCATGTTATCGACTATCATGATATCGACTGTCATAATATCGACTCTCATAATATCGATATTAATAATATCGAATACTTAAATGTACACTGTTTTTAATAATTTATTAGTAATTTTGTTGTTAAAATATAAATGTATTTTAGTTCTTTATTTATTTTGAAATATTTTTTTTTTTTAAATATTTATAAAATGTATTTAAAATAGTATAATAATTTCTAGGAGCAGGTAGTGGGTTTTTAGGGGAATAGGCTGGGAAGTGTTTTAAAATATATGTTAATTAAAAAAAATATATATTTAAAATTAGAAAAATATATGAAAAATATGTATTAATTAAAAAACATAAATTATAAAAATGTTAAAAAATGTATTATATTTTCTAGGAGCGGGTAGTGGGTTTTTAGGGGAATAGGGTGGGAAGTATTTTAAAATATATATTAAAATTTTGCACTATATTTGAAAAAATTTAATAATATTTTAAAATTTTTAAAATCAATTTAATAAAAAAATAATAAATTATAAAATTTATAAAAATTTAAATGAGTGAGTTGGGTGTTTAAATGGGAATAGTGTTTGAACTGTATAAAATATAATTTATAAAAAAAATAAAAAAATTAAAAATTTTAAAAATCGAAGTCAAATTAAAATTACAAAATGTTTTTAATTAAAAAAATATATTTATCTTCAAAATATTTATTATAATTTAAAAATATATATTTAAATATTAAATTATAAAAATTGTATTTTTATGGGAGTACATTTAAAATAATTGTATAATAAATAAATATTTATGTAATTTTAGGATATAAAAATATTATTTTTATATAATTTTGATGACATAGTCTAATCTTTTGGGATTGTATTAAAAATTCATATGATTTTATTATGTAAATCTTATATTATTAAAATATATAAATTCAAATTTCATATATTGAAATTTGATTTAATTTTTTTTTTTAATATTTGAAAAATTTAAATTATAATTTCAGATAAATAAATAAAAATTTAAAATAAATGTTAGAAAAATCAAATAATTGAACATTTCAATTTAAAAAATGTTCTAATTGTGTATTAAATTAAGTATTTTAATGTATGTAATTAAATATTTAATTAAGATTTATACATTTAAATATGGCATCATTAGATTAATGTTGTTTTTGGTGCTAATATTGATTAGTGTGTGATTGTTTGTTACACAATTTAAATATCAATAGAGAAAATTGTAGCTAAATATATAAATAATATTGTTAAAATCATTAAAAATTCAAATAAAATTAATATATTGTTATTAGTATGATAGTTTAAGATTTATCGTTTAAATATATTATAAATTTAATAATTTAACAAATATTTAATAATTTAATATTATATTTTATATTAATACATAATTTATATTTTTTTGTTATTTCTATAGGATTTGTAATCTACATTTTTATGAGATTGATGTAATTTTTTATGTAAATAGTTAAGTATAAATTAAAAATTTAGATGTAGTATTTATTCTTAATTAATACTTTATTTTCTAAAATTAAAAAGTTTATTACCATAACATTTTTATATAGAGTGCATTGTGAATTAATTATTAAATTGTTTCTATGTACTGCGTGTATTTTTAGTTTCTATTTTGTGATTAAGAAATAGTTTTTTTATATGGGTTTAATGTAAAAAACATGACTGAGTTTATACTTGGTGGAGTGGGAATAGTAATTTGTATGGGTTTAGTGTCCAGCACCTTCCTTGAGTTTACACTTGGTGGTGTGGGAAAAGTAATTTGTATGGGTTCAGTGTCCAGCACCTTCCCTGATATTATACTTGGTGGAGTGGGAATAGTAATTTTTATGGGTTTAGTGTCCAGCACCTTCCTTGAGTTTACACTTGGTGGAGTGGGAATAGTAATTTGTGTGGGTTTAGTGTCCAGCACCTTCCTTGAGTTTACCCTTGGTGGAGTGGGAATAGTAATTTGTATGGGTTCAGTGTCCAGCACCTTCCCTGACTTTATACTTGGTGGAGTAGGAATAGTCATTTGTATGGGTTCAGTGTCCAACACCTTCCCTGACTATTTACTTGGTGAGTGGGAATAATAATTTTTATGGGTTTAGTGTCCAGCACCTTCTTTGAGTTTACACTTGGTGGGGTGGAAATAGTAATTTGTATGGGCTCAGTGTCCAGCACCTTCCCTGATTTTATACTTGGTGGAGTGGGAATAGTAATTTGTATGGGTTTAGTGTCCAGCACCTTCCTTGAGTTTACACTTGGTGGAGTGGGAATAGTAATTTGTATGGGTTTAGTGTCCAGCACCTTCCTTGAGTTTATACTTTTTGGAGTGGGAATAGTAATTTGTATGGGTTCAGTGTCCAACACCTTCCCTGATTTTATACTTGGTGGAGTGGGAATAGTAATTGATATGGGTTTAGTGTCCAGCACATTCCCTGACTATTTACTTGGTGGAGTGGGAATAGTAATTTGTATGTGTTTAGTGTCCAGCACCTTCCTTGAGTTTACACTTGGTGGAGTGGGAATAGTAACTTTTATGGGTTTAGTGTCCAGCACCTTCCTTGAGTTTACACTTGGTGGAGTGGGAATAGTAATTCGGATGGGCTCGGTGTCCAGCAGCTTCTCTGATTTTATACTTGGTGGAGTAGGAATAGTAATTGATATGGGTTTAGTGTCCAGCATATTCCCTGAGTATTTACTTGGTGGAGTGGGAATAGTATTTTGTATGGGTTTAGTGTCCAGCACCTTCCCTGACTATTTACTTGGTGGAGTGGGAATAGTAATTTGTATGGGTTTAGTGTCCAGCACCTTCCATGACGTTATACTTGGTGGAGTGGGAATAGTAATGTGTATGGGTTGTGTCCTGCACCTTCCCTGACTTGATACTTGGTGGAGTGGGAATAGTAATGTTTATGGGTTTAGTGTCCAGCACCTTCTTTGAGTTTACACTTTGTGGAGTGGGAATAGTAATTTGTATGTGCTCAGTGTCCAGCAACTTCCCTGACGAATTACTTGGTGGAGTGGGAATAGTAATTTTTATGGGTTTAGTGTCCAGCACCTTCTTTGAGTTTACACTTAGTGGAGTGGGAATAGTAATTTGTATTTGCTCAGTGTCCAGCTCCTTCCCTGATTTCATACTTGGTGGAGTGGGAATAGTAATTTGTATGGGTTTAGAGTCCAGCACCTTCCTTGAGTTTACACTTGGTGGAGTGGGAATAGTAATTTGTATGGGTTTAGTGTCCAGCACCTTCCTTGAGTTTACACTTGGTGGAGTGGGAATAGTCATTTGTATGGGCTCAGTGTCCAGCACCTTCCCTGATTATATACTTGGTGGAGTGGGAATAGTAATTGATATGGGTTTGGTGTCCAGCACCTTCCCTGACTATTTACTTGGTGGAGTGAGAATAGTAATTTTTATGGGTTTAGTGTCCAGCACCTTCCTTGAGTTTACACTTGGTGGAGTGGGAAAAGTAATTTGTATGGGTTTAGTGTCCAGCACCTTCCTTGAGTTTACATTTGGTGGAGTGGGAATAGTAATTTGTATGGGTTCAGTGTCCAGCACCTTCCCTGATTTTATACTTGGTGGAGTGGGAATAGTAATTTTTATGGGTTTAGTGTCCAGCACCTTCCTTGAGTTTACACTTGGTGGAGTGTTGTATGGGTTCAGTGTCCAGCACCTTCCCTGACTTTATACTTGGTGGAGTCGGAATAGTAATTTGTATGGGTTCAGTGTCCAACACCTTCCCTGACTATTTACTTGGTGGAGTGGGAATATTAATTTTTATGGGTTTAGTGTCCAGCACCTACCCTGACATTATACTTGGTGGAGTGGGAATAGTAATTTTTATGGGTTCAGTGTCCAGCACCTTCTCTGACTTTATACTTGGTTGAGTGGGAATAGTAATTTGTATGGGTTTAGTGTCCAGCACATTCCTTGAGTTTACACTTGGTGGAGTGGGAATAGTAATTTGTATGGGTTCAGTGTCCAGCACCTTCCCTGATTTTATACTTGGTGGAGTGGGAATAGTAATTTTTATGGGATCAGTGTCCAGCACCTTCCCTGACTTTATACTTGGTGGAGTGGGAATAGTAATTTTTATGGGTTCAGTGTCCAGCACCTTCTCTGACTTTATACTTGGTGGAGTGGGAATAGTAATTTGTGTGGGTTCAGTGTCCACCACCTTCTATGACTTTATACTTGGTGGAGTGGGAATTGTAATTTGTATGGGTTCAGTGTCCAGCACCCTCCCTGGTTTTATATTTGGTGAAGTGGGAATAGTAATTGATATGGGTTTAGTGTCCAGCACCTTCCCTGAGTATTTACTTGGTGGAGTGGGAATAGTAATTTGTATGTGTTTAGTGTCCAGCACCTTCCTTGAGTTTACACTTGGTGGAGTGGGAATAGTAACTTTTATGGGTTTAGTGTCCAGCACCTTCCTTGAGTTTACACTTGGTGGAGTGGGAATAGTAATTCGGATGGGCTCAGTGTCCAGCACCTTCTCTGATTTTATACTTGGTGGAGTGGGAATAGTAATTGATATGGGTTTAGTGTCCAGCATCTTCCCTGAGTATTTACTTGGTGGAGTGGGAATAGTATTTTGTATGGGTTTAGTGTCCAGCACCTTCCCTGACTATTTACTTGGTGGAGTGGGAATAGTAATTTGTATGGGTTTAGTGTCCAGCACCTTCCATGACGTTATACTTGGTGGAGTGGGAATAGTAATGTGTATGGGTTGTGTCCTGCACCTTCCCTGACTTGATACTTGGTGGAGTGGGAATAGTAATGTTTATGGGTTTAGTGTCCAGCACCTTCTTTGAGTTTACACTTTGTGGAGTGGGAATAGTAATTTGTATGTGCTCAGTGTCCAGCAACTTCCCTGACGAATTACTTGGTGGAGTGGGAATAGTAATTTTTATGGGTTTAGTGTCCAGCACCTTCTTTGAGTTTACACTTAGTGGAGTGGGAATAGTAATTTGTATTTGCTCAGTGTCCAGCTCCTTCCCTGATTTCATACTTGGTGGAGTGGGAATAGTAATTTGTATGGGTTTAGAGTCCAGCACCTTCCTTGAGTTTACACTTGGTGGAGTGGGAATAGTAATTTGTATGGGTTTAGTGTCCAGCACCTTCCTTGAGTTTACACTTGGTGGAGTGGGAATAGTCATTTGTATGGGCTCAGTGTCCAGCACCTTCCCTGATTATATACTTGGTGGAGTGGGAATAGTAATTGATATGGGGTTGGTGTCCAGCACCTTCCCTGACTATTTACTTGGTGGAGTGAGAATAGTAATTTTTATGGGTTTAGTGTCCAGCACCTTCCTTGAGTTTACACTTGGTGGAGTGGGAAAAGTAATTTGTATGGGTTTAGTGTCCAGCACCTTCCTTGAGTTTACATTTGGTGGAGTGGGAATAGTAATTTGTATGGGTTCAGTGTCCAGCACCTTCCCTGATTTTATACTTGGTGGAGTGGGAATAGTAATTTTTATGGGTTTAGTGTCCAGCACCTTCCTTGAGTTTACACTTGGTGGAGTGTTGTATGGGTTCAGTGTCCAGCACCTTCCCTGACTTTATACTTGGTGGAGTCGGAATAGTAATTTGTATGGGTTCAGTGTCCAACACCTTCCCTGACTATTTACTTGGTGGAGTGGGAATATTAATTTTTATGGGTTTAGTGTCCAGCACCTACCCTGACATTATACTTGGTGGAGTGGGAATAGTAATTTTTATGGGTTCAGTGTCCAGCACCTTCTCTGACTTTATACTTGGTTGAGTGGGAATAGTAATTTGTATGGGTTTAGTGTCCAGCACATTCCTTGAGTTTACACTTGGTGGAGTGGGAATAGTAATTTGTATGGGTTCAGTGTCCAGCACCTTCCCTGATTTTATACTTGGTGGAGTGGGAATAGTAATTTTTATGGGATCAGTGTCCAGCACCTTCCCTGACTTTATACTTGGTGGAGTGGGAATAGTAATTTTTATGGGTTCAGTGTCCAGCACCTTCTCTGACTTTATACTTGGTGGAGTGGGAATAGTAATTTGTGTGGGTTCAGTGTCCACCACCTTCTATGACTTTATACTTGGTGGAGTGGGAATTGTAATTGGTATGGGTTCAGTGTCCAGCACCCTCCCTGGTTTTATATTTGGTGAAGTGGGAATAGTAATTGATATGGGTTTAGTGTCCAGCACCTTCCCTGAGTATTTACTTGGTGGAGTGGGAATAGTAATTTGTATGTGTTTAGTGTCCAGCACCTTCCTTGAGTTTACACTTGGTGGAGTGGGAATAGTAACTTTTATGGGTTTAGTGTCCAGCACCTTCCTTGAGTTTACACTTGGTGGAGTGGGAATAGTAATTCGGATGGGCTCAGTGTCCAGCACCTTCTCTGATTTTATACTTGGTGGAGTGGGAATAGTAATTGATATGGGTTTAGTGTCCAGCATCTTCCCTGAGTATTTACTTGGTGGAGTGGGAATAGTATTTTGTATGGGTTTCGTGTCCAGCACGTTCCCTGACTATTTACTTGGTGGAGTGGGAATAGTAATTTGTATGGGTTTAGTGTCCAGCACCTTCCATGACTTTATACTTGGTGGAGTCGGAATAGTAATTTGTATGGGTTCAGTGTCCAACACCTTCCCTGACTATTTACTTGGTGGAGTGGGAATAGTAATTTGTATGGGTTTAGTGTCCAGCACCTTCCCTGACTTTATACTTGGTGGAGTCGGAATAGTAATTTGTATGGGTTGTGTCCAGCACCTTCCCTGACTTGATACTTGGTGGAGTGGGAATAGTAATTTTTATGGGTTTAGTGTCCAGCACCTTCTTTGAGTTTACACTTTGTGGAGTGGGAATAGTAATGTGTATGTGCTCAGTGTCCAGCAACTTCCCTGACGAATTACTTGGTGGAGTGGGAATAGTAATTTTTATGGGTTTAGTGTCCAGCACCTTCTTTGAGTTTACACTTAGTGGAGTGGGAATAGTAATTTGTATGTGCTCAGTGTCCAGCAACTTCCCTGATGAATTACTCGGTGGAGTGGGAATAGTAATTTTTATGGGTTTAGTGTCCAGCACCTTCTTTGAGTTTACACTTAGTTGAGTGGGAATAGTAATTTGTATGTGCTCAGTGTCCAGCACCTTCCCTGATTTCATACTTGGTGGAGTGGGAATAGTAATTTGTATGGGTTTAGTGTCCAGCACCTTCCTTGAGTTTACACTTGGTGGAGTGGGAATAGTAATTTGTATGGGTTTAGTGTCCAGCACCTTCCTTGAGTTTACACTTGGTGGAGTGGGAATAGTAATTTGTATGGGTTTAGTGTCCAGCACCTTCTTTGAGTTTACACTTAGTGGAGTGGGAATAGTAATTTGTATGTGCTCAGTGTCCAGCAACTTCCCTGACGAATTACTTGGTGGAGTGGGAATAGTAATTTTTATGGGTTTAGTGTCCAGCACCTTCTTTGAGTTTACACTTAGTGGAGTGGGAATAGTAATTTGTATGTGCTCAGTGTCCAGCACCTTCCCTGATTTCATACTTGGCGGAGTGGGAATAGTAATTTGTATGGGTTTAGTGTCCAGCACCTTCCTTGAGTTTACACTTGGTGGAGTGGGAATAGTAATTTGTATGGGTTTTGTGTCCAGCACCTTCCTTGAGTTTACACTTGGTGGAGTGGGAATAGTAATTTGTATGAGTTCAGTGTCCAGCACCTTCTATGACTTTATACTTGGTGGAGTGGGAATTGTAATTTGTATGGGTTTACTGTGTAGTAGTTTTTGTGACTTTATAATTGGTGCAGTGGTAATAAGAAAAGATTTTAATAAAAAATAATTATTATTGGTAGGATACAATAATAAAGTTTTCCAATAAAATATAAAAACTTTAGTACTAATTATATTTATTGTTATTGTAGTAGTAAAAAGATATATACATTTTTATAAATATTACAATCTAAAATGCATCTTTAATTAGAACATTTAATAGTTAGTTAATATTTATATTGAATATTAAAGAAGGAAACATACACAGGGTTAAATGGAACAAATCAAAAACAGTTTATTAACACTTAAAAAAAATTGTAAGTAGAGCTATATTTTTCCTTTGTATTGTAAAATAGTAAGTAAATAGTTTTTATTATCACAAAAAATATACTAAGTGCATATATATGTTTTTAAAAAAAAATGACTTTTATATAATTTTTATGTTTAATCACATATATTGCAACATAAATATTTAAAGCAAAAAAATTATAATATGTACTTTTCATTTAATAACAAATATTTTAATCACATAGACATTGAATAAATTGTCAGAATAAACATGTTGAAAATTATTGTTATATTTGTTGTACATTCATTTTGACATGGGGTCGATTCCGATCCGGTAAAAAAATCCGGCGTACGATTCGTATTCGTAGCCGATTCCGTACGAATGGGAAACTACCGTCCGACTAGCGAATTCCGATCCGTTACCGTTGATTTCCGTACGATTTGCTACGATCCGTACGATTGACATTCGTATACCCGTACGAATAAGCCTCGGGCAGACCACCGTACGATTCGTAATCAGTCCGTACAAACTCACTATTCCGATTCGGAACGACATGCCTGAGCGAGATACGTACGGGCCAAAGTATTCACGCTTCAACATTGAGTCGTATGGGACATTCGCCTCACTGCAAGCTCCTCCAATACATACTACACGCACACCCCTCGGCCAAGCCTACGCGAACACCCCCACCCGCCAACGGCCTGTACCGCTCACTCGCACGCACAAGTACGACACGCACACCCCCCCAACAAGCCTACGCGAACACCCCCACCCGCCAAGGGCCGTACCGCTCACTCGCACGCACAAGTACGACACGCACACCCCTCGGCCAAGCCTACGCGAACACCCCCACCCGCCAACGGCCCATACTACTCACTCGCACGCACAAGTACGACACGCACACCCCCCCAACAAGCCTACGCGAACACCCCCACCCGCCAACGGCCCGTACTACTCACTCGCACGCACAAGTACGACACGCACACCCCCCCAACAAGCCTACGCGAACACCCCCACCCGCCAACGGCCAGTACTACTCACTCGCACGCACAAGTACCACACGCACACCCCCCCAACAAGCCTACGCGAACACCCCCACCCGCCAACGGCCCGTACTACTCACTCGCACGCACAAGTACGACACGCACACCCCTCGGCCAAGCCTACGCGAACACCCCCACCCGCCAACGGCCCGTACTACTCACTCGCACGCACAAGTACGACACGCACCCCCCCCCAACAAGCCTACGCGAACACCCCCACCGGCCAACGGCCCGTACCGCTCACTCGCACGCACAAGTACGACACGCACACCCCCCCAACAAGCCTACGCGAACACCCCCACCCGCCAACGGCCCGTACCGCTCACTCGCACGCACAAGTACAACACGCACACCCCTCGGCCAAGCCTACGCGAACACCCCCACCCGCCAACGGCCCGTACCGCTCACTCGCACGCACAAGTACGACACGCACACCCCTCGGCCAAGCCTACGCGAACACCCCCACCCGCCAACGGCCCGTACCGCTCACTCGCACGCACAAGTACGACCCGCACACCCCCCAACAAGCCTACGCGAACACCCCCACCCGCCAAGGGCCGTACCGCTCACTCGCACGCACAAGTACGACACGCACACCCCTCGGCCAAGCCTACGCGAACACCCCCACCCGCCAACGGCCCGTACCGCTCACTCGCATGCACAAGTACGACACGCACCCCCCCCCAACAAGCCTACGCGAACACCCCCACCCGCCAACGGCCCGTACCGCTCACTCGCACGCACAAGTACGACACGCACACCCCCCCAACAAGCCTACGCGAACACCCCCACCCGCCAACGGCCCGTACCGCTCACTCGCACGCACAAGTACGACACGCACACCCCTCGGCCAAGCCTACGCGAACACCCCCACCCGCCAACGGCCCGTACCGCTCACTCGCACGCACAAGTACGACACGCACACCCCCCCAACAAGCCTACGCGAACACCCCCACCCGCCAACGGTCCGTACCGCTCACTCGCACGCACAAGTACGACACGCACACCCCCCCAACAAGCCTACGCGAACACCCCCACCCGCCAACGGTCCGTACTACTCACTCGCACGCACAAGTACCGCAAGCACACATAACGCCAACACCAAAACGACCACAAGGACCTTGCTAACAAGTCGCACTACCACACTGAACATGTCTCCTGTGTACACACCTTTGACAATCAATGTCCTGGTCACAGCCAAGCAGCCAAACAGAGGACAAAACCAACACCCATCCCATATAACACCCACACCAACAATTCAAATTAAGCCACACCCACCATTTGACCAATAAAAGGGACCACACATACAACCCATCATCCTTTGCAACATACCCATGCTTGCGAGGAAACAGAGAGCACACCAACAATTGCAGCCACATACCTTCACACATACACCCTATCACATCTACACCAACACCACCTCCTTCACTATCACAAACACACACCCTCATCCATACACACCATCACACCCTCAATCACATACACCTCACACCATGAACACACCCAAGAATCCAAAATTCACCAACCCGGAGATGGAGATACTTACTGAAGAAGTCATCAGAGTCGACCCGCAGCTGTTTGGCGCATTGGTCAGACAGACCAGCATGGCAGAAAGAACACGCCTGTGGGAGAGGATTGTAGACCGGGTCAATGCTGTTGCACCCATCAGGCGCACCAGGGAAGAATGCCAGGCCAGGTGGTACGATCTGCGGAGGATGGTGAAGAAGAAGATGGCACAGGATTACGCCAATGCACACCACACTGGAGGCGGTGGTCCCCGCAGACCTCCTGTATAGCAGCCCTGGGAGGAGAAGGTCATGGTCCTACTGCCAGCGGTGGGAGTACATGGAATAGAAGGAGCCATTGAGTCTGGTGAGTGTACAAAAAACACAACTTACATGGGTAGACTAACAACAGTGCGCAGCAGCATGGGGTGGGTGGCCATGACTCCAAGCAGTACACAACCAAATGGTGGTAGTTGCAAGGGGGAGGCACATAGGGTGCAATGTGTAGGGTAAGAGGCTGCTCTCATGCCATATGTCCCAGGGACACACACAAGCATAAGGCCCAATGCACAGGGATAGGTAAAGATCACACAAGACACTAGACCACAGCTGCTACATATTAACATTTTGCTGACACACCTTTCAGAGATGCATCATTTTGTGACAAAGGTAGGCAGTGTAGCAAGAGAGCAAGCACAATCTACCTGTCTCCATCCCTGTCTCGCCCTCTGTCTCTGTCGCCCTCTCCCTCTGTCTCCCTCTGTCGCCCTCTCCCTCTGTCTCCCTCTCCCTCCCTCTCCCTCTGTCTCCCTCTCCCTCTGTCTCCCTCTGTCTCCCTCTGTCGCCCTCTCCCTCTGTCACCCTCTCCCTCTGTCGCCCTCTCCCTCTGTCGCCCTCTCCCTCTGTCGCCCTCTCCCTCTGTCTCCCTCTCCCTCGGTCTCCCTCTCCCTCTGTCTCCCTCTCCCTCTGTCTCCCTCTCCCTCCCTCTCCCTCTGTCGCCCTCTCCCTCTGTCGCCCTCTCCCTCTGTCGCCCTCTCCCTCTGTCTCCCTCTGTCGCCCTCTCCCTCTGTCTCCCTCTCCCTCCCTCTCCCTCTGTCGCCCTCTCCCTCTCCCTCCCTCTCCCTCTGTCGCCGTCTCCCTCTGTCTCCCTCTGTCTCCCTCTGTCGCCCTCTCCCTCTGTCTCCCTCTGTCTCCCTCTGTCTCCCTCTGTCGCCCTCTCCCTCTGTCGCCCTCTCCCTCTGTCTCCCTCTGTCGCCCTCTCCCTCTGTCGCCCTCTCCCTCTGTCTCCCTCTGTCGCCCTCTCCCTCTGTCGCCCTCTCCCTCTGTCTCCCTCTGTCGCCCTCTCCCTCTGTCGCCCTCTCCCTCTGTCGCCCTCTCCCTCTGTCGCCCTCTCCCTCTGTCTCCCTCTGTCTCCCTCTGTCGCCCTCTCCCTCTGTCGCCCTCTCCCTCTGTCTCCCTCTGTCGCCCTCTCCCTCTGTCTCCCTCTGTCTCCCTCTGTCGCCCTCTCCCTCTGTCGCCCTCTCCCTCTGTCGCCCTCTCCCTCTGTCTCCCTCTCCCTCGGTCTCCCTCTCCCTCTGTCTCCCTCTCCCTCTGTCTCCCTCTCCCTCCCTCTCCCTCTGTCGCCCTCTCCCTCTGTCGCCCTCTCCCTCTGTCGCCCTCTCCCTCTGTCTCCCTCTGTCGCCCTCTCCCTCTGTCTCCCTCTCCCTCCCTCTCCCTCTGTCGCCCTCTCCCTCTCCCTCCCTCTCCCTCTGTCGCCGTCTCCCTCTGTCTCCCTCTGTCTCCCTCTGTCGCCCTCTCCCTCTGTCTCCCTCTGTCTCCCTCTGTCTCCCTCTGTCGCCCTCTCCCTCTGTCGCCCTCTCCCTCTGTCTCCCTCTGTCGCCCTCTCCCTCTGTCGCCCTCTCCCTCTGTCTCCCTCTGTCGCCCTCTCCCTCTGTCGCCCTCTCCCTCTGTCTCCCTCTGTCGCCCTCTCCCTCTGTCGCCCTCTCCCTCTGTCGCCCTCTCCCTCTGTCGCCCTCTCCCTCTGTCTCCCTCTGTCTCCCTCTGTCGCCCTCTCCCTCTGTCGCCCTCTCCCTCTGTCTCCCTCTGTCGCCCTCTCCCTCTGTCTCCCTCTGTCTCCCTCTGTCGCCCTCTCCCTCTGTCTCCATCAGTCAGTGTTTGTCCCTCGGTCACCTCAACGCACATCCCTGGGGCACACACACAGTTGCACACAAGCACTGCACAGGCCTCACAAACTCCATAGAGCTGAATGTTAAGGGATGTCTCACAAGTACCAGCAAGCATCTGCCATGTGCCTGTAAGACACCCACCATTTGCTGTCAACACTGTACTGTGTCAGGACACACATCTCAGAAAGCTCTATAGTACACAATGGGCACAGGTGTAGGCAGCACAAGTCCCTCCTGTGCTCATTGCCAACACAAACATCAGGACAAGGTCACACATCCTGTGCACCAACACAAATCCAACATAATGGCAGCATGCCACATGAGGGGACAGCCAAAACATGAACAATGGACGCTTGCAATTCGCAAACAAAGTAATAGCATGGCCTGTTGTACACACCCCTTACAGAAACTCATCCCCGGGGGACAGGCGTTGTATTGCAACACTGTCCCAATTGCCATGTACCACAACAAAACACGTACTCATATGAATATGCATACAACTCTTACATGCACATAACAGAAGCTCCAGTCCATTGTGCCCCTCTAAAAAAGCTAGTGCCCCATCTCATTACCTTTGTGGATGTACATAAGTACCAACATGGACATGGGTATTGACAAGGTGATGCGTCTCAGAGAAGTGCCAAGTTCTAAAGCCATGATCTCCAAGTGGGTGTACAGGTCCAGCGGTGTTGGCATTGTTTGGCCAGCATGGAACAGCAAAAGACATCCAAAGTAGTCGCTGACATGCTAAATAATGATGCTCTGTCTCTTACATCAATGAACACGGAAAGGTGCCCCACCACTTACTTTTTATCCCACACTTAAGGAAAGTTGAAGATGCTGTTTGTCGTACTCAACTGGGTATTTTTATTTATACCAATCGATTTTTTGATTTCAAATTCTATTTTGTCAAAGAAACTTATTCTAGACAGACAAACACATATATACAATATACATTCAACATGTAGTGTGGCTTATGTACACGACAACGTGTTATCAAACAAATTATATTCACTATTAACAAAAAATTAAATGCAGGAACATTTTGCAACAGACAGTAATATTTACAGTGTAATAAATGAAAAACACATTATCAAGTGTAAGAGACTTTGTGCAAAACACAAGAAAATTGGTGATAAAGTAGGAAAGGAGCGTGAAGGCAACTTCGAAATTAATTATCAGCCAGCAAGAGCTGGTTTCCAAATTGTCCTTTTCTAATTGGCCGACGCGTTTCGAATCCAGGAGATTATGTACCGGATTCTCATCAGGGCACAATTACTCTGTCTGTGAAGTTTAAAAAAAAAAAAAAATAACGTTTTTGAATATTTGGGATGGAAAGACAAGGCTCCCTATTAAGTGACATACAGCAAAGGGACCTACCGGGTCTTCAGCAGAAACAAATTCGAGAGACAGTTGTGAGTGCAGGCTGGAACGGCTCCAAGAGGAGTCAGGGGGGGCAGAACTACCTGAAAGGAGGTGGATTAACATTAGCACAGCTAGAACATGTAATAAGCAGAGTTCGGTTGGAAAGGGGACTCAAAAATGCACGTACCGTCACCTAATTCTCTGCTTGACGGGGGCAGTCGCCTTTGAGTGTAAAATTAGATTCTTCTGTGGATTCTCACTGAAGGAGAAGTCAAGACGCTGTGTATATAAAAGGGCGGAATTGAGATGTGTGGCTGCAGTTTGCACGGACAACAAACACTGTACTCAGTGACGAGGAACATACCTTTGAGTTTAAATCACTCGGCGCGGGGGGTCAAGCTCTGCGGGCAAACTTTACTTTGATGGCCAGCGCATGCGGTTTTGGCCGGGCTCCAATTCACTGAAAGCAAACGGAACCGGGTTAGTTTGTTTACGCGGTGAGCGTGAACAAAGGGTGTTGGCATGGCGCCGCGGGAGCGATGCTTACCTCCGTGTTACTCGGTGAAAATTTCCAGCATTCTGCATGGATCCAAAGATGGACGCCACCAATGTTGCCATGGAGAAAAGCACGTCGCTGTGTGCTAAGGATTATGGGATTTGTAGTTCTTGCTGCGCAAAGTTGCTGGGAAAATTCCATATGATGTATTACTGAGGAAAAAAGGAGACGAGACCAGTCCGGGCAACAGGACTAGAGGCACAACTAAATCATAGTCTCGCAATTTCGGACAAACTGTTCAGGCCCTTCCGTACACTATTAAATTTCAAAATGAGATATGCTTCCTTTTTGAGGAGCATTCTATCCAGATCTGCATTATTCTGTGATGGACGTAGTGTATGCAGTACCGTCCACCTAAGATCATTGGCATCATGGTTGGCAGTCAAGAAATGTTCAACCATGGGGGCAGTCGTGATTTTGTTTTTTATTCGGGACCGATGTTGGCAAATGCGTGTATTCACTTGTTGTCTAGTTTTGCCAATGTAGATTTGGTCACAGGGGCACTTCACCAGGTACACGACATTCTTGGTTTTGCAATTAGAGAATTCTTGATGTTTCCATCTCGTTGTCCCATGCTGGAACTCATCACCTTTGATAGTATTTGGACACACAACACAGGTGCCACACTTGTGGTGTCCTGTAATTGGCTTAAGGTTCCACTGGGTTAGTAGATCGATTTTCTTTTTTGGTAACAACACGTCTGCCCTCATAATGTGTTGTCCCACATTTTGTTTTCTCTTATAAGCGAACAGCGGTCGCGGAAGTGGACAGTCTAGATTCGCCATTAGGTGCCAATTATTCAATACAGTTTTTCTTACTGTGTGTGTGTCGGGTCCGAAAGTGGTAACGCAGACCAATCTTTCAAGTGTGGGTTTGGGCCGTACTTGTAGAAGCGTTTCTCTGGGGGTGAAGCGAGCTCTTTTGAAAGAGTGCTTCAAAAGTTTCTTGGGGTACCCCCTTGCTTGCATTTCCTGACAAAACGTCGCTGCATGAGACGTGAAGTCATCCAAATGAGAGCAGTTCCTCCTTATGCGCAACAATTGCCCATACGGAAGGTTGGATTTTAAATTCCTCGGATGGGCACTCCTGTGGTGCAGGATTGTGTTCCTGTCGGTGTCTTTTTTAAAGAGGGATGATTTTAACGCCCCATTGATGTTTGATATTTCTACATCAAGGAAGGTCATCCTTTCATTACTCTGCACCATTGAAAATTTAATGTCAGCATGCCTGTTGTTGAGCCAATCATGGAACGCTACCAGCTGGGTCTGGCTCCCCTGCCACAGGAGCCAGACGTCATCTATGTAGCGGAACCACTGCAGGATGTGCTGTTCAAAGGGGTTATTATTGTCCACAAATTTTTGCTCGTACTGAGCCATGAACAGTAAGGCCATTTCAGGGGCATAAGGGCACCCCATCGCCGTGCCCTTGACCTGCATAAAGAAGTCACCATTGAACGAAAAATAGTTCTTTTTTAGGGCGATTTCAGCCAGTCTCAAAATGAAGGAAGTGGGTACTTGGTGTGGCCTCACTCTAAGGTTCAAATAGATCTCCATCACCTCTAGCGCTTCTTCTTGTGGAATTTGCGTATAGAGGGAGGTTACGTCCATTGTGACCATCAATTGGGTGTCTGGGTCGAACTCAGTGTCTTCTACCTTCCGCAAAAAATCCGTTGTGTCACGTAAGTATGATTTAACTGTCTCTAAAAATGGTTTCAAGAAGAAATCCACATACTGGGAAAGCGGTTCAAGACAGGAGTCACATCCAGAAACAATTGGACGTCCTGGGGGGTCTTGAAGGCTCTTGTGAATCTTTGGTAAGAGGTAGAGCACTGGGGTTCTGGGAATTTTTTTTAGAAGGTACTCATATTCTTTTTTACCCAGAAAACCGCCATCTAACCCCACCTGCAATGAATCAACAATGAGTCGTTGGATCTCTTTGACAGGGTTCTCAGAAAGACGTCTATACCAGGTTTGATTATTCTGCTAGATATTGGTCACGAGACCACACCACCACTGCCCCGCCCTTATCGGCCTGTTTGATGATAATGGAATGGTCTTCCTTGAGGGCTTTGATCGCTGCCTGTTGTTTTTGGCCTATGTTTTGGTGTACAAAATGTCTACCCTTTTCTAGTTTGTCAATCGATGACAGCAGGACCTGCTCAAAAGCGAGGACTTCTTTGGGGATATTTTGGTTGGGGACAAAGGTGGACTTATTGCGTAGGCCAGTCACTTCTGTGGAGGGCGACGAAGGATGATTCAAAAAAAATATTTTTAAACGAATTTTACGGCAAAACTCAATCGCCTCTAATTTGAGCCTTGTATAATCCGTTTTGCGGCCAGGGACAAATTTAAGACCAAGCGCTAAGACCGAATGTTCCTCTGGTGTTAACTGTCTGTTAGACAAATTGACCACAGTGCTAGGGCCCTCTATGATTTGTATGAGCGGTTCCTGGTTCGCATCTCCCATGGTGGCTTGAAGCGAGTCTTTGGCTGTTGGCCCTGGTCTAAAAAAGCCACCTGTTTATTGTTTTTATTACGGTTGTCCGAGCTCGATGAATCAGAAGAGGACGTCTCCGAAAATGTTGTAAACCGATTTCTAGACCGGCCTTGAAACGTAGATAACGCTCTACGGGATTCTTGTTGTGTGTAATAGTCCTCTTTTAGAAAAGGATATACCTGCTCTATTTTGAATGACTTGACGTCTCGCTCATATTTGAAAGTTTTGTCATTAATGGTGTTGTCCTTGAAGGTCCTGATTTCCTTCTCTATTTTTTCCAGAAGTGCCTTGGCGTCACTGCCGGACTAGTCTTAATCGTCTCAATTAGTTCCTCAATTTCTTTTTCCTCCTGTAAGCACAATCTCTGTGCTGTTTCAATGGTGTGGACCATCAACATGCTGCATCTAAACTCTGTGCATGCTTGATGCACACATAAGAATTTTAACCACATCCAGGATGTTGCGTGAAACTTACACATGCTTTACACGTGTGGTGCCGGCAACACAAGACACAGCAATGGCTGTGTCAGTCATTGTCAAGAGATTGGAAGAATGTATATACCCCATCGTACTATTGTTTTTTCTACCACTAAATACACAACTGTACAATGTGAACTATGTATAGCTTGTGGAACAGTGATGCTGATAATGGATAACCAAACCACATGTCACTTGATATAGCCCTAACAGTGTCTCTCTCTCTCCCACACACAGGGCAACGTGCGGATCTCCCCCCCAGCCAGGGGGGCCAAGGATCCCAGTCCCAGGCTCAGCAGGACCCAGACCCCACCGCCAGCGCCGTCCCTCAACGCACTGTGGATGACCCCAACCAACCTGGCTCCTCTGGATCCCAAACCCCTGCAGCAACTATACCAGCTACATCTCTGCCAACCACCGGACCTATTCCCACCACATCCCAGCAGTCAGGTCAGAGCCCTGCCCATGATTCACAATCGAGCCAGTCTGAAAATGAGGGACGCCCTTTGTCGGGCGCCCCTGAGGTTGGTGACAACCTCCACCCTCCCAGCACTCGGGGGGCCCGTCGATCGGATGTGCCCACAAGCGCAGGCCGTGCTCATGTGGGTCAGGGTGGTGGGAGTGGCGCAAGGCGGAGGCGAGAATCTGGGCAGTCAGCTGCAGGGACCGGTATGGCTGAACTCGGTAACATCCTTGAGGCATACCGGCGGGACACCAGTGAGGTAAGCCAGCTTGCGGAGACCCTCAACCAGCTCAAAGAACAGCAGGCAGAGCAAATAGCCAGGCAAGACCTGCATTATGGACGGGTGGAGGCACATCAGGCTCAGCTCTTGATGGTGCATAGGGACATTGTCCATGTGCTACGTCAGATGGCTGTCAACATGCAGCCCCCTCCCTGTGTCACAAGGCCAGCAACATCACGGCAAAGTGCAACACCAGCCACAGGGAGGGAGGAGAGGGAGGAGGATGAACCCTCTGACGTAGCGTCCCATGCACCGTCCATGCCTGCACATGAGGGTCCCCCAAGGAAGGTGGGTCGTCCACGCCGAAGACGTTGAGGGCCTGTGGCCCATGGACTTCTCCCAGGACACTGGACCTGGCATGTAGCCCCTGGGTGCAACAGCATCCCCTATGAGACTCTCCCACATGGACTTGCTGGTCCCAGTCTGCCCAATGATGTCAGGCACTGTGGGCTGGACTCTGTTGACTGAAACAGTAAGGCATCTCATCTCCAGCAGTGAATTTTGGATTCCCCCCCTTTCTGTACAGCACCTATTCACTGGTCATGCACTAGAGCACCCAATAAATAATTTAAACATCATACGCATTTGGTGAGTAATCTTTGAAACAGCATACATGTATATGTGTCAGCAAATGTCATAAATGCAAGGTATACAACAAACAGCAGTCATCCACACACTTGGATCAGAATCTGAGTGAGGACACACATTGGTCAGAAATTTCCACAAACTACATACATGGATGGTAAGACACACCTGTGTGGGACAGTCAATGCTGGAGGGGGGATTGAATCCCAATACAGCTAGCACAGGCAGGCCCAGGAGAGTCACTTTGAGGAGTACATGTCAGTGTCACAAAAGTAGTAGTCCATGTAGGGAGTACCTACAACTGTGTCCTCAGGTATGTGAGCTACCATCAGCATGATGCATTACTGTGTATGTGATTAATGCCGCACAGGATTACGGTGGCAGGACAGACTGTGGGCAATGGGCTGGAGCACTCTACACAAGCACACCTGATTAGGTGACCTACCCCTATGGAGCTACAAGTACTATACTACTGTAATGGGAGCAACGCATACAGAAAAACGACACACATCAGACAAATACCAACCCCGGAACGGCCAAATCACACCACACCCAAGAGACAGGGTCATGGTGTGTGTCCCATGTGCCAACTTGACTGACTGTGACAGCAATGTTGAAGTGGTGTGAGCATGTTGTGTTCTGGCACGTGACTGTAAGCTAACAGTTTTCGGATCTAGTGGTGTTGACAAGCTAACACTGTACAATATTGTGCCTATGTAAGGTGTGTGTGTGTTGGACACGCCACATGACCTGGTGGTACGTAGACCCAATGTCATGTGAATCTGCATAGTTGTGCCAGTATGTGTTGCACACACACGCATAGCAGCAGCTATGGCTGAGTACACAGCATTTTCATAGCACGAGGGTGAATGTCTGGTGTTGTCTGTGTGTAGGGTGGCCGGAGCATGCTCTATTAATGGATGGAAGGAGGGTCATCCTGTAGGTGTCTGTGTTCCTGGATAGTGTGCGCTGCATGTTGGCTGTGTATGCAGCTGCAGCAATGAGTGAATACATGACGGCAGGAGGGGTGTGACTAATTGCTAAGCAAACACATAACACAAGGGCAGCCGCAATGCACAAAGTGACATGTGGATGTGAAGGCAGGAGTGTCTGCCTCACTCAGGATCACTGACAACTAAATGGCACAGTAAACACCACACATCACAGTCAGTGGATCAGGGCCCTTACGGTCAAGTGGGGCACAAGACACACAGCGTCTGCAGGTGTATACAAGAGCTAGTATGTTCAAAGGAAAACTGCACCGACAAAGACATGTACCTCACACACAACATAGTATTCTAGCCTTCACCCACCCCATGCGTGTGGTCAATATACAGTTACACACCTAACAAGCATGAGGTAACTAAGTTCAAAATAGTATATGTGCACATTAGACGGACATGTGTGTAGAGCCACAAGCAGGCACTATATTCTGTAGGAGTCAGACGTCATGCACAACATGATAATCTACATTGTGAGCCCATGGAGCTTTCACAATCATACATGTGCATTGTCAATAAGTCCAATTTACACTAATCATGATGTCACCTGTAATGCCGCTTTACGAATACCTACAAGGCTGTCAACGACTGGCCGTACCTTTCTTCATCAGACTGGTGTGATGCTCTAAGGGTTCCACCTCCAAATAGCCCATTGGTCTGAGTACAAACAACAGACACAAAAGGGTGATCAGGCGAGGGAAGGAGAGGATGGGAACTGCTGGGAGGGAGACCTGAAACAGAGGCAATTAAGCATTAGGACAACATTCTCATGTCACAGACACTTCAAAAACCTCATTAGCTACACTGTACCAGTCACACCTGTGAAGTGTACTGTCTGGTGACAAATAATGATGATTAATCATGCCATCACATCAGATTCGATGCTGTGACACAGACACATAAAAACTGGGACAGTCTGTCATCCATTAGAGTCATGTGTAACGCTCACAAGTGAGCACCCATGCAAAAAGATCTATGTAGTATAAACACATTCCCAGGCACAGATGAGGTAGACCTCAGTAACAAATGGAAACATATGGAAATCCAACTACCGCTAACTCTAAAGTCTGTATGTGATATTGGTTAGCCATAAGGGCCCTGTAGGCTAACTTGAGCAAATCCACTACAGCTGTTAGTATCACATATGATGAGGAAGCTAATGATCGACACGCAATGAAGGCACTCTGTAGCCAGTCTTTTGGTGTGTCAAGTATGCATCACAATGCTAAACATGATATGCATGTACAAAAAATATTAAGTGCAAGTGATGTCCATCCAAGCTACATGATCAGACCCTACCATAGCACAGTCATGGTGCCGGCGACCAGAGATTCATGTGAATGACCGCACTCCACTGGTGCTACACAGAAATTCACATATGCATCTTTCACACTTTTTACTTTGTCATGCTAAACATACATGGCATCATGTGCATCTAAACATCACGGCTACTCACTGTGAAGGCTGGCGTAGCAGTATTCTCAACCTGCACTGAGGTAACGACATAACTGATTCACAGGACAGTTGTCTTAAGATGTGGAACATACACTGGGCAACACCAACACCACATGGTTTCATGGTAATCACACTGGGCTGGCCCACAAGCTGGAGGTGAGGATCCAGTCACATTCTAATGCACACAGTGAGGCTGCAATCCCCCACAGAGTCCGTGGTTGTGACCTCTGACACAATGTCATGCCATGGTATGTGCAATGTTGCTGTGGCAATGTCTACACACATTGATGCATTCACCAGAGTATCAAAGTACAACAGATGACAGAAGGGGTGACTATCCTGTCATGGGAGTGGCCATACATGTCATGAGGTACATAATGGAGTAGCATGTATGCAAGATGACACCACATGCACATGAACATGTACCACACATTTCTACACATACCAATGCTAAACAGCCTCATATGAGTCCTTACCCAAATTGACTTCTCCACATGTTCAAGCATGCTCCGTTGATGTGGCTGACGTTGCAATCATAATGAGCAGTAGCAGGATGACCACGATGTACCCCAACGGACAACAGGCAGGGCGAGCTGTGGATGAGAGTGGCACACAAGGGGTCACGGTCGGTATAATGTCATTTTGTCAATGTCTGTTGAATAGCCAGATGTAGTATGACACCTGTACATTCCGAGTGCACTCATAGCACGTATGTGTGTAGCATTCCAACTGAACATGTGACACAGCACAACACACATCCAATTGATCTTGCTTACAGTCTGTTGCATACATAGCATGCTACCCATACTACTCTATAGTCCATCTTTTACTGAAAAGATGAAAGGACTCACCATCATGAAAAGAAGTTGCGGATGAGGTGACCGCGGATATCATCTTCACCCTCCTCATCACTGGCATCCTGGCCAAGGCCTTCATCCTCAACGGGCGGATGTTCCAGCTCATCAGGATCCAGGTAGAGTGGCACAGCCTTCTCCACTGCCATGTTGTGTAGCATGCAGCACACGGTGAAGATGTCACACACCTTGCGTGGGCTGTATTGGAGGGCTCCGCCTGTCTTGTCCAGGCACCTGAAGCGGCTCTTCAGGAGTCCAAAGGTCCGTTCGATCACCTGCCTGGTCTTCACATGTGCATTGTTGTAACGCTGGTCTGCAGCTGTCCTGGGGTTGCGTAGCGGAGTCATTAGCCACAGCATGTTTGGATATCCAGCATCTCCTGCAATTTGACATCATGTACAAGAGTGAATCATATGATGCAGATCATGAAGTTGTGACATACTGACATACAGAGCTCACAGTGTATACTCACCAACTAGACATGCCCGGTGGTTGTGCAGCTGCAGCATCATCTGTGGTACCCTGCTACGCCTCATGATGAAAGCATCGTGGCACGATCCTGGATAACGTGCACAAACATGTGAGATAATCATGTTGGCAAGACACACCACCAGGGCATTTATCGAGTGGTAGTGTTTCCTGTTGCGATACGCTTGCTCCTGAGCCTGTGGTGGGACAAGAGTAACATGTGTACCATCAATTGCACCAATTACATGTGGCATACGGCCCAGGCCATAGAATTCCCCCTTGACATCTGTCAACTCTTCTGGAGTAGGGAATGTAATGAATTCATCAAGGTGGAGCAACATTGCTCCCAAAACATCACCCAATACCCGGCTAAACATGGTCTGAGACATCCCTCCCACATCAGCTATGGTAAATTGGAAGGTACCTGTGGCAAAGAAATGGAGGGCTGCCATCACCTTTACCTTGGGTGTCAGTGCACTTGGATACCTGTGGCGTGGTTGTAGGTGAGCCTCAAGCCTGCCCGTCAGGTCCTTGATCAACTGTCGGCCGAAGCGATATCGACGGATGCAGTTGCGCTCCCTCATGGCTTCCAAGTCAGGCAACGGCCTTTCCAGAGGGGGTGCCCTGCAAGACACAATTTTAAGGAAATGTCTACAGCTGTCTGACTAAGACTATAACAATGTACATGGCACAAGCAACACTTCTTCAAATAATGTAGACAATTTGGAGTGTGGTGTGGGATACACACAGATGCCAGCTCCCACACACTCCTCCGTGGCGAAGGAAAATACCTGTAGTGTGTGGAATGGATGTGACATGCATACAAGCCTTCAGATGTAAAGGTCTAAGTGACCATGACAATGTATCATGTCAGTGAGACACGTCATGTCAATGTCAGTAGGAGGTTGTCTGCACACCCAGAGGGCTGACTGCAATACACACACACACCACATGTGCAATCATTTGCACTGTTCAGCCTTAGTCATGTCGCGGTGTGTACTTTCAGTGACAATTACATGACCATCATCATACAGCATGATAATTACATTTGTCACTGACGGTCTGTGATGCCATCACACATGTGAACGGGTCATTAACACACGTGGCATGGTGTGTGTACATTAGTCACCCTGCCATCACAGCAAGGACACAACATAGATGCTCCTACAGCAGATGCACAGTACTTTCAAGGACTAGTTACTTACCTTTTGTAAACCAATATCTGTAAGGAACAGTAGGCAGTAGCAAAGTGTCACATTTCAATACATACATAGCTTAGGACTAATTAGCCTCCCTGGGTGTCATCGATCTGACCAGTGAGTGGTGGCTATCCAGGCCACACCGGAACAAAACTAGTGTTGTTGATTGGCATCCGACAAGGGCGTGGCCACGTTTTGGCCGTACCTACAACGCATACACTGGCAGCTGTTACACAAACATATCCCACAGAGAGTGTGGGTAGCAGGCAAAGATGCATGTCAAGTAGCTAAACATCACTCCCAGAGTCAGGGAGGATGATGACATCTTTGCGTAGTGCCTGTACCTCTTGGATACCCTCTACAGCGTAGGTAACGGGAATGTGTTCTGTGGTTTTGAGGGCTGCATGCAGATGCTTCCTGGGATGGGGTGGTAGGACAGGGAACATGGTCAGTCCAGGTAGGGCAGTGGGGGTCTGACAACGTGCCTATGTACAGACAAACATGCTGCGTGGCTGTACATGCTTGCAAATATACATACAATACTCTCATCAAGATAGGCCTGCAGAGGCTCAGCGTAGCGTTAGTGTAGTTGAAGGACCTGAGTGACAAGCTGGTCCTCACCGCAGCAACAGGGAGATGAAGGGCCATGGTTACAACCGCCCACATAAACACTACACTGAACGTTGCCCAATCATCCAAATACATCTTTTGAGTTGAGACATCACCTGTGTCTGGCTAGGTGTCCACAACACTCGCATCCCCCAGTCCACCTGTCCTGTGGTGTTGGGACTGACACTCACGTGCCAGTGGGTCTTCTTGACCCTCCCAATACTCATTTGCGCCAATTGTAATGAGGTGTGGCCAGCTCATTGATGTTTACATTCCCATGCAGCATTAAGAGCGGTGTTCTGCCACACAGTTACCACGGCGAAGCCGTACAGTGTGTGTTATCGGGGCCAGCACCACCCCAGAATGGCGCCACGGCTGACACCTGGGGGAGATCTGGCAGTGAGGTTGTGAGTTGAACCAGCGGGGACCAGGATGAACATTCCGATCATGTCTGTCACAGCGGTTCTGGGACGTATGCACCGCCTGCGTCCGTCACTCAGCGAATGATGGCGTCAGGGGCATATCAACAGAGGCGCAACTGCCCCCTGACGGGTACGGTGGGCCAGAAGCTGATGCGGAGTCAGTGGGCGGGGTGAGGGACATCATGGACATGAGGTAGTGCACTTACTCCTCCTGTGTCACATGCAGGGCTGGGACGGTAGGTCGTGGTGCTGGCTACGATGGCTGCTATTCTGATGGAGCCGTGTGGTCGCCGTCACCCTAATCCCATGCAGCATTGCACTTGCATCGTGTTTATTTGTCAATGCAATTACACATCTCTGACTTTTGTTGTTTACCTGACGAGTTTGGCCTGGGGAATGATGTACTAATGAGGGGCTCACATGTCTCCACACCCACACACATGCACTGGTCCTACATCCCAACCATGAGCTATTGTGCTGCTGTGCCAACTGCTGGAGTCTAAGTGGCTTGTGGGACATATCACACCTGGATTCATATGTCAGCTCCCCGCAATTGGAGCAGCTCTTGTTGTTGTGCCTGACGTGAAAACCGTGGAGACACAGACGGTGAGGGTCACTCACCAACATGAGGCCTTTTCATTCCTCACAGGCTTTGTAAGTGACATCCCTATTGGCACGGTCTTGAGTATGACAATACAAGGTAAATGTTCTGAAGTGTTAGTACAATGATTTAGGGTACAAAATGTGTAAGCTTTAACTTAGACCGGACCTGCGTTGGTGTTGAGAAACAAACAGAGGACCTGACGTGTGGATGCAGAGGTGACATATGACTACTCAGATAACGTCATCAGGGCAGACACAACGCCAAGGATACTTGCAGAGCCAGAGGACTTACACACCAACACACAAGTGTACGGTATTACGGAAATTGCCATGTCCAGGATGACATGTGGGGATATTCTGAGGTGAGTAATACTTTACTGACCTGTTCATGGCATATGCTAACAGCATTCACAATGTAGCACATGGCACACACATGACGTGGTCACACAGGGTCATGCTGTGCGGCTATGACACCTCTGTGACAGTGGGCATGTTCCTGTCATCATGTGCCAGTTCCCTGTACTGAATTGTGGCCCATTCGAGTGTTCATGTGCCTCGCTACATGTTGCAGACGTTAATCGTGTTGAAATTGTTGAATGCATGTGATGCACATGTGCATCATGAATGATGACATGTTGTGCAAGCTATTTACACATCAACTGAGGCACAGGGTCACAATCCCTGTGCTTCTTCAATGTCTGCCAAACCTGGCACATACTGATGTATGTGTGCCATGCTGATGTATGCATCCACATGGTTGACATGAGTGTAGACTACATCCCTGCTGTGTGATTTCCTAGTGTGACTCTGCCAATGGTGACATGAAGGTGGACAGGGACGCAGCCTACACAATCGTTCACTTGACCATGTCTGACACAATGTACCCCAATGGTACGTGCCTGTGTATGCATCGTTTCCCTATCGCCTTTAGGCTCTACGCGAGCTGAGCGTACCCCAATGGTACGTGCCTGTGTATGCATCGTTTCCCTATCGCCTTTAGGCTCTACGCGAGCTGAGCGTACCCCAATGGTACGTGCCTGTGTATGCATCGTTTCCCTATCGCCTTTAGGCTCTACGCGAGCTGAGCGTACCCCAATGGTACGTGCCTGTGTACGCATCGTTTCCCTATCGCCTTTAGGCTCTACGCGAGCTGAGCGTACCCCAATGGTACGGGCCTGTGTACGCATCGTTTCCCTATCGCCTTTAGGCTCTACGCGAGCTGAGCGTACCCCAATGGTACGGGCCTGTGTACGCATCGTTTCCCTATCGCCTTTAGGCTCTACGCGAGCTGAGCGTACCCCAATGGTACGGGCCTGTGTACGCATCGTTTCCCTATCGCCTTTAGGCTCTACGCGAGCTGAGCGTACCCCAATGGTACGGGCCTGTGTACGCATCGTTTCCCTATCGCCTTTAGGCTCTACGCGAGCTGAGCGTACCCCAATGGTACGGGCCTGTGTATGCATCGTTTCCCTATCGCCTTTAGGCTCTACGCGAGCTGAGCGTACCCGAATGGTACGGGCGTGTGTATGCATCGTTTCCCTATCGCCTTTAGGCTCTACGCGAGCTGAGCGTACCCCAATGGTACGTGCCTGTGTACGCATCGTTTCCCTATCGCCTTTAGGCTCTACGCGAGCTGAGCGTACCCCAATGGTACGTGCCTGTGTACGCATCGTTTCCCTATCGCCTTTAGGCTCTACGCGAGCTGAGCGTACCCCAATGGTACGTGCCTGTGTACGCATCGTTTCCCTATCGCCTTTAGGCTCTACGCGAGCTGAGCGTACCCCAATGGTACGGGCCTGTGTACGCATCGTTTCCCTATCGCCTTTAGGCTCTACGCGAGCTGAGCGTACCCCAATGGTACGGGCCTGTGTACGCATCGTTTCCCTATCGCCTTTAGGCTCTACGCGAGCTGAGCGTACCCCAATGGTACGGGCCTGTGTATGCATCGTTTCCCTATCGCCTTTAGGCTCTACGCGAGCTGAGCGTACCCGAATGGTACGGGCGTGTGTATGCATCGTTTCCCTATCGCCTTTAGGCTCTACGCGAGCTGAGCGTACCCCAATGGTACGTGCCTGTGTACGCATCGTTTCCCTATCGCCTTTAGGCTCTACGCGAGCTGAGCGTACCCCAATGGTACGTGCCTGTGTACGCATCGTTTCCCTATCGCCTTTAGGCTCTACGCGAGCTGAGCGTACCCCAATGGTACGGGCGTGTGTATGCATCGTTTCCCTATCGCCTTTAGGCTCTACGCGAGCTGAGCGTACCCCAATGGTACGTGCCTGTGTACGCATCGTTACACCATTCAATGTGTAGCATTGGCAATGGCAATGTCACCCTACTTGTGTGTGGATTTTAAAATATGCATAGGGAACAAGTAGGGGAACAGTGTACTGTTCAAAATGCAACCAGGTTGTCATGGATACGGAGTTTTTTTACACTCCTACAGGTGTCCTGGAAGAATCAGTTAGGAAAAAGTATACAATGTTGCGAAAGTTGTTGTTCAGCTCTGGCTCTATTTTCAAACCATGCATATGTGTTTCATGTGCTTAGGTGTGATGTGATTGGATGGAACATAGGATGCAAATTATGGTGGCCTATCACACACTACTCCTTGGACTCACAGACCCTCTGCAGCACAGATATAAGGCAGCATGTGGCTGTGGGAGGGCACTTGCCTGCACAACATTGGTGTGCTAACCACAGCTGCTGTCTCTGAATCCTCTGGCCCTGATTAGCTGAACATGGAGAGGGCACCTGCATTCACTGATGGTGAGAACAAGGCCCTTCTGGATGCCCTCCTGCCAAACTTCAGCAAGCTGTATGGGAGACCAGAGGATCAGGTGAGTGATGTGTGCAATACCTTGGAGTGTGCACCTGTTGTGTGTGTGACATCATAGCCACTGTGTAGTAATAGTGGATAGATGCAATGTTGTTGTGAGTGAGTGCCAGGGTGCACAGTGTTGTTAGAAGAGAGTTATTTGTTGTAGTGTGGTGTGTGACAGCATGTCACGTGCTGCATTGCACCCAGATATAGCATATCTTGTTCAGTGAGTGTCATGCTCAAAGAGTGTTTTACAGCCCTCATGTAATCTGTAGATTTACTATGTCATGCTAAGCAGTTGTGTTAGCACACAGGCCACATACTCCTGGACAATGATGCTAATGTGTGTGCCATACGTTGCCCTATTGTCATCATGTATTTTGTGGACATATGGGTGTCTTGGGAACATGCACCAGGTATACTGATGTTCTGTAACTTTACATTTGTGACAGGTATCTGCCTATGAGAAGGGTGAAATCTGGGTGGACATCGCCAGGGCTGTCCGGAGAGAGGGGGGGCCTCGCAGGAGGCTTCGAAACATAAAGAAGAGGTGGCAGGACATCCGGTGCTGGAGCCGCCGCATCGCCCGAGTCCAGCTGAAGCTGGAAGCTCCACGCCGGCATGGCGGCAGCCGCCAACTCACCCCCAACCTGCCCTGGGTCCTGGAAGTGGTGTTCCCAGACCTCCATAGGCAGTTGCAGGAGGGACAGCAGCACGAAGGGGGTAGGTACATGTCTGTTTGTAGTCATGTGTGTGAGAAATGGTACCTGAAGAGCTCTAAGGCATGGTCACACTCCCATAGTTTGAGTGGTGTAGCTGACTACTGAGGCAGTTCATGCATTGGAATTCGATTGTCCCTCTGTCAGCAGCTGCTTCTTTACATGCCTTGCCCTACTCCACAGTAGAGGTTTGCTTTGGCTAATGCTTGTTTTTGACATGTACTCCTATGGTGCAGTGTCTCAAGTTGCATCTTCCTTTGCACATCTTCATGTTGTAGGGGGGTATGTGACACCTGTTCGTACCTTAAATGTAGCACCACATGTGCACTATGTCTGCCCTTCTTCATATTGTGGCACTGTTCTTGAGTCTCAACAAGTGTTTTGTGCACAAGTCAGCCTCAGTGGCCTTTGTCCATGGTACACTTTCTAATTATCTTGTGTTAGCTGCAGGTGCACAATGTACATGTGCTATATTTTGGACTTCTGCATACTCACACTGGGCAGTGCGTGTGTGCATATTCTCAACATCTGTGGCATGTTCTTTGTACATAGTATTGATGGTTTGCCACACAATGTGACTTTGGATGTACAAAGCGGTGATGGCAGTGTGAGGTGATGGAAGACTTGTTTCAGGTCCCAGGATGGCATCACATGGCAGTTTGCCCAGGACTTTTCTAATGTGGCACAGAGTCAAAGCGAATCAAACATGACCAGGTCTTCATTTGGGTGGCAGGGTTGGCTAATGAACTGTTATGCATCATCAGCTATCCTGTTGTCAGGCAGTGGATCATGATTGTGTCTCTCATACAAGTATTTTCCTTGCCTATACCTTGTCTCCTACCTTACATTGAGCTTTGTGTCTCTGACATTTCTCCACAAGTAGAATTGTCATTATGAAGAGTTATGTGTCATGTGACTCATGATGCATGCCATGTTGTCGAAAGAGGCCATATGATTTGCAGCTGATATGTCTGATGTGTACAGGTGACTGATATGTTTTCATTCTTCTCCTTGCTCACAGCATCATCATCTGAATCTGGAGGAGACAGAGGCGCGGACCAGGCGGAGGGACACACCGACAGTGCCACCTGCTGGGAGGTGTCAGAGGGAGGCAGTGGCACAGAGTGGGAGGAGAGTCTACAGGCCGCACGACATGTGACTGACACATCGTACCATGCCGACGAATCCGAGACAGACTCTCAGGAGGGGGGGGGAATATGCAGCAATGGTTACTCATACATCTTTGGCTGCCCTCCCCTCCTCCAGTCCCATCTCCAACCTCCCACTCCTTGGTGTGCCTAGGGTCCGTGCTAGCCCCCGTGTCTCCTTTGTTCCCGGCACCGCAGCCCCTGCCCCTGTGTCCCCTGCTGCCCTCAGTGCTGAGACAGTGGACCTACTCCGGCAGATTGCAGTAGGTCAGGCATCCATGCTGTCTGTCCTCCATGGACATACACAACTGATTACACAGGTGGTGTCGTTCATGGAGGGCATGTCATCAGCCATGTCTGATCTGCGTCGGAGTGTGGCTGCCATTGAATCAACACTGACGGCAGCTATGTACACCCAGCAGCATCTGTCCCCCCCCCATCCTTCGGAGCCATCCACCTCTGCCTCTCACATACCTACACAGCATACACGCACACGCCACAGGTCAGACACACCCAGCGCACACACACAGCATAAGAAGCTCAAAGCTCCACGCACCCATTCTCAAGGGGAAGTAGGCACACCCACAGGGAGAGGGGAGACACCTCACACACGCATCCACACACCCAGTAGGACTGACTCACAGCCCTGTACCTCCACCCCCAATGTGTCCCCGGGTTCAGGTGGTAGTTTTTCCGCACTGGCTGAGGTGTGCAGCCAGGTTTTTCAATCTACTTTCGGCGATGCCCCAACCAGTGTGGATGAATCCACTACACCTGCACCCACTCCACCTGTCCTTCCCTCTCCTGTCCATGCGGTGCCGGAGGATTCCACAGATGGTGCCCCCGTAGTCAGCACAGCTGATTAAATGCCATGTGCAGACAGGTTTGGGTGAGATGACACCCATGGAGGCACAAGCTATTGCTGAGACTCTATTGGACTGGCCATTGGCCTTTAATGAGCGAGGACTCTCATTTGCTTTTCTTTTGTGATTCCGCTGAATAAAGCTAATTTTTGCTTTTCAGATTTGTAGTTTGTGTGATGATGTCTGTGACTGCTGGGTGCCTGGGAGCTGGTGTGATGTTCACATTTAGGTCTACTAAAATGTGTCTATCTCCTGAGGGTAATGAGGTTGACAATGGTATGTTTATGATGTACGAGCTGGGCAGTGGTGGGCACTATGATGCTGGGCACTCTGATGCTGGGCAGTGGTGGGCACTCTGATGCTGGGCACTCTGATGCTGGGCAGTGGTGGGCACTCTGATGCAGGGCACTCTGATGCTGGGCACTCTGATGCTGGGCAGTGGTGGGGACTCTGATGCTGGGCAGTGGTGGGCACTCTGATGCTGGGCACTCTGATGCGGGGCACTCTGATGCTGGGCAGTGGTGGGCACTCTGATGCGGGGCACTCTGATGCTGGGCACTCTGATGCTGGGCAGTGGTGGGGACTCTGATGCTGGGCAGTGGTGGGCACTCTGATGCAGGGCACTCTGATGCGGGGCACTCTGATGCTGGGCAGTGGTGGGCACTCTGATGCAGGGCACTCTGATGCTGGGCACTCTGATGCTGGGCAGTGGTGGGGACTCTGATGCTGGGCAGTGGTGGGCACTCTGATGCTGGGCACTCTGATGCGGGGCACTCTGATGCTGGGCACTCTGATGCTGGGCAGTGGTGGGGACTCTGATGCTGGGCAGTGCTGGGCACTCTGATGCAGGGCACTCTGATGCTGGGCACTCTGATGCTGGGCAGTGGTGGGCACTCTTATGCTGGGCAGTGGTGGGCACTCTGATGCAGGGCACTCTGATGCGGGGCACTCTGATGCTGGGCAGTGGTGGGCACTCTGATGCTGGGCAGTGGTGGGCACTCTGATGCTAGGCACTCTGATGCGGGGCACTCTGATGCTGGGCAGTGGTGGGCACTCTGATGCTGGGCAGTGGTGGGCACTCTGATGCAGGGCACTCTGATGCTGGGCACTCTGATGCTGGGCAGTGGTGGGGACTCTGATGCTGGGCAGTGGTGGGCACTCTGATGCTGGGCACTCTGATGCAGGGCACTCTGATGCGGGGCACTCTGATGCTGGGCACTCTGATGCTGGGCAGTGGTGGGGACTCTGATGCTGGGCAGTGGTGGGCACTCTGATGCTGGGCACTCTGATGCAGGGCACTCTGATGCGGGGCACTCTGATCCTGGGCACTCTGATGCTGGGCAGTGGTGGGGACTCTGATGCTGGGCAGTGGTGGGCACTCTGATGCAGGGCACTCTGATGCTGGGCACTCTGATGCTGGGCAGTGGTGGGGACTCTGATGCTGGGCAGTGGTGGGCACTCTGATGCAGGGCACTCTGATGCTGGGCACTCTGATGCTGGGCAGTGGTGGGCACTCTGATGCAGGGCACTCTGATGCGGGGCACTCTGATGCTGGGCACTCTGATGCTGGGCAGTGGTGGGGACTCTGATGCTGGGCAGTGGTGGGCACTCTGATGCAGGGCACTCTGATGCTGGGCACTCTGATGCTGGGCAGTGGTGGGCACTCTGATGCTGGGCAGTGGTGGGCACTCTGATGCAGGGCACTCTGATGCGGGGCACTCTGATGCTGGGCAGTGGTGGGGACTCTGATGCTGGGCAGTGGTGGGCACTCTGATGCAGGGCAGTGGTGGGCAGTGGGGGGGGGTTTAGCCATACACACACTCTGATGCTGGGCACAGGTGGCCAGGGGGGGGGTCTCAGACACACACTCTCATACTTACACATACAATTACTTAGCAGACGTATGTGCCACACGTCTATTGCACTGGTGTTGTGCGGTGAGCTGGATGACGTACATCGAGCTCGATGACGTACATGCGGCACGTATGACACTGGTGTTGTGCGGTGACGTACCGTACCCCGAAGTCGATGACGTAGGTGCGGTACGTCTCCATATTTCACTAGTGATGTGCGGTGACGTTCTGTACCACGTGGTCGATGACGTAGGTGGGCCCGTCCCCGTATTACAATGGTGTTGTGCGGTGACGTACCGTACCCCGAAGTCGATGACGTAGGTGCGGTACCTCTCCGTATGACACTGGTGTTGTGCGGTGACGTACCGTACCCCGAGCTGGATGACGTACATGCGGCACGTATAACACTGGTGGAGTGCGGTGACGTACCGTACCCCGAAGTCGATGACGTAGGTGTGGTACGTCTCCGTATGACACTGGTGTTGTGCGGTGACGTACCGTACCCCGAGCTGGATGACGTACATGCGGCACGTATTACACTGGTGGAGTGCGGTGACGTACCGTACCCCGAAGTCGATGACGTAGGTGCGGTACGTCTCCGTATGACACTGGTGTTGTGCGGTGACGTACCGTACCCCGAGCTGGATGACGTACATGCGGCACGTATAACACTGGTGGAGTGCGGTGACGTACCGTACCCCGAAGTCGATGACGTAGGTGCGGTACGTCTCCGTATTTCACTAGTGATGTGCGGTGACGTTCTGTACCACGTGGTCGATGACGTAGGTGGGCCCGTCCCCGTATTACAATGGTGTTGTGCGGTGACGTAACGTACCCCGTGGTCAATGACGTTGGTGCGGCCTCTATCCGTATGACACTAGTGATGTGCGGGAGTGTGTGGTGCAACGTACCCAGACATGACAGTCGTGCAATGGAGATGTGCCCGTGTGGCAACACGTACAGGTATGTTGGAGTTCGTTGTACTCACCTTCTGCGCCGTCGTCGGTTTCTATATACGAGGTGGTGGGCGTACAGGATAGGGATGACACGGACGATGGCGTTCATGTCTTGCTTGTCGTGTACCGGGTGCCGGGTTTGCCGGAGTGTGGGTTTACGGTAGTTTAGAGCTCTCGTAGCAAAAGAGCCGTACGGTGTGTGTTCGACACGGATCGTACTTCCTGGGTCGGAAGGCGCGGCCTATTTACGTACGGACGCTGCGTGGTGCGTCAGCCGACTGCAATTCGTATGGATTTTCGATTTGTACGGTGTTTTTTACGAGTCGTACGGAGTCACGCATTTATTTGTGATCGTACTTGCTGAATCGTACGGGGACGCCTACGGGTGCGATTCGTACGGGGAAAAACGCTACGAACTGCAATTCGGAGCGCTTTTTACCGGATCGGAATCGACACCTTTGTAAATTACAGGACTTTCATAGATACACATGTGTACATTTTTTATAACATTAACATTTTTGTGGGTTACAAAGTATTCATAGTTTTTTTTAGAAATTAATATTATGAATATAGAAAATATTAATAATATTAATTTTTACATAGATAAACACACAAATAAATTTGTATATACATACATAAGTTTAAAAATAATATTAGCATTTTTATAAACAGATTATTTCAAACAAGGTTATACATTCAAATTTGTTTAACATATAAATTATTTTCAAAATGTATATATTAATACTAATATATTTTTTAAAGTAACTTAGATAACAGTTCAATAATTATTTGAAAGTAAAGAAGATTTATGAAATAATTTTCTAAATTTTTTAACATTAATTACATATAATATAATACTGAGTTTATCATTTTAAAGTGTTGGAATATAGAAATTAAATAGCTTTTTGGTATATACAGGGACTACTTTTTAACCGCGTAATGTTATTTAGGCTTATTTGGTGCTTCAACAGATCGCGGTTGGATGCTGCTTCGCGTTGGAGAGGGTAAGTTTGTTTTAATTGTATTTTATAAGTTAATGAAGTTATTGTAAGTGTATGTGTGGTGTGTTTAGGTTTATTTAGATAGTGTTATTGAGAGAAGATTGTGTTTTGGGTGTTAGGTAGAGTGTACGATATTTGCTTTTTACCGCGTTTTACTTCTAGGTTTGTGAGGTTAGCTAATATGTTTAAATGTTTCAAAATCAATATGTTTGCTGTATAAATATGTGTTTTTATATATGTATGGGTGTTTTTGTGTGGGTGGGTATGTATTTTATCATTTTCAGGTTATCGTCGCGTTTTACTGTTTTGGAGGAGGTCCATTTTTTTTCTCAGAGTTGTGTGACGAGTATTATATACTCTTATTTTTACACACATACTTTGGTTTTCGGGTTTTCCAGGAGCGTTTCTTTTTTTAAATTACTATTTTCGGGTTTTGAATGGTACATCGTGTGGATTACATTGGAGAGGAGTCGCTATAGATTTGCTTGTATTTTTACATTTTTTTTGGGCTTCCTTGGATTGTATGGGTTTTTGCAACGCTTTCGTATGGATTGCTTGAAATTGGATTACGTTTGAAGGTGCAACAGAAATGTAAGTATTTACAACACATTTTGTGGGTGGGGTTTTAATTTTTGCTTTAGTTACGTTGTATGTAACATTTTGTAAATACGTTATCTAAATACATGTAATATATGTTATTACTATGTATTTGATAGTTTAATTGCAAATTGTTACATATAGAAATGAAGGAATTGTGGAAAAAATAAATGCTTAATGTAACATGTATAGTTATGTTATGTTTTATAGAATAGTTTTGCTATCATTGATAGATATTCTAGTCCTTTGCTAGTTGGATAGAGGGTAACTTGGCTTTGGAGTGTGTTATACATTTTTTTAGTTTCTTTGGTGAGTTTATGTCCAATCAGAGTTACTGATTGCTCCATTCGGAGCTCCTGGTAACTCTGGGCCCCATTAGGATAGCGGGCGGAAAACCACCCCGCCCGCCATGGAGGCGGAAAACAACCGCCCGCCATGGAGGCGGTGCAACCGGCAGACAAATTAGGATTGACCGCAACTAAAGACCGACCGCGGCGGTAGCGGAGAAAATGAAACCGCCCGACGTGTGCGGTGATGACAAAACTCCGACCGCTGCGGTCGGAAAAGCTGCGGAAAATACAAAACCGCCCACAGGGAAAGCGGAGACACCGCACAGGAAATTACGATATCCCCGAGGGTGGCGCGGGCGGAACCGCAGGCACCGTCCGCCGCGGTCGAAGGCAGGATTGCATGGGATAAATGGCGGACAAGCACCAGCAAAGTCACCGCAGCGGACGAACATGAAATCCATGGCGGTCGATGTCAAAGCACCGCAGTAATGCCAAATACTGCATAAACAAAGTAGCCCAGCCTCAAATACATACAACACACACACACAGATACAGAAATGGCAACAAAATATACAATACTACATAACCACACCCACAACACACCTGACAACCACTATCCAATTGGACACACCCACACAGCTGAGTACAAAGCCACCCCCTCCACTCACCAGAATCCTTTGCATCTTTCCAGAACAGAAGGCCACACACCACATCTGAGAGGAGAGGCAAAATCGCACACCACACCCACCCACCCACCACCACCATCAACACCACCATCACAATCAAAACCCCAGCACATAACACACCTCATCACCACACCCCTGCACCCACAAACACCTCAACACCCCCACACCATGACATCACAAAAAATGCCAAAATTCACAGAGAGTGAGTTGACAGTCATGGTCAACGAGATTGTGAGAGTAGAACCACAACTATTTGGGAACCTAGTCCAACAGACACCATTAGCCACCAGGACACAAATGTGGGAAAGGATTGTCCAAAGGGTGAATGCAGTTGGGGCCACCCCAAGATCCAAGAAGGAGATCATGAAGCGGTGGCATGATCTCAAGAGGGTTGTCAAGGAGAAGAGGAGCAAGAACTGGACGCTGGCTGAGAAGACTGGCAGTGGCCCTCCCATCCCACTGAAGACATTCACACCATGGGAGGAGAAGGTGCTTGCTATCCTGCTACCTGAGAGTTACACAGGAGTAGCCGGGGGAGCGGAGGCTGGTAAGTACAGACAAATGTTTAACACCACATTGACTTTTACCTCCTTGCAATACCCAACCACCAATACACTGTCCATCCCTAAGCAAGATGTAGCCAGCCATTCTGCTGAGGAGGCCTGTATGGGGCCGGAATGTCAGTACAACAACTCCCACCATAGCCCCTGTCCCACAGCCCAGCAGCATGGAGGCCTCCCCCACCCAGGAGCAAGTGTCAGCCATTGCACTGTTTAACAAACAAACTTACAGGTTGGTAGCCATCTTCACTTGGAGCCTGTTTGTGGGTGTGAGGGAGGGAGGCCTGTCTCACTACTCCCAGCATGCCCCCCTGTCTCACAGCCCAGCAGCATGGAGGCCTGCCCCACCCAGGAGCAAGTGTCAGCCATTGCACTGTTTAACAAACAAACTTACAGGTTGGTAGCCATCTTCACTTGGAGCCTGTTTGTGGGTGTGAGGGAGGGAGGCCTGTCTCACTACTCCCAGCATGCCCCCCTGTCCCACAGCCCAGCAGCATGAAGGCCTGCCCCACCCAGGAGCAAGTGTCAGCCATTGCACTGTTTAACAAACAAACTTACAGGTTGGTAGCCATCTTCACTTGGAGCCTGTTTGTGGGTGTGAGGGAGGGAGGCCTGTCTCACTACTCCCAGCATGCCCCCCTGTCTCACAGCCCAGCAGCATGGAGGCCTGCCCCACCCAGGAGCAAGTGTCAGCCATTGCACTGTTTAACAAACAAACTTACAGGTTGGTAGCCATCTTCACTTGGAGCCTGTTTGTGGGTGTGAGGGAGGGAGACCTGTCTCACTACTCCCAGCATGCCCCCCTGTCCCACAGCCCAGCAGCATGGAGGCCTGCCCCACCCAGGAGCAAGTGTCAGCCATTGCACTGTTTAACAAACAAACTTACAGGTTGGTAGCCATCTTCACTTGGAGCCTGTTTGTGGGTGTGAGGGAGGGAGGCCTGTCTCACTACTCCCAGCATGCCCCCCTGTCCCACAGCCCAGCAGCATGGAGGCCTGCCCCACCCAGGAGCAAGTGTCAGCCATTGCACTGTTTAACAAACAAACGTACAGGTTGGTAGCCATCTTCACTTGGAGCCTGTTTGTGGGTGTGAGGGAGGGAGGCCTGTCTCACTACTTCCAGCATGCCCCCCTGTCCCACAGCCCAGCAGCATGGAGGCCTGCCCCACCCAGGAGCAAGTGTCAGCCATTGCACTGTTTAACAAACAAACTTACAGGTTGGTAGCCATCTTCACTTGGAGCCTGTTTGTGGGTGTGAGGGAGGTAGGCCTGTCTCACTACTCCCAGCATGCCCCCCTGTCCCACAGCCCAGCAGCATGGAGGCCTGCCCCACCCAGGAGCAAGTGTCAGCCATTGCACTGTTTAACAAACAAACTTACAGGTTGGTAGCCATCTTCACTTGGAGCCTGTTTGTGGGTGTGAGGGAGGGAGGCCTGTCTCACTACTCCCAGCATGCCCCCCTGTCCCACAGCCCAGCAGCATGGAGGCCTGCCCCACCCAGGAGCAAGTGTCAGCCATTGCACTGTTTAACAAACAAACTTACAGGTTGGTAGCCATCTTCACTTGGAGCCTGTTTGTGGTTGTGAGGGAGGGAGGCCTGTCTCACTACTCCCAGCATGCCCCCCTGTCCCACAGCCCAGCAGCATGGAGGCCTGCCCCACCCAGGAGCAAGTGTCAGCCATTGCACTGTTTAACAAACAAACTTACAGGTTGGTAGCCATCTTCACTTGGAGCCTGTTTGCGGGTGTGAGGGAGGGAGGCCTGTCTCACTACTCCCAGCATGCCCCCCTGTTTCACAGCCCAGCAGCATGGAGGCCTGCCCCACCCAGGAGCAAGTGTCAGCCATTGTACCCTGCACGCTCACCTTACAGGTATGTAACTACCGTATATCTTCATGAAGTGTGTGTGTGTATTAATCTATTTACTATTGTACTAAATGCATAGACAATCAACCTTTAGGACACCATGATGTAACTCTCCACTATGTAATGTAACACGGTGTTGCCATGATTTGTACAACTGATGACAGCAATATGCACTAGTGTATAGACAGCTGATGATACACAGATGACACAAACACTGACCACTCCCCATCTACTCCACAGGTGATGAAGAACTCACTGCTGGGGACAACACCAACGACCAGCAGAGCCAGTCTCCACCTCCGGCACATGGACTCACAGATGCAGACTCCCAGGACAGTTTGGACGATGAGCTCCAGGCCGGCCCATCCGGTGTTCCACAGACCCAGAGGTCCCAGGCCCCCATCCTCCCCACCACCACCTCTGCTGCAACAACAACGCAGCAGACCCCTGCTGTCACGGCCTGTGCCTCCACCTCAACCACCACCGCAGCCACTGCCACCAACACCACCACTACCACCAGTACCACCTGCAGCACCCTCCCTGTCCCTAGGGATGACCAGCCCACACCAACAACTGTGGAGGGCAGGGAGCCAGTGCGTGGCGCACCAGTGGCGAGGGAAGAGGTCCGTGGCAGCAGAGCAGGTGGGAGGGCCAGGGCCAACACCAGACCTCGGGAGGAGTGGACACCATCCCTGGACCACTTCACCAGAGTTGTGGACGCCTACCAAGAGGTCCAGGGACAAAGTGGCCGGTCGGATGAATTTTTAAGGGAGCTCTTCCTGCTGATGAGGTCCATCGATAACCGCCTGGGACAGATGGTGGACCTCATGGGCCAGCAAGTGGCGTTGCAGAGGGACAGGCCTGTGTCCCAACCATCACCGCCGTCCCCTCCTGTTGTGCAGCAGGATGACAGTCCACCATCCTCCCCTGCGCCAACAGAGAGGGGCGAGTCCTCTGACGCTGCTGGCCATTCAGCAGGCCCCCCACCGCCAAAAAGATCTAGGGGGCGTCCGAAGAAGAGCCTGGGAGTCTCTGGAAGTCAAGCACCTGCCACACGCCAGTCACGGAGCCAGCCTTGAAGACAACCCTCTCCCCAACTGCATTGACTTTTTGGACTATCTTTCCCCACATTGCCTTGGCAATGGCACCTGTCTGTTGGACTGGGTCACCACATTCATGTGGTGTCTACTCTTGCATCTTAGCGACCATGACTGTCAACTCACTTCTCATTCCCCACCTTCATGTAAATATTCACGCACAATTCACATGTCCACCCCGTAAATAAAATACCTTACAATCCAGATTTTGTGTATTGAATTCTTTAGTGCATTATTTACAATGATGATAATGTCCATGATATGTAAACATGATGTACAGTATGCAGGGCAGGAACACTCTGGAGCACCTAGGGAGACACAACAGAACTACAGTCACTGGTCTCATCGTGGCAACACACACAGATCACTGATCCACAAATATCCTAACTATCACAGGTACCCTACACAGTGTCTATCTGATATGCACAAATACCGTCCATAATACATCTCCGGACGTAACGTCCATTCCAACAATACCATACATAGGTGACAGAACATGTGGCTATTGGGAACATCTGCGCATATCCATTCACAACATCAGCTAACACACTAGACTATGTAGACGTTGTAACTCGTCACACACCTTCAAGTGAAGTAGCGTTGGATTAGCTGCTGCCGTTGGTCAACTCCTTCCTCCTCTCCACTCTCCTCATCACTGGATTCAGGTCCCTGAGGAGGTAGTGGCCTTGGTTCCCCACCGTCGTCCAGGAGCAGGGGGACCCCCTTGTGGATGGCCAGGTTGTGTAGCATACAGCATGCCACAACGATCTTGCACACCTTCCCAGGCGAGTATGCGAGTGCGCCTCCAGTCCTGTCAAGGCACCGGAACCTTGACTTCAGCAGCCAAAAAGTACGTTCAATTACCCGTCGTGTCCTGCCATGGGCCTCATTGTAGCGGATCTCTGCTGGTGTCTGGGGATTACGGAGTGGGCTCAACAGCCATGGCCTACTGGGATAAGCAGAGTCCCCTGTGAATAAAAAACACACATTGCAATGTTGTACGGCCACAGTAAAGCCAGTGACACACAGCACGTGATAGCAGTAGTGTAACTCACCCACAATCCAGGCACGTTCGGGATGCAGATTCTCCATCATCCGTGGCACCATGCTGTTCCTCATAATGAAAGAGTCATGTGCCGAACCGGGATACTTAGCACACACATGTGAAATTGTCATGTCTGCAAGGCATACCACCTGCACATTCATGGAGTGGTAGTGTTTCCGGTTCCGATAAATGTGCTCCGTCGCCTGCGGTGCCACCAGAGCCACATGTGTGCAATCGATCGCACCGACTACATGTGGGATGTGTCCAAGTGGATAGAAGTCCCTCTTAACGGCAGCCAATTCACGTCCCCGGGGGAAATGGATGTAGCGATTACGATAGATCATCATGGCCTCGAGTACATCCCTCAGCACCATGCTGAACATGGGCTGCGACATTCCCCCAGCGTTAGCCACGGTCTCCTAGAAGGAACCAGTCACAAAGAAGTGTAGTGCTGCCATTACCTTGTAGGTGGGTGTGAATGCCGTAGGATAGTGACGGCGAGGCTGCAGGTGGGGCTCCAAAAGATCACACACGATCTTCAATGTCGGTCTGTCCAGCCTGAATTTCCTGATGATAGCCTCATTCTCCATGTCCTCAAGCACAATCAACTGACGTAGGAGATTTGGCCTCCTCCTAGTTTAGGATTAAAAACAATAGGTCAATGACAAGCATCATGAGATGGCCATAGAACAAAGCATCAATGATGTAATGGGAAAACAACAAGCGCCAGAGAGATGCATGGCACATCTGGTTACATGGCTGGCCAATAGCTACACACAGAGGGGCAGGCCTCTCCAGTGACAATACCCAAGTGACATTAATGTGGATACAATGATGGAACTTGTGACATACGCAGACATGGAGCTACAAGAGCCCCAAAGCTAATGTGACTTAACATGTCTGTCATACCCATCTGCCGTACCTGCCAGACCTCAATGCATCATGTACATTGTGGAAGCATTCATCAACACAATGATCACAATAGCAGGGACACTTCTGGTTGTGTGCATGATCAGTTCTGAATGCACAAGTCAGGTACGATACAATGCAGTGCCACCAGCCCGGTCAAGGTCTGCACTGACCAACAACACATTAAACCTCACGACATCTATGTAGAGCACCTGACGTCTGTCAATCATCACCCATCAAAACCCTTACTAAAATGGCACAAACACATGCTAAAGTTGCTCAGACTGAACGTGCGTCCTCCTGTGGATGCAATGGCTCTGTGGCATCGTGTGTACAATGATGTGCCCTACACCATGTAGCTGCATGGTACTCATACATTGTCCATGATTGACCTACACAGCAATGTGTACGAAAATGCCAGAACCTACCGCCGGTCCCCAGCGGTGTGACCCCAGCACCACCATCTACCCAGCCAAGGTAGCCATTGGCACATGGACTTGTGTACATGCCGCTGGCTAGGCTCCGCCGCATCAGTCGCTGTACCTACCGCCGGTCCCCAGCGGTGTGACCCCACCACCACCATCTACCCAGCCAAGGTAGCCATTGGCACATGGACTTGTGTACATGCCGCTGGCTAGGCTCCGCCGCATCAGTCGCGGTACCTACCGCCGGTCCCCAGCGGTGTGACCCCAGCACCACCATCTACCCAGCCAAGGTAGCCATTGGCACATGGACTTGTGTACATGCCGCTGGCTAGGCTCCGCCGCATCAGTCGCGGTACCTACCGCCGGTCCCCAGCGGTGTGACCCCAGCACCACCATCTACCCAGCCAAGGTAGCCATTGGCACATGGACTTGTGTACATGCCGCTGGCTAGGCTCCGCTGCATCAGTCGCGGTACCTACCGCCGGTCCCCAGCGGAGCGTCACCGCCGTGGAGCATTGCATACAGCCAATGGCATGGGTGTTGTATGTGGCATGATGCAGATTTGAAAAATGCGGAAGCGGTGCGCCGCCGCCGCGGAGGCGGTCATTGGATGCTTTTGAATGATGCACCATTGCGGTAGCGCACCCCGGACACCCGCGGTGCGTCACCGCCATGGTGCATTGCATACAGCCAATGGCATGGGTGTTGTATGTGGGATGATGCAGATTTGAAAAATGCGGAAGCGGTGCGAGGCGGTCATTGGATGCTTTTGAATGATGCACCATCGCGGTAGCGCACCCCGGACACCCGCGGTGCGTCACCGCCATGGTGCATTGCATACAGCCAATGGCATGGGTGTTGTATGTGGCATGATGCAGATTTGAAAAATGCGGAAGCGGTGCGCCGCCGCCGCGGAGGCGGTCATTGGATGCTTTTGAATAAGGCTGTCCCAGACAACCAATTGTAGCACCTTATCAGCTTCCTAACAACCCCATGGGCCTATAAATCTGTGAGAGTGAGCCACACATTCCCACTGCTCACAGAGCCTGCTGCCTGGGACCCTCTCCTGCTGCTGCCTGAGACCCTCTCCTGCTGCTCACAGAGCCTGCTGCCTGGGACCCTCTCCTGCTGCTGCCTGAGACCCTCTCCTGCTGCTCACAGAGCCTGCTGCCTGGGACCCTCTCCTGCTGCTGCCTGAGACCCTCTCCTGCTGCTCACAGAGCCTGCTGCCTGGGACACCTCAGAACTCACTTCCGCCACAGGTCTGCCATATCCACAGGGATGTCAAGAACAGATAAGATCCGTGCCAGTCCATTCACGAGTGAGGAGCTGGATGTCCTTGTGAACGAGGTGCTGGCACAGTATCCACGGCTGTTTGGCGGCCCCAATGTCGTGGTAAGTCACCATGTAGGGAGCAGTAGGGCAGGGTGGTGTCAGACGTGTATTCATGATGCTGCAGTATGTTATTTTGGATGTAGGGTGCAGACAAACACTGACAGACAAGATGTTTCCAGGTGGTGGGAGTGTGTGTTTTGCATTGTGACTCTGTCCTAGGCCTATACTTGTATGTGTGAGTGGGATGTGCTACATTTTGGGGCAGACATGACCAACGGTTGTTTGCCTTGTAGCTGGTTGGACAGTGTTCGCTTGTGATGTAATTTCAGGGTGCCCCTGTAGTCATAGTCAGTGTGCCCCACAGAGTAGGTTCAGTGGCTGCCCTGCCAAAGTTTGTCCATCAGCCAACTTACATGCTACAGTTGCTGCACACTGATTAGTGGATATGCCACATCAATGCCCTGTACAATTTCTGATTTACACAGTGCTGTCGATGCATTTGTGTTGAATCATCATTCTTCTGTGTGATAATCATGGAGACTACGAAGCTCAATGTGTGCATGCATTCACTAATGTTTATGCCATGCAGAGTGGCCTTGTGAGGGTACCCCCAGTTCTGGAGGGAGGTCGGTCACTGTGCGTCCAGAATCAGTGTCTGGCTGCTGTACTGATAGATGCTGACATATGACAATGTGTAAATGTTCATTTGTCCTTCTTTACTCTCATACCTGCAGCTCAAAGTACACCAACGTAAGGCTGTCTGGAGGGCCATAGCAGCAAAGGTGCGAGCCCTGGGGGTATCAAACAGACGACACACACACTGTCACAAGAGGTGGGACGACATCAGCCGGCTGGCTAAGCAAGTGGCAGAGATTAACTTGGGGATGGTACCACGCACAGGGCGTGTGGCACGGCGCACCATGACTCCGCTGATGGCACGCATACTGGCAGTGACCTATCCAGACCTGGATGCACGTCTGAAGGGGCTTCAGCAGCAAGACAGAGATGGTGAGTATCCGGGGAGGGAGAGTTTGTCTGGGAGTGGATGCATGTGTAGAGTGCCTGTGTCTGCGGTGACACATGTGATGTGCGTGTGCTGCCATGCTGTGATATGTGATGTGAGTGGCAACTGTGATGTGTGTCTGTATGAGGCATTGGCCCACCATGGCCTTACTCTGCAGCTCCTGGCTGCAGTTTTCAGTCCTTGACATATATTTTGTTGTCCACATGGTCACTCTTCTTTGTGATGGTGGGTGTAGTCCCTATTATGCTGTACAGCTGTGTCCACTTAATGAGTGTTACACCATGTCAGTCTACTTTGCATGCACCTGCATGGTAGTGGCCCACACATCTGACAACAATGTGAACCCACATTGGCACATGGTGATTGTAATGGCCTATTTGACAATGTGGCATGTGTAGACAAAACAGGTGTGTGTATTCCCCTCTGGATCCCTTTAGGGTCTGTAAGTGGTGATGTTAGTTGTGGCTACATCATGTCCATGGGGCAGGTCAATGTGGGCTGGGGGAACACCATCCATGGGCAGGGTGTAGTGCTGTGTGTCATCGACATTGGTCCACTCCTGGCTGTTTGTCCGCATGACAGGCACAGTTGTGATCTAAATGGTGTGTAGCTGCACAATGGTTTGAGGGAGTGGTGGTTACCATGTAGCTCTAGGCCTCTCATGTGCTGCATTGCTCTGATATCGTGTGACCAGACAATGACACTTATACAACCATGTTTCTGTCGCTAATGCAGATTCGCAAGACACCACGGCGGAACATGATCCTGAAAGTGGTGGCGAGACCAGCACGACAGCGGCAGCAGAGCAGTGTGAGACGGAGCAAAGTGACACTGACCACACCAGCGCTGATGAGGGTGACAGGAGTATGCATGAGGAATCTGTGGCTGAGACACAGAGTACCACTTCATCTGATGGCAGGGGGGATGAGTCCCTGTTAGCAGCCACAGGGGATGGGGACTCTGCTGCTGCATCTGACTACCAACGGACAATGCCCACCCACCCATCCACTTCCTCTGGGGCTGGCCGTATCCGTGTCACTAAGAGGGGACGTGTGACATTCACACATGGCACCGCAGCACCTGCACCTGTCCCCCCTGCTGCCCTCAGTGCAGAGTGCGTAGAGCTCCTGCGGCAACTTTGCGTGGGCCAGACCGCCCCGCTGAATGCCTTCAGTGCACACGATAACAAATTAGGCCAGGTTCTGGCATTCATGGAGGGCATACACTCTGACGTGGGTGGCCTACATCGTACACTCCTGTCATTGTCAGGTACAGTGACGTCAGCCCTCCAACAAGCACATGCCCCCTTTGCAGCTCAGGTGCCTGTGACGTCCACCCAGTCAGTGGCCACATCAGATGACAGTGAGCACTTGGGACATACATCAACTAAACGTTACAACACTAGGAGCACAGGTCAGACCCAAAGCAAACAATCCCGTCCACAGACTCCATCCTCAAAGAAGAGCAGGGACCCCCCAATATGCACAGACAAGTTGAAGTCACAGAAGAGCAAGGCCAGAAGAGCATTGTGTCAGACATCAGGCTCACATGCTGCTGAGCCATCACCAGAAATTGACTCTGCTATGCCCACAGAGGATGTGTGGGATGTCATGACTACACCTGGGGAGAACACAGGGACACACCCACCTACCACATCAACCCCAGAACAATGTACATCGAGGCAGGTGGAGGGAAGCCCTGTCGAGACAGGCCCAGTCATTGTGGCAGTGGAGACCCCTGTCGTGACCAACCCAGTCATTGTGGCAAAGAAGGGCAGTGTAGTGGCCATCCCTGGCAAGAAGGGACAGGAGGGCAGTGTAGACACCACCCCTGGGGTAAGTGGGAAGGTGGTCACTGTGGGGGGTACACCTTCCAGAGAGGGTAAAGTGGTCCGGAGGCGTAGCCAGCCCAAGCGTACTGCAGGATCAAGTACTTCTCCAGAGGGAGTGGCAGTGTCTGCCCCTGATGTGGGACAGTTGGGGGGTGTGCAGGTGGTGTCAACGCCACTTCCCATCAACCCCATGACAGGGAAGCAAATTCATATTCCAAAGAAGTGGAAGGGCACCCCTCCTACCTCTCCCACCCACACTGTGTCAAGGGCGTGCATGACTCCACCTCCACGTGCCACGGTGCCACCTGGTCCGCACAGCCCTCCACCTTGCAGGCCCTCTGTTATTACCACATCACATGGGCCTCTGTCACCCCAGTCAAGAGGACCTGCTGTCCCTGACACACAGCCAGGTCCCACTCCACATGACAGCCAGGAGTGAGTTGTCAACACCCTCAGACGCCTGTGCCACACATAGGTGTGCTACAGTAGACCATTGTTAGCGATGTGGGTGTGTTCCTGGGCCTGTTGCTCTGATGTGCTGTACCCTGCCCTGCCAAGGACTCTGGGCCTGTTGCTCTGATGTGCTCTCCCCTGCCCTGCCAAGGACTCTGGGCCTGTTGCTCTGATGTGCTCTCCCCTGCCAAGGACTCTGGGCCTGTTGCTCTGATGTGCTCTCCCCTGCCAAGGACTCTGGGCCTGTTGCTCTGATGTGCTCTCCCCTGCCCTGCCAAGGACTCTGGGCCTGTTGCTCTGATGTGCTCTCCCCTGCCCTGCCAAGGACTCTGGGCCTGTTGCTCTGATGTGCTCTCCCCTGCCCTGCCAAGGACTCTGGGCCTGTTGCTCTGATGTGCTCTCCCCTGCCAAGGACTCTGGGCCTGTTGCTCTGATGTGCTCTCCCCTGCCAAGGACTCTGGGCCTGTTGCTCTGATGTGCTCTCCCCTGCCAAGGACTCTGGGCCTGTTGCTCTGATGTGCTCTCCCCTGCCAAGGACTCTGGGCCTGTTGCTCTGATGTGCTCTCCCCTGCCCTGCCAAGGACTTTGCACTTCCCGATTGTGATTCACCAGTGCATAGTCTATGGCATTTGTACATGATTTTGAGACTTGCTGGTGTCTACTTATGTTGTGTAGCTACATCTGTGCAATATGTGAATAAATACAGTACATTATGGTGTGTTTTCTCTGTCTCCTTACTGATTAAAGTCATTTTCTTGTTTGACTGAGTTCCATGGTCTATTTTGTACATCACCATTGCAAGGTTCTATGTGGCCATATGATTTTTAGACAGGGGGACAGGGTCTTCAGTCCATTGTGGCCCTGCTGATGTTGTACTCTGTGATGGTTATTTGGCAGGCCATGCAGTTTTTGTGTGGGTGAATTGCTATTGCTGCATTCACTGTTCACAGGTCACCTTGGGGGACACTGGCAGCACAGGGTGTGCAGCTGTGCTGTGGTGTAGTCGATGTTTCTGATGTGATGAGGTGTAAGTTTTCCTTTCTGTGTGCCCAGGCGTGTATGTGTATGGTCGTCTTGTGTTGGCCCTTGGTCCTGGTGGCATGGCTTAGATGGCATGTGTGGTGTTGGGTGTGGCAGAGGTGTGCAGTGTGAAGGGCGTTAGTTTGTAGTGTATGTATGTGTGCCCCTGTATGGTGTGAGACACACATGTGTCAGGCAGGAGTTGTATGCCTGTTGTATGTTTTGTCTTGCCCTGTGTGGATGTTTGTATACAATTGTGTGGGCTGTGGGGAGTGCACTGGTGTTGTGTGTCCGTTGTCAGGCAATCCTGCTGTGCCTTTGTCCCTGGTTGTGTGTCGCAGTGTGTGTGTATTGTGCTTGTTGTTACAGTGCTTGTTGATGTGCATGGGGGTGCACGGGATAGGCACCTGGCCTGTGACTACTTCGGGTGGTGTGCAGTGTTGGTCGGGGTGGTGTGTCGCTGTGATGTTTGGAAACTGTCCATGCCTTGGTGTTGCCCTGCCTTCTGCATAGTGCGCATGTGTTGACGGCGGCGGTGACGTGTCCGTGACGTTGCTGCAGGTTGGCCGATGTTGTGTGTTCCGGATGCCGTGGGGTGCCTTGTTGTGAGGTGGGTGATGTGTGGGTGCCCATGTGGATGTGTTGTGCCCCCCAGCAGGATGCCAGTGTGGTGCTTGGGCCCTGTGTCGGCATGTGAGATGTGTGGTGCATATGTGTAGTGGCGTACCTGCGGCGGCGTCCGCGGCGGCCCATCTGGCGATAGTGTTGCAGCAGGTACATGACCGGATGCATGTGGAGGGCTGGGTCCATGGGGTTCATGTCGGGTCTCGGCGTGCGTGCTCCGCTGTCGACTTTCCGCCTGCTAGAGCTGTGCGGTGTCTCCGCTGCGGTGCGTCTGCTTGTTTGGCCCATCCTAATTTGTCGAGCGGGGCGGACGTCATCGGCCGCGGCGGAGGGTCTCGATTGGCTGCAGCCGCCGCGGTGGCGGGCGCACCTTGATGGCGGAGCGCGGTGCTCCTCGGCGGACGGGAAATGACCTGTGTTTACATATTCTAATGTGGCGGACGTGAATTCCACTGCTCGCGGGCGGTAAAAGCTGTTTTTCCGCCCCGCCATCGTTGCGGTGGTGCCACCGCCCGACATCCTAATGGACCCCTCTGTTCTTTTTGTAAGGATTGTATTAATTTGTGAAGTGTAGGCGTTCCTCTGCCTGTAGTTGATTGGAAGGCATTGTGCCATCCTTCAACTGCATTGTTTGTTTTTGCTTCCTTATTTAGTGTGCTAAGGTAGACATTCCACCAAGCTATTTGGTATTTGGGTTGTCTTCTATGGCCTGATCTGTGTAGCCTTCCTACCCATGTGTCTTCGAAGTAGTCAAGCATAGGGCTTAGTCTTTCTTCGTTTCTTTTATAGTAGGGGATGTCTATTAACAAGTTATAGTGTTCAGTTACATCTGTCATAGGAACATAGGCTAGGGCGATGAGTTTTTTTATTTGATAAGCAAATGTGCTATCTGTGGCGTATTGGATACTCAAAGTAGATTTTTGTAGATGTCGCCATATACATTGCTTAAAATGGTAATAGCAACCTTGTATTGCTGTGTGTGGGTATGTTTTAAGGATGCTGTTTATCATTGCTTTCTCAAAGTCAATGATTATTCTTTGTGGAAAATAGTCGTTAGTATGTTGTTTGACTTCAGTTAGTATTTCTTGATAGGTAGCTTGCTGTTTGTTTGGTAGGAGGGCATATAGGAATGGAATATTAGCATTTTGGAAATGACTGTGAATAGTGTATAATTGATAAAAAGGTTTGGGACATACAGAAAAAGTACCGTCCATCATCCAAGTTTGGCATTGGGTAAGTTTAGTCATGTTGTTTGCTGTGGCAAACAGTATAATTCTTTTATCTTTAGATTTGTTGTCATATAGTATAAATTGATCTTTACTGTGAGTTACAGAGAGTTCAGGGGGAATTTGCACTTCTTCAAAAGTTGTAGGTGTGGGAGGAGTAGTGCATGTTGCTCTTTTTTGTCTAGCTACAGTTCTTTTAAGGGATTCTATAGATGGTAGTTGGCTAGAAGCATGTTGGGGAAGTACACTTAAATGATGTTTCAAAATAGCAGTTGTTGGTTGATCAGTACTAGTACTAGCTTCTTTAAGGGAATCAAGCATTTGTCTAATCTCTATTTCTGTTACATTGGGTGGGTGCTTATGTTCCTTAGTATAAGTAACAGTGGTTTCCTGAGTTATAGCTCTACCATAACATTTGTTGGCATAATATTTTGTACACTTCCAAAAAACTTTGAAATCTTTTTGTTTCTCTTGAGTGTAGACATATCCCATGTAACAAAGAAGCATTTTCCCTTTTTGAGAATAAATGAATTTAGCTCCTTCAGTCATGCTTGTATTTTAGTGCTAGGAGGTAATTAAAAGAAAATATCATTAAATTGTTTAAAGAATGAAAGTTGTATTCTAATAACACAGTTTTACACATTTCTGATTTACCTGTATATCTTTTTATGATTTCAAGCTGTTCTTTTCAGGTGTTGATGTTCTTCAAACTGGTATTTTCAGTGTATATCTTTTTGTACCTGTAAAAATAGAGAAAATGTGTACAAATATTTAACAAGTATTTATGAATTTTTGGTAGTGGTTTTTTAGCTCGTTTCTATTTAGTTACCTATCTATTAAACTTCGAAGTTACATTTAAATTATATACTTACTTATTTTTGTTTTATGTTTGATGTCCAGGTGTTGTGGAGGTCTTTTGTATTTTCTTTTTGTCTGTAGGATAAAGAGTAGAAATAAAAGATATGTTTTAGGTATTTGGCTTTTAAATACAGGTGTGAGGTTTGAGAGTTACATTTTCGATGGATATTCAGGTAGTAGTACTTACTTAAGATAGGTGTAGCTTTCTTTATGTTGAAGTCAAGTAGTTTTCTTTCAGAAATCCTGCAGAGTTTCACCTTCCTTTAGTTTGGAGATTAAGGGGTCCATTAGGATGACGGGCAGACTTTGTCCGCCCGTCATCATACCGGAGTATGGGACCACACGCCATAAGGGCGGGGGTCCCGTTCTACATATTATGATGCACCCGCCACAGTGGCGGGCGCTTCCCGCATTTGTAGCATTGCGGCGGGCGGTGCTGAAAGCACCGCCCGCCACAATGCTAAAAATGCACGTTGTGCATTTCAATGCACAACATGACAGGCACCGTGAGGTGCCTCTCATGTTGGGCATTGAAATGCAGGGGGGTACCATAGGTACCCCCATGTGCACCCCCCACCCCCACCGAGTCCCTGGGGGCCCGCAACGGGCCCCCGCAGGGGGAATCCGCATGCCTTTCCGTGGCGGCATTGCCGCCACGGAAAGGCATTCACAAATGCCTATCCTAATATGGCTATTTACAACAAGGGGTGGTGATGGACAGAGTCTCTGAATTAAGCAGAGTACTCTCACCCAGTCAAGAGATCAGGGCTAGATCCAACACCGTTTTTTAGCTCATTGCACCATCCCAGTTTCAGAACCTGGCTGTATGCAAATTAGTCTGTCCCTGGCCCAGTGCATCATGGGAACAGGGCAGACCAGACTACAAAAGCCAATTCTTTTTTTTTTTTTTTTTTTTCACCACCATGTAGACCAAAGTACCGGAAGGAATTAACGGAGAATAACTGTCTCAGTTTATGAAAAACTGGAAGGGACATGAGTCTAACGGGGGCCAACTATCCCTCAGCTTTCAACCGTATTCCAGAAAGGCACAGAGTCTATGATTTACCAAACTGTGGCAAACCTTGGGGTAGTTTTTTGCAGCCAGGTGGAGACCGGGCATGAACCGGTTAACGGCTGTTCCATTGGTACCAAGTATAGAAGCACCATTGGAGATCAATCATTGGACCCGGGGAAAGAAAAAAAAACCAAAAAAAAAACCCCGGATGAGTCAATGAAGCCACGAAAGTAAATACCAAAAGGCCCTTTTACTGTGATTACCAGATCTGGCCAGATCAGTAACCGAGATCTGCAATACTGAGTTTTTCCAATCCCCAAAAGTAGGAGGTAAAGGGTCTTTCCACTTCCTACAGATCTCTCTCCTTGCGAGCAGGATAGCGTAAAAAACTAGACATCTGGCAGTGTGTTGTACGCCCTCTAGGACTCCAAATATTATTAAAGGCAAATCCATGGTGACAGGACTTCCCAGTGATTCTGCGAGGGAATTGCTGATATCCTTCCAAAATGTGGTTAATACTGGACACTCAAAAAACATGTGTGTATCTGAAGCCGCAATCAAACCACATTTAGTACAAGATACTGACTGGCCGCCTGCAAATTTAGATAGCCTAAGAGGGGAATAGTATGCCCTATGCAGGGTAAAAATATGATTTCTGCGAAGCCAGGATGGCTTGACAATGTTCCACAGAAGTTCAAGCGAAGTCTTCCAAAGATATTGTAAATTCTGGGTCATCAAGGCAGAGCCCCATAATGACTCTGGCAGAACAAAGTCCCCATCTGACTCCTCTAGAATGAAATTATACCATTTAGATATTTCTTTCTTTGCAGGACCGCTGCTTATTAGCTCAGAGATAAATGGACTATGACCTCCGAGTTTAAACTTATTCTTATTGGCAGGAGATGTTTTATAGGCAACAGTCCAGCTATGGATCTGTATATATTTGAAACGTGAAAAATTAGGGCCAATCTTAGCTTGCAGATGTTCCCACGAAAGTAAATCTCCCTCGTAAAAGAGGTCGCCCCATACTTCCAGGCCTGCCTCTCTCAAAGGAGTTGCTAGAGTGTCTTCAAGCCAGGCTGGATTTTCAGGCAAGTCCCACAGCGGAGTTTTTTCGCAGAGATAATTTACTTTTATGGATTTCATGACTTCTGCCCATGTTCTGGCCAGACCTTGTAGAGTCTTCAGTTTAATTTTCTTAAAGAACTTTGGGTTACCAAACTTAAAAAGAAAGCCAGAATAATTAATTCTTTCCCCATCCAACATGGCTGCATACATAAGACCCACACCTGAAGCTACTGGACCCTTCAACAGCATCCGTGAGTGAGATAATTGGAAGGCCCAAGCATAGATTTTTAGATCTGGAGCCGCCAGACCACCCTTATCACGTCGCCGTCTTAGTTTTTTCCAGGCAATCCGTGGAAGATGATTGTTCCAAATAAAGGATGAGATATTTGATTGAAACTTGGCTAAGGTTTTTGGGTCAAAGTATAAGGGAATAGTGTTAAATAAAAAAGAAATTTTGGGAAGAATAGACATTTTGATAAGATTGGCTCTACCTATTAAAGAGAGAGGCAGGTGCGACCATGATTGGAGGAGCTTACGGCAATCCTTAATAACTGCAGACAAATTAACTTGGACTATTTTATTAATATCTTTTACTATCGTCAAGCCTAAATATCGCATTGAGTTGCCCGGTTGAAGTTCTGCTGGAATGTTCTCATCATTCCAAACAAGCACATCAGTTTTGGCAGCATTAATTTCATATCCCGACACTTGTCCAAAAGCATGAGCCAATTTCATGATAGCCGGAAGGGCCGTAGTGACGTGTGATGTAAGAATAAGCACGTCATCGGCATATAATGCCACCTTCCTTATCCAGCCTTGATAATAAAAGGGTTGGATAGAGAGCTCCTCTCTTAAATATTGCGCAAAAGGCTCGATATAGAAATCAAAAAGTAAAGGGGAGAGCGGGCACCCCTGACGGGTTCCCCTAGTGATGTGAAAGGGGCTCGATAGATCACCATTGACGAGAAGGGATGCAGATGGACTACTATACAACAAGCCAATCACCCTACGAAATCTTTCCCCGACACCGAACTTGGCCAAGGCCTCCGACAGGTATACCCAGTTAACCCTGTCGAAAGCCTTGGTTGCGTCCAACGTAAGGGCCGCCAATGGGAGATTTTTAGAAGTTGCGATATCTATGGCGCCAATTAAATCATAAGTTAATTCATGTAGTTGTCTGCCCTTCAAAAACCCCTTTTGATCCGAATGAAGGACAGAAGGTGCAATCTCAGCCAGTCTTAAGGATAGAACTGTGGTGAAGATTTTATAATCTACGTTCAGAATGGAAATTGGCCTATACGACCCACACATCTCCTTGGGTTTACCCGGTTTTAAAATAAGGGTAATAGAGGCGTTATCCCATGACGTAGGAGGGGGCATTCCTTCTAAAAGAATTTGATTAAACAACTTGGTAAGGAAGGGAACGATCTCTGAGTCCAGGATTTCATATAACTCAGCTGGCAGCCCATCAGGACCGGACGCCTTCCCCTTCTTGCCTCTCTTTATGGCAGATCTCACTTCGCCCTCTGAGATGGGTTTATCCAACTCTTGGGTTTGTTCAAGAGAGAAAGAGGGTAGAGAAATATTATTCAACCAACTCTTAACCGCCTCGGCAGATATTGTTTTGTCTTCTTGATATATTTCTTGGAAGAATTCCCTAAATGCTTTCCTAATTTCCTCATCAGAAGAAAGATAGATGTTTCCGATTTTTATAGATGCAATGTTGTTCCGGACCTGATCTACTTTGGTCTTCCAAGCCAGTAATTTACCAGCACCCTCCCCATATTCGAAGTGCGCCAACTTACTGGCTTCCCATCTCTGTTGAACCCTCAGATTTAGAATTGAAGCCAAACTTCCTTTAAGAATCTGCAGTTGATTATAGAGAGGATCTAAAATAGATCCTGAAGCTGTGCTGTTAATATCTATCTCGTGTTGAACACGAGCCATCTCTGATTCAATGGAGGTAATTTTTTCCTTATAGTTCTTCCTCCGAAAGGCAGTTTTAGCAACAATCAGCCCTCTCAACGTTGCCTTAAACGAGTCCCAAATTATTCTATTAGAGGCGGAGCCATTATTTAACAGAAAAAAGTTACGAGTCTCCGATTTAAGATATGAGATATCCTCCTCATTAGTAAGGAGAGAGCGATCAAAGGACCATGTAGTCGGGGTTTTTTCACTACGAATACCTAACACCAATTTAACCGCAGAATGATCTGAAAGATGTGAAGGAAAGTATTCTATTAATTTAACAGAATCTACCAGTCTTTGAGTGATCAGAATATAATCAATCCTTGACTTATGATGATATTTAAGATTCCGATAGGAAACCCCTTGCTGTTTTCCTGACCTTTGTCGCCAAATATCAACAAACCCGTACTGCCTCATAGCATCTAGAAGAATGGATCTAGTCTTAGACAGAACCAATGATCTATTATTAGGGGACTTGTCCAAGACAGGATCCAACACGATATTGAAATCACCGGCTAAAATTATAGGTCCTGAAATGGAAAGTAATTGGATACATATTGTTTCCAAAAAAGAGGGGTCATCCTGATTCGGGCCGTAATAGCCAGCTATTGTAACAGAAAACCCGGCTATAAGAACGGAGGCTATGGCCCATCTGCCGGAAGAATCTACAGCCTGTGAGATCAACTTAGCTTTGATTCCTTTTTTGAAAATAATCGCAACTCCTCTTGTGTGAGAAGTTTGAGTAGTAGTAACCATAAAATCAATCCATCTATTCTTTTTAGTGAGGTCAGATAGTTCAGAATGGGTTAGGTGAGTTTCCTGCAACACCAGGACCTGCGCATCCGAGTCCCTCAGATATTGTAAAATTCTATTGGCTCGGGGCTTGGTGCGGAGGCCATTGACGTTCCAGGAAAGAAAGCCCACATCACTCATCTTTTAACCAGTAGACCATGATAAATGAACACTATATCCAGTATGATATTATTAGCCAAGTTAGTGGCTTGCTTCCAAAAATTATGTATGAAATGTAAATGGCCTTTCCAGAAACTACTATTTAGGTTATTGAGGACTTTTTTATATTTTTGCCACCCCCTCGCACTCACCCACTCGGAGTGAGAGCTTCCCCCCCCCCCCGTGAAGAACCCTTGCATTATCTAACCGGAACAGTGTCCAGTAGATAGTGCCCCACCGGTTGATCCCCTACAGGAAAGTTCAACCGCTTAATATTCAGGTGACTAATAAAGAGTGAAGAGATACAAAATTTTTATAACAAAGAAGATAATTAATTAAAAGTATGAGTCTTCTTGATTAGTGCATATATATATAGTGCATATATAGTGTTTGTTATAGTGCTTATTATGTATAGGTGCATCAGCCTCTCAATTTTTATTTTGAAAAGAATGGAGGGTAAAATGGAAGGTCCTGTTAAGTATTCAGGGTTTATTAATGGACCCTGATTTTAAACCTTACTGGCCCCCTTGCCCAGATCCATTAGTAATTCATCGGCGGCTTGCACGGACCTGATGTTAAACATCTTGTTGTTGTACATTACTTTAAGGGCTGCCGGAAACATAAGCTGAGCTGTTGCGCCTAATTTTCTGAAAGCATCCAAGCGCCTCCCAAATTCCCATTGCTTTTCCAGTGTTATTCTTGACAGGTCCGATCTTATCAGAAAGGTAAAACCTTTCCCTGACAGGGTCTTTTGTTTTAAGGCCATATTTAAGATGCGTTCCTTTAGAACATAAGTGTGAAAATTGACTAAAATTTTGCGAGGTTTAGACCTCTGAGGATTCAGTTTGAAGGGATCCCTGTGAACCCTCTGAATGTCGACCGACAATTCAGCGGGAGTATATTCTAGAGACAATGCATCCTTCAATAATGAAACAATGTATTGTTTAATATCTGATCCTTCAGACCCTTCTGGAACATTCAAAATACGAATGTTCCCCCTTCTAGCATTGTTTTCAAGAGACTCCATCCTCTCGCTAAGAGCCAGATCCTCCCTTGTAAGCTTCTGTATATCCTCCTTCGCTTGATCCAAGTGAATTGCTGGAGCAAGCAAAATTGGAGTCCCAGAAGAAGAGTTCGAGGCCGGGAAAGGAGTCAATAAATATTCTAAGAAAAAATCTTCTTCCTTTTTGAACACTGAATTTAAGTCTAAAAATACAACTTTGAAGAGTAAAAACAAGCTGAAGACCAAAGATACTAAATTAGTGTATCCAGTAGGTTCAAAAATTACGCCTTCACTTCGTTCCTACTTTAAAGTAGTCCCTCAGATTTTACATCTTCCTGAAATTACAGACGACGATATAGGTATGGCATCAAAAGAAATAGAAACAGTTGTAACTGCCGATTTAGCAGCAAGCTCACAAAAAATGCCTGTTCCAGAGATAGAGCAGCGGCCAGCACTGCTGGCACAGGCTCCTTTACTAGAACAATCTTTGCCTCAAATTCTGCCCCAGCCTTTGTCCATCCAAGATCAGAGCTTACCTCAAGTCTGCACAACAGTATACTTGGAAGAGGTTGAAGAATCAGATTTTACTGAGTTGGGAGGCGCATCTGGGGGTGTAGATGGGGGTGTAGATGCAGAAGCAGCAGCAGATGACTCTGCTATCCATGTCCTCTGTGATCCCAACTCATTGTTGGCCCCTTCCACTTCTACTTCTTCTTCCTCTTCCCCTCCGATGACGACAGCCTCAGTTCTGGAGATGTTTTCAGCCCTTACCCTGGAGATAAGAAAGGGCTTTGCGGAATCATCTGCTAACCAACTAGAGTTTAAAAATTATTGTGAAACACTCGACAATAAAATTGAAAGCCTCACTATAAGAACTGGAGTGTTAGAAGAGACTATCAGCATTCATTCTACAAAAGCCAATTCTTACACTGGGAAGGAAACAAGCTTCCGGGGACCGGTTTCTGGCATTACAGCCGTCTTCGGCCCGGCTTGCTTGAATCCTGATGGTGCAATGAGCAAGGGACTCACATCTGAGTATACCCTTCCACGCTTAGGGTGGACAAAATATTTACAACAAGGGGTGGTGATGGACAGAGTCTCTGAATTAAGCAGAGTACTCTCACCCAGTCAAGAGATCAGGGCTAGATCCAACACCGTTTTTTAGCTCATTGCACCATCCCAGTTTCAGAACCTGGCTGTATGCAAATTAGTCTGTCCCTAGCCCAGTGCATCATGGGAACAGGGCAGACCAGACTACAAAAGCCAATTCTTACACTGGGAAGGAAACAAGCTTCCGGGGACCGGTTTCTGGCATTACAGCCGTCTTCGGCCCGGCTTGCTTGAATCCTGATGGTGCAATGAGCAAGGGACTCACATCTGAGTATACCCTTCCACGCTTAGGGTGGACAAAATTATTTACAACAAGGGGTGGTGATGGACAGAGTCTCTGAATTAACCAGAGTACTCTCACCCAGTCAAGAGATCAGGGCTAGATCCAACACCGTTTTTTAGCTCATTGCACCATCCCAGTTTCAGAACCTGGCTGTATGCAAATTAGTCTGTCCCTGGCCCAGTGCATCATGGGAACAGGGCAGACCAGACTACAAAAGCCAATTCTTACACTGGGAAGGAAACAAGCTTCCGGGGACCGGTTTCTGGCATTACAGCGGTCTTCGGCCCGGCTTGCTTGAATCCTGATGGTGCAATGAGCAAGGGACTCACATCTGAGTATACCCTTCCACGCTTAGGGTGGACAAAATTATTTACAACAAGGGGTGGTGATGGACAGAGTCTCTGAATTAAGCAGAGTACTCTCACCCAGTCAAGAGATCAGGGCTAGATCCAACACCGTTTTTTAGCTCATTGCACCATCCCAGTTTCAGAACCTGGCTGTATGCAAATTAGTCTGTCCCTGGCCCAGTGCATCATGGGAACAGGGCAGACCAGACTACAAAAGCCAATTCTTACACTGGGAAGGAAACAAGCTTCCGGGGACCGGTTTCTGGCATTACAGCCGTCTTCGGCCCGGCTTGCTTGAATCCTGATGGTGCAATGAGCAAGGGACTCACATCTGAGTATACCCTTCCACGCTTGGGGTGGACAAAATTATTTACAACAAGGGGTGGTGATGGACAGAGTCTCTGAATTAAGCAGAGTACTCTCACCCAGTCAAGAGATCAGGGCTAGATCCAACACCGTTGAAGTCAATTAGTTTTCTTTCAGAAATCCTGCAGAGTTTCACCTTCCTTTAGTTTGGAGATTAAGGGGTCCATTAGGATGACGGGCAGACTTTGTCCGCCCGTCATCCTACCGGAGTATGGGACCACACGCCATAAGGGCGGGGGTCCCGTTCTACATATTATGATGCACCCGCCACAGTGGCGCTTCCCGCATTTGTAGCATTGCGGCGGGCGGTGCTGAAAGCACCGCCCGCCACAATGCTAAAAATGCACGTTGTGCATTTCAATGCACAACATGACAGGCACCGTGAGGTGCCTCTCATGTTGGGCATTGAAATGCAGGGGGGTACCATAGGTACCCCCATGTGCACCCCCCACCCCCACCGAGTCCCTGGGGGCCCGCAACGGGCCCCCGCAGGGGGACTCCGCATGCCTTTCCGTGGCGGCATTGCCGCCACGGAAAGGCATTCACAAATGCCTATCCTAATATGGCTGGCGGTGTCTAATAGACACGGCCACCATATAAACCCTTTTCCGCGCCGGCCGCAAGGCGACCGGGGCGGAAAAGCGGCGGACGGTCTTTCCGTCCGCCGCGGCCAACCATGCCATCATAATATGGCGGGGGTGTTTTGAGTCAGGATGGCGGACGGATTGCCCCCGCCAGGCTGGCGGTGGCTACCGCCTGCCTGGTGGGGGAAATCCGCCCGCCATCCTAATGGACCCCTTAGTCTGCATTTTTAGTTTGTTTCAATCTTGTTTATATAGCATTAGTCTAATAGTTTCTGAAATTGGATTGGTTGTTTAAATTGATAGTCTATTCTTATTTGTGGATTTGATTTTTTTTACATGTTATGCTAATTGCTTTCCTTATATGGGTGACACCAATTAACATTTTTTTTATGTATAAGGCCTTATTTTGTATAGGTAATGTTATCTTTATGTTTTTAAAGTAGAGGAATATATATAATTTGCTGTAAGAAATGTTTAGTTGTTAGCAACGTTGTTTATGTATTATAAAATGTATGTTTGATGTTATTTTGTGTTTTAAATGTTTGTTAAAAATATAGTATGTTTTATATATTTTTAGAAACACTTTGTGATTAATAGTGATGAATATGACCATTTTTTAAAATAATAAAGTGATTTATTTAAGTATGTAGTAATTTCGATATTTTTAAAAAACGATATATTTGCATTCTATATTTTTGTATTCGATATTTTTACTGTATTTCATGTAAAGATGTGATAATCGATGTTTTAAACATCGATAATGTTGTTAGTCGATATTGTTGTAGTCGTGTTTTTTTTTAATCGATAATGTGGGTTCGATATTTTTGTGTTTTGTTGTTTAAGTATAGGCAATCGATAATTTTGTGGTCGATAATTTGGCATCGATATTTTGTCCAGTCGATATTCGGTCTGTCGAGGTTATGTCAGTGATCCTCGGAAAAGACTGGTCACTGATAGCGTGGCACTGCACGCATGACTGGATAGTTCTTATCCTTAAAACTGCATTAAGACTGTCGGAGAAAATACAAGTGGAGATACAACTCGCTGAGGGCCACATAAAGGCACCATCACCGGCTACAAGAAGAAGCTGGATACATTTGAATAGAGAAATTTATTACTACAAAGATAATCTGACCCAACAAAAGGTGCAGAAATTCCAAAAGGATTTGAAGCGATTTTCCTTCACAAAAGCCTATCCATACTCTGATTCTGAATTTGTACCCCCGGCGAAAACCGACCAAGATTCGTACGCCTCTAGCACCGATTCGAGGGCTAGCAGCAACTCGAGCACTGGAAGTACCAGACAAAGAGGAAGAGGCCGTGGAAGATCCCAAGGGAACTGGCCTCCCTTCAACCCAATACCAATGCAAGGTTATCCTGGTCCTTACAATCATCCCCAGAATTTCCAGATGTACGGGTGGCAACCACCGTTCCAACAACCCTTTTACCCACCCAACAACTACAGGCCGCCTTTTTTAGGCCGAGGCGGGAGGGGCAAGGGCAGAAGAAGAAATGGCAACCAAGTACATTGGGCAGCAGAGGACCCAACGACGAATCCGATATGGAGCAAGACACCACAAGCGGGACCCAGCAACCGCAGAGTCTAGTAACGAATCTAGCTACTAGACCCCTCCACAAAAATGAAGAAAACATTCTAAACAAGGGGCTTGGTTTTGTGCCCACGGCCAATTTCGAAAAAGTTCAAGCTTCACTGCGAACTATCGAGCTTCTTCCGGAAATTAAAGCTAAAAGCTTTCTTTGAGAAAAAAGACGACACTACACCTAGCGTAGACCCTAATGAGACCGGCCTCCGGAATAAGTCAACCTTTATGCCACCACCACATACCACCCCAGTGGAGATAGCAACCTTTGAGCAAGCGGTTTTCAATTATATCGAGACACTAAAACCAAGAAAAAGATTCATGAATATGAACAGACAAGAGAAAATTGCTCTGGAAAAACTTAAAATGTGCGATACCATTGTGATAAAGCCTGCAGATAAAGGTGGCGGAGTGGTAGTGCAGGACAAATCCGCCTACCAGGCAGAATGCCACAGACTCCTTTCGGATGAAAACAATTACCGCAAATTACCGAGTGATCCAACTGAGGATTCACAAAGTGAGATTACATTTTTGGTGGAACATGGGGAGGCAATGGGATACATCTCCAAACAAGAGGCGGATTTTCTGTGTAAGAGTGAGGGTAGGATACCCTACTTCTATACCCTCCCGAAGATGTACAAGAACAACCTCCCCCCACCAGGAAGACCCATAGTCTCTGGCTTGGGTTCAGTTCTGGAGCCCCTATCATGTTTCTGTGATGTATTTTTCAAGTCCCTGGTCCAAAAAACCAGTACCTACTTGCAGGATACAAAAAGCCTGCTGCAACTCTTGAATGGTCTAACGGTCAACGACGAGACAATCTTAGTAAGCTTCGACATCGAGAGCTTGTATACAAGCATTCCCCAAGATGATACCCTCAGAGTCCTCGAGAAGGCACTTGAAAAAGAGGAATGGACGTCCAGGACACCCAGACGTTTCATTCTGGAATGCGCCAGATTGGCCTTGAAAAATAATATTTTCGAATTTGAGGAGACCCTGTACTCCAAACCGGAGGCACTTCAATGGGCAGTACTTTTGTCCCAAGTGTGGCGGGCCTCTATGTCTTCGACTTTGAAAAAAGTACATACTCAGTGATCAGAACCCCTACAGTACACATATCCTGTTTTGGAGACGGTACATTGATGACGTCCTTGCCATCTGGCAAGGACCAGAAGACACTCTGATTTCCTTCTACGAATGGATTAACTCTCGTGATGAGAACCTAAACTTCACATATGTGAAGGACCATTCAACCATGGTGTTCCTTGACCTGGAGATCAGCAAAGAGAATGGCCAGCTGGAAAAGATGACTCACTATAAACCGACTGCAAAGAACAATTTACTACGTTTTGAGATATTCCACCCCAGAGCCCTACGAGAAAACCTTCCCTACGGCCAATATTTAAGAATCCGTAGGAACTGTAGTAGGATCTGTGACAGGCTAGTGATCTAACCTCTAAACTGAAAGATCGAGGATATCCTGTGAGGATTCTCAATAAGTGCCAAAAACGAGCACGCAATCAACCACGAGAAGCGCTTTTGGAGAATTCAGAAAAAATCGGTGATGAGGCTCCATTAACGTGCGTCACCACATACAGCACTGTGTCCAATCAGGTGACTAAGGCCATCAACAAACATTGGTCAATGCTCAATACAGGAAAGATTAAATGGGAAAAACCTGTCTTTTCATTCAGAAAGGCAAGGAGTATAAAAGACAGCGGACCCCTAAAAAGAAATGAGGAAAGTCACACAGTTCTCAACGCCTGGGGCCTCCCTAAAATCACTGGACACTACAAATGTGAGAATTGCAGTGTCTGTCCACTGACTGTGAATACTAAAACACTGGCACTAGAACCCGGAAAAGTCTGGACCATTCAGTGCCACACAAACTGCAACAGTTGCAACATTATATACAGAATAACATGCCCTTGTGATCTTCATTACATAGGAATGACAGGCAGGAAAATAAAACAACGGATTTGTGAGCACAGGAGCACCATCAGGCGTAAGAAATCCATGACCAAACTAACTGAGCACTTTCTCACAACTGGCCATACGCCGGACGACATGGTATGGACCATAATAGAGCAAATCCACCCTGGCGAGAATCTAAACCAGCGACTTTTCGAAAAAGAGCAAAGATGGATTTACAGACTTTCTACACACAAGACCGGTCTTAATGATAACATACCCTGGAATTCCATTATGAGATAGTTAACTGCTCTGTAGGAAGAATCCCATAGGCTGTCCCTGTGGGACTCTTATAGAACTTATATATCAGCCCTTTGGGCTATCCCAGCCCGTCACTGAAAGATTGCCATGACCTGAACACCATGCTGGTCTCAACCACGGTTTCTTCTGTGACGCACTTTGGCTTTACAATATTTCCATCATAGCTGCTACATGTTTCCCCCTGGCACCAATTGTGGTGCTAGGTGCCCTATGTATCTCTAAGAACCCTGAATGTTCCTTATGTTTACGTTCCATTTCCGCATTCTTTTCCTCTTTGTTTGTAGTTAATTATTGCAGGCATTTTATTAAACCCCTTAACCTGATGCAGAACGTCATCTACGGCAACTAGTAGTTTGACGCGCATTTCATTTCCTATTTCTCACTCGTATTGCGCTTGCGAAACTTTATGTAGATCCACAGCAACGCGCACACCGTTACTATGGTAACCTACAACCTCCGTGTCAGCATGCACAGTGCCTTCCATTGGCTGTTGGAACCCACGTGTCCAGACTCCGCCCAACCCGGAAGTCGAATGTCCGTTTAATATCACTGCACTGAGGGCGCTGGTCACTATCGACGGGGCTCCATTCAGGTTACCAAGTAGGTGAATTGACCTCCAGGATCAAGCCACAAGTAAGTCCACCCTTCAGGATTGGCGATCTCATCCTTATTTTTCTAAACGGCATCGGCGCCCCGTGTCTCACTTTTTCCTTTGTGTTCCCGCAAAGTAGATTACGTGAGCAATCCGCCATTGGAACCGGGACGCCCATGAAGCAAATATTCTGAACGCTTCTAGTAAGCTTGTTTCAGATGATATGGGAGTGTGTGTGATTGAATGTGACCCACACATGACACGCTGGCCAGATCGGTTCAGCACGAATGTTTCTGTGGTTTCGATGGATCGCGGTGGCATGCAGGTTTCTTCTTACGCATGTTCATGAATGTGGGTCCCCCGACTTGCCCACTATTGCGAACGTGTATACACCCACTTCCTTCACAACGAAGTAACACTATCTGTTACCTAGTCAAGTGGGGTTGAATAATCGAGAATACAGACACAAGTCTGTGCACCCCCTGGGAATTGCGTAACCAGGGCAGGTTACTTGATAGTGCACGAACTACGATGCACAGTGAAATAGGAACATCCACCACACAATCAACTCTGCTCGGATGTTACCTTTAAGACCACGACTCTGTATGTTGTATGTTTAACATGTGTGAGCTATATGTTGTCGTGGTCCCGACCCCCCTTCCCAATTTTTATTCACAGTTTTTTTCCAGAATCCGGAAGAAGACTATTACACAATTTTTCGTGGACCACAATTTTGTGGTTCCAATTGACACAGTGTTCGAGGGTAGGGCACGCCTTAGCATGTGTGCACCACCCAGATCACACACATTGGTCCTGACAAAAACCTATAATACTACCATGGTTGTAACATGTAGACCCAATTTTTAAACACATAACACACAACGTCAATTTTAATACACTACACGTCTATGTAACACCAAAGCCTACCTAACTAGACAAAGGTGTCTCCCTTTACTTTTACCTGGTGTCCAATCACTCCGGAATAAAGTCTACGAGTAGCTTCGGACACTTTTTAAACCACTTACGTTAATATTCCACTGCACATATAAAAGAAAAAATACCCGCACCACTGTAATCAGGTGTCGAAGCACACTCTGTGGGCACTCGGCCTTCGGGGTGGGACCCCGATGATGAAGCATGTCACCAACCAGGTTGGTGAGTGAGGGGTCTTATTAAAGGACTACCCATGTCCCAGGTTGGTTGGGCACTACGTGCACCAAAATACGTTTGTATTCAGAGACTTTTTTATAAAGTCTCACGGGGTTACTCCTCCAGTTGTATTTGAATATATTTATAAGGGGACCAGGAGTTTCCTCCCTACACATATTTAGATACCCTTTCTCTCTTTTCATTTGTTAATATATGTGTGTTGTGTGCACAATTGACGCCAGGCCAAAACAAGCAACAGTCAGGGGCTTACAGGTCACTTGTATTACAGATTAGCAGGGTTGTGCGTGCAGCTGTCAATTTTAGGAGCTATTTGTGTGCCTGCCTCTTCAATGAATGTGTGCACAATGCTCAGGCAAATGAGTTGATCAACCACTGACCACTTGGAACGTTTGAGGCCTTCAGTCTTGTCCACACACTCCTAAATAATAATCAGATTAATTCTTAAATAGGGATTGTCATGGAATCAACAAGGTGAGCTTTTCAGCTGTCTGAGTAAAGGCTTACTTGAAGTATATGGATTAGTATGAGGGAAGTAAACCCCTTGGTACTGATGGCCATAGGAAACGTTTGTGGAGTAACCTGCAAGTCGGCCATGTTGCTTTATACGTGCAATTGGAAATCAAATATATGGTTGTTGAAGTGTTATGACTATTGGTATGACTAGGTGTGGGAATAACTCGTGTTATTGGCTGTAGTGTAATTATACATAATTAAAGCGAAATTATGCAAGATTATGTGGAACTACGCGAGGAGCGTAACCCAGAATTTAGTGCTATTTTCTGAGCGCAAAATGGAACTGAGGATGCATTTTGCACTAGGAAAACAGCAATGAATGCAACAGAACATGAACAAAGCCAGCCGGCAGCCTCTCCGCTCGCTAAGTTTGTTGTTCCTTTGCTCCTGCATTAGGATTTTTGTTCCACGTTACTTATAATTACGCAAACGGGCATAATTGCATACCTTTCTGAAATATTGCTTCAAAAGAGTAACACAAAATTACCGAAATTATTCAGATTTCTCCGGCATAATTTAGTTATGACTTGACATCAGCATGGCCACCCTGCACTGAATAGACGCTTTAGAAAATAACTTAGAAAGTAATGCGTTGATAAATGGAAAAAAAAGACAACTTTAAAGAACGCAAAAGAGCCCCTGGGTCATTGCACTGACAAAGCGCAAAGGCTATAATCACCAGAACAACACGAAGAATGAAGCCACCAGTCTTGTAAGGAGGAGAAGGAGGGTTCCTGGTTGAATTGATTGACAGGTGTTATTAATGCGAGGTTAGCACAGGCCGTCATCAAAGCTTTTAGCGGTCTCCCATGGACACTGAAAGAATGCACTTCTAAGTGTAAACACAGTTTGCCTCAGGAGCCACCCAGGGCCTGTGTCTTCAGAGAGGAATATACAAGGCCAGCAATTAGTACACTTAGCTTTTGTAAAAGGCTTCTGCCTGCTGGAAGGGTGATGAAAGCATACTAGATACATGAAAAAGACAATAATAAAGATGGATAGAACAGAAAAAGGCAAAATACAGTTGGAAAACCTGTAGAAACATGCATTGCTAGGTCCATAGGTCTTTCTTTAATGTACGAAAGTATGCAAAGACGGGCGTTCACAAGAGTGCACAGGTGTAAACTGTGTTTGCATGTTTTAGAACATTATAGGCAAGCTTGCTAGCCTCACCAATTCTTGAAGTGAAATAAAGTTTGGTGGAATTAACAAAAATGGTCAATACTGTGGTGCTCATACAGTCTAGCCTAACAGACAAACCCCCAGCTGTTAGCTCTAAATGAAAAGTAAATGCAATTATATTTGTAAAGCTCTAGTTATTCTTAAGTGTGCAACTGTAACTGAAGCCTCCAACAACCTTGACACCAGCATCTGGACTCAGCCATCCGTGAATGTACCCTGCCAAATGATGCCACCCAGTCCTGGATCCTTGGAAGTGGACCTAAGATGCTCTGTCAGCAAAATCACTGAGTGTCTTAAAAATAAAGTATTTAATCCATTTTAGATTATTGTGCCTATGTTAAATGATATTAAAAGGTGTTGAGGTATTTACCTAAATGTTCTGTATTGCAATGGAATATTTAAATTTTCTTGGAATTAGGGTCAGCTAATTGTTTATTGCAGCAGTGTGATCTGCAACATGGCTGCCAGCTGTATCCAGGTTTATCAACGGAAATCATTTCTACGTTTCATCTAACACCAATAGTAAGATGTGGAAGTCATAGACAATGCATTGGTACGAAAGCATGACTTTGATAAATGAAACCACTTAACATATTCCTTTGCAACCTGCAGTAAAAAGCTGCCTATTTTAATTTTCAAAGAAAGACTTTGGATTGTCTACTCTGGGATATGAGTTACCTTTGCAGGTCTCACCTACAAGACTGCGTGAGCTGTCTGGTCGCAAAAGAACTATTGTAGCGTAATGAAAACTTACAGTAGGATTAGTTCACTTGCATTTCTTACCATCAGTCGGTTTATTGTCGCTCTTATTTTCTTGCTTCTCATTCAATAGCTTAACCTTCCTTCACCTGCGTTTGTCTTCCCCTCAAACATAGCTTTGCTACCATCTTTTTGATTGGATAACATATCCTTCCAATAATCACATTTCGGTACCTATTTTCTTCTTTTTATTTAAGCCATCCATAAGAGACTATGGGCCCGATGTAGGTGGCCCAAATACCTGTCGGTAAGGGTGAAATTCGGTAAATGTCACCGTTACCGACCGGTATTTAGGCATTCGTGATGGAGGGATGGATTCGGTAATTAGGAATCGGTAAATACCGATTCCTCATTGCCGATTTCTAAATTACCGAATCTGAATTACCGATTACTTATTTACCGAATCGGTAAATAAGAAACGGTAAAAATGATAAAAAAGATGTTGGTAAATTCGGTAATACCGAATTTCATGAAAATCTGTATTTAAAAGTCGGTAATTAACACTGACTGAAAGAAGGTGGTAATCAGCTGCAGTGTATATAAGCAGTCCCAAAATGCAACAGTGTGATCACTATGGCGGCTTTCTATGTGATAGCAAGGTGGTTAAGGCTACAGGCAGCAGGAGAGAGGATCTGGAGACAGGAGGAGCGCGTTTACAGACAGCGCATCACACTCTTCCAACTGACTGAGGCTGTGATCCATGAAAGGTACAGGCTACACCCCCACACCATCCTGGACTTGATAAGGGACCTGCACCCACTCCTGGAGCACCCAACACCAAGGGCGCACGCCATACCACCACATGTGCAGGTGCTCTGTAGGCTACACCTACTTGCATCTGGCAGTTACCAGGGGGTGATAGCTGCGGTAGGTGGGGTGTCACAGAGTTGCCTGTCCCGTTTCTTTTAAAAAGTTCCTGGATGCCACGATGCAGAGAATGCATCATTACATTAGCTTCCCAAACACACAGGCTGAACTGCTGAAAACCAAGACTGACTTTTACCAAATGGCACAGTTCCCGCATGTTATAGGGTGTATTGATGGCACACATATTCCAATCTGCCCACCTGCAGCCACTGAGTATATCTAAAGGAACAGAAAGTCCACCCACTTCATAAATGTGCAGGTAATCTGCAATGCTGCCAACATAATCACCAACATCGTGGCCAAATTTCCTGGGATCACCCATGACTCATACATCTTCCAGAACAGTGGGATCTACACACACCTGGCTGTGGGAGAATTTGGAGAAGGATACATGCTAGGTAAATCACTGTGACACACCCTTATAGATACTGAAGATGAATGTGTTTTGGCGTATGTAAGCAATGGCAATCTCTTTCTCACCTAGGTGATAGTGCATATGCCGTGCGGTCCTTTATCCTTACTCCCTGCCTAAACCCATCAACCCCGATTGAGAGACGACACAATGTGGCACACAAATCAACGCTCAACGTTGGGGAGCACACGTTTGGACTATTGAAAAGCAGGTTCCGCTGCCTCCACAAAAGCGGAGGCGCACGTCAGTACACACCCGTCATCTGCTGCAAAATCATTTCAACTTGTGCTATGCTTCACAACCTTGCCACTAAGAAAGGAACAGAAGTTGAATTAACTGACTCTGAGGACGATAATGATGAATTTGCACAGCCAGAGCCCAACACAGCAGGAGTGGCGCCAGCAGCAGATGGGAGACAAAGACAGGCAGAGATCACACACAACTATTTTTAAGTAAGTAAGGAGACACAGCCAGTTGTGATACGTAAATTACGTAGTTTTAATCATAGGGCACTACGCCACTACAGAAAGGGCTCAACCAGCCAGTTCTAATTGTGACAACCCCAAGAGGATGTCATGGGTTACTTCACCCAATTTAGTGCACAAAGTGTGGGCTGCATCAGTGTCTGCGGCCACGCACAACAGTGCTGGATGCCATCAGCTGACTGTCTTCACTGGCTGTGGAGCCGGTGCCAGCCCCATACCGTCTGCTGCTTCTCCGGGTATCAGTTGCAGGGGGGGTAATGCTGCTGTGACTGGTCTCTCCTCACTGTCCCCTACATCCACAGGACCAGTATTGATAGACTGAGTTGTCAGCAGCACTTTCAGTGCAGTTGTTACTTTGACCAGCCCCCTAGAGACATCACAGCTGCAGTGTGCCAGCACCTCCTGCATGGCCACAAAGCGCCTGCAGAGCAGAGAGGGGCAGTTGCTAGGCGGTTCACTGCCTTTGTATGGTGTTCCATCTTCTGCCTCTCCCTGCGCCGTGCTACCCTGTCCTCATCCAGTTTGCTGCACAGCATCATCACTGACTGGGACATGCCCCGCATGCCCCCAGCCATCTCCTTCATGCCGTCAGCCAGCGTGGAGGTCATAGTGGTGATACCCCTCTCAATGTTCCCCATGTTGTTGTTGAGGTGCTTCATTTGCCGCTGTACTGACTGAATTGCCTTGCCTTGTAGGCGCTTCACCTTCACCATGTTTGCCTCCAGACCTGCGAAGACAACCTGATCCTCACCCTGTGACGGTGGACTGCTTTCCCGGGCCCTGCGGCGTCTGGCACCTGTGTGTGCTCTCTCAGAGATGGACTGCAAACCAGCATTACTGCCATCCACTGGCACAGTTGGTATCCCCCCCCCCTTGTGTCTTCTGAGGATGACTCCATCTCCTGGAGTGTGGCAACAGCATGCCTCCTGGGTCTCACCACTGCAGGTGGGATTGCTGCTGGTGAGGCTAGCAGTAGTGGTGAGGCTGACAGTGGTGGTGAAGCTGGCAGTGGTGGCGAAGCTGGCAGTGGTGGGGATGTCGGTGGTGGTGGTGTGGTGTGCCAAGCACTTGCACTGACCTCCTCTGCTCTTTCCTTCCAGGGTACCCTTCCTGCCTTGCTTTGATCAGACCTGCGCGATGTCTCGCCTGTGGACAAGAATAGTACATTAGCTCAGTAGTCCGGCAGCCCTGCATAGCTATAATAAATATACATTTATGGCACACTATCTCAATGTCCTCTGCTTGCTTATCACTGATGGGTGTCACATTCCTTGTTGTTGAGTGTGATTACTGTCATGATAGGTGTTTCACTGACTACATGTCCAATAATACATTGCTGGTCTTTACAAAAACCTGTACTGGAGTGGGATTCACACAGTCTAATTGGGGATTTGGGATAGGGAAGGGGGGGTGCACAATGCTGTGCATGCTTCTTACCTTGTTTGGTAGCAGTTCTGGCTGAGCTGTCTGCATCCTTGATTCCACAGACAATTTCTAGCTCTATGGTGGACTCCATAAGCTGCTCAAGTGCAGACAGGGCAGGTGCCCTGTTCCTTCCTCCTCCTGTCTGGCTGGCTAGTTTTTTGTTCTCCGCCATCTTCTTCTTGGTGATGCTCCTGATGTCATACCACCTTTTCTTAAGCACTTCAATGTCTCAGGGGTCACTCCTATGGCATTCACCTGTGCCTGAATTCCCAGCCAGATATTCCGTTTTTCAGATTCAGCCACTTGCAGGGACTGCTTCCCAAACTACTTGGTATGTTGTTTTACAACCTCCTCAACCAGCACCTGCAGCTCCCTTGCGCTGAATTTCAGCTTCCTCTTCCCTCCTTCTCTTTCTGTGTCCTGGCTGGCCATTGTGCAAATTTTGCAGGGAAAGTTCCTCCAGGGGCTCAGTTGTTCTCCTCTGCACTCCCAGCCTCTCCAGAAGGTTCTGATTGAGTGCACCTGCATGGGTGTGGCCACTTCCTGGCTGGGAGGGGTGGTGGATGCACAGGATTGGCTGATTCCTCAATTGCTGGTGTTTTGAATTTCCGATTCGGTATTTACCGATTCGGTATTTACAGATTCAGAAATATTTACCAATTCGGAAATATTTACCGATTCGGTATTTACCGATTCGGATATACCAATCAGTAATGAGGATTCTGTAAAATGTTGCCGATTTTTACCGAATCGGTAAATATTACCGAATTTTTACATACATCGGAAATACCGATTTCTTAATACCGATTCGGTAAAATTCGGTATTTAGGAATCGGTATTTACAAGTTACCTACATATGGCCCTATGTGTTTATTTGCTTCTCCCCCCAAAATGCCCGACCCTTGAATACTCTGTGTTGGTCCCTTCTCCCCACTTTCTATTTCCATTGTGTTCTGCATCTTCCACTGAATACATTCCCCTACACCCCAAGCATCCCATTTTGCCCACCCCCAATCTTGTCTATTCCTACTCCCAACCAATCTTTTTACTTTATTCACACCAGCCTCAAGTTTGTTGCCAGTTTCTCCACCTGCCCACACCATGTTTCTTCCCTTCCACCCACACTTTCTGAACTGCTCCTCCGTTGCTCCCTCATTGCTTGCATGTATATATTATTGCATTTTTTTGAAAGGCCTAGCATCTGTCATTAGCTGTCTGGTAGCTCTGCTTTAAAAAAAGCACTTTTACACCAGAACAAATATTTAAAAAAAATATTCTGCAACAAGTGGCATCTGCCATTTTGCGTCAATAAATTAGGAAAAACAAAATGGTGCCTTTGTCATGGTGGGTATCCATGCATATGTCATTACACACACACCCCCACACCCACCCCCACACATACATACTATATAAAAAATATTTGTCATATTTTAATTTACATCGTTAATTTTTATATTGTTGTACATTTAAAATAAATACATTAATATAACATTATTGTTTACATGGATATATTAAAACATTAAATAAAATAAATAAGTTTAATAAACTTTTAGGATTTTCCACATACTTTAATACAGGCAGATCTCTGCATCGATTTTGGAGGTCTCCGCCAAGTGTGCAGAACATCAAATATGGTTGTAAAGTCACCACTAGCTGTAACTTTAAGGTTGGTTTGAAGTCTTTAGCGACTGTACCCCCACTTTTAAGGGGTGGGGACCTGTAAATCCACACTTCAGTAACTTTAGACCTGTAAATAGTGAAAAGTCAAAAGCAGAAAAGTTATTGAAAAATGCAAGAGAAAATTTGCGCATGTAGATTTACCTTTGTGAATAAGCCCCGCAGTGTTGGAGACACCAACATTCACAAAGAAGCATTCAATGAATCTTGACTTCCCAAAGATGTCAGTGCTTCCTGCCTGAGGAATTCCATGTTCTTATTGGTTGATCTGTCACATATGAGGTGGCTGCTTCCAGTCCCAGCAGGGCATGGGCCAGGTACACTGGATGCTGATGGTGTCAAATCTCAACAACGTAACTTGTGCATTCCAACTTCGAGTATTTGCTATTCAATTTCTTGACGGAGATATCAATCAATTAATCAAGTTTCTTGTAAAGCGTGACTACTCACCGTAAGGGTCTCAAGGTGCTGATTTGAAGGTTCTATGAGAAGATTCTGGAAGAGAGGGTGCTACGGATTGCCTGTACTTGTATGTTAACCATTATTGATCCATAACAACCCATGCCCTGCCAATTTATCTCTTGCAAATAGATGCCAAACTCTTTCTGACCCAGGCGGACCACATACTGTTCCAAAATGAAATCATTTCTGACACCAGATTGTCTACCACAAATCCAATCCCCGGGGAGATCACACAAAGCTACGAACAAGGAGACAAGGCGGCCATCTTGTAATACCTCGGATGACACTTCAATTCTTGTGCTGGAATGTATGAAATTACAAAGAATAGAAAGTCACGGCCAAAGATGATTGTAGTCTGTAATGTATGTGAAAAGGCAGCACTCCTTGACTGCCATCTGACTAAAGCAGATGATTGGAAGCCTTTCTGCAGATAATACGTTATCTGAAAACACCGCCTTAAGCACAGCAGAACCCATCGGCATTCGTCATGCCCTGATTGCATTTACTTGATACCAAGCCATGGAAGGACAAGAGTTCTGTGTTTGTGCTATCCTTTACATTTTATATTTAGTAATTTATTAGACCCGTATGTGCAGACTGCTTGCATTCGTAAAGGAGACCCGATGTAGTTTTCATATTATGTAAAAAAATCTATATTTTACCAAAGTGTACCGTGATCTTCATACACAAAAGCACACTAACTGTAGCATCCACAGTTCTATGTTTGCATAATTTTTTTTTATTTCTATATGCATGGCTAATCCTCAGGGGGAACATCCTTTACAACGCGGATTTTACACCGCAGTTCCCTTACGACGCAACTTTTACAACGCAAGTTGTAACAACGAATTGCGCTGGGGGGCGCTCCAGGATAGTAAATAGTTTAATTTACTATCCAACTCCTTCCCTACTATCCACGGGGACTGGAGTTGGAATAGTAAATTAAACTATTCACTATCCAGTCCCCAACAACGCAAGTCGTGGTAACGACTTGCGTTGTAAAACATGCGTTGTAAAGTACTACGATGTAAAACATTGCGTTGTAACGACGTACATCCATCCTCAGAAATTTTCACTTCCTGCTGTAGAATTTACATATCAGAACTGATCTGTGTGTTTCCATGAAAGTCCCAAACCATGCAAATGTCTGCTAGATCTACTGTCCTTACCTGTGTGCCCACTAGGCACTGCATAACAGGCGTGCAAAATCACACGATTTCTCAACAAATGTGAAAAATCACACGATTTCTCAACAATTTTTTTTATCAAAAAGTCAGAAAAGTTTGCGTTTTGCATTCTTTTAACATGAAACGGGGGTTATCAGCATCTGGAGCTTTTCTCAGAAAGGACATAAATTGCATGTAAACAGCAATGCGACCTATCAGCTGCATTTGGCAGGGTTCATGATCCCAACCTCCTCCATCACCAGTTTGACGTAGGCATCCAGAACAAGATCCTCACGGGATATCCCTTTGTACATGGAGAAGTGTGGCTCAGGGGTTAGAGGCGGCAGACCCGGAAGCTGAGATCGGTTCTGGACCAGGGTTCAATTCCCTGCCTCGGCGGGTCTTGGGCTCAAAAATTCCACAGACTCGATAATTCTCGTTCCGGTGCCTACTCGACTCACGGGTTCACACTCTGCGACTCTGGGCAATAGCTTGCTTAATCTCCACTATGGCCCCTCGCGGCGGGATGCCTGGCTTTCACCTTGTGGATGCCCTGCTGGGGTTATCTCACAGGGGAATACCAGGACGGGTTCCCAAGGCAAGCGCCTTGATTCTTTCGGGTGATACGTGCGCTATATAAATCGCAATACATACATACAAATTATCTTAACATAATTTACTGATTGTGTACTATGGAAAGATTGGCACACCAGGGCTAAAACTATATGTAGTACATATACTACTTAATTATCATTTTCAGCTAATATCTATTTTAACGGAGCAATTCTAGTGCAGATAAAAACAAATTGAATTTGTGCCAATCAATTTCGGCTTTTGTACTTGAAATGTGGAGATAATGAATTTCATCTTCCAATGATGTTCTTGTTTTATGTTGTTCACTGATGCAAAGTTTCTGCTAATGTTTATCCTGTGACATGATTTTATGGCCTCTTCTGATGGCTTTAATTGATGTTGGCTGTTTATACCTGATGGGGTTTGTGTTGGTTCTTGATGCCTGCTCGGTGATGGGGTTTGAGCTGTTTCTTGATGCGTTCTAGGTGATGGGGTTTGTGTTGTTTCTTGATGCCTTGTAGGTGATGGGGTTTGTGTTGTTTCTTGATGCCTTGTAGGTGAAGGGGTTTGTGTTGTTCCTTGATGCCTTGTAGGTGATGGGGTTTGTGTTGTTTCTTGATGCCTTGTAGGTGATGGGGTTTATGTTGTTTCTTGATGCCTTGTAGGTGATGGGGTTTGTGTTGTTTCTTGAGGCCTTGTAGGTGATGGGGTTTATGTTGTTTCTTGATGCCTTGTAGGTGATGGGGTTTGTGTTGTTCCTTGATGCCTTGTAAGTGATGGGGTTTGTATTGTTTGTTGATGCCTTGTAGGTGATGGGGTTTGTGTTGTTTCGTGACGCCTTGTAGGTGATGGGGTTTGTGTGGTTTGTTGATGCCTTCTAGTTGATGATGTGGGTCTTGAAGAGTGATGTAGATCTCAAAGGCGCGAGGGCAGGTCTGGCCTGTTGAGAGTCATGTGGCCCTTATCCTGAAGATGTGTCATGTAACAGCATGCATGAAGTTCCTCACTGCTTTCACAACAATGCTGGTAACATTGGCAGGAAGGGATTTACCACCTCCAGGACTTGTACGCAGCTGGTCGAATTTGGGATACCATGGTTTGATTCTTTATGGAGAATTGTAGGTGTGTGGTGACCCAGCAATTGACATTATAGGGTGGAATACGTTTGCCTGTTTTTTATAAACAATTTGCTGATGTCATTACCACTGCCATTGAGTAGAGTATTGTTGGCTATATAACTGGACTGATGCATTGCTGGACAGATTTAAAGATAGCTCTAAACTATCTAAGTCGTTTGCAATGGTTAACTTGTCTTCTTTGAATTGAAATAGGTGGTTTTGGATGTGGTGAAGAGGTTTCACTTGTAAAAGAGAGCATTCAGTCCGGTGAGGTAGTCTTAGAGTTGTGTTTTATCCCCTTTGCCGCGTGGCAAATTCCGCCATGGTGCGAGGGAGGGTGGGGCTAGGCGTGTGCTCGGGTAGTCAGGACGGCTCTTGGCCGCCATGAGTTACAGTAGGCGTGTACTCATGACGGCCGTCCGAACTACGCCCACTGATTAATTCTTCCACACAGGCGGGGAATTAATCGCGCGTGGGCGGAGCGGCAACGTTCGGACGGCTCTCAGCCGTCATGAGCACACACCTACTCTGACTCATGACGGCTGGGAGCCGTCATGAGCATGGAAGGTGTTATGCCATTCTTGCTTTTGTTTGCTGGTGTTCTTCAGAGCACCACAGTGCAGCTGGCCACACATGACACGCGTGCCTTCGTGGGGGGCATGAGTGTCCATGTTTGCTGTCATGGTGAGATGCAGTGAGTCCATCCAGCACCTAAAGTCAGAATGGGAGACTTTTGTGGCAGCTGGATGTGAGGTGTTGCTCGGGAGACTGAATGAAGGAATGAGATACCCAGGTGAAATAACTGCAAGAGGCTCATATTCCTATTTGCTTTTTCATTTTGGTTTTTTACATTTTCATTAAACGTGACTGTAGCAAATACGTTTGAAGTGCATTTCTCACCCTTGGAGATTTCCACCTTGAAAGCATTGCTTTCTACACTCGTGTTGTTTCTTTTTACTGACGCGCTACAAGGAGTAAAACACGCTGGGTTTTTGAAAACAAAAGCGATCAATTTTTAAACTTGCGTGAATCAAGCAGGTTTTGTCGTTAATAATTCCCTGATGAGGGGTTGCATGTTTCTGGCTGACTCCGCGCTCTTCAAACTCCGCACTTACATTTTCTAACAGCACGACCCAAATTGCTCACAATATAAAATGAAAATAAGAAATGAAAGCAACTAAACAAAACCAGGAACTACCCTGTGCCTTTTCAATAAAATTCTGCATTAACAAAGAACACCAAGCATTGAATTTATCTTCTTTTATTTATTTAAGGCATCTCGTGCCCTATTATTTATAGCCTTGACACAAAGGACGAGAAGAAAACTAAATAATGAAGACGATAATTATAGTACGTAAATATCACGAGAAATACCCAAGTGGTGGAACAAATATGTGAAGAAAATCCAACAAATTATAACACTGACAAATTTAAGATGTCTGACTTTGGGAGGCTTCTTCCTAAATAAAAACCACCCAGAGTGCCTCTTTCTGATACACAATTATAAGCTTTGGAGTGGAGAAATAAAGGAAGTATTGAAGTATTCCGGGGCATATTAACAACGGCCAGCGTTAATTATCGCTGGCCGTGCTTAGCGATAATTTTATTATCGCAGGATATCTCTGGAATGTATCGCCCTGGTAGCGCGTAATTAACAACGCGTTATTTCAGGGCCCTTTTGCAGGGAACATTGCTGGTTTTCCAGCGATGTTCCTTGCAAAACAGCGATAACCTTGCTGAGACGACCAAGAGGGTTAGATTTTGGTGAAAACGCCCATTTTCTCCCAAATCTAACGTGTGCTAAAATCATGTGGGCTGCCTTGTAAATATCGCGATGTACACATCAGTGATATTTGCAAGGTAGTCCATCCGGGGTACGCCCAGTAACGCCCACTTTGCATCTCATTGAAGTGCAGATACTCTGTATCAGAGTGCCTGCTTGTTTCTGAGAAGTGCAGGTACTCTCCAATTAAAAGTATTACGTCTCTCTAGAGAAGTGCCGGTACTCTGCCTCTCAAAATAAAATAGTGCTGGTACTCAGTACCGGACAGTACCGGCCCATTTAAAGCTCTGGTTTCTCCCACCGTGACATAGGATGCTAAGGCTCCAAGGAAGCCCCTATTTCAATACAATTGACTGAGAGGTGCTATGGAATTTACAGGCAATGCTTGGCTCACCTCCAAACCTCACAGAGATGTTTTAGTCATGGGTAAAGTGGGCCATTGCCCAGGGTCCCCACCTTCTAAGGGCCCCCCGGTAATGCATTCTTGCTCTCATTCTCAATTTTTCTATCAGAAACGACTCTGTTTCTCTCTTTTAAGGGCCTGTCAGATTATACTACCCAGGGCTGAATGCCACTGGGTAGTCATAGTTATCACCACTTTTTCAAAGAAAAAGCATTTTTTGATTTTCCAATAACTTTGGCACTGTTTGCTGACTCTTCACAAAACTGTCTAAAAATAGATCACCCACCTGAGCTCCTTCCTGGAAAGTGGGGTGAACCGCAAGGGAGTAGCCAGAAAATTAGAATAGCCCCCACTTTTAACTAAAGTGCTGATGCCACCAAGCCAATGAAGCAAGTGATCAGAACCATCCCTCGAACAGCTTCTTTGTCTCTTCTATTCCTGCATATATCTATTCAATTTTTCACTCTTCCATCTACCTGCTTAATTCCACTATTTCACTTTTATATTCTGCCGTCCATCCATTAATTTTTTCATCCATCATTCAATCTCTCCCCATCCATTCATCCATCAAATCTGCCATCCAGCCACCCATCCACTCTGTCATCTGCTCTGCCGACCATCCACTTTGCCATCCATCCATCCACTCTGTCATCCATCCATTCATCCAGTCTGCTATCCATCCATTCACTCTGTGAACCATCCATCTAGGCACTCTGCTGTTCATCCATGCATTCATTTATTCTGCCATGCATCAATCTACTCTGCCATCCATCCATTCACTTTGCCATCCATCCATTCACTCTGACATCCATCTGTCCATCCATCTATCCACTCTGCCATCCTTTTTCCATTGCTGCCATCCATCCGTCCACTCTGTCATCCTCTCTATCATCTACCCATTCTATGATCCATCCATCATCCATTCACTCTGCCATTCATTTACTCATATTTTCAACCACTCATCCAGCCATCCTTTCGCATGCCCATTTACTTATCATTGACTCCAATCTATCCATTTATCCATCCATTATCCATCCACCCACCCATCTGTCAATCCATCCATTGTTTTACTCTACCATCCTTTGTCCTGTCCATCCACCTATCCACTCATTCACTCATCGATCCACCTATCCCTTTATATTACCATCCTTTCACCTCTCCATCCATCTATGATTCACTAATCCTTTCACTCACTCATACATCCACATACTCATTGATCCATACTTCTTAATTTTTACTCTTCCTTCCAATATCCGTTCTTTCTTTCCGTGTTCTGGTTACCCAGTTGTTGTTTTTCCTTACTCTTGCTTGCTCTTCCATTGACTCTGTATTCCAGAGTTAATGACAAATGTTTGTTTTCTAAGTTGCAGACAGAGGAGGCCGATAAAGAACCCAGACCCCTCTAGAGCTGCTAAAGTAGTGTCATGAGGCCACTGGTGACCCGTCAAGCAGGGGCCGAGAAAAAGCGGAGTCCCAAAAAGGTTTTGCCAATGCAATTTTTGATAGGAAAATTGAACAGTGATTCCGCAAAAAATGGCTGAACGAAATTACACCAAATTTAGAAGAAAGCTAGATCTCGGCCCAGAAAGTATGCTTTTTGTGATTTTTCTGACAGAATTACTTTTGTGGGGTGGGCTGGACCCCTCCCCATGCTTCATACAGGCCTCTGGGACCCTATCCATTGAGGCCAATAGCATTTTTAGTAAAGGTGATGTGCATCTTTACTTCCCTAGACTCATAGAGGCCCTGGGAACCCCATCCCCTGGGTTGAGGAGTGGGCATGCAGACCCTCTCCCTGAGCCATAAATCAACCCTTACAATCCTATCCCTCTTGGGCTGCTAAGTGCAGTGTTCCAACGATCTCATCCCCTGGGACACTGCTGTGTTGCCTGCCCGGCAGGGGGCGTCCAAGAAATGAAACTTTATTCCTTGCCCGCACTCTTCTGGCAGGGACCACAATTCTGCTCCTGCCTGTGTTGGAGCAGATAAAAAAGTTACTCCCGCTCAGACATAAGCAAAGGAACAGAGCCAGCTCCCACTAGCACCCAGGATCGGGACTGGCTGGGGAGCTTGCAGGGGCTGGGGGAGCCTTGGGGTTCCACTCATGGCCCCAAAGACTTGGGCAGTTATGGGTAGGCCAGGAGGGCACCGGGGCACCCACTTTGAATTAATAGCTACTCCCGCCAGCACCCGCTAAGATTGTGGGCAGGGGAGTAAGTAGGGGTGGCAGGGGTCTTGGGGATCCTCCCATATCCCCCAAACATTTCTCCTGTTGTGGGTGACCTGGAAGGGCACTGGGCCTCCACTTTCTAATAATAGCCGGCTGCTCTGTCACCCACTATGTGATGGGTGCTGGATGTGGGGCAGACATATACTACCAGGACCTAGGGACTCCTCCCACGGCCCTAAGCTTAATACAAAGTTTGAGTGTCCCGGTAAAACTGGGAAAACCATACAAAAAAATTGCTTAAAAAAAAATAATAATACATGAGTGGCAGGAGCTGGTCATCTATAAGTTCAGTCCTCTGTTCTCGGAGAGCCCCATAATGCCCTGCGAATGCTTTTTAAAATTGTATTTATTCTTCCTGGAGGTGCCCCTAGAAGAGGCAGGGGCACCACCAACCATTTTGTTTAATTTGTGGAGGACTGCAGGAAGTGCACCAGCCCCTCAGCAACAATAAAAAAACACTGTAAGTCTCTTGGTTAAAATGAATCCATGACCCCAGGAGAGCTTACTATATTCAACATTATATTCCTTATGAAATTATTCTAAAGGTTTCATCAATACTTATCCCCTTAAAATTACATCCGTTGAATACAAAAAAGCAAGAATACTTTGACAACTAGATGTATAAACATAGAAGTGTTTTTCACTTATAAAGAAACATAACACATAGTAAGCAGAATCACATATAAAATGAAGGGAGGTTACACAATTTCTAGCATTCAACACCGAAATGACCCATAGTAGTCTAAACATTGTAATCAATGAGCAGGGTCACTGCAGTGTTTATCCACTCTTGCAATGAGGTAAACAATCATATGACAAATCAGTTTATGTTAAAGTCAATTGTATGCTGACAAAAACAGATTTGATAATGAAAAGGCATGTAGCAGAGGGACGTCAATGTTTCTGTCTGTATTATAATTTATATATTAGACCATCCTCAGGACAATGCTTAGAAACGATTAACCCATTGATTCACTATTTACAAAAAAAGAGAGAATATGGCTCAGGAAACCAAACAGTGTTTATCAATGCATGTGTGTCTTATATATGCAACCTACAACAATCCCCTTGTGTGTCATGACAACATAGTCAGAGATATATATATATATATATATATATATATATATATATATATATATATATATCCATACTCAAAGAACAACTCCTTCTGGATCTTCACGACCCGTGAAAGGTGGCGTGCACGCCGGCGGAGTAAAGCCGACAAAATTGTATCGTTTGTAAGCAAAAAGTCTTTTGAAGCACGCTCTCAGGACAATAAACGAGGTAGGCACCGGTATTCAAGAAGTGCTGTTTATTCCACAACGCGTTTCACCGTAAAACGGCTTGATCACGTGGAAGTGTGTTTGAGAGGCATTGATTTAAAACAGTTAAATCATAGGCGTAGACATAGGACAGGTACTTCATTCCTCACATCAGTTAAATTATATCAACATACACATTAATCAGCGTGTTGTAAGTGTATGCGTTCTCATACTCAAGGTGCTCAAATTAAATACCTCAAATTGATATGTAAAACGTACTACCTCGACGTAATATACAAAACCAAAAATTGTCGCATAATATATACAACATGGAAACGGAAAACTTCCGTGGGTATGTAATAGTTCACATACATTTCTAAAGTTATATTCTGGTCCCATTTTGTCAAACACGTTTAGTCAAAACACATTGTAGCGGTGCCAGACATGTGATTTCGGCGCTCACTTGGACTCCACCCCTAATACCGCCAAATGCGTACGGATCGGCAAGTGCCTTAAAGGTCCAAGTTGGTCTTAAAACGACAGAACAGCACACAATTTGTAATTACTAACATCATTGATCTCATGCCCTGCATGAGCGGGATCAAGTATTCGCAAGTGCTCGAATACATCGTGAGAATATTTTACCGTCCTTGTGTTTTTCAGTCTCTCAAACAATCAAGTGCCCATAAAGTGAAGAAGCTGGAGAAGAGAAGGGAGAATTCCCGTGCAGTGAAGTGAAGATGAAAGGGGCCCCTCTCTTGCTCCTACAACAAAACAAATAAATACAAAGTTAAAAATATGACGGAACATGAAAAAATACTAACATGTCTCCATTCATATAGCTGTTACATATAGGACTACGATCATCTTAAGGTATAGAAGACATCAAAGAATGTACAGAAAAAACATTACATTAAATCAGAACAGAACAAATTATTCTTTCAAATGCACGGCCAGTTCCTCATCCTGGTTCAGACCCCCCGGTGCCTTGCTTTGGAAATCTATAATAAATCTGGATTCCCTCTGTCGAAGTTTGAGAACCCTATTGCCTCCCCTTGGATTCATAGGTATCTGTTCCAGAATTATGAAACTTAAGTATTTGACATTAGAGAAATGTTGTTCTCTAAAATGTCGTGCCACCGGGTATTTGGGGTCAAAATTAGTGATGGCTCTGGTGTGTTCAAGAATGCGCTTCTTGGCCATGCATGTCGTGCTGCCTATGTACCATTTGTTGCATGTACAGACAATTGCATACACAACAAATGTGGAACTGCATGTAAGAAAGGACGTGATTTTCTTACTTATCCCATTGTAGGACACTTCCTTGCATGATTTGCTATTAGCACAGGCCTTACAATGGCCACAAGGAAAGAAACCATCTAAGCCTTGTACATTCGCAGGAGGATACGTGGTGATGTCACTGTGGACTAGCATGTCCCTAATGCTCTTTCCACGTCTGTACGTGATGCTGGGTCTGTTGGGTAGTTCTTTGCCAATAACATTGTCATTTTTTAGTACTTCCCAGTTCCTAGATATTATTTTTCTCACAGCTTGGAAATCAGTACTGTAGGTCAGAATGAGTCTGGTCACATTATCCTCATCCCCCTCACTGCTCGATTTGTCACAGATAGTGTCAGCCCTTTTGATGGAATCAGCTCTAGTTTTGGCTTTCTTGAGTACCCAATTAGGGTAGCCTCTGCCCTTAAATCTGTGTAATATGACTTCACTTTCTTCTCTGTAAGCTTTGTCATTATTACAGTTGCGTCTGGCCCGCAACAGTTCACCAAACGGAATACTCCATTTTAGACTCTCAGGATGGCTGCTGAGAGCGTGCAGGACACTGTTTCCAGCCGTGGCTTTACGGAAAAGTTTGGTATGCACCTTATTGTTGGTGATCTCGATTTTAACATCAAGGTATTCTGTATCTGTCATGCTCTTTGTACCACTAAGGACAATGTTGGAATCATTTCGATTAAGTTTGTTGATGAACAGATCTGCTTCTTCTAGAGCACCTCTCCAAACAATGAAGAGGTCGTCAATGTAGCGTAGCCACATTGACACCTTCTCAAAATCTTGTTGCAGAGTGGGATCAGAACGAATGTCCTTTTCCCATTTACCAAGAAATAAATTGGCAAAGCTAGGTGAAAAACAAGAACCCATTGCTGAGCCACTGACCTGCCTGTACAATTCACCGTTAAATAAAAAGATGTTATTCTTTAGGCAATATTGTATCATACATAGAAGCATACGTGTATGTTCCCTATACTTGATGGCCTGTCTTTGAGGAAATGTTGACATGCTTCTAAACCCTGGTCATGGTCGATTATAGTGTAGAGGCTTTGAACATCTAAGGTTATCAAAACATAACCCACCTCCCACTGTAAGTTTTCAATTTTCTTCAAAAAATCCTTAGTATCTTTTACATAACTAGTTAGTTCCATCACATACTCCCTCAGGAAATGGTCAATATATTTAGATACTCTTTCAGATACACTCCACCGTGAGGACACAATGGGTCTCCCTGGGGGTCTAGTGGCATTTTTGTGTATTTTGGGCAGTAAGTAGAGCACAGGAAGAACAGGATAGTCACATTTCAGATGCTCAAATTCCTCCCACGTTAGAATGCCCTTCTCTTTCCAATCAAATAAGAAATCCCACAAACTGGTAATACTTTCATGATAACATTTCATTTCGATAGGCTCATAAAATTGCTTATCACACAATTGTCTCATGGCCTCTGCAATGTACATATCCTTGTCCATTAGGACAATGTTTCCTCCTTTATCCGCAGGGCGGATGACTATTGTCTTATCTTCCATGAGGGATTTCACGGCCTGTCTTTGTTTATAGGTCATATTTGATTGTTCTTTTGATTTACCTTTGTGATGTTTATGTCTGAGTTCATTAAGACTTTTGTTCACACTGTCCTGAAAAACATCAATGTTGTCATGTGGGAGTATTGGCAAGAAACTAGATTTTCTCTTAAAGGCGGTGTTAGCTGCTGTATCAGTGCAGATATCCAATTCAGATAGTAACTGTGTAGTACTACCTGCCGTTTCCACCTGTGTTTCAATCATACCCAACTCCAATTCAGTGAGCAACTGTGTAGTACTGCAAGTTGTTTCCGCCTGTGTCCCACTTATGCCCAACGTCATGACGGTATTCAAAGTGTCACTATCTCCTACATCAAAATTATACACATTAGAGATCACTGGTGTTTAATAATAATAATAATAATAATATGCCATTTGTAAAGCGCCTGGCTGCACAAAACTGTGTGTCCCCGCGCTAACTGCAGTACATCCAGTCCCAAGGGAAGAAGCTGTGTTTCAATAGTATGTCCTGTATCTCCTTTAAGTTTGTACCATTTCTTGAGCTTGAGTTTACGTGTGTACTTAAACAAATCAATTCTGTTATCAGTGTATCTAGAGGGATATGAGGGACAGAATGACAAACCTAAACAGAGCGTCTTTTTCTCTATCATACTTAATTTTCTCTTGGATAGATTGACTATGGTCATATTTACCATTTTGTTATCCATTAGTACTTTCTCTTGGTGGCACGTCCCTTGTTGCTTCCCACTGTGCCATATCCCTTGTCTCTTTTGCCATCGCTGTCTGATTCGTATTCTCCTGTTGCTCCTCTTCCCCTTCCGCGTCCTCTTCCGCGTGTTCCTCTTCCTCGTCCTCGGGGCTTCGGTACCGGTGTCTCCCTTGTTGTAACACGACCCCTTCTCAGAGTCCGGTACTCGTCTAAAAAAGTCACTTGCTTTTTTCCTTTTGCGGTTACCGTTGTATTCAGAGAAACATCAGATTCACTTTCGCTAGTGATGTTTTCATCTAGCCTGGGGGTTCTGGCTTCTTCCATCTCTTCCACCACAGTAGTGCCAGTGGTGTCATCCCTGTATAAATGATCATATTTGTGGCTGAATGTAAGTATTCTGCCACTGTCATAGTCAGCATAGTCGCGATTGAGTTTCCTCTCTTTTCTTGCTTTTATCTCTTCTTCATGTTTGGATAGTCTTTCTTGTATTGGTTTGAGTTTGATGTTTAAACTCTCTGTTTCCATTATTTTATTGAGATCTTCCATGAGTTCTCTAATTTCCTTAATGAGTTCTTCACGGTCTATCCATGCGTATTTGATTAGGATTTCCAACATCCTACGAGAACTATTCGCTGAATTAGTAGACCACTCCTCTAACATCAAAGGATTAGGTTTTTCATACGTTGGTGTGGTGAAAATGCGCAACCCCCTAGGTACCATATTTTGTTCCACATAATGCTGTAACGATGTGGCTTCCCACCACTTGGTGATCTCCGTTTTTTTCAGTTTCTCTAATTGCCTTAACTTTTGTTCGATCGGCTCAATTGATGTTATTGGTTCCTTTGCTTTAGTCACATTATTGGGAATTGTTTTCCTTGTGAACAGTGTTCTGGCAGCTCTTGTGCGTTCTTCGTCCTCTTCCATGTTTGAAAACCTTATTAAACAGCTCAAATAATCTTTTCAGCCCGGTGTGTGCCTCAATGTCCCCCCAGTGTGTATACTGGGTTCCTTTTGCCAAAATAGATTGCGGGGAATTTAATGTTCTGTAATAACGCACGTTGTCATACGCGTTACGTCGATCAAAAAATAAATAAATGAAAAGGTGTGACAGAGTCCGTTTCAAACCCGTAAGGTATATGCGGCAAATGTAATGTCCCCCGCTGCCCTGGAGTGTCTGAGTGATGACAGGCAACCTCCGTTGTCCGTCACCCCACCCACCCCTCAGGGACGGAAAGGCACTACTCCCGCTTACCTTCTATCAGGAAATATTGTACGGACATGCACCTCCTTCTTCTCTACTCCCCAATCCAATAGCAGTGGCCGGTCCTTAGCGAGATCCTCCATGTAAATCCATACTCAAAGAACAACTCCTTCTGGATCTTCACGACCCGTGAAAGGTGGCGTGCACGCCGGCGGAGTAAAGCCGACAAAATTGTATCGTTTGTAAGCAAAAAGTCTTTTGAAGCACGCTCTCAGGACAATAAACGAGGTAGGCACCGGTATTCAAGAAGTGCTGTTTATTCCACAACGCGTTTCACCGTAAAACGGCTTGATCACGTGGAAGTGTGTTTGAGAGGCATTGATTTAAAACAGTTAAATCATAGGCATAGACATAGGACAGGTACTTCATTCCTCACATCAGTTAAATTATATCAACATACACATTAATCAGCGTGTTGTAAGTGTATGCGTTCTCATACTCAAGGTGCTCAAATTAAATACCTCAAATTGATATGTAAAACGTACTACCTCGACGTAATATACAAAACCAAAAATTGTCGCATAATATATACAACATGGAAACGGAAAACTTCCGTGGGTATGTAATAGTTCACATACATTTCTAAAGTTATATTCTGGTCCCATTTTGTCAAACACGTTTAGTCAAAACACATTGTAGCGGTGCCAGACATGTGACTTGTTAGTATTTTTTCATGTTCCGTCATATTTTTAACTTTGTATTTATTTGTTTTGTTGTAGGAGCAAGAGAGGGGCCCCTTTCATCTTCACTTCACTGCACGGGAATTCTCCCTTCTCTTCTCCAGCTTCTTCACTTTATGGGCACTTGATTGTTTGAGAGACTGAAAAACACAAGGACGGTAAAATATTCTCACGATGTATTCGAGCACTTGCGAATACTTGATCCCGCTCATGCAGGGCATGAGATCAATGATGTTAGTAATTACAAATTGTGTGCTGTTCTGTCGTTTTAAGACCAACTTGGACCTTTAAGGCACTTGCCGATCCGTACGCATTTGGCGGTATTAGGGGTGGAGTCCAAGTGAGCGCCGAAGTCACATGTCTGGAACCGCTACAATGTGTTTTGACTAAACGTGTTTGACAAAATGGGACCAGAATATAACTTTAGAAATGTATGTGAACTATTACATACCCACAGAAGTTTTCCGTTTCCATGTTGTATATATTATGCGACAATTTTTGGTTTTGTATATTACGTCGAGGTAGTACGTTTTACATATCAATTTGAGGTATTTAATTTGAGCACCTTGAGTATGAGAACGCATACACTTACAACACGCTGATTAATGTGTATGTTGATATAATTTAACTGATGTGAGGAATGAAGTACCTGTCCTATGTCTATGCCTATGATTTAACTGTTTTAAATCAATGCCTCTCAAACACACTTCCACGTGATCAAGCCGTTTTACGGTGAAACGCGTTGTGGAATAAACAGCACTTCTTGAATACCGGTGCCTACCTCGTTTATTGTCCTGAGAGCGTGCTTCAAAAGACTTTTTGCTTACAAACGATACAATTTTGTCGGCTTTACTCCGCCGGCGTGCACGCCACCTTTCACGGGTCGTGAAGATCCAGAAGGAGTTGTTCTTTGAGTATGGATTTACATGGAGGATCTCGCTAAGGACCAGCCACTGCTATTGGATTGGGGAGTAGAGAAGAAGGAGGTGCATGTCCGTACAATATTTACCGATAGAAGGTAAGCGGGAGTAGTGCCTTTCCGTCCCTGAGGGGTGGGTGGGGTGACGGACAACGGAGGTTGCCTGCCATCACTCAGACACTCCAGGGCAGCGGGGGACATTACATTTGCCACATATACCTTACGGGTTTGAAAAGGACTCTGTCACACCTTTTCATTTATTTATTTTTTGATCGACGTAACGCGTATGACAACGTGCGTTATTACAGAACATTAAATTCCCCGCAATCTATTTTGGCAAAAGGAACCCAGTATACACACTGGGGGGACATTGAGGCACACACCGGGCTGAAAAGATTATTTGAGCTGTTTAATAAGGTTTTCAAACATGGAAGAGGACGAAGAACGCACAAGAGCTGCCAGAACACTGTTCACAAGGAAAACAATTCCCAATAATGTGACTAAAGCAAAGGAACCAATAACATCAATTGAGCCGATCGAACAAAAGTTAAGGCAATTAGAGAAACTGAAAAAAACGGAGATCACCAAGTGGTGGGAAGCCACATCGTTACAGCATTATGTGGAACAAAATATGGTACCTAGGGGGTTGTGCATTTTCACCACACCAACGTATGAAAAACCTAATCCTTTGATGTTAGAGGAGTGGTCTACTAATTCAGCGAATAGTTCTCGTAGGATGTTGGAAATCCTAATCAAATACGCATGGATAGACCGTGAAGAACTCATTAAGGAAATTAGAGAACTCATGGAAGATCTCAATAAAATAATGGAAACAGAGAGTTTAAACATCAAACTCAAACCAATACAAGAAAGACTATCCAAACATGAAGAAGAGATAAAAGCAAGAAAAGAGAGGAAACTCAATCGCGACTATGCTGACTATGACAGTGGCAGAATACTTACATTTAGCCACAAATATGATCATTTATACAGGGATGACACCACTGGCACTACTGTGGTGGAAGAGATGGAAGAAGCCAGAACCCCCAGGCTAGATGAAAACATCACTAGCGAAAGTGAATCTGATGTTTCTCTGAATACAACGGTACCCGCAAAAGGAAAAAAGCAAGTGACTTTTTTAGACGAGTACCGGACTCTGAGAAGGGGTCGTGTTACAACGAGGGAGACACCGGTACCGAAGCCCCGAGGAAGAGGAACACGCGGAAGGGGAAGAGGAGCAACAGGAGAATACGAATCAGACAGCGATGGCAAAAGAGACAAGGGATATGGCACAGTGGGAAGCAACAAGGGACGTGCCACCAAGAGAAAGTACTAATGGATAACAAAATGGTAAATATGACCATAGTCAATCTATCCAAGAGAAAATTAAGTATGATAGAGAAAAAGACGCTCTGTTTGGGTTTGTCATTCTGTCCCTCATATCCCTCTAGATACACTGATAACAGAATTGATTTGTTTAAGTACACACGTAAACTCAAGCTCAAGAAATGGTACAAACTTAAAGGAGATACAGGACATACTATTGAAACACCAGTGATCTCTAATGTGTATAATTTTGATGTAGGAGATAGTGACACTTTGAATACCGTCATGACGTTGGGCATAAGTGGGACACAGGCGGAAACAACTTGCAGTACTACACAGTTGCTCACTGAATTGGAGTTGGGTATGATTGAAACACAGGTGGAAACGGCAGGTAGTACTACACAGTTACTATCTGAATTGGATATCTGCACTGATACAGCAGCTAACACCGCCTTTAAGAGAAAATCTAGTTTCTTGCCGATACTCCCACATGACAACATTGATGTTTTTCAGGACTGTGTGAACAAAAGTCTTATTGAACTCAGACATAAACATCACAAAGGTAAATCAAAAGAACAATCAAATATGACCTATAAACAAAGACAGGCTGTGAAATCCCTCATGGAAGATAAGACAATAGTCATCCGCCCTGCGGATAAAGGAGGAAACATTGTCCTAATGGACAAGGATATGTACATTGCAGAGGCCATGAGACAATTGTGTGATAAGCAATTTTATGAGCCTATCGAAATGAAATGTTATCATGAAAGTATTACCAGTTTGTGGGATTTCTTATTTGATTGGAAAGAGAAGGGCATTCTAACGTGGGAGGAATTTGAGTATCTGAAATGTGACTATCCTGTTCTTCCTGTGCTCTACTTACTGCCCAAAATACACAAAAATGCCACTAGACCCCCAGGGAGACCCATTGTGTCCTCACGGTGGAGTGTATCTGAAAGAGTATCTAAATATATTGACCATTTCCTGAGGGAGTATGTGATGGAACTAACTAGTTATGTAAAAGATACTAAGGATTTTTTGAAGAAAATTGAAAACTTACAGTGGGAGGTGGGTTATGTTTTGATAACCTTAGATGTTCAAAGCCTCTACACTATAATCGACCATGACCAGGGTTTAGAAGCATGTCAACATTTCCTCAAAGACAGGCCCATCAAGTATAGGGAACATACACGTATGCTTCTATGTATGATACAATATTGCCTAAAGAATAACATCTTTTTATTTAACGGTGAATTGTACAGGCAGGTCAGTGGCTCAGCAATGGGTTCTTGTTTTTCACCTAGCTTTGCCAATTTATTTCTTGGTAAATGGGAAAAGGACATTCGTTCTGATCCCACTCTGCAACAAGATTTTGAGAAGGTGTCAATGTGGCTACGCTACATTGACGACCTCTTCATTGTTTGGAGAGGTACTCTAGAAGAAGCAGATCTGTTCATCAACAAACTTAATCGAAATGATTCCAACATTGTCCTTAGTGGTACAAAGAGCATGACAGATACAGAATACCTTGATGTTAAAATCGAGATCACCAACAATAAGGTGCATACCAAACTTTTCCGTAAAGCCACGGCTGGAAACAGTGTCCTGCACGCTCTCAGCAGCCATCCTGAGAGTCTAAAATGGAGTATTCCGTTTGGTGAACTGTTGCGGGCCAGACGCAACTGTAATAATGACAAAGCTTACAGAGAAGAAAGTGAAGTCATATTACACAGATTTAAGGGCAGAGGCTACCCTAATTGGGTACTCAAGAAAGCCAAAACTAGAGCTGATTCCATCAAAAGGGCTGACACTATCTGTGACAAATCGAGCAGTGAGGGGGATGAGGATAATGTGACCAGACTCATTCTGACCTACAGTACTGATTTCCAAGCTGTGAGAAAAATAATATCTAGGAACAGGGAAGTACTCAAAAATGACAATGTTATTGGCAAAGAACTACCCAACAGACCCAGCATCACGTACAGACGTGGAAAGAGCATTAGGGACATGCTAGTCCACAGTGACATCACCACGTATCCTCCTGCGAATGTACAAGGCTTAGATGGTTTCTTTCCTTGTGGCCATTGTAAGGCCTGTGCTAATAGCAAATCATGCAAGGAAGTGTCCTACAATGGGATAAGTAAGAAAATCACGTCCTTTCTTACATGCAGTTCCACATTTGTTGTGTATGCAATTGTCTGTACATGCAACAAATGGTACATAGGCAGCACGACATGCATGGCCAAGAAGCGCATTCTTGAACACACCAGAGCCATCACTAATTTTGACCCCAAATACCCGGTGGCACGACATTTTAGAGAACAACATTTCTCTAATGTCAAATACTTAAGTTTCATAATTCTGGAACAGATACCTATGAATCCAAGGGGAGGCAATAGGGTTCTCAAACTTCGACAGAGGGAATCCAGATTGATTATAGATTTCCAAAGCAAGGCACCGGGGGGTCTGAACCAGGATGAGGAACTGGCCGTGCATTTGAAAGAATAATTTGTTCTGTTCTGATTTAATGTAATGTTTTTTCTGTACATTCTTTGATGTCTTCTATACCTTAAGATGATCGTAGTCCTATATGTAACAGCTATATGAATGGAGACATGTTAGTATTTTTTCATGTTCCGTCATATTTTTAACTTTGTATTTATTTGTTTTGTTGTAGGAGCAAGAGAGGGGCCCCTTTCATCTTCACTTCACTGCACGGGAATTCTCCCTTCTCTTCTCCAGCTTCTTCACTTTATGGGCACTTGATTGTTTGAGAGACTGAAAAACACAAGGACGGTAAAATATTCCCACGATGTATTCGAGCACTTGCGAATACTTGATCCCGCTCATGCAGGGCATGAGATCAATGATGTTAGTAATTACAAATTGTGTGCTGTTCTGTCGTTTTAAGACCAACTTGGACCTTTAAGGCACTTGCCGATCCGTACGCATTTGGCGGTATTAGGGGTGGAGTCCAAGTGAGCGCCGAAGTCACATGTCTGGCACCGCTACAATGTGTTTTGACTAAACGTGTTTGACAAAATGGGACCAGAATATAACTTTAGAAATGTATGTGAACTATTACATACCCACGGAAGTTTTCCGTTTCCATGTTGTATATATTATGCGACAATTTTTGGTTTTCTATATTACGTCGAGGTAGTACGTTTTACATATCAATTTGAGGTATTTAATTTGAGCATTTAATTTGAGCACCTTGAGTATGAGAACGCATACACTTACAACACGCTGATTAATGTGTATGTTGATATAATTTAACTGATGTGAGGAATGAAGTACCTGTCCTATGTCTATGCCTATGATTTAACTGTTTTAAATCAATGCCTCTCAAACACACTTCCACGTGATCAAGCCGTTTTACGGTGAAACGCGTTGTGGAATAAACAGCACTTCTTGAATACCGGTGCCTACCTCGTTTATTGTCCTGAGAGCGTGCTTCAAAAGACTTTTTGCTTACAAACGATATATATATATATATATATATATATATATATATGTATGTCTTACTATGATTTATGGCTTTTACATACAATTTTAATATAGAGGCAGTTCCAGTAACGCGCACGAAGGACCCTCTTGCAATGTGACCGTGGGTGAATTGGAAAAGCTGATGTTAGCCAAGGTATCGGAGTAAGGCCACGGTCCGCCCCAGTTTCCTTCGAGGCAGTTCCAGCTACCAGTAACATCGAGTGCAGAGGGAGCGGAGAGACGCCGCATCTTGTCTGCCCAGTAAGCTGCGTTAACCCGAAGGCTGTGGCTGAGAGTTTGGGACTTAACACAGACACACAAGTGGAACAATTGTGAAAGCCTCATCAGCCTACTTTGTTTTGCCAGCCCGCTGCATCATGGAACTAGTAGTTCCTAATACAGAAGCGAGCAAAAGCAATTGGAAGCAGGTGAGCCCAGCCGCCACTAGGAGGGAGGAGCTTATAAACATTAAGAGTGAGGTGCATTCACGAACTAAGGATGAGAGCACAAGCAGAAGGCACATGCCGAAACCGGTCTGCTGTGATTCCTGAATAAAGTACCTGATTAAGAAGTCCCGTTGTGTCCGGAGTGATTTTCTTTAAACAGGAGAATCTTTGAATTTATATATATATATATATATATATATATATATATATATATATATATATATATTACCTACTGGCGGTCGCCAGTAGGTATATATAGTTAGGATTTTTTCTCTATGGGTTTTTTGAAAATTCTATGTCTAATAACTTTGGCGTTTGTGGACGGAATTGGCTGAAATTTTCAGGAAAATGGCACATTTTGTTTCTGAGCAGCCCCTGAAAATTGGGGGGGGGGTTCGTCCAGGGGGGGTCGAGAAAAAAGGGGGGTCCCAAAACGTGTTTTTAACATTGAGTTTTCCATAGGGCGGTTGGCCTCACTTTTAGCCCGAACGGCTGAATGGATTTGCACGAAACTTGGCAAAATTGTAGGGACTGGTAGCCCGATGTGCCTTTTGTAGGTCTCAATATATGTGCTACAGTGGATTTTGAGAAATTAACGTTTAAAAAAAGATATATATCTGTAACAGCGGACCGGGCAGCGCTCCAGGACGCGTACTTTTCGCGCAACGGAGCTTTGTGAAGCGAAGCTGATTGGTTCTCCGGCGTCTGTCAACATTCCAAACAGTCCGTAGCGGCCGCCATCTTGTCTCTCGGTAGGATCGAGAGACAAGAGGAGGCCAAAGCGAAGGGGCAAATGACCATAAGGGGGAATAGTAGATCCTCGCTGACCCCCTAGGTTTGATGTGGAGGTTTTAAAAGGGCCCCGCGGGGCAAAAAAAAAAAATAATAATAATAATCAAACGGCTGAATGGATTTGCACGAAACTTGGCAAAATTGTAGGGACTGGTAGCCCGATGTGCCTTTGCTAGGTCTCAATATATGTGCTTCAGTGGATTTTGAGAAATTAACGTTCAAAAAAAGATATATATCTGTAACAGCGCACCGCTTCGCGTACTTTTCGCGTTACGGAGCTTTGCGAAGCGAAGCTGATTGGCTCTCCGGTGTCTGTAAACATTCCAAACAGTACGTAGCGGCCGCCATCTTGTCTCTCGGTAGGATCGAGAGACAAGAGGAGGCCAAAGCGAAGGGGCAAATGACCATAAGGGGGCATAGTAGATCCTCGCTGACCCCCTAGGTTTGATGTGGAGGTTTAAAAAGGGCCCCGCGGGGCAAAAAAAAAAAATAATAATAATAATCGAACGGCTGAATGGATTTGCACGAAACTTGGTAAAATATTAGGGACTGGTAGCCCGATGTGCCTTTGCTAGGTCTCAATATATGTGCTTCAGTGCATTTTGAGAAATTAACGTTCAAAAACAAGATATATATCTGTAACAGCGCTCCGCTTCGCGGAGATAAAATTATATCTGTATTACCTAGCTGTTGCTAACACCAGTTAGCGACGGCTAGTAGGAGATAGCGACCATCTTGGGCCCCACTTTGCATGTGAGTGGTATTTATCACTAATGACATGCAAAGTGGGCATGCCAAGATGTTAGCGACTGGAAACAGTCGCTAACATCGCTATCTCCTATTATCAACTTTTGGAAATATTCGAGATAAGCGCGAATATCTCCAAAAAGTAACAGCTGCCCTGAGCAGTTCTTAGCCATGTTATCCAATGGGAGGTGGATAACATGGCTAAGAGCATTAGCTCGGTAATGCATGAATGTCGCTGAGTTTTCAGCGATATTAATGCATTGCGGTCGTTTTTTATCGTATTTGCGATAAACCTTGATAATAGCAAGGTTTATCTGCGATAATTTCTGACGGTAAAAAAATCTTTGCAATGCATCGTTAGGGATAAATATCGCTTAACTTTGGTAATATGCCCCAACGTCTGTTAACGTTCGATTCGAAGGAAATCAGGAAGTGTTGAAAAACATTGTCTGCGCCATCTTGTCTTTTTTCAAATGCCACACTTTTGTCGTGCACGGCAGCCATTTTAGATGCCTTGACCAGACCCACTCTGTGCACGCTGTCGATCCTTAGCATGGCTCCCCACCCTCGCAAGCATCTCACCCAGGCAGTGGTCACCCCCGCTCTCTGTCTTATGCATGGGTAATAAACCTCCCCCCATCTGCGCTGCTCTTCCCTGAGAATCACACCCTGTGCCCGCCCGACACCTCCCTTTCGCCCTATTCACTACCGCACCCTCTGACACTCCTTTTCCTCTGGGTCCGATTGTCCAGGCCGGTCCTAGGCTATCAGCTAGCCCTGCAGATGTAGTTTATGGCCACAGCTGTAAAGAATCACCCCTCTTCAAAGGAGTTATAGTAGATCAAGGCCCACACTCGATGAGATCCGTCACAGCAGAAGCGTTGCTATTATCTGAAAACCATCCTGTATTGTGATTGGGGAGGGGACCGAGCGTGAAGCGGAAGATTCCAGGGATGACTCTTTGTACATCAAAGTTTTTACAATTATGTGTCACATTAAAAATATATAGCACTCCGACAAAGTAGTAAGATTATAAAACTTTAATAATTTATAAATATATACAAGAAAACAAAAATAGTAATAACATATAAACATTTTTAGGGAAAAACAACGAAGTAGCGGTCGGCTGTGCGAATAGTCCCAATGCAGCACAACGTCCAGATTTCCGGCGTGGGGCGTCGCGGGGAATGGGTCTTCAGTAGCAAACTGTTGTGCGAATAGTTCCAAGGCAGCAGAACGCGCCGAAATCTAGATGACACGAAAGTGATGTCTAGTAAGTTGCCACCCAGCAAATAACGGCGTGGGGCGTCGCGGGGGTGGGTCATCAGTAGCAAACTGTTGTGCGAATAGTTCCAAGGCAGCAGAACGATGGCACCAAGGTGATGTCCAGTAAGTTGCCGCACTGGTTTTGGTATCCTACAATGCTGCTCCGAATAACGGCGTGGGGCGCCCCGGGGGAGGCGGCGTGAACGGGCCTCTCCAGGTGGAGTGTCATCTGTTGTAGTGGGGCGCCCCTTTACCGTTTCAGTTGCCATTCCGTCCGTTTTTGGTCCACTGTGTCAAAAGCCGCAATTCAGCTGAGTTGCGCCCACTCTTGCGGTGCAGCGATAGGCGGCTGTCACAGGACTCTCAAAATGGCGGCAGGCTCTTTCCTTTTTGGGCCTGGTCCACTGAAATGGCCCTGGGACACCTTGGAAATCGGACGCTTGTCTGCTAGGTCTTGGACCCCATTCTCGAAAGCGTCCCCTCCGCCTTGAGAATTCATCAAAAGTTTTGGGGGCCCCGACTCCTGCAGGCTTCTGGTGGGGAGCGGCTGCCATGATTGCTCGCGGAATGACCACGACGGAGCTACGAGATGGTGGTGCTCTCATGCTGACGCCAGTTTAGTCTGAAACATCCAGAAACAAGGTGGGGCTTTCATCGTTTGGGAAAAAAAAAAGTTTTCATCCAATGAAAAGTGTTGTTTTTAGGTCATATGATCAAGCCTTCCATCATTAGGAAACCAAAAGTAAAATGAACCAATGAAAAGTTTTATAAACAAGTCACATGACCTGTTATGCGGCATAGGGTATAAAATGCGGAGAAAATACGTTGGCACGTGAGGCGGCGTCAGTAGCGGACCGATGTGCGAATAGGCCGAAGGCAATACAACGCGCCAAGATCCGGATGGCACCGAGGTGGTGTCCAGCAAGTTGCAGCACTGGTGTGGCCATCCTACAATGCTGAAAGTCGGCGTGGGGCGCCCCTTTGGCCTGTGAGTTTGCGTCAGTAGCGGACCGATGTGCGAATAGGCCGAAGGCAGCACAACGCGCCAAGATCCGGATGGCACCGAGGTGGTGTCTAGTAAGTTGCCGCACTGGTGTGGCCATCCAACAATGCTGAAAGTCGGCGTGGGGCGCCCCGTTGGCCTGTGAGATGGCGTCAGTAGCGGACCGATGTGCGAATAGGCCGAAGGCAGCACAACGCGCCAAGATCCGGATGGCACCGAGGTGGTGTCTAGTAAGTTGTCGCACTTCTGTGGCCATCCTACAATGTTGAAAGTCGGCGTGGGGCGCCCCGTTGGCCTGTGAGATGGCGTCAGTAGCGGACCGATGTGCGAATGGGGCCAAAGGCAGTGCAACAATATTTTCTGACTGACACCACAAGGCGCTGAGATGCCAAGATCCGGATGGCACCGAGGTGATGTCTAAGTTGCGGACTGATGTGCGAATGGGGCCAAAGGCAGCGTAACAATATTTTTTGTATGGAAGATACCACTAGGCGTTGAGATGCCAAGATTCGGATGGCACCGAGGTGATGTCTAGCAAGTTGCTGTACTGGTGTGGTCATCCTACAATGCTGAAACTCGGCGTGGGTCGCCCCATTAGCCTGTGAGATGGCGTCAGTAGCGGACCGATGTGCGAATAGGCCGAAGGCAGCACAACGCGCCAAGATCCGGATGTCACCGTGGTGGTTTCATAGTTGAAAGGCACTTCATCTGCAGTGGGGCGCCGAGATCCGGATGGCACCGAGGTGATGTCTAGCAAGTTGCTGTACTGGTGTGGTCATTCTACAATGCTGAAAGTCGGCGTGGGGCGCCCCATTAGCCTGTGAGATGGCGTCAGTAGCGGACTGATGTGCGAATGGGGCCAAAGGCAGCGCAACAATATTTTCTGAAGAGAAGACACCAAAAGGTGCTGACATTCCAAGATCCGGATGGCACCGAGGTGGTGTCTAGCAAGCTATGCAGTTGAGTTGTGTGCGCACTTGCGGCGAATAGGTCGAAGGCAGCATAACAATGTTTTTTGAATAGAAGACACCACAAGGCGTTGAGATTCGGTTACCACCGAGGTGATGTCTAGCAAGTTGCCGCACTGGTGTGGCCATCCTACAATACTGCTCCGAATAACGGCGTGGGGTGCCCGAAGGGGGGGGGGGAGCCGGCGTGAATGGGCCTTCCTAGGTGGAGGCTCGTCTGCTGTAGTAGGGGGCCCCTTTACCGTTTCAGTTGCCATTCAGCTGAGTTTCGGCTGCTCTTGATGCTACAGCGACAGGCGGCTGCAAGAGGACTCTCAAAATGGCGGCCTGTTCTTTGGATTTGGGCCTGGTCCACTAAAATGGCCCTGGGACACCTTAGAACTCGGACGCTCGATTTTTTTTTCCTTTCCTGTACATGCAAAAAAAGGTAAATGCCCGGTACGTTACACGCTTCATCTGCCACGATGAACTCTCCAGAGGAACCGAAAAAAATATAGTTGTGGTAACTATACCATGCATCGTCATATGGAGAGGTGGCACCAATTAATTATAGTGCTGCATAAAAGAGAGATTTGGAGGAGAACCCCTGACCTGCTAGTACATTCATCAAAGAAGTGGCACTGAGAGCTTCAGAGGCAAGGGAAACGGTCCCAAATATTTAGAAGAACTTTGGAAAGATTAAAATGACATGTTTAGATTGTGGCAAATTAATTTCATGTGGACAGATGAGTGTTACTCTAATAAATACAGCATATAAACATCATCATAGTCGATGGTTGGTAGAGACATTTTGACTATATCCTGGACCTGCCCGTCCTCGCCCAAAATGGCGCCGGAATAAATGGGACTCGTAACTCCTTGTTGTGTACTGGTTGCAGAACCTTGAAATCACGAGATACGTATGCAGTTTTGAAGCACATGGCGGGCGGGGACGAGAATTGATTGACTATTTCGACATCCCTATTGATATTAAGTTCTGATGTGTTATTGATTACTGTACTGTTGAAAGTTCGAATTAACGTCACCCATGGTACTTGCCCGCAAATGTATATCTAGATAATTTTATTGTAACTGGCCCGGTCGTATTTTAATTATAAAATGTACGTCCACCGATTCCGTAACTGTTAGACACCTTAGTTCTTGCAACCTAATGGCCCGCCCGTTACGTTCCTCTACAGTGTAAATGTCTATTCATCATATACGATTACAGTTTGCTCTGTGGCAGGCCCACGTGGTTATAGGCTCGTATTTGTATAATGAAATTTTCACAATAAAGGTTTTTAAAAGAAAACATGGTAGTAGTATATACATTGGTAAAGTTTTTAATAATAGTGACTGTTTTAGAATCATTAAAAGGCAAGTGAAATAAAGCAGACCAATTACATGAAGGGTAAAAGGTATAATACGAAGGAACGCAGTAAAGATAAATGGTCAAGGGCTGTTGTGTTTTCTATTCCTGCAACATAAAGTGATCGATAAGAATCTCATATTCAGGCGTATCGGCGACTAAGACAGCAGGTCGACCCTCTTTTGCTCAACGGCTCCGTCATGGGACGAAGAAACGCTCTTTTTCTCGAAAAAAGAATATATTTTACTTGCAGGACAGTTGTAAAATTTCCGGGAAAGTACATTAGCCTGGAACATTATAACATATATTTAAGAAAAAATAATGTTCGGAAGTAATGAAAAGCGTAATTTTTAGGTCATATGACCAAGCCTTTCATCATTACAATAAGAAAAGTAAAATGAACCAATGAAAAGTTTTATTAACAAGTCACATGACTTGTTATGCTTACGTTACGCGCTGCGCGCCCCGGATGACTTCCGGATGCGCTAACGCGGCGCGTCATATGACGCATTACGCGACAACGCAGGTCCAGAATATAGTCAAAATGTCTCCACCAACCAGCGGTCGGAACACAACCCCTTTCAGCAGGCTAAATAGTTCTGTTAAATGACAACAGAAGGGACAGGCAACAAGAACCATCAGTCAAAGAGGGGAGGGCTAGTTCTTCTCTACCGGGTTACATTGGGGCGCTACCGGAACTGATCGAATTGGTAGTCTACAGTGTTTCTGGATGTTTCAGACTGAAGCTGGGGTTAGCATGAGAGCAGCACCATTTCGTAGCTCCATCGTGGTCATTCCGCAACCAATCATGGCAGCCGTTCTTTATCGTTATTTTGGGCGGGGTGGGTGGCGGAGCCGAGCTGTTTTGCAGCCATCATTGTGTGGAGTTCAGTTCATCTCACTAGTTTTGTATTTGTCATGAGGGGTTGTTCCTAATGTTTCTATTTTAGCGAGGTCAAAAAGAGATCCCATTAGTGGCCTACTGATTTTGCTCGATTCCTTTTCTTTTTTTTTACACGATTTTTCTTTATCTGCAAAGACTAAACAGAGTATTGCGACTCTGTGTTTGTTTGTAAATAGAGAATGAACCAAAGAGAACTAATTCTAAAACAGTAAATACTTGGATAACAATCAATCAAATGGAGAGAGAAGCAGGCACGACGGATTACAACGGGGGCAAAGGCCTGCGTTAACTACCTTTCACTATCTGCAAAGAGAGAGTACTCCTAATAGAAATGAGGGGGGGGGGCACCATTCAAAGCAGATCAGTGTGCATAAACACGAAAATGTTTTCACTTACCACGTACGTGACATTCGACAGCTTATGATATTTGCTATTAAAAAACCATTGAAATTCACTGAAAAAACCATAGGTTATAGACCATATATAGTTAGGAATTAGCATTTACAAAACCTTGAAAATTCACTGAAAAAACCATAGGTTATAGACCATATATAGTTAGGAATTAGCATTTAAAAAACCTTATTTTACTCACACAAAACCATTGAAATTCCATATATAGTTAGTTGCACTAACTATATATCGCGCACCCGCAATCCACTGCTGATCATGTCACATATTACATCATTCATGACATGGTCAGTGACATCACTGATGACATCACTGATGACATCTCAAATGACATCACTGATGACATCACTGATGACAACATCCAGTGACTGTATGTTTCTGTAAAGTTAAAATATGTATATATATATATATAGTTTAGCAAAAGCTCTCGAGCTTTGAGAGGGAAACACGACGCTGCTTCACACCATCCAGTATTGTTTAGCCTCGCTGTTACTTGGTTGCAAACCTCTTTGCTTTCTTTGTAGCGGTCCGACGCGTTTCGAGGCTGGGAACGCCCCGTAATCATGGAAGCTCAATTAAGGACATGACGGCCATGTGCAGTGTTCGTATTTATTGGTTTTCTTCCTCGAACACTAACGCCTTGGGTGGGTGTGTCGAATGAGAAACGGCTTTGGAAACGAACCTTCATTTCCACAATGCACGCTACCTCAAGGGAGATGAATACTTGGATGCCAACAACTCTTTGTCCTACTCAAGGCAGATGAATACAGCGCTATCAACAATTAAGGAACTGAGCCTACTCAAGGTATTAACGTTTGCTGTGTGCTACAGGGACTTCAGATACCAGCATGCCAGGCGGCAGCTGGGAAGACACACCCACCCAAGGCGTTAGTGTTCGAGGAAGAAAACCAATAAATACGAACACTGCACATGGCCGTCATGTCCTTAATTGAGCTTCCATGATTACGGGGCGTTCCCAGCCTCGAAACGCGTCGGACCGCTACAAAGAAAGCAAAGAGGTTTGCAACCAAGTAACAGCGAGGCTAAACAATACTGGATGGTGTGAAGCAGCGTCGTGTTTCCCTCTCAAAGCTCGAGAGCTTTTGCTAAATTATAAATTACACGGCTGCCTCGGCCGTGGAGAGGCGAACCAGTTACTCCTAAGACTGCAAAGTCGAATGAGAAACGGCTTTGGAAACGAACCTTCATTTCCACAATGCACGCTACCTCAAGGGAGATGAATACTTGGATGCCAATAACTCTTTGTCCTACTCAAGGCAGATGAATACAGCGCTATCAACAATTAAGGAACTGAGCCTACTCAAGGTATTAACGTTTGCTGTGTGCTACAGGGACTTCAGATACCAGCATGCCAGGCGGCAGCTGGGAAGACACACCCACCCAAGGCGTTAGTGTTCGAGGAAGAAAACCAATAAATACGAACACTGCACATGGCCGTCATGTCCTTAATTGAGCTTCCATGATTACGGGGCGTTCCCAGCCTCGAAACGCGTCGGACCGCTACAAAGAAAGCAAAGAGGTTTGCAACCAAGTAACAGCGAGGCTAAACAATACTGGATGGTGTGAAGCAGCGTCGTGTTTCCCTCTCAAAGCTCGAGAGCTTTTGCTAAATTATAAATTACACGGCTGCCTCGGCCGTGGAGAGGCGAACCAGTTACTCCTAAGACTGCAAAGTCGAATGAGAAACGGCTTTGGAAACGAACCTTCATTTCCACAATGCACGCTACCTCAAGGGAGATGAATACTTGGATGCCAACAACTCTTTGTCCTACTCAAGGCAGATGAATACAGCGCTATCAACAATTAAGGAACTGAGCCTACTCAAGGTATTAACGTTTGCTGTGTGCTACAGGGACTTCAGATACCAGCATGCCAGGCGGCAGCTGGGAAGACACACCCACCCAAGGCGTTAGTGTTCGAGGAAGAAAACCAATAAATACGAACACTGCACATGGCCGTCATGTCCTTAATTGAGCTTCCATGATTACGGGGCGTTCCCAGCCTCGAAACGCGTCGGACCGCTACAAAGAAAGCAAAGAGGTTTGCAACCAAGTAACAGCGAGGCTAAACAATACTGGATGGTGTGAAGCAGCGTCGTGTTTCCCTCTCAAAGCTCGAGAGCTTTTGCTAAATTATAAATTACACGGCTGCCTCGGCCGTGGAGAGGCGAACCAGTTACTCCTAAGACTGCAAAGTCGAATGAGAAACGGCTTTGGAAACGAACCTTCATTTCCACAATGCACGCTACCTCAAGGGAGATGAATACTTGGATGCCAACAACTCTTTGTCCTACTCAAGGCAGATGAATACAGCGCTATCAACAATTAAGGAACTGAGCCTACTCAAGGTATTAACGTTTGCTGTGTGCTACAGGGACTTCAGATACCAGCATGCCAGGCGGCAGCTGGGAAGACACACCCACCCAAGGCGTTAGTGTTCGAGGAAGAAAACCAATAAATACGAACACTGCACATGGCCGTCATGTCCTTAATTGAGCTTCCATGATTACGGGGCGTTCCCAGCCTCGAAACGCGTCGGACCGCTACAAAGAAAGCAAAGAGGTTTGCAACCAAGTAACAGCGAGGCTAAACAATACTGGATGGTGTGAAGCAGCGTCGTGTTTCCCTCTCAAAGCTCGAGAGCTTTTGCTAAATTATAAATTACACGGCTGCCTCGGCCGTGGAGAGGCGAACCAGTTACTCCTAAGACTGCAAAGTCGAATGAGAAACGGCTTTGGAAACGAACCTTCATTTCCACAATGCACGCTACCTCAAGGGAGATGAATACTTGGATGCCAACAACTCTTTGTCCTACTCAAGGCAGATGAATACAGCGCTATCAACAATTAAGGAACTGAGCCTACTCAAGGTATTAACGTTTGCTGTGTGCTACAGGGACTTCAGATACCAGCATGCCAGGCGGCAGCTGGGAAGACACACCCACCCAAGGCGTTAGTGTTCGAGGAAGAAAACCAATAAATACGAACACTGCACATGGCCGTCATGTCCTTAATTGAGCTTCCATGATTACGGGGCGTTCCCAGCCTCGAAACGCGTCGGACCGCTACAAAGAAAGCAAAGAGGTTTGCAACCAAGTAACAGCGAGGCTAAACAATACTGGATGGTGTGAAGCAGCGTCGTGTTTCCCTCTCAAAGCTCGAGAGCTTTTGCTAAAATATATATATATATATATATATATATATATATATATATATGTCTTACTATGATTTATGGCTTTTACATACAATTTTAATATAGAGGCACTTGCCTATGTCTTCAGGTATGATGTCGTGTATATATTTTAATATAATAATATATACATGTTTTTTCCATAAATCTTTGTATGTTATGTATTATCACAATGAAGTCTGTTTTCCATACCCATGAATGAGGAGAGAAGGGGTGGAGCGTATTATGCTGTGGAATGGTATTTAAACACTTTGGGGTCTCGACATATCATGTGATCTAGTCCGGGAGCACCGGACGAAACGCGTCATGTCTGCACTGAGAGAATAAAAAGCACTTTCTTTCTACCTGCCGTGTGGTCCGCATCCTGATTCCTGTGGGTCACACAAGCATGCCAAAAGTGCAAAGTATTGAATGGAAGACAAAATCCTTTATGTACATAATTTAATAAACAAATTCCAGCTAATAGACATCCATCTGTGGGTATTTGCTACATAATAAGTGGTAGTACATAGATAGGGGTCCCAGACTATGTAAAATTTACGTGCACAAGAAATTCATTGACTTTTGATACATATCACTCGTACCGTAGTTTTAAGATGGATTTGTTTATTCACATCCTCTTACTCATACATCTTATGTACAATGCATAATCAATATTCACATATGTGCCCATAGAGTAGGAAAAAAGGGGGGGTGGTGAAAGGAGGTTTGGTGAAGGTAAAGGTAGTGGGTAGACAATTTAAGAAGGTGACATGTGATAGAACAATATTCAAAAAATTTAAATCACACGGGTGCTAAAATCAGTCACCCCGTACATTGATGAACAACCGTTCAATCCTATCCCATATACTATGTAACACAATATTAATACATTGTTGAAAAATGGGTAGGTCACATGTAAAACAGTCGACGTTTCGACCCCTGTTGTGTGTAGGTTGGTTGCACCTTACAGTGGGGTCTTCATCAGGACGTGGTGTAAAAGGGGGCACCTAAGGTTAAAAACGGGGAAGTTTAGAATGACGAACCATGAGTTAAATTAATTATAAATGACTCAATCTGCCATATGGTATTTACCAAAAAGCTTGAAAGGTAAGGATATTTCTTATAAGGGCCGGCAGGCTCCTCTTGGGGTTGAGCATGGAGTCATACCTGTGAATGGGAAGGGTGGCATACTAATTATCAAATGGTCCCACTAAGGGTTGGATACATAATTGAACCATGTCTATTATAAACCACAAAAAGGGGAGACAATTCATACAACACATACATATAGAGGCATAACATAAAAAATAGTGTGTTGATATTTACATATTGGAACAAAAAAGAGATTCCGCATCACATATATCCAACTGGTTGATCAGAGTCTAGATACACAGTAAACCAAACCGGGTCATGTACACTAGACAGTAACCCATTCCTTATTAGGTCTACCAGTCCGGGTTAAAAACATTCATGCGTCTGAGAGTCTCGTTAAAAATGTATCCGTTCTCATTACATGGCTAGCGAATACCCTGATTTTCAAGGTGATCGGTCAGGACATCTACCGCGGTTCAACCATAGTCATAACACATCCCGTGTCCCAAGCATTAAAGTTATAGGAAATTATCATCATAATGGGGGCGGGGATGGAGAGACTACGTCACACTCAAACATAACTGGAGGTGGCTTGAAAATACATATCTATATATATTCGTGGGGTCCGCCACGAGTTTATGCTGTGGACAATGCCACTGACGGGCCGTGTATAGGTAACTATTCCTCTAATCTATTGTAATCTATGGGTGTCAAAGTGTAACAGTACTACCTCTCGAAACGGGATAGATATGTATTTTCAAGCCACCTCCAGTTATGTTTGAGTGTGACGTAGTCTCTCCATCCCCGCCCCCATAATAACTCACTGGTATGCCAATCATGTAAGCAGAATGTCCGGGAAGCGCGGTTGAACAGGCAAAAGTCATGGGGCCGGCATGTCGAAAATTAATAAAATGGACAACATGGGGTTTTTTCTTTTGGACGCTGTAGACTCTTTAGAGAAATGTGGCTGGAACACCAACACCTGGTTGTAGAGAAGCTACCCATCCAACTAACCAAACACGTCTTTAGGTAACAACGTGGCAGGAACACCAGATGTGGCTGCAGTGTGACTACTCCTCATACTCACTGTAGTCCTTTGTGGCTGGAACACCAATGCGGTTGTAGTTGAACTACTCCTCCAACTCACTGTTGCTGTAGTATTTCCAGGCTGTAGTGTCAGTTGGTGGCGACACTGCTCTTTGGGGCTGTCCATTGGAAGGACACCGGTGGGGCTGGCGCTGGCTCGCCTGGAAATACCTTCTTTGTAGTAATAGTTGCTTGAAGGATCTCTTGGTTACTCTTGTAGTTCCTTAGTTTCATTGTTTCTTTGCTTTACCAAGAGTCTCTAGAGTTCAAGTCTGCCCGTCGCCAAAAAATATGTTGTGTCCTATGTAGAAAGACACCAGGAGCCAGGATGTATATTTAGGTCTTCTTTATTCAGTCTTCAGTTCAGGTTACATCTGTCTTGACTCCAGCCAGCCTAGTGTGGTACCAGCCCCACCAGGAGCAGCCTCCTAGCTGCTCAGCCCATCTCTAACTGCCACATTCATCCCACTCAGACACCTAGGCATTCCACGCATCACAGGCACACCAACATTCTAAGGCCAAGTCACACTCTGGCTGAGCAGCTAGAGGCAGCAGGGCATGTTATACTAGTAAATAGGATATAACACAATCAATTAAAAATTTGATCAGAACATATAGATTGATACATGCAATCAATGTGAAATGCATTGGTTGCTCTTAGAATGAAGCGTCCAAAAATATGTGAAATATGGATAGTGTTATATACCACCCAAGAATATGTTTTACTTGTACATTATTAAGTTCTGCCATTCAGAGTTCCCGGCTTTCTTTTTTGCATAATTTATGTGACAATCTAAGCCTGAAATGCTATTGTCTTGACTTATAACGGGTGCTCCGTTGTGTTTGAACAAAGCAATATATCTCTGATGAGCTGGTATTAGAGAAAAGCACATGTCAGAGGTTGCTTTTATTTCTTCGAGTTTGGCTTGAATGGTAGTTTAACAATCCAAAGCTTTAATACTGTGCCTGAAGCGGTAAAAGGCATTTTTCATTTTCAGCTCGGTGTTGATGGCACTAGCCAATTCTAAAGACTTTGATGTAAGCATGGTAAAAGGTGTTGTCACTTTCTAGCTCTGCATGGATGGTACTGTGTTAACTGAATGCTCAAAAGCTCTGCTAGAAAAACAGCCATTTGTGGTGGGTAAATTCAGAGTATCAATGGTGTTGTAGGTTGTTCTATATAGGAGCAGCTCTCCACCTCAACTTGTGCAGTGAGTGACTGCACCTGCCTGAAATGGAATTTCTGGGGGGTCCATAGGCCCACTTTCCCCCCTCCAGAGGGTTGCCATTAGGAGGCAAACTGACTGTGCACCACCTTTAGTCGGCGCTATATCAGTTTGCTTCCTGACATCTTCTTTGCCTTTGCGCCCACGTCTATAATACGGTGCGGGCTCAAAGGCAACGGGATTCCCTCATTTGCAATCAGGCCACACCCCCCATGCAAATGCGGGAACATCCCCTGGTGAAAGCGCTGATGCTTTCTGTGCACCAGTGCTTAACAGAAAGGGCCACACAAGCGTCTGCAACTCTTTCTGTAATACCAAAGTGACCCGGAGGCGCGCACTTTCCATAACACGAGCCAGGTGTGTATTACTGCATGTGCACTGATAGAACACACTTCAGCAAGGTGAAATTCACTGAAGGCATAGAGAAGGAGCTTGATAGAAACTTGACTGGTGGACTGTACAGCACAGTAATTCACACACAGAGGGGGTGGAAACTGGTAAGGATAGTGGAACTGCAGCAGCAAAGGGAAACTTTCATAAATACAAAGGAGTTATTGTAAATTAAATTAGAAGCGGCTGGCAGGGACCCACAAAGTAAAGCTTCTTTAAACCTCTTGCAGGGTACTATAATCAATCGACACTTTGCAGAAAAGATGCTGTCTGGAACAGCTGGCGAAGAAGTTAAAGGCATCTGGCTCTGTAAGCGGGAAACCCAGCTCGCGGGGACGCGGGCCGAGCAGCAGTCGCTGGCAATAATCCGCTGGCAGCGGCTGCAGGTGGGCGGGCTCTGGCAATCAGCGGCTTGCTGGCACAGATTGGCTGGACAGTGCTGGAAGGAAGTTTAGCAGATGGAGGCACAGGGGAGGCTGCACACCACTGGGGGACCAGCCAGACTAATTGACAAGCCTAGAAACTCTATGTTTTCTCCTGAGTCTCTGGGATCCTGCGCCCGTCTCATTGCCCAAGGGATGAAAGCAATTATCTCTAAGTCACGTACATTTCTTTAAAATGACAGAAAACGTGATGGATTCTGTGAATGTAGCTCATATTTGCAGCTTTGCAAACCTGCTGGACAATGATTGCAGGGAAGCATGTCTGAGCATCTATAATAAACATTGTAAAAAACTGCAAATTGTGTGGTTCTGTCTAGCTATGAGCTCATGTAACAAATCAACCTGGTCAGCCCAGACCTGGCCCCTCACTTTTTGTAAAATGAGACAGTTTGCAACAATGCTCAAAAGAATAAGTCCAAAAAGTGATGGGTATGATACTTAAGCAGAAGAAGGGCTGTACAGGGCCATCTGAAACAATGGGAGAAGTTCACAGCATGTAGGTCCAGAACGTATGAGATGAGGGAACATTTGAGACTCTTGATAGCGTTTAAGAGTTCAGGTTGTGGACCAACTGGGACCATGCTGCAGGCCAAAGATGGAAGAAAATGATCCAATGTCTCCAAATGTGGCAAGTGTTACTGGTTACTAGTACTATGACTTCACCAGGCCGGGAGCCCCAGACTACACCGAGAAGCACCAGATATTGATACATTGCATAGAGAATGGCGGAGGTCAAATTATTGAGTTTGCTTAGCGGGCGAAACAATTCTGCATTTGTACAACCCCTATACGGGCTGCGGCAATGTGAGGGATGCTGATTTCTGGATACACAATAGACCATGGCGCAAGAACAACCTCTGAGGTCCTCTCGGGATTGAAAATTCACAATGCTTAGGGGCTTATTAGGATGACGGGCGGACTTAGTCCGCCCGCCACCCTATCGCTCATTGGGACCGCCCGCCATAAGGGCGGGGGTCCCGTAGGGGGTATTAGGATGCGCCCGCCACTGTGGTGGGTGCATCCTGCATTTTTAGCATTGTGGCGGGCGGTGCTCTCAGCACCGCCCCCCCCCCACAATGCACGAATGCATTTGCATTAACAAAGCGGCAGGCACCGCGTGGTGCCTGCTGCTTTGTTAATGCAAATGCAGGGGGTACCACAGGTACCCCCTGTGTGCACCCCCCACCTCTCCTTCACTCCGAGGGGCCCCCCAAAGTGAGGACCGCATGCTTTTCGATGCCGCCACGGAAAGGCATCTGTTTTGGCCCATCATATTATGGCTGGCGGTGTCTAACAGACACCGCCACCATATTAAACCTTTTACACCCCGGCCGCAAGGCGACTGGGGCGGAAAAGCGGCGGACGGTCTTTCCATTCGCCGCGGACCCCCCAGCCATCCTAATGTGGCGCCTGCCTCATTTCAGTGCGGATGGTGGGCGGATTGCCCCCGCCAGGTCGGCGGTGGCTACCGCCAGCCTGGTGGGGGCAATCCGCCCGCCAACCTAATGGGCCCTTTAGTACGGATCAGAAGTAGTACCAATAATCATTGAGGGAATGGCAGCTGTAAATTGTATCAATACAGTGCTGGTGAAGCACCTTTCAGCAGACAGTGGTATCTACAGGCCGAGCAATGCCTCTTGACCTTGTTAATGCAGTGATTCAGTGTTAATGAATATCACTGTCAGGGACAGATGGCCTTGCAGCAGGGTTCGTGAAATGCACATGCATATCTATATTAAGCAGCGGTCGCATGTTGTTAGAATGAAACCAGTGCCAGATGGAAGCTTCGCGATGCCTTGTGTCCCCATATGTTGAAGCTCTAACTTATTTAGTCCCAGATGGGTTCACATCGAGTGCTAGTGATTTTGACATGCAATTTCCCAAAATAAGTCACTTCACTGTGGCCTCTCTGACACAGAAGTGGTAGTGTTGCAGTTAATAGGGTTTTGTTCAGCTTTGGGACAGCAGATGTTTGAAGGGTTTATGTTAGAGTGCCATCTGAATATGGTCTACACCTGATGCAGTACAGAAAAGCACATTTTAACTGAATCCTATGGAATTTTGGGGGATGAATTTACGGAGTGATATGACAATCACATTGAGGCATATCAAAACTTTGGGGCTTATTTATGAGCCCTTGCTTCACTTTCGTGCGCCGGTGCATCACTTTTTGTGACTGACCAGCAGCGTAAAAAATGTGCCTCTTTGCACCATATTTACAAAGTGACGCATCTAGGTAGATGCGTCACTTTGTAAACCCCTGTGTCACATTATACCTGCACCAGGTATAATGTACACAGGGGGGCGTTCCCACGCAAGTAAGCGGAGTAGAAGTGACACAGTGAACTCAACAGTTTGTCTTTGCTGTTTTAAAATATTTTTAATTATTGTTAGACCTTGCTCTTTTCTAAAGGTTCATTCCCAAACTTTTTGCCTTTTGCCTCCTATTTTTCTGACCTGTTTTTGTTGGTGTTAGGACACTGGGCATTTTACCACTGCTGATCATAGGTAAAGTGCTTAAGCTCTCTGTCTAAATTGTGATTCTGATTGGTTATCCATGATTGGCATATTTGATTTACTGGTAAGTCCCTAATAAAGTGCACTGAGTGAGCCAGGGCCTATAAACCAAATGCTACTGTTGAGCTTATCCATTAAAGATAATAGGGTAACCCAGTAACCCTCAGAACCTTGGTAATTGCGCTAAAGAAAACAATGGTTCTGTCGGGTAGATACACTGATTACCACTAGGTATTTTATACGTCCGGGTCAACTTAGCTGACCTGGACGCTCGAAGAAGTCCCTTATTAATTAATTTAAATTTATTGATCGCATTGGTGGCTCCTTAATAATCAATTCCACCGGCTGGTGAAGACGAAAGTTATGTTTTAAACAGACTACAATCCCCGGATGTGAGTTGGGGGTGTCGGCTGACACCTCCCTGAAAATTGCTGCAAGTTGTATGCCCATATACCAGGACCCAAGGTTATTGGCTGTTATCATTCTTCCCCCATCCCGATGAAGACCCGCCATTGATGCATAATCCATTGCACAACTGTCAAGGGTCGAAACGTCGATGTTTCTGTCTCAATTAGTCCACGCAATTTCCCTGACTTGAGCAAAAAATCATAACTACTGCTGGAAGTTATGCATTTTACTTTGGACTTGCAAACTAAAACATCTGTTTTCATTATTTATGTTATTTATGTCACTTTTGTACAGCACTTTGTCACATATCACCACTATTCACTAAATGTACACTATAACCAGTGGTTCCTTCTCCGTATGTTTTTCATGTCACATACAGTCATTTTATTGATTTCGCATCTATACTATAATATAAAGTAAAGAAAACATTTGTTGAGCATAAAAGAGTTGTTTTTCTTTGTGTGTTGCTTGGATATATATATGAATGAGACATATTTTATTTTAAACATATAAAATACCTAGTGCAAATCAGTGTATCTACTATTGGGTTTATAGCACTAGTTGTGTCACCCACATAAGTAGCCCTGTAAATGTGTCTCCAGCCTGTCACTGTAAGAACATTACTGGCTTGGCCATGACTGTGCATAATCAATAGAATTCATACAAAAAAGAACATTACAAAATTTAAATAACACAACAATAATATTTTTCAATTCACCAAAAATATAGAACCCACGGTTTGACTTTTTTCCCATAAGGAGCTTAGGACCTGATTATGACTTTGGCGGTGCAGCGCCGGCTTTGTCCGACACAGCACATCCAAAGCTGCGCATGGTCCACCCTCCAGATTACAAGTTCAAATCGTTTCTGGTGGGCTTTTCTTTTGCTGATCCCACAGTGGTGCCCTGAAAACGGGCACCACAATGGGAACGCAAAAGCATCCAGCACGGCATGGACTGTGAAATCCATGCTGTGTTGGAACTTGGGGTGCATGGAAACAGTTAGCACATGTTATGCCCCCCTGAATGCATCCCCATGGTGGGGGGGGTTGGGGGGCCTGCAGGGTCTCCTTTGTTTCCCAACCTCCTGCCTTTTCATTGCTTTTCAAAGGCTGGAGGTGGGAATCTCATAATATGCTAGGTGGACGGCTGCGGTCCCGCCTTGCATGTTGAATACCGCTGTCCGCTGTGCCTCTGCCAGGGAATGGCAGTTCGCTGGTGCAGCCTGTGTTGCGGTGGCAGTCTGGAAGGCTGCCTCGTAATATGGCAGCCGCAGGACCGCCAACACGAGTCTGGCAGTCAAAGATCGCCAGACTCATAATTTCGCCCTACGTTTTTTTGTTTCAATTCAATGCTCCTAACCATATGGGCTAAGCACCCAACAGCGCCTAAAAAGACTCAGGGAGGAATCACTCCTTTTACAAGATATGGTGTGTGTTAGCACAGAAGGTGTGTGCCAATACAGTGGATTGTGCACAGATTTTAAAATAGTGTTGTTGTATTATGTTTGCAGTGCTCATATGTTATGAGTCCTGAGGAGAACCCACAAAGAAAGAAGGGTTAGAAACGCGTCTACAGCATTTTCAACTCACAATTGCATTATAAGTAATGACTGTTGGTGCTCAGTAATGTAATTGGTTGCAATATTGTAGGAGGAGGAATTCCTCATGCTAGTAATGTTCTTTTTGCATATGTATAAAATGAGAAAAATGTTTCACATGAACTTTAATGGAATCAAGAATTAATTATCAAAACATTTTTTGCGAATAAATGGTGATCATAGTAATTGAGTTGCATGATCACGGAGAGGAGTGAGTTGTTGACTGTCAGTATTGGTAATTGTAGTGTTATTTGAGACTTTTAGAAAGTGGCATTTTCTTACTTTACCATTCTGTGTGCCTCTGCCTGTTTCGGTGTTAACAGTCTGGTTTTGGAGTGAAAGGAGTTGGGGATGTGCATTCACACTAGACAGTCACAAGGGGGGGGGAGTTAAGGCACACCTTGCCTTGCCTGGGCGACTCATCACTAGGCTGAATAGACGTGGCCTGGATTTAGAGTGGTGGGAGGAGTTTCAGTAGCACCTGAATAGGCTGAGTCTCCTTTGCACAATGACGTCTCCGCCCCTGTGGTCAAGCTGGACCAGGGTGGACAGCACTGGTTTGTACTGAGCTCAGAGACTCTGAAGCAAAGAGAACAATGAGAACATGGGGTATAGGTATGAGACTTTAAGCCCCAGGACTTTAGATTACTTATGGAAACAATAGGACCCAGCCAAGAAGAAGTGCTGAAGAGCTGTGTGAGGAGCGCTGCCTTTTCTGTGTGAGGGGTAGGTTGGATTGCAGTTGCTACTTCTGTATGTGAGCAGAGGAAAAGGACTGACTTTCCTATCCCTGCTGTGGTATCCTGCTTGTGAAGGTCTCCAAGTGCTTGTGGGTGCTTGCCTCCTATTGGAAGTCTTCAAAACAAGACTTCAAACAAACCTTGCTTGATCCCAAAGTAGCGTGCCTGGAAGAAGAGCTGAAGATCTGTGTAAGGAGCACTACCCTGCCTATGGTGTGAGGGGTGGGTCGGCCTGCAGTGTCTGCTCCTATCTGGAGCAGGAGAAGAACTAGACTGTTGTTCACCTGTTGTAAAGGAAAGTATGTGAGGAGTGCTTTATTTTTCAGCCCAGTGATTAGGGAGCGCTGTTTCTGCTCCCTGCATTTTAAAGTAACCAGCGTGTGTTGAGCGTTGTTCTGATGCAGCACGTGGTGAGTGCTGCCCTTGGCATGTCGTCTGGTGCCAGCAAATAGAGCTGAGTGAGTGCATCATTCCGTTTGATATTTTACTTATAGAAGAAACCCCGGGAAGCATCATAATCGCATGAGAAGAGGGAGCGTGGTGCTCAATCTCAGCCCCCCTTCCACTGTGAGTGAGTAGGTGGGTGATGGGCACTGTGTGATCGTCCAAGGACTGGTCTCTTTTCTGCATCGGTGCCTGCAGAGTGCTCAGGACTGGTGTTTCCTGTGTGTCCCTCGTACCCCACCCCCAATTGTAATGTTAAAGCTCCCTCGAGCAGTTGGCTGACGAGCCTGGGACCCCGCACCTACGCGCCTGAGTGGTACTAAAACTGGCAGATATTTGGCAGCCATCGGCAACCCCAGAACACGGCCTATCCCTGCTGACGAGGGGTGATACCCCGAAACACGTGTCCAGGGATGGCGAAGACAGCGAAGATAGCAGAGAATCGAAAGAAGATGCATCGCGGAACACGTAACTACATTTACCATAGTCCTTAGGGCCGATACCGCTGGTGTGTGAGTAGTGTGCGACCCCACCCCCAATTGTAATGTTAAAGCTCTCTCGAGCAGTTGGCTGACGAGCCTGGGACCCCGCACCTACGCGCCTGAGTGGTACTAAACCTGGCAGATATTTGGCAGCCACCGGCAACCCCAGAACACGGCCTATCTGTGGTAAATAAAATATTACCCTGGCAGAATTTCTAGGCATTAACAAAGTATCATGCATCAAGTGAGAAGCAGAGTCCGTGGTATCTGAGTTAAAATGGGCTTTATTCCAATAACTCGAGTCAAAGGGAGAATATGTTCCATCACCTCTGAGGTTCAGGAAGAGTCTTCTAACATTTAATAACAAAACATTATATTATATACTTTTTACTCCTTGTACATAGGAGCTCGAGGCAGAGCAAGACAGAAAATGAGATAAGAACATGTGGGTGTACACTTGATGAGTCATAGGTGTGTGATAGGTAGGTGTCATAGGTGGGTGGGTACTTAGAGGAGGAGTTGGCATGACCAGCTGGAACTCTGCCCTACTTGTGTGCAACTTGGACATGACGTGCAATTGACGTGTAATTGGGAGGAAGCTGACTTTCAACCTAGTAGAGAGATCTCTTGTGTCAAGGCGACTTGAGCACGTCTTGTACAATCTGATATGATAGGGGATGTATTATCTGGAGCACAAGTTGTTCATCACTAAAAGACAGAGAGGGCATATTTATTCGTGCATTGCATGAGCGTTCTATGGGTGCAAGCACTGTAATTCACTTAAATGGAGACAGAATGGCTATCGGACGGGTTCTGTTTACTTTTCCTCACCGGGCAGGGATGCCACTCTGTACAGCAGACGGATAACTGTTATTCATAATACTGTCTTGGCAGACTTCTTGCTGACGTGACTGCAGCTCAGTATGCCAAGAGTCATGTAAACATTAATTCAGAAAGTGGTTTCAGGCTCAACCAGTACGATATTTATTTAAAAGAGCACAATGCAAAATGCAAATACATGGGCCTTCATTTTAGCTTAACGTTTGGGAGACTTGATGACTTGACTTGCAGGACATGTTTGCAGAGGCCTAGTGATTCAGGCCACTACGGGAAATATGCATGGGTGACATGCACATGACATGTAACATAGGGTATATGTAGTGGACATATTTGGTCAGGCAAAATATCATTTTCCTCATTCCCTCCTTGTCCCCTACATAACCCTTTAGGATACATCTATATTCATGAGACCGTATAGTTCATCATACAGAATCATTTGTTCATCTTTAACTCTTTGTTTACGTGGATGGGGAATACAGGCAGTGGCACACAGGCCGCAAATCGCCGGGCTGCACTGCAGACAGAGACAGCAACCAAATACCATAAGTAGGGCCATTCCTAGGAAGGACATAACTTTTCATCCCCATGCAGATATTACACCCCAGAACCAACTGGACCAAGTCCATGTGCCTGGGTCTTGATGTATGACATTAGCAATCTTGTGGAGCCTTGTTATTGCTTCGTACACAGATGGTGCATTATCTGGGATGAAAACGCAACAACTAGATCGGATGACTCTACAAGCTCCGCCTCTATCCGCCAAGATGACGTCTAGAACGAGGCGGTTTTGAAGAACGACAAGTCTAATAGCAGACTGTTCCTGGGTCAAGTTCGCCAGGGCAGATGCAGTTACATTTACAACTGTTTCAAGAGTCCTTGTTAACCTGCGTATCAGTTTACTGTTTTGGACGGGACCTATGAAGAAAAAGAATCCTCTGTTGAAATCTGTATATTGCTCCCAAGCTGTTTCAGTCTGATCGATCGCTGCGGAATCTGTCTCTCTCTTTTGTCTAACATGTTCTAGTCGTGAATCTCTGTGATAATTTGATGGGGCTAGAAAAACGGGTGGCAATAAGAATGCTATATAACAAGTCCCACCCCAGTCTAAGGGCAGATGTACATAGGCTGTCTGACCACAAATGAAATAGGTATGGCGTGATGTTTTGAAAGAAGAAAGTCCGTTATCATCAAACTCTACTAGAGTGTTACACTTGCTGTGTCCCATATGTACTGAGCCTTTCTTACTAACACATAAATCACCTTTTGCTGGCAGGACTGAAATAAACGGTGGACCTGTGTTTTGCTTGGGCTGAACGTTTAACATTATAAAATTAACAGATGCATTTCCCTGTTCGTACTCTTCATTCTCTAAATCGGTTCCCTTTCTTTGGGGGAATCCGTCTTTGTCTGGAAAGCATGCTTCATTCATTACTTTATTCAGGTTTCCATATATCCAGCCACCTGGATAAGCTATGTACCTTCTATCTATTGATGTCATTAGAGCAAACCATGCTCCACACGAACCATTGTGTGAGAACGGTAAAGGGTAGAAGGGCAAGACTCCCTTCGTCTCTTGATAAGGTGGCATTTGGCCACATACCCAGCAATCAGTCGCATTGCTGGTCTGGTGAGAATGGTGTAACATTCGAATAAATGTATTGTTACGTAGTGCAAGTCGATATGACAATTCATGGGGAGGCAGGTCACTAAATGTATGCTCTATGGTACTGTTACTGGAAGAGTGTATATGTGAGGAAATGGGAAAGAAAACATGTAGCAATAAACTAACACCAATTATAACAATGCACAGAATAAAAAGGATGATCAAAGTAACTATACATCTACTGCGTAATACCTTGCAGTACTTTTCCTTCTTATCTCTCTTCTTGCTATTCTCATATGTGATCTTATACATGTCAGAATCGAGTCTAACCGATTCACCACCGGGTGGGCTTAAACAATTAAACTACGTCTGACTTGCTAGTTCTTAATCTAGACCTATACTCTTGCTGAGGGGTATTGTCTAGCAAAGGTCAGTGTTCTTTATTAAAAGTTTCAAAGTTCCAAAGTTCCAAAGTTCCAAAGTGTCTTTTGTAGTGATGAAGGTGAGTTCGGCCTTTACGTCCTTCCACCAACTTCGGCGTCTTCCAACGTGGCTCAAGGGGACTTGAACGATCAAAGATCCTGAGGAGTCCAAATTCTCCTGGTGCTATGGCATGTTCCTTGACCTGGGTGTTGTCAGGGAAGGCGGCAGCAACCTGTGAATGAAAAGAGAGTAGTGCAGAAATCAAGGAAGCCAGGTAATCTGTCAGCATGTTACTGTCAACATCAGTAATTTTCTTTGGCATAGGCGTACCTCACATATATCACCACATAATTATGTGGTAAACAAAATATAGTTCATAAGCAGATAGGCCTGTTCTGGAATGAGCTACCATACGCATGTAAAAGAGGGCAACCGGCAAGGCCACCATCCAATCCACGCCTTTTTCTGTACAGATCTCAGCAACTTTTGTCTTAATTGTCTGATTATGTCTTTCTACAAGGCCTGCTGCTTCTGGGTGTCGTACACAATGGAACTTCTATCCTAACAGAAGTGACACTTGTTTCATTAATTCAGAAGAAAATGGCTGACTGTTATCAGAATAGATGACACGGGGCAATATCTGGGGAAGAACTCGTGCACTAATTGCCTGGCTGTTGTCACAGCAGTATAACCTGGAACTGGATATGCTTCTGTCCATCTAGGTAGTGCACACACAACTACTAGGACATACTTGTTAAACCTCTACATCTGTCCATTTGGATATAATCCATCTGGAGAACTTCAAAAGGGTGGTCAGGAGGATGAAATCCGCCTTGTTCCACCGGAATGCCTTTACCTGGATTGAACTGGCAACAGATCATACATGTTCACAGATCATACATGTTCGCACTTTCAGTTTCATTGCTGCACGTAGGTGCTTGTTAAACCAAATATTCTGTAAGCTGTCTATCATTGCCTTCTCTCCTAAGTGTGCGGGACTATGTGCTGTGCTTATGATTACTTGTACCATAGAATCTGAAACCATGTGCTTTTTCCCTTAGTCATCCAACCTTGGTCAGTCTGGACCCCTCCTTGTTCAGTCCATTTCTTTATCTCATCTGTTGTGGCATGTGTCTGTATGTCGAGTACATCTTGAGTGGGATCCCTGACTGTCATACTTTATATCAGTAATGGTACCTCTGTCCTTGTCGTGTCTGTTGGTGTCTGGGCTGTCTGAGCTGTTCGGTCTGCCAGGTCATTACCCTGGGAAATGGTGTCTGTAACTTTGGTGTGAGCTTTATATTTCAGGATAGAAATGGCTGTAGGTAAATGTATGGCCTCTAACAGGGCCTGGATAAGCTGGCTGTGCTGAATCTTGGTCCCATGGGAGGTCTCAAGAAACCTCTCTCTTTCTCCTCAGAACCCCGAAATCATTAACAACGTCAAAAGCGTATTGTGAGTCAGTATAAATGTTTACTTTCAAGTGCTTAGCTCTTATGCAGGCTTGTGTCAGAGCAATGAGCTCTGCTGCTTGTGCAGACAGGGTGTCTATTTTCTGTGTCTCTATGACTTCTGTGGTCACGGCATACGCTGCTACTAAGTCTCCTGTACTTGTTCTCATGCATGATCCATCTACATAGAGTGTCAGGTCCGGGTCTAGAAGTACAATATCTGTCAGGTCTTGTTTTGGTCACTATATTCACAACCTCCACACAGTCATGTGGCGGTGCATTTACTGTACTTGAGGGCAAAAGTGTTGCAGGATTCAGAATGTTACAACGTCTGATCTCTATGTGTGGTTGAAATAATGTCAGTTCATATCCTGTCAGTCTCGCTACAGTCAAACGTAAAAATAAATAAAAATAAAAAAGCATAAAATGTTTACTGTGACATGGAGTCGCTAAAACTGGCGCGTGACATAATGCTCTTTTTAATTCCTCAAATGCCAAGGTGTGTTCTTGTGTCCTAGGGAGAACAGTCAAAATCGCTGCCTTCTGTGTAGTTAACTGTATGAGCGGTTTGCTAGATATGCATACTGGGGAATCCATTGCCTACAGTAAGAAGTGAGGCCAATAAAGGCACGTACTTCCTTTTGTGTCCTGGGCTGTGAAAGGTTAGTAATGAGCTGTATGATTCTTGTGTTAGCTGTCTACCGTGTTAGCTGTATACCTGGTGTACCCTCCTTGGAAAGCAAGTGTTGTACACCACTTGCTTTACACAGAAAGTACAAGACTGTCAGAGATGCAATGTCACAGTTTGGTTCTGATCTTGCTGTAATTAGAATGTCGTTTATGTACTGTATCAGTGCTGTGTTGGTAGGCATGTAAACACTGTCCAGCCGTTCCTTTAGTGTCTGACTGTAAATGCTAGGGCTCACTGTCATCCATCTAGCAAAAATAAATGACATAGAAATAAATAAATAAAGAAAAATGAATTTTCAATTCAAAAGCTCTGCAGTTTACAAAAAAAAAAAAAATCCTACTCTAGATCTTGGGAACAGTATGACCATACTACCTACAATATGTTCTCTAAATGTATTTGAATAAAACCAAAGTATTCTTGTCATAGACAGAAGGCTGGAGCCTCTGTGAGAAACAGCCCCTCCCTCTAGAATTATGTTCGCGCTCGGAGTTTTGAATCAACTCCAAGCCGGGCTACACTGAGATCTACAATTGAATGACTGCCAGATGCTGAACTCATTGCAAGAGCAAGACTCCTGCCAATTATTCTGTTTACACTACTGAGGGACAAACTTATACATTTGCAAGCGTGACTTATCTGAAGTCAATGAAGCCATCAATGTTGACCGTTTCAGAGGAGCCCCCCTTTACATAAACATTGTCTCCGTGGCTCGTCAAGTATTTTTATTCTGTTCGCGAAGGAAGCCTGACTTAGCTGGAGAACAGCCAATAATCGTCCGCGGAAAGGAATTGGGGGATGGCCAATATCAACAAGACAGGCACTCCAAGAGAGAAAAAGCCCTCCCTTTACATAAACATCATTTACTGGGAACCAGGCCATCTCGGACGGACTGTGTCTCAAGGTCATAAAAACACATTCCTTGTACTTCAAAACATATCTGTTCCCAGGCCAGAGCTTTTCTAACTTTAACTGTAGCAAAATTTAAAACGTGGTAAAAAGTAAATTAATAAAGACATATATTTTTCTGTAACTGAGTGACATGCTAGCATTTTAAATAATTCTGTACTGCTACTAGCTGCAAGGGAAACAATAAACAGAACAAAACAATCATGGCATGGAAACACACCATATTTTACTTTTTTGAAAATAACATTCGAACTCCTTAATTCTGCATTGCATAACCAATATTTTCATAAGTAAGTGTGCAAGCTTTTCTATTCTACCTATTAAAAGGGCCAGATTCATACTTTTTCAAAAGGCCATCTTTTCTAATTTTAGTGGGGACTGTTCTCTGCACATATCAATTGAAGCAGCCTGTCATCACGCCATACCTATTTTCCAAGTCTTGTTTAATGAACACTGCTTTTACCGTGCAATATATCACCATTCTATCAGCAGCCTGTCAAAGTACATAGGTGAGCCTTGAAACTAAATGAATGCAAACTAAACTAATGTAGGGGACTCTTAGCAATGCACTAACATGGTAGTGTATTGTAGCTATCAAAAAGGGCCACGTTCATTAATTTCACAAATAGCCACTTTCCTAAGTGAGTGGGATAACTGTCACACGCTAAAGGGCAGCTTGCATTGGGAAAAATAATAATTCATATTTTGTAGAAACATCCCTATTTAAACAAAAAACACTGTTGCATTACACTAATTTAAAGCACATTCTCTAATGGGTCTGTTTCATATTTTCTTCTCAACCGTGAAAACATTAAAGCACTCTTCGTGGTGCAAACCCTTATCTCACATTTCATACGCCCATTGGATAGCATGGCAAATCGCACCTCCACACAAAACATGCTTTTTCCACCACTTCCACAGCTCAGATCCTTTTCAAATTTTGCATCACAGTAGTCTAACCTATTCCCTAAATCCTCACCAAAAAGCAACCAAATCCCTCCACTGGAACGGGTACGAATTTCCGCTCAAAAACACGCCCCCCCCAAACACCAAAAAACGCCAAAATCCCTCCACACCTTGTTGATCAGCATGTTAAAACAAATACTGCCTACTCAGTACAAGATATTAACTCTTCGGCAGCTGAAGCACAATCATTCCCCAATGACTGCAGTACATGGGAAAGTCATGAAGTCATCTCTCCACGTTATCACACAACACATACGCACATCTTCAAAACGTTTTCTCCAAGTACTTGAAAGAGATCCAGCTCTCTCCTGCCTAACGTAATGGCTAGGGACCTGATGATAACATGCTCTGCACAAAACATAACCACATGGCGCTATTCACAAGCCATATTTACAAGAAACTCAACATGTCACAAAAATGACACGCTATTCACAAGGCATATTTACAAGGCGCTTTCGCAGTCCAGAAGGGACTCGTCTAGATACAAGGAAATGAACGCTTCAGATGCTGTCGACTTATTTACATAAGGGTACAGGTGGTGGCGTTCTCTACCTACTGGGTCTTTCTGAGGTGGTCACTTGAACTAGTTCTTCTGAGAGGACGTGATTCTTTTTCTTTGGCTTTTTCCTCTGCTAGTTTATTTCTCTCTACTTTGTTGAATTCTTTCTCTGATCACCTATGTGACTCTTTGCGCCATAACTCAATGGCATCTTTCTGAGAGGGTCTTGACTTTCTTTTTCAAATGGCGTCTAGCCCATGCTTATTATACATAAAATGACCAGGTGTGTCTCTAGGCCGGATATTAACTGTCTATTCTAGTATACCCTTTCTGGTCCCTATCTGACGTAACTTTGAAAACAGTGGCATGTTTGAAATCAACACAATGGAAACACAATACACAAAAATAGACTGAAACAATCAACAACCATTCACACTAAACAATTTAAACACTGAAACAGATACAGATACAACCTAAACTGATACAGAGAGTTAAACATGTACTTGAAAAACATTTTTGTGCACTGAAAATACAGTACAACCATACCGGTCCCAAAAATTGAGACACGTCTTTACCGGGCTCACGTTTAACCGTGGACCCGTCTTGACCGTTCCCACGTTTTACCGTGGGCCCGTCTTGACCGTTCCCATTTAAAATGAGCCCGTCTTGAAACTTGATACATTTCCCATAGTGGTACTCACCGGGAAAGCAGAACTTGAAACTTGAAGGCCTCGGAAACTTGACTTGACTACGCTTGCGCCTTGGAACAGGTGGACCTCTGGAGACCTCGGACCTTGCTCTCTCACGGGCTGGGCCTCTGGTTGAGACGATCCGCGTTCCTCACCGCCTCACATGGATGCCTGGTCGCAGTCCGTCCTCCTCCGTGGGCCTGAGGGAGTGGCAGGAAGTCCTGCTGGCGCGCTTTGAAGTCCGTCACGGCTGTAGAAGATGGCAAAGACTAGACCGACAACTCCGGCGAGTGGGGAAAGGGATATGTCCCTGTAAGGGCGCCAAATTATGTGGTAAATAAAATATTACCCTGGCAGAATTTCTAGGCATTAACAAAGTATCATGCATCAAGTGAGAAGCAGAGTCCGTGGTATCTGAGTTAAAATGGGCTTTATTCCAATAACTCGAGTCAAAGGGAGAATATGTTCCATCACCTCTGAGGTTCAGGAAGAGTCTTCTAACATTTAATAACAAAACATTATATTATATACTTTTTACTCCTTGTACATAGGAGCTCGAGGCAGAGCAAGACAGAAAATGAGATAAGAACATGTGGGTGTACACTTGATGAGTCATAGGTGTGTGATAGGTAGGTGTCATAGGTGGGTGGGTACTTAGAGGAGGAGTTGGCATGACCAGCTGGAACTCTGCCCTACTTGTGTGCAACTTGGACATGACGTGCAATTGACGTGTAATTGGGAGGAAGCTGACTTTCAACCTAGTAGAGAGATCTCTTGTGTTAAGGCGACTTGAGCACGTCTTGTACAATCTGATATGATAGGGGATGTATTATCTGGAGCACAAGTTGTTCATCACTAAAAGACAGAGAGGGCATATTTATTCGTTCATTGCATGAGCGTTCTATGGGTGCAAGCACTGTAATTCACTTAAATGGAGACAGAATGGCTATCGGACGGGTTCTGTTTACTTTTCCTCACCGGGCAGGGATGCCACTCTGTACAGCAGACGGATAACTGTTATTCATAATACTGTCTTGGCAGACTTCTTGCTGACGTGACTGCAGCTCAGTATGCCAAGAGTCATGTAAACATTAATTCAGAAAGTGGTTTCAGGCTCAACCAGTACGATATTTATTTAAAAGAGCACAATGCAAAATGCAAATACATGGGCCTTCATTTTAGCTTAACGTTTGGGAGACTTGATGACTTGACTTGCAGGACATGTTTGCAGAGGCCTAGTGATTCAGGCCACTACGGGAAATATGCATGGGTGACATGCACATGACATGTAACATAGGGTATATGTAGTGGACATATTTGGTCAGGCAAAATATCATTTTCCTCATATCCCTGCTGACGAGGGGTGATACCCCGAAACACGTGTCCAGGGATGGCGAAGACAGCGAAGATAACAGAGAATCGAAAGAAGATGCATCACGGAACACGGAACTACATTTACCATAGTCCTTAGGGGCGATACCGCTGATGTGTTAGTAGTGTGCGACCCCACCCTCAATTGTAATGGGAAAACTAAGCAGAAGCTACTACAATCTCCCCAGTAACCAAGAAATATATAAACAAACACTCTAAAAACTAACAAGTCAATTAACCCCCGCCTGAATATTACCCATAAACCCCTTCAGATAATCCAAGTTGAAAGTACAGTTAACAGTTTTGTAAACATGTTGACAGTTTTTCTTTGTAGACCAATTCATACAGGAAGGGTAAGTGCAGTAAGACACAATAAACCAAAATGTGCGATAACATGGACAGATGCGCACGTAAACAGGATCCTGGTATAAAGTATAATGTGCTCTAAACTAACTATTGCAGACATGCAGATCTGATGTTGACATGTATACCGTGTATGTAACAAATATAATGCAAAAATATGAGTGGAATCAATGTGTGAATAATACAAAAAAGTTAATAAAAACAAGTAAAAAAAATCATATATTCAAATATTCTAATTAAAAAGAATGAAAGGAATGCAGAATATTTACTGACCCCACCGCTGTATGAATCCAGCAACAGGCTTTGAAGTCTCTGCTACAACTTTGCACCTCTACCAATTTCTTATAAACAATGTGGAAAAACAATCTACAGACTCCTATAGAACAAAGAAGAGAGAGGGGCCTCCTTTAGAGCCTATAATGAATCTAAGGGAATTTGGATCTTTCAATAAACCAACAAGTATTGTTGCAGGGGGATGGGTTTTGCACCATGCAGATCCTTTGTGCAAACTCAAGTACAAACTACAATTGAGCGGGTGGACCTTTTGTCCCGGGCTGAGGTTTAACATCAAGAAATCAACAATATATCAATAACAGTGAAACACATTAGGCCCCACAAGAATGACGGAGAGTAGTAGATTTGAAATCAATAAAGATTTGTTAGCAGATTAGCAAAGCTTCAAACTCATATCATTTAAATTAGTCATGTCAATGATCATCATTTTAGCACATTGAGCAGTATCATTGTTAGAAATTAGGTTTCTGGTTGGCTAGGGTATGCACCTAAGCCGAGTAGAAACCACCACTCTAGTCAGGGTAAGGAAGTTACACACCCAAGATACCCCCGGCTCACCCCCTGGTAGCTTGGCAGAGCAGTCAGGCTTATCCCAGAGGAACTCTGTAACACATTGCGCAACACACACACACACACACACACACACACACACACACACACACCAGTGCCACACTAAGTACGCAACAAAAGAGACTCCACACCAGGTTATATGAAAATATCTCTTATATTGAATATAAAACACATAGACCACAATCACGTAAATCACAAAGCGCTCTGCCAACTAGGCAGTTGTCATAAACAAGTAACTACATTTACCATAGTCCTTAGGGGCGATACCGCTGGTGTGTGAGTAGTGTGCGACCCCATCCCAAATTGTAATGTTAAAGCTCCCTTGAGCAGTTGGCAGACGAGCCTGGGACCCCGCACCTACGCGCCTGAGTGGTACTAAACCTGGCAGATATTTGGCAGCCACCGGCAACCCCAGAACACGGCCTATCCCTGCTGACGAGGGGTGATACCTCGAAACACGTGTCCAGGGATGGCGAAGACAGCGAAGATAGCAGAGAATCGAAAGAAGATGCATCGTGGAACACGTAACTACATTTACCATAGTCCTTAGGGGCGATACTGCTGGTGTGTGAGTAGTGTGCGACCCCACCCCCAATTGTAATGTTAAAGCTCCCTCGAGCAGTTGGCTGATGAGCCTGGGACCCCGCACCTACGCGCCTGAGTGGTACTAATTATAACCCTGGGCGTAGTTCGCGGAGCCGCACTCCGCGGAGCTACGCGAAGATGCACTTGCACTCCACGACCTACGCGTAGCTCCGCGGACATGCGTAGTTGCTTGCTAGACCCGTTCGCGCGCCGTTTTTTGTCTTCGGGAGCGCGGTGCGCGTGTTCGGGGCGCTGCCTGCATGCTCGGGATGGCTAGCGTGCTAAGTTACCCAAGAGGTTTGTCCCGCCCGTTTGCGTTCCCTTATTTCCTGTTCCGGGTCACAAGTAACGTGTTCGGGTTGTGCAAGACATGTTCGGGAACTCATCTTCTCGTTCGCACTACAAAAGTGCGTGATCGCGCTGAATATCGCGCAAACCTACATGGTGGCACACGCGACCGGGAAAAAGCGAACGCAGAACCAAGGTAAGCCATTGCCGCGCACGCGATAATGTTATGCAGCGAGCGAGAACTATGCTACGCACCGGATCGCGGAGTAATCGACAGCTACGCGTTCTCCGCGGAACGCGAAGTTGCCGAAACTCCGCAAGCTCCGCGAACGGAGCGTAGTTCTTCGCCCAGGGTTAGTACTAAACCTGGCAGATATTTGGCAGCCACCGGCAACCCCAGAACACGGCCTATCCTTGCTGACGAGGGGTGATACCCCGAAACACGTGTCCAGGGATGGCGAAGACAGCGAAGATAGCAGAGAATCGAAAGAAGATGCATCGCGGAATACGTAACTACATTTACCATAGTCCTTAGGGGCGATACCGCTGGTGTGTGAGTAGTTTGCGACCCCACCCCCAATTGTAATGCTTAGTTTTCCCATAACCTCTATGTCTGTGCCGGTTAAACTGAGTTATTCCCTGTGTGGCGCAAGCTAGTTTCTCTGTGTGCATCTTCAGAGACATTCTGGGTTGTTTGGACCACCTGGGTCTGAGGTGTCGTAGGTGGTTTGTCAAGTGCTGTCTGGTATTTGAACTGGTGTAGAAGTTGAGTCCATTCCATGGATATGTGATGTTTACGTGTCCCTCTCGCTTCCTCACTTCTAATCGCTTCCTCCTCTGCAGCGCCCCACTTTTTCATTGCCCCCACTCACTGGTGGTGCCGTTGTGGCTCTCCAGTACATGGCTATTCCCCTTTTTGCCAACAGTAATAATAGGGACATCAAGCACGTGTCCATCTTGTGTGTCTTCTGTCGTCGGAAGACTCCTAAAGTGCAAGTCTCCCATGTATTCATGTTTGCTAGGCCAATTACTTCCCATAATGTTTTGTGCACAGTGCTCAAGTAGGACTGCAATGTGGGGCAATTCCAGAACATGTGTTGGAAACTCACCCCAGGGGCATATTTGAATATATGTTAGAGTTTTATTTAACTTTTTATTGTTAGAATAAAAAGGTTCCGCTTTTGATATTCCTACAGCGTTGGAGCAGGAGCTCCGCTGTAATCCTCCGTTCTGCCTGTGACTTTAACTGCCTAAACCCTGCCTAGTTGCCGCTGGCCCTGCCCGTAGTCCCCCCGCCGCCGCTACTACCATCCAGCGGCCGCCGAGAGGGGGACTACCTTTCCCATCGGGCATAGCGCCGGGCACGTCAGGCACGCGCCAGGAGGGGCTGTAAATCAGCGTCATTGCCGGCAGAGCGGGTGTTCCGCTTTTGATATTCCTACAGCGTTGGAGCAGGAGCTCCGCTGTAAATCCTCCCTTCTGCCTGTGACTTTAACTGCCTAAACCCTGCCTAGTTGCCGCTGGCCCTGCCCGTAGTCCCCCCGCCGCCGCTACTACCATCCAGCGGCCGCCGGGAGGGGGACTACCTTTCCCATCGGGCATATCGCCGGGCACGTCAGGCACGCACCATGAGGCGCTGTAAATCAGCGTCATTACCCGCGTCACGGGAGCGCGCGGGCGAAGCCCGGGCCAAGGGCGGGCCCGTTGTTGCCCGTTAGTGACCGGTAGGGACCGGACCGGGCCACCCCCCCGCTTTTTCTTTTTCTTGTTGTAGATCAAGTACTTTGTCTCTAACATTTGTGTTATCTATTTACTTGTCCACAATGACCCGAGGAACCAGGAAAAATGCCAAGCCTGCTCAAAGCGTAACCCAGCTGACTGGGCCGATAGACCAATTCATTTCACGTACCAACGAGGTCATCGACCAGAGCATTTATATGCTGGAACGCAGAGTATCTTTAGATCTTGCAAAAGCCAAGCGTTCTTCCATGGGCCATTTGGCCACCGCGGCCTCTCCCAACCAGCAAGGCCCTATTATACCCATTTTGACTATACCAACTACTACCGTTGTAGATATCCATACACTTCCATGTACAGTGGATCTCTCCGCAACTCAATCCTTATCTGACTCTCTCTTGTTGGTAGATCTAGAGATTACTCCTAACCTAGAGCTTTGCCAAACTTCGGAAACATCACTAGATAACCACCTTCGTGGGATTAGGGAGGGCGCCGTTCCAAAATGGGGAAATGGTAAACAACACTGCAATTCCAATAGATCTGAAGCTCCACAGGAGTTAGGGGGGGTCAGTTTTCTCAGCTTGCCCAGGCTAGCACTAACACATCAAATGCTATTAATCCCCCAATGAATAGCACTAATACTGAGAACCTGACTGTTACTCCACCTAGGACCTCCCAGCCCGAGAACCTCTGTACAGTCTGTAATACCACCCCTTTTCTATTATCCACCATTAGGGAACTCTTTATTAAGTATCTAAAACCCGTGCAATCTAGCCTGAGGTATTTAGAGAAACAGATGGCATTACTATCTACCAAAACACCCACCCAGCCCACCGTAGATCATACAAACCAGGGGAAGGGGAAACCCAAACTTCTAGTAAAAGCTCCACAAGTGCTCCAACCAGGCTCTGTCAGTAAAACGACAGTAGTGTCTAATCTATCTAACATACCATCTAAACACCCAGCCTCCTTAGCACCTCATCACACCAACCCCCTCGTGGGTGTGCCCCCGGCTGGACCGAGTAACGACCGGACCCCGGTTTCAAAAGGTTCAGTGAATAATATGAATCAACCCGTTGACAGAAAACAGATATCTCTACATCCCAAAACATTGGAAACTAGGGCCCCGATGTAGGTAAATCCCATTTACCGAATTTGAAATACCGAATTTTACCGATTCGGTATTTCAAAATCGGTAAATGGGATGTAGGTCCCAACATCTGGATTCGTTACCGAATCCTTACAAATTCTTTAATTACCGATTCGGTAAATACCGAATCGGTAATGCCCATTCATTCCTATGGGCTTTGAAGCCCATAGGAATGATTAGGCATTACCGATTCGGTATTTACCGAATCGGTAATTAAAGAATTCACAAGGGTGCAGGGGGTGTCACTTTGACACCCTCTAGCACCCCCAAAACGGGCATGTGTGCAATGTGGCACACAGACATGCCCTAAGGGCACGTCTGTCTGTCACATGGCACATGTGTACATGCACAGATGTGCATGTACACAGGAATCGGTTTTTTACCATGGATTTGTATTCCATGGTAAAATACCGATTCTGTAAGCCATGTGCTGATGGAACATAGGCTACCTACATTGCATTTTCGGTAATTTTACCGAATCGTTATCATTACCGAATCGGTACATATTACCGATTCGGTAATGATAACGAATCGGTAAAATTACCGAAAATGTGCCCCTACATCTCCATAGCCCTTTACCGATCGGAAACGGCCGAAAATCGGTATTTTCGGCCGATTCCGATCGGTAAAGGGCTACCTACATCGGGCCCTAAATCCTTAGAGATGCCAAAAAGGGGAGTGCGCCCAAGGCGCCCAGTGCACCTTCCACCTGAGGCATCCCCTTACACGGTTATTCTCACTGGCGTCCCTGAACTCTCTGAAGGCACTAACGAATCCTTCTGGTCCCTTAAAAATAAAGTTTTACAGTGGTTAAGTCTAAATAGACCACTACAGCGCCATCATATCAGCAGAATAACTACAGTACGTAGAGTAACTTGGATAGGGGAGGAACAAAAATCAATTCAGGGTGATTGCATTATAGTGAATTGTGTTGACCCTAACACAGTCAACCACATTTGCTCATGGCCATCATTGGAAAAAAAGGGGAGTATTGATGCCCACCATCTTTCCTTTTTCTACCCCCCGGAGAACACCCATAAATATTTTCCCACTGTAAACTGGCAACAACCCTTTGAAGGGCACTGGAACCAGGTGGTGTTGTATAGCTCCTATATATCCTTATATCGTGTTAAGTTAGCATAGGTACATTTGAGATTTAAACGCCATTTTTCCTTTCTTGCAACTTCTGCACACGACCCTTAATTGTTGACTTAGCTTTCAACCTAGTGGTTTGCCGTGGTGTATGTGAGAATAATATGTTATTGCTCTGATATCAGTTTTGTTTGTTAAACCATGTCTGCACGGAGAGTGCTGAAGTTTCAGGAGCAACACGATATGAAATTGTTATGAGGTCTGATCTCCACGCCTTCATAGTCATAACACAAGTGCAGCCTTTGCCAACTTGGGGTTGAGGCGGGATTGATATTGCTTTGCACGAGAATTGTTAACACACTTGATGCGGTGCACATGCAGAGAGAGCTGGTGTATGCTGATGTGATTCCTTCATGCTAGGACACTAAGGTATGGGCCCGCCCTAAAACAACCCAAAGAGACCTTCTTAGCTAATAATATAATATATGTGTTAGGGAGGGTGAGATATAAGTGTTGTTAACTCTTATTCATTACAGCATGTTAACATGCTGTCACCATTCGCTTTTTATGTCTTAGTAACTATGCTGATAATTTTGATACTGATAATAAGTATACTTGTATTATCTAAGATACTGCGCCTGAGAAGACGGCATTAGTAAATAAACATTTCAAATGCACATGTGTCTTCTTTACTCCATGTTCTGGTTTGTAATGATAATATAACGAAAGAGTGTTCATGAGTCCCACGTACCCTGAGGTACTGTAAGTTCATGTTCTGGTTTGTCTAAACATTGGGAGTTTGATATGTCCAATGAGACACTGTAGCTAGCTCGGTAAGGGGTGAGTTGGTTGCTAAGGTAAGTTTTGGGACACCCTAATTTGCCGAGGTTCCACTCCTCTGTGCACAGTTCTGTGTGAGTACAGAAACCCTGCAACATGGCGCCCAACGTTTTCGGTGGTCTTAAATCATGACACTCGAGTAGTTTATCGTTCATGCCTTAACCCCTTCACATCCGTTTCCGGAAAACGGGGTGTCGGTGAAACCTACCTATTTTTTGAAATAGGTCTTTATTCAAGCTTGATTCTTTCTCAAACGGTTTCTTTGAATTACTACCCAGTTGTGCTACAAAGTATTCTTTGTGTGTTCTTGTTTCCAGTATTGACATGGCGGCGGTGGCTATTGCGCAGCATAGTCGCGTAGCGGTACGCAATCATCTTCAGACGTACCAAGTCCCAGTAGATGGGATGGCTGTGATTTTCGTGGTATGTGCAGATCCGGCGTTTCCTTACGAGTTGTTTTACTCTTGGGTTACGTTTCCGGCTGTGGACGCTAATTCTGGTTTGTTCCACTCCTACACCGCCTCGGATGTCCCGGCTGAATATACGCCGTACAGGGCATTGGAAATACCTATTGATCATTGGCAGCATCGAGTTTGGTTTGATGGCGCCCTCCCCCACTCTTTGTCCGCTGCGAGGTTAGGTCCACTCTCAATTCCAGGTACAAATTGGCCTGCGTTGGGTGGCTTTACCCCGCACCCGAATCACGGGGCTTGTACCCTGGCAGAAATACGCAGGCTACATGTTGTTTCCATTTCCGTGATTCGTGCTTTAGTGCAATACATCGGTCGACATCTTCCTGGTGGTCCCCAGGGGGGTGCGGCCGCTCCCATGGAACGAGGCGGAATGCGTCTCAATCCAGTGATGGTAAATTCGGTTTTTGGTGCGCGTCCTGTTGACAACGATGACTTCCCATTCTGGCTAGCAGAGAAGTTTGATCAACTGGAGGCGGTTTTTCCGAATTCTACTCCTGCTGATAAACATAGAATGTTAACGATTACTCTACCGAAGGATATTACTCCTGAACTTGCTGACTGTGAAAGCTGGGGAAAAACTTTTGCGGCAGTTTATACGAGGTGCTTCGGCACCCCGTCTATGAATGCTCTGCCTGAAATCATTAGACGTGTTCAGAATGATCACGGTCCAGAGGCAGCGGTTGAATTGGGTATGCGCCTGTGTGGTTCTTTTGAGATTGTAAGTGATCTCATTCTCTCCAATGTTAAAGGAGATGCAGTTAACTTTCAGGTGTCGAATGCTTTGGCTGCTCTGCCCGATGCCGACAAACCCCGCCAGTTAGCAAAGATTGTGGTGGCCGCTTATAAGACAATTGGCCGCACAAGTAGAGGTCTGAAATATTTTCCAGTGAAGGATAAAAAACAACCTCAGGGACAATCTGCAGTGACAGATGTCCAGCCCAAGTCCAAAAAACAGAATTGGCCTAAAAAACAGACACAGGGGAAGCAGACAACGCAGACTCAGGGTACTTTTCCTGCAATACAAGCTCCTGCGCCACCCGAAAAAGTTTATGATTTGCGCGACCGCGCGATGATTAAATCGCCTGATCGTTTTCAGGGTTCTGATCAACGCTCTCCTCGTTCCTTTCAGGACACATCGGCCCCGAAGACCGGTGGAGGAGGAGGGGGTGGACGTGGACGTGGTGGCCAACAAGGACGTGGTCAGTCCCGCCAGACGGACGGCGCAGTGAAGCAGGAGGATTCTACGCCTAGGCGTCCGCAGTTTGCGAAAAAGAAAGTCGCAGCCTTAACAGCGCATCGATATGCCACAGATAGTGAGAACGCGGCTTCGGAATCTGACGTGGGCTCTGACCTTGCTGGACAGCGCGGCGGAGATAACCATAGTCAGAGAGGCGCTGCGTCCACTACTGAGGGTGACAGCGACTGATGTCTACGTTGTGATAGAAACAGCGGATACGAGACTTGCTCCCCCTGAAAGACTATATGAAATTGTCCTGTTAATTGAAGGTGACATACAGCGTACCGTTAAAGGTGTATTTTGGGAGAATCTGTCTTCTACATATGATATTTTACTTTCGGAGGCTGACTGGCCCCCACCTTTTGTGCTCGCGGCGCCGCGAGGGGAGGAGGTGATCCTACCCAGTTTCGCGAACACTGTCTCGAAAGAGCATGCGCAGCATTTTGCAGAAGAGTGGGCTCGGGCTCTCGCGCCGGCTCTGTACCGTAACCAATGTGGTTGGGATAGATTGTCGCCTTGCCACGAAATTCCGTTGCGGTCTCAGCCGCAGCCTCAACCTCAATATCCCATTCGGCGTGAAGCAAAATCTTCCGTCGCGGAAATCCTTGAACAATTGGAATATCAGGGAGTTATTGAAACGTGTGTGTCACCGATGAATAATCCCCTTTTTACTGTGAACAAACCAGACGGATCATATCGTTTGGTTTTGGATTACCGGCATTTAAACTCGCATTGCCGTAACTGTGCTGTACAGAATACCCACGGCTCTGCCCTAGTGGATAGTCTCGTGCGTAAGCGTTTCAAGACAACGCTTGACATATCCAATGGTTTTTATGCCCACAGATTGGACAGCTTTAGCTCCCAATGGACCAGTTTTACGAGCGCTGGAGTCCAAAAGCAATTCCGGCGTCTTCCAATGGGCTACAAGAATAGTCCTGGTATATTTACCGCTCGAATTGTCTCTATTCTGGAGGCACTCGACCCTGATGCTTTTTCGTATGTGGATGACATATATCTCACAGACGACGATATTTGGGAGCATCTGTGTCGTGTAAATTCTGTTGTTTGCAACTTCGCAGACATGGGTTACAAATTTAACTTTGCAAAATCGCACATTGCTGAACACACAGTGTTGTTTTTGGGCTATGAGCTCAACAATGAAGGTAGAGGTTTGGCTCCTCACTTCTTAGAGAAGTGCGCACAATTGCGCGCTCCAACAACACTGAAAAAATTACAATCTTTACTGGGCTTTTTGAATTTCGGCAGAACTTACATTCCGGATTATGCCCAGCGTATCAAGCCTTTGTATGCTTTGATACAACCAACTTTCTCAAAATCATGCTGGCTGCCTGAGCATTCAGCCATTTTGCAATCCTTGCAGGCTGATCTGCTCGCTTCTAAATATTTACTGACTCGTGATAACCACACCAACCTGGTAATAAGAATAATTCCCGGGACGGTGGGTTTCACATACCTCACTTTTAATGAAGGTGACACAGTACCTATCGCTTACAAGTCACACTTGTACACTTCGGCTGAGATGCGGTTTCCCACAGTGGAAAAAGTTTTAACTGCTGTACAGATGGCAATTCTAAAAGAACGGGCACTGTCTCAGGGGAAACGCATGCTAGTGGTAACACCCTGTCCTCATTTGGAGGCAGTCACGAAAGCCAGTGTACCAAATTCAAAGGCTTTGCACCCTCGGTGGATTCAGTGGGCTGCGTCATTGTCATCCACGGATGTCATGTTTATTTTTGACGCTTCCTTACGGTCGCAGGAGTACTTGCAGTATGAATTCGTTCATCCTGCTCCTCTGGCGATGCGACCTTTAGAGGACTTCCATTGCATCATTTACACTGATGGGTCGGCGCAGGTTGCGCATGGCTCTAAACATGCCTACGTTTCCGCATGCGCCATTGTGGTCGGTGCTATGTTGAATGATGAGTTCATTTCCAGGGAGGTACACACGTTGCCCCTGGGCGATTGCACCGCACAATTGGCAGAGCTTCGTGCTCTCTTACTAGCTTTGGAGTACGCAGATCCAAGTGTTACTACTCTAATTGTAAGTGATTCTTACTACTGTGTCCAATCTTACAATGAAAACTTGTTCTTTTGGATTCAAAATGATTTTCATGATTCCAAGGGTAGCACAATAAAACATAAAATGATCTGGGTTCGAGTGGCAGAGCTTAAGGCTAGGTTGCCACTCGTTTATGTGATTCATACTCTCGGTCATCAGCGCGTAGGAGTTCACGCTGTTGGCAACTCGCTTGCTGATGAAGCAGCGAAATCAGCAGTATCTACATACTTAGTTGCAGCAGTTACTAGGTCTAAAACCAAGATTGATAGCGACATCTTGGCAGCGATTGCTGCCTCTGAGAAGGGAAGTAAACATCCTGCGGGATTCCCTTCGAAGTATAAATACCACTTAAGTCCCGAAAAGGTTCCTTTTGTGACAATTCCTGATGTTGGGGAACGGCTGATTCCCAACTCGGATCGCAGAACAGACTTGATTACAGCGGCTCATGAAGGTGTGGCGTCTGCGCATGCGGGCGTCTCAGCCACTGTAACGCAGCTACAACAACGTTTCTGGTGGCGGGGACTGTACAAACAGACGCGTGATTATGTCCTTCTTTGTGACATATGCCAGCAGATTAAACCTTCAACTGCTACGCGTCCGCCACAGACTCAGTTGTACATTTCTAATAAACCACTAGGCTGTGTTTATTTAGATCACTGCGGTCCTTTTTCATCTGATACTGCGTATAAGTACATCTTAGTAGCAGTTGACTCATGCACACGCTTTGTGTGGGTATGGCCACATCGCAGCGCTGATTCACGGACTGTCATTAGAGATTTGCGTATCTTTATAGGGATTTTTGCCTGTGGTACCTTCCATTCGGATCAGGGTCCGGCTTTCGCCTCTAAGGCGTATAAGGATGCCATGACTTCGATGGGGGTCCAAGTCAAGTTTTCGTCACCCTACAGACCTGAGGGTAATAGTGTAGTTGAACGAATGAACCGTGATTTAAAGCAATCTTTGACAGCCCGAGTTATAGGCACTGGCAGAAACTGGCTGGCTCACCTTTATGGCGTGCAGCGTGCTCTTAATAATCTCCCTAGAAGGTCTCTGGGTGGGCGGACCCCATACGAAATGCTCTTTGGCATCAAGATGTACGTCCCTGACCTTGACGGTCTAGACTCTGTGGTTCGCGCCACTTCCTTTGACGCAGATGAACATTGCAATGTTTTACAGAATCTACAAAAGACCAGAGACAGTCTTGCAAAGGAACATTTGCCCTCCACATCGGATGATGCGTTGCAGATCCCGGTAGTTGGCTGGGTACCCCAAGTTGGAGAACTGGTTCGAGAGAAGATCGACAACAAGAAAGAGTTTGGTCCCTCCTATCGAGCTCCAGTCCCAGTGCTTGGAGTGAAGGGCACAAGAACAGTCATTTTACCACCACTTCCAGGTCGTAAGGAAAACAGGTTTATTTCTATTGACAATGTCAAGATACACAGAGTGGCCGATTCTTCTTAGCATGACACCGGCTGTTTCCTGTCCTTCCATTGTGAGAAATTCAATTATGCCCACTGCCTCTAATATTGAACCTGAAGTGGCCATCGAATTACCTGCTGTTTCCAGTCCATTATTAAATAATATGCCCGGAACTAATCTTGATGAGACAGACTATACATACCCCACTGATTTGTCCATGCCTGACCTGCAAGCTCGTTTAGCCACGGAATCCAGATTTTCATTTGACTCTGCTTCCCTTGCCTCGAAAAAACCCTCTCAAATTGCGGTATATGCTAGCCTGTTTAAAAAACATTTTTTGATTCCTCCTTGGATATACATTTGGCTGGTCCTTTTTTCGGTTTACCTTTTTATGTCAATTGGTTTTGTGTTTTATTTTTTTCGGATTATGAATGGACACTATGTCGAGGAGAGAACTTGCATTACTCATTTAAATGGAACATTGGCCCCACTTTCCTCTTCACATTCTACACACAGATTAAAAAGAGACTTGACTTTGGTTAACATCACAGCATGGCCTGTTCTGGATGGAATCGCGTGGGATGCAGTTCGTTTTCAGATTCATGGCCCAACGGAAGTCGTTAATGTTCCTAATGTACTAAGAGTTAATATGGGGGATGTGGTGAAACAAAACATTCGTTCTGATGATTGGGATGTTAATGCTGTGGAAAGTTTGTTTTCTGATTTGAAATACTATGCTGCTTTTGATGCTGAGGATTTATATTTAGAATCTGCTAATTATGGTGAATTGTTCTGTTACCAACATTATGGCAATCACTTCTTACACAAAACATCTTCCCGAAGGGATGCTGTTAATTTTACTCAGTGGGAACATTGCCCAGCTCCTACACAAGGGAGTTCAGAAACGTTTCTTAAAAAGTATACTTATTTCACTGACTTTAACCAGTCCAATCCCGAGTCCTTTTATTTTAAATTTCACAAACAGCCACTGTCCAAGGTTAGACTTACCGATACCAAATTGTTGTACTCAAAGGCCTTCCTAGATCAATTAGTTACTGGGGGCTATGAGTTATGGAAGGAAACAATAGACCTTAAATCGGTTTGGGGTTCAAGGGCCTGGCAGGTACGAGGCACTGAGGCTTTGCACCGTGCATGTCTCATCCCGAATCATATGTTGTTTTTAAATGACACCATTTCCCAGACCACATGCTTTGGATTGGCTACATCTAAAAGGTTAAACACCCCGTCTTTCCCGGAGTTGGAGGAATATGAGAATTGGAGTAATTTTACTCGATTGTCCATTAAAGATATACAGGCTCTGCTTCTTAATTCCTCCTTTAACATTTCCAGTATGAATCCCAAGGGTTGGCTGCTTTGGCACCGTAGTGCTGATTCTTGCCAAAAAAGATTTTTAAATATATCTGACGGCTTTAAGACTGTTAGATCTGATCCCCGGTTTGATTTGAGTCATACTGTCACCTCTTACTCTGTGGGCAAGTTGTGTCAAGCTTGGCTGAAACATTCAACTTTACCTGCGGTTAAGTATCACCTTTCCAAACTGAATGCAGACGTGGATTTGAATGATTTCATTAAAGGCCCAGCTAGTGGCAGGTCGAAAAGGTGGTTATATGGGGTTTACAATGAAATTTGGAAACTCTCACAGATTGAGGCTGCTTCACGCCTTAGGGCTATTGATCAGGCAAATCTTGAGAAAGTGCTTGCAGTTGTTGACAATAGCATTAACGTGCTTTCCTCTAGAATTTACACATTAGATAATATTGTGTCGTCTGTTGTTGATATTGTGCATGATGAAGTGTCTGTATTATACCATGGTCAAAATCAATTACGGTAAATCATGCAGTTTGCATGGACACTTCAGACTCTGAAAATGGGTAAAGTTCCCTGGGGATACATGAACGTTTCCTCTTTATTTGCACCGTTTAATTTGACAGACAAACAACGCTTGCTTTCAATGCGTGATGCTTCCTTTTCTATGCTACATATTGAAAGGTTGGAATCTTTACCTTTTTCTGTGGCAGAAGCCACTGCTGCTACGTGGCTTATCCACGGTTTAATAACGCTGCCTTTTGCTTTATATAAGTTTTCAAATTGTATGAAATATGTGCCAATAGGTCGTTTTGAACCCTTAGGTAGCGGTTTTCTTCATGAGGTCTGGTCACTCCCATACACATACAGATGTTTCAAGGATGAACAAGAAGTTTATCTAACAGGGGATGAGTGTACTGAGACGCCAGATCATTCTTTAATGTGTAGACACATACAGTTACACGGTTCATGTAACAAGGACAGACCGAATATGGCTTGCGTTTTACAGGGCACGCCAGTTCCTGCTATCATCCCCACGTTTAAATTGTTAGAGAATGGTAGTTATTTAATGCTCAATAATGAAAACTGTTGTGGTTTAATTAAAGGTATAGCTTTCATAGTAACAGTAAGTGAGCGAGTTATTTGCTGCAGAAATGTTCTTTATCCTCCCACACGTGAACATAGGGAGTCTTCCATTTGGCCACAGATACCGACCTTGGGAGCAGAATTCAGCGGCATGGCTAGAATAAGAGCTCTATTGTCCCAGAAAGAGGTGGCCTTGAGCTCGGCCCGTGAAACTTTCGTGCTTCACATTGCTAACACCCGTACGGAGGTTCAGGCTCTTTTAAATACTGATTTGCCTTTGCATTTCGGAGCCATGGTCCGTTCTATCTTTAACGCATCCTCCACAACGGGCCTAGCACATTTTTTTAAAGTTGTTAGCGGTGGTCTCGTGACTTCCTTTGAGAAGATTTTTGGAGTCATCCCTGCCTTCTTCCATTCTATTTTTTCATCCTTATTTGGAGGGTTCCCGTTTTTACTTGCATTAGCGGCTGGCGCATTGGTGGTTTTCTGCCTTTTTAAATATGGATGCCCTTCCTGTGCAAGACCACGCTCAGCTGCTACTGACGCGGTTTCGCAACCGCATGCTTGATTATTATGGCACACTGCCGTTGGCGACTCTAAGCACGGCGTTTGGATTATCTTTTCGGTTCTCCTATTTCACCTGTGTCCAGCCTGTATTTCGCTGCCTGACCTGTGATTTCCTTTGGGCCATTGATTTGTGTCTCTGCGGACCAATATCTTCTGACGTCGATTTTGATCAACTGATGAGTCCTATCATTGCTCACGAGTTGGTTTGTTCTGACGAAAGGATTATGGCCTTGGCGGTGGCACATGGACTAATGGGTCCCTGGGATGTGTTGTCGGCAGCGCAAAATTTCTTGGAACGAAGTTTTCTTGAAAACCCACCGAGCTGTCCTCTGATGGTTATAGAGGATCCGGTGCTGGAAGATCACGTATGTTCCTTTCATCTTTTAAATTGGATGGCTGAACTGTTTTCGGATGAGGACAGTGACTTCCTCCTGGAGGCTGTTGCAGCTTACTTTTCATATACAGTCTTATCATAGACACTGCCTCAAATTGACATGCTGATTGATAGCATTTCCTTGATTTTATTGACTTTTAGTCAAGACATTTTTTTTCTTGCCTATTGGCTTGAGCCACTTATACTTGTGGGCTATTTTTTAGCATTAGTTTTTATAATTGAATTTTTATTCATGCTCGTTTATAATTGGATTCTGCTCTCATGTGATGGCACTTCTGTTATCTTATTTAGTCCGTTCTCGGATCATGGGGGGGTGTTGTATAGCTCCTATATATCCTTATATCGTGTTAAGTTAGCATAGGTACATTTGAGATTTAAACGCCATTTTTCCTTTCTTGCAACTTCTGCACACGACCCTTAATTGTTGACTTAGCTTTCAACCTAGTGGTTTGCCGTGGTGTATGTGAGAATAATATGTTATTGCTCTGATATCAGTTTTGTTTGTTAAACCATGTCTGCACGGAGAGTGCTGAAGTTTCAGGAGCAACACGATATGAAATTGTTATGAGGTCTGATCTCCACGCCTTCATAGTCATAACACAAGTGCAGCCTTTGCCAACTTGGGGTTGAGGCGGGATTGATATTGCTTTGCACGAGAATTGTTAACACACTTGATGCGGTGCACATGCAGAGAGAGCTGGTGTATGCTGATGTGATTCCTTCATGCTAGGACACTAAGGTATGGGCCCGCCCTAAAACAACCCAAAGAGACCTTCTTAGCTAATAATATAATATATGTGTTAGGGAGGGTGAGATATAAGTGTTGTTAACTCTTATTCATTACAGCATGTTAACATGCTGTCACCATTCGCTTTTTATGTCTTAGTAACTATGCTGATAATTTTGATACTGATAATAAGTATACTTGTATTATCTAAGATACTGCGCCTGAGAAGACGGCATTAGTAAATAAACATTTCAAATGCACATGTGTCTTCTTTACTCCATGTTCTGGTTTGTAATGATAATATAACGAAAGAGTGTTCATGAGTCCCACGTACCCTGAGGTACTGTAAGTTCATGTTCTGGTTTGTCTAAACATTGGGAGTTTGATATGTCCAATGAGACACTGTAGCTAGCTCGGTAAGGGGTGAGTTGGTTGCTAAGGTAAGTTTTGGGACACCCTAATTTGCCGAGGTTCCACTCCTCTGTGCACAGTTCTGTGTGAGTACAGAAACCCTGCAACAGTGGCTTACACCAAAAGAAATAGCAACAGAGACTGGCAGACACAGGACTGGCACTCGCAGTCCTGGCTTCCTAGAAGACCCCAGTTCCCTATGGAGGGTTGGCAGGGCTTTTTAACCAGAAATCGCTACGATTGTCTGGATATGGTAGATTGACCGTTAGTAAATATAACAAGTAAGATCCAGGTCCCGACTACCCCTGATGTCTCTACTAGTCCCGGACAAAAACTAAGCCTGTCTAAACATCAACCTTCTATACTATTGATACCGCCCATCTCAATAATTAGTGAGATTGGATATCCGGGTGAATCTTCTCATATTGACATAGGTATAACGTCACATGTCTCCCCAGAGGCTCCTACTGGAGCAAACACTATAAACACCATCAGATTCAAAATATTGATAAAAATATACCAGGTGTGATTTCGGCAGAGTGTTTGCACAATCAATCTGCAGATTTCCTATTATCTAAATCTCTGTTATCACAGCCACACGACCATCTAAACAGCGCAGCTCTGAGCATTCCAATCGTGTATTGGAATGTTGCAGGCCTGCGAGCCAAGACAGCGTTACAATCATGGCTGGATACAGTCACCACCCATCAGATAGTCTGTCTTCAGGAAACCTGGTCAATAACTCCACAACATTTACTAGGATATAAAACATTCCATAATCCAGCTACTCAAGGAGTCATGGGTAGACCAAAGGGTGGTTTGGCAGTTTACGTTGCCAATACTTTGTCCCCCCTAACTATATGTATGCTTAAAGAAGATCCAAGCTACCAAATACTGCAAATAAATTTTAACAAAAACAGTACCTTTATTCTGATTAACTATTATAATAATTCCGAAATAACGGACTGTATAAAATTGTTAAGCGAAGTTACCACTTTTTTAGAATCTTTGCAAAACGACTTACACTCAACCACCGTTCATGTAATTTGGGGTGGTGATTTTAATATTGCATTATGCACAAACCACAAAAATGGGAATTGTGGCCTGCTGGACGAACACGGCAGCCCAATGCCACATTTTGTACATTCCATTTGCGGGAACAAACTAAACGAGTGCCTTTTCTCCTTAGAACTTGAGTTCGCAAATAATCTAGTAGAACCCCCCACAGATTTTTCTCCAACGTTCCATGGCAGGGGGTCTTCAACTACAATAGATTATATTTTGACCTCGCAGAGCCTGAAGGGTCAACTGGCCAACTTCTACACAGGGACAGATGTGAGCAGTGATCACTATCCGATTAGTGTAACACTTTCCCCAAAAAATGTCACGGTGTATTCTACCATTATCAGCCAATTAACACAAAGCTCCCCAACTATGAATAAGGTGAACGGATACACAGTTAAATGGGCCATGGTCGATCCACTTAAAATCACGGAACGGGTCCTCGATAGAGCCGGACCTTGGGTTCTTGACTGCTTATCCGTTGACGCCTCGCCTGAAACAATTGTGGCAAGTTTTCAGAAAGTTCTAAAGGTTATCGGAGAGGAGTTTACCCGTAAATTTAGGAATAAAAAATCTAATTCTGAAAGGTGGTTTAATGCAAAATGTCGCAAGGCTCTTTCAGATCTACAGGCCGCCCTTTGCAGTCCTTTGAGGGACATCTCGGAAATTTCCAAACTACGAAAACTCTATAACAAAGCCAGAGCGGAACGCAGGAAAGAAATTAAGAACAATCTTTGGGCACAGTTACATCTTAGTTGCCATAACAAAGATAGCGCTCTCTTCTGGCAAGTCATTAGATCTCCTTTTCTGGCCGACTCCTCGAAGGACCATCATCTGGACGTTGTCGTCACTGCAGATGAATGGGTCTCCCATTTCTCGAAAATCTTTGGAACCCTTCAATCAGTCCTTTCTGAAGATGAACAGAGAAATGGCAACATGTCAGGGAGAAACAGCTATCCGATTAACATAACCATTACCCATGCAGAGGTTGCTAAAGCTCTTAAGGCGTCTAAACTTGGCAAGGCTCCTGGGCCTGATGGCGTCCCCTTAGACTTTTTTCTACACAATTTCGAACTTTGGTCACCTTTCCTTACCCAGGTCCTCTCCGCCGCAACATCTATAGGGCTGTTAAAGTCATGGTCAACGTCAATCCTGCTGCCCATCTTCAAGAAGGGTGATCGCAATGATCCTGCCTGCTACAGGCCTATCTCCCTTCTGGACTCCATAGGTAAAGTTGCAGGCCGGGTGGTACTGGACCGACTACAATCCTGGGCCCAGACAAATAACATCATGACCGACCTGCAATATGGCTTCCAGAAGGGTCTTGGAACTGTGGAGCAGGCTCTGAACCTTGCCCTCTTGATTGGAAAGTACACTGCAGTGAAAGGAGGTAACATCTTCCTAGTGTATGCCGACCTTAGTGCAGCCTTTGACTGCGTCCAGCACTCCAAACTTTGGGCTATTTTAAGCGACCTTAAAGTGGATCCAGCTCTTATAACCTTTCTCCGGGAACTTTACGCGGACGCAATGGCGTCCGTCAGATTTGGAGTCAATGGCGAGTTGTCCCCATCTTTTTCTATCAAAAAAGGGGTAAGACAGGGATGTGTACTGGCTCCCTTCTTGTTCAATCTTTATACCAACGGTCTTGAGCTGGCCATGTTAGAAGGGAGCTAGGACTTACCCCAGATCAACCATCGCTCTATACCAATGCCGCTTTATGCAGATGACTCAGTCATTATTGCAAGGACACTCAATCAACTACAAAAGCAGCTTGATAAGTACTCTTCTTTTATGGGCTCTCTTGGACTTAAAATTAACATAAAAAAGACGTTCACCATGCATATCGGCCCCAAGGTCAAGAAACCCAGAGCAATTTTCGTGGAAAAGTCAAGACTGGAAAAAACTTCCACCTATCCATATTTAGGGATATTGGTGGACGACTCTTTAAGCTGGCGGCAGGCCCCGGCCAGCAGAAAACTTCTTTTCCAGCGAGCAACAACGGCCTTGGTCTATTTTTCTAGGAAACTTGGTAAACCTGCTCCCCCAGAACTCCTAAAAATTTACTATGCAAAATGCCATAGCGTGGCCACCTACGGCACAGGAGTCTGGGGCTACGGTCCAATTGATCCTATTCAAATAGTAGAGAACGGGTTCGTTAAATACTTGTTGGCCCTTCCACAAAGCGCTCCGATCTATGCTACCCACAATGAGCTTGGAATGGACTACATCACAGATTATATACGTTTCCAACCAATTCTCTTATGGCAACATATATGGTCAAAACCAGAGTGTCACCTGACACGTTCGCTGATCAAGGACTGTATGGCTTTAACAAACTGGCGTAGGATTCCTTGGTTAGCATATGTGGAGAACTTTTTTAGGGATTTAGGTCATAGCTCATACTTTGACGACCCACCGAGTGTGGCGGATATATCAAGAAAAGACCTAAAGAAAATAAGCATGGACCATCTGAGAGAACTTCCCAGCTCAATTGAGATTGTAAAGCCTCTCAATTCTCAAATCCAAGCAATTCAACCTGTCAAAGGTATTCAACCTTATCTATCATATTACTTGTCTAATTACGAAAAATACCTTTTGACAAGATTTCGTTTTAATACCTTCTTTCGACTGGTTTCCTTTCCCCGAATACAGAATTGGTCGAGAGACATTATGAACTGTCCATGTGACGGAGTATCGACTCAATCAACACTACATATCATCTTTTTCTGTTCATATTACAAAACATCACAAAAAACTTGGATTCTTCCACTTCTCCGATCACTTGGTTACAGGTCCTGTCATCTAGCTTATCTCTCTCTACAACTTTTGAACTCAATTCACTCCGCAAAATGTATAGCCACTTTCCTAAAAACTACCATCAAAATACGAGAAGCTCTTGATTGATAATATGTGTTTGTGTGTAACTATATCCATTTTTATCTTTTCTTACTATGTAAAATAATTTTATTTTCGGTTAACACTTATTTGCAACCATAAAAAGTGCAGGTTAAAAACCTGCACTTTTTATGGTTGCAAATAAGTGTTAACCGAATAAAAGATAATGAACAGAACAATTGTTAGAATCGTGGTGTTTTAATAGCACATATACTTACTAGCTGACAGTACGATTCCACATTTCTGCATGCTGCACATTATTTCTTAAACATGTTTGCTACTTTTTTAAGTAATTGTTGGACCTTTTTAACTCTTTGATGTTGCGTATGTTTTACTTTTGCTGTGTGTGCTGCTCACTTATTGCGGTCCGCGTCAGTCAAAGCACTTTTCTATTGCCATCTTGCTAGTGCCAAACTTGAGGCTCCATTTTGTGTTTAATGCAAAAACAACAATTGATGGACAGAATGCAGAACAATGTCATACTTTCACCCCAGTACAGACGTCTGGGCCTAAATCTGTCGTTTTTTTGCTCACCATGCCATTCCAGTTTGAATCCAGCCATATGCAAATCAGTCTTGACCCTGTGCCCCATGGGAACAGTACAGCCTGAACTGCCAAGCCAGGTCCTCCCTGGACTGGAAAAAAACATCCTAGGACCGGTTTTGGGCATTCAGCCCTCATCAGCCAGGATAGCTTGATTCCAGTGTCATGGAGAGCACGGGACTCACGTCTGAGCATACCCATCCCACTCGGGGTGACAAATGCAAAAACAACAGTTGATGGACAGAATGCAGAACAATGTCATACATTCACCCCAGTACAGAGAACTGGGCCTAAATCCATCGTTTTTTTGCTCACCATGCCATTCCAGTTTGAACCCAGCCATATGCAAATCAGTCTTGACCCTGTGCTCCATGGGAACAGACCAGCCCGAACTGCCAAGCCAGGTCCTCCCTGGACTGGAAACAAGCATCTTAGGACCGGTTTCGGTCTTTCAGCCTTCATCAGTCAGTATAGCTTGATTCCAGTGGCATGGAGAGTACGGGACTCACATCTGAGCATACCCGTCCCACTCGGAGATCAGTTGACTGGGAGGGAGTGCTTGCAATGTTCAACACTCCGTCCATCATCCCCTTTGGTTTTGCTTTGCTCGCCCTTAGTTGGCAGGGTATGCCCTGATGTGGGTCCCTTGCTCACTTTGCCACTGGATTCAAGCTATCCTGGCTGATGATTGCTGATAAGCCAGAAACCGGTCCCAGGATGCTTGTTTCCGGTCCAGGGAAGACATGGCTTGGCAGTTCAGGCTGGACTGTTCCCATGAGGCACAGGGTCAAACTGATTTTGATATGGCCATGTCTAAACTGGGGTGGCGGAGGGAGCTAAAGAATGATGATGGATTAAACCCAGATCAGTTGACTGGGTGTGAGTGCTTGCAATGTTCAACACTCTGTCCATTATCCCCTTTGGTTTTCCATTTTGTGTTTAAGCGCTTTATTTGGCATGGGGTATCTTTTCCAGGTATTCTATGCATACAAAATGGAAGGCCATCCTCGGACATGTGAACTGCTAGAATGATAACATTTTTGCACACTGCATTTTATTTCCTAAAATTGCTTGCTACCATTTTTATTAATTGTTCAAACTTTTTGTAACTGTTTAATTCTGTATATTTTTAACTTTTGCTGTGTGTGCTGCTGACTAACCCAGGTCAGCGTTTTTCTTTGGAGGGTTGGTCAGAGCACTTATCTCTGCCATCTTGCCTGTGCCAAACTTGAGGCACCATTTTTGTTTGAGTGCTTTGGCTAAGGTGTCTCTTTACTCTACACCTACGAAATGGAAGGCCATGCACACTGCTGGCAATCCATTTACACTCATCTACCTGGATGCCGCCAGGTACACTTCTCAGTTTTTTCCCCTTCACTATTCGGCAAGTTTGCTTCTCTTATTTAGTAGTTCTCCCCTTTCTCAAAGTTTACACTATTTTATTGTTGTAAGAAGGTTACTTCCTGGCAGCATAGTCCATTTCGTCTGAAGTCTGTCCTTCACTGTAAGGAGCAGTAGGTAACCACCTCTCCAAGTATGTGGGTAACTTGATGAGCAAAGGTAAAAATAGTTTCTCACTATAAAACATGGATTGCTGTTCTCTTCCTTAGCATCAGTGGGAAGCTTTTACTTTTCTTGATAATCTACTCCCAAATATGTAATTTTAACAGAGTCCTGGCTTAATGATCAAGCCACTCTCAATGCGGCGTTTGCCTTCCCTGTAGGCTACCACATTATCAGACATGAGTGGATGGGTGAGTTAGGAGGTGGCCTCGCAATAATCTATAAATCTTGCTTCTTGTGCAAATCTAGAGAGCTTCTGATTTCTGAGTGTGAAGAGCTGTTCTTATCTTTGTAATTCTACTATGGCTTCTCATTGTTTGGCGCACTTCTGTACCGTCCTCCAGGTCATAATGCATGTTTTGCATGGGACATGGTTAACACCATCTATCGTTATGTATTGAGGGAAATAAAGCCTTTACATCGCATGCGTTTACAACGCATGCGATTACAACACGGTTGTTACAACGACCGCGTTGTTACAGCGCAGTACCATTACAACGCAAATCGTTACAATGACTTGCTCTAGGGGGCGTACTTAATTTAGGAATAGTAAAATGAACTATTCCAACTCCAGTGTGTGCAATAGTAGCAAGGTGTTGGAATAGTACATTATTCTATTCCTTCGTTTAGAGCGCCCCCTAGAGCAAGTCGTTGTAACGACTTGCGTTGTAATGGCACTGCGATGTAACAGCGCGGTTGTTGTAACCACCGCGTTGTAATCGCATGTGTTGTAACGCATGCAATGTGATGGCTGTTCCCCTTTGAAAGCAGGCAATTCCACAATCATAGGAGACCTTAACATCCATTTTGACATCACACACTGCCCCCATATGTTACATTTCATGCATGAACTGGAAGCCAGTCAGCTCTTGTTGTTTGTCAAAAATGCTACCCACACTGTTACTAATACTTTGCATCCCATGTTTTCAAATTATCTACATTAAAGATTGTTGTCCCTCTTCCTTCCAGTTGATCAGATAGTTTTGTGATGTCTGTGAAGCATTCTATCCGGCCTGTCCCTCCCTCTGCATTGATCTTCTCCTAACCCTCGACGTGGAAGCGTTGTATACGAATATACCCCAACAGGCAACACTGGAAGTTGTGGACTCCCTCCTACGACAAGAGGAGTGGTCTTCCCCTACCCCGGTTTCATTTATAATGGAATTGGCACATATTGCATTGACTGAAAACTTTTTTAAATATGAGTCCAATCTATACCACCAGATCCGCGGGACATCAATGGGCTCGACCTTCGCGCCGAGCTTGGCTTGCCTCTACATGGCATCGTTTGAGAACAAATGCATCTACCCCCCTGATTACAACCCATTCCGTGAAAATCTCACGTGTTGGCGTCGGTACATCGACGACATCCTGGTGTTCTGGAAAGGGGATCGAACGACATGTGAGGCCTTCTGCACATGGATAAATCAACAAGACCCCTTTCTCAAATTCACGGGTACCATTTCCGATAAATCCATACCCTACTTGGACCTCAGCATAACCCTGGAGCCAACTACAATCAGCACCAGCCTCTATACTAAGGAGACTGACAGGAACAGCCTTTTGCCTTACTCCAGTCACCACACGAAATCCCTTAGGGACAACCTCCCCTTCGGACAATTTCTCCGCCTTCGGAGAAACTGCAGCTCAATCACTGATTACAAACGACATGCACAAGCCTTGCAAACCAAACTCCTCGATCGGGGTTACCCCACACGTCTTCTAAAAAACTCCACCAAGCGAGCCCTCAACAACAACAGAGAGGCCCTACTTGAGACACACCCCAAGGAGCCAGATGACAAGATCACTTGTGTCACCTCATTTACTAGAAATTCCTCATTCATTAAGAAAACTGTCAGTACCTACTGGGGCATTCTCAATTCCGCGGGTATGGAGTTACCGCACCCACGGTTTGCATTTAAAAGGACGGCCAACCTTAAGGACACCCTCATACATACCCGTCCCAAGAAAACCAGCACTCAATCTGTCAATACGCTCTGGGATCTCCCCCCAGTGACTGGACACTATCGCTGTGGCTCCTGTGTTGTCTGCCCCCAGACCATCCAGGGTAAGACCGTTACACTGAATAAAAACTTCTCTTGGACAATGAGCAGACATACCAACTGCAACAGCTCCAAATGCATTTATGCTTTGATCTGCCCCTGCGATTTATTGTACATCGGGATGACAATGCGTCCTGTTAAGCAAAGAATAATGGAGCACAATAGCAACATCAGATGTCACAAAACACATACAAAGCTGTACGAACACTGCAAGGACAACAATCATTCTCCAGAGAACATGCGCTGGACTGTCATCGAATCTTTACCTAACCTGAACCAACAAGCCCTGTTCAGATATGAACAGAGATGGATACATCGTCTTCAGAGCAACGATTTGGGATTGAATGATGGGGTGCCCTGGGCGACACTCGCCAGATAGTGATCAATCTGGACCAGTTGTCCAATTATTAATGTATCAACATGCCTGGCTGCACTCCTATACCCCTCGATAGATGGCCTCCGGGCTAACAGTCCTAGGCTACGCTATCCCTAGCCCACGCCTTTGGCCAGGGCGATACTCGCCAGTTAGCCACTATTTATTTGGCTTAGCGGTCCAATTCTAAGCGCCTCAATACATACCTGGCTATATATAACTTCTAAACCCAGTCTGAGATGGCCTCTGTATATTGTCCAGCGATGCCCTCGTTGCTCCATACACGCGCTTTTTAAGGGGAACCCCGCTAGAGAGTTACTATTACTATTATTTATCTGGACCAGTTGTCCACACTCTAGTACTCCAACCATGCTTTGCGGGCCTTTCCTAACCCACTCCAAGATGGCCCCCGCGTATTTTTACTCGGCCGCGCTATCTTCAACTAACCCCTCGTTGGTTTCCACTTTTGTGCGTCACAGACCCAGCAACTGGAGTGACACACCCCCCCTTCTGCGCGCGCTACTCTCCCTTATCAACACGGGAGTTTGCTGTATCACGGTGCCGGCTGTCCAGTCACCGGAGTTCCAGTGGGAGGGGTAGGTGCAGACAAGCCTGCCACCAGCGATACCTGAGGTAAGGTGGGGATCCGAGCACTGTTGGGCAGCCTGCATCTTACTTATTCACGCAGCTAGCCCTCTCACGGTGTTGGCCGACCGGCTGGGTACCTTTTTCCAACGATCCCGCTGTAATACGCTACTTTCCCCTTAGGAATTCCTCCATCGCTGCTGGCCCCACCTGGGCAGCCTGTGAGGCAGTAAGCAGGATTTCCTATGGGTAAGTGGAATAGTAACTCTTATACTAGCGTCTCCTTAAACGCACGCGTTCAGCATGGCATGTTGACTTGGTCAATTATTATTATTATAATTTTTCCTCGCTGGGATAAACGATCTTCCCGCGTTGAACTTACCTAATTGCAGAGTGTCAAATTACATCATATCCTCTAATGGTTTTATCTGTGCGGTTTTTTCAGCGTGTGTGGCTTAAACCGAGTCTACATATGCTTACATGACTTTCTATCACTGGCGCAATTCACTGCCTGACCACTGTGGATGCACCACTTCCCTGCTCAAATTCATAGGTGAGAATATGACGCCTCCACTCAGATGCATGCTATAGCGATGCAGCACGGCAGCACTAAGCAGAGCGGCTCACCTAGGCGCACTGTGTATATATAACTTTTGTTTTATACAATTCTCACTCACAGCACTACCCGACCCTGTCACTACTTTAACAGAACGTTAACCACTGGGCATGTATCCTCTGACACCTGGGATATAGGCACCATAATGATGAACTACGGTCCATATATACTCTTGACATCATTGTCTGGTTACTTATCTCTTTTCTTTAGGAGGTCCATCATAAGGAATCAACTCCGAACGACACTATACAGGTCGTATACCAGTGTCCTCCGCTACTCGGGGGATGTTAGCAATCATATGAGCACAAGGTCCTGAAGAATCGCCCTTAGGGCGAGAAACATGTTGACCGTTTCCACAAACAAGGGTTGAATAAAGGTTTGGTCTCATTGTTTACCACTCCTTGTTACCCCTTTATATTTTTTTAATAAAGCAGTGAGCCTGACCAATAAAAATCTTCTCTTTTTAGGACTCTACTGACTTTTTTTAACACACACCACCACGCTCACTATTGCACCTTATATAGGCCCCTCACACCCACACACCCGCTGGCTCGGAATAAAAGATCTCCGCCAAAGTGCAGCTTATCTTGCTGCCCGACGGGCATTGCACCGCCAGCCTGTCGTAGGAGCAGGATACCAATGATGACGCTGGACGGTCATCGGCTGGGACAACAGTTGTGGTCCTGCCGTTAGCCTGTGTGAGGTATCCTTACATTCTGAAAAGGGTCTACACCATGCACTCAACCCCCCACTTTTTTATCTAGTGAGAGAGAAGAGAGGCTGAGCTAAAACTATTTAGCTCCCTCTGGGGAACTCTGTACAATTCTATTGTTTGCTGCCTCCCTCTGCATTGCCACTACCTTTCAAGTCTCAACCATTGCCTGGGTTCGGTGTAGAGACCCAGATTCACAAAAAAGTGACGCAGTGCAACACAGCAAAACAACGTGCTGTGCTGCATGACAGGGAGAGAGCAGGAATGCACCATATATACTAAGATCTGACCCATTAATCTGTCCCTTGCGCTGGCAAACTGAGTGCGGTCTAGCACCAATGCAGGTCCCCTCACGCCATCAGGCAAGAGTGCCTGCGTTACAGGCAGGACAGTTCTCAGAGGCCTTTTCCTCTTTCTGTGTGTGCTGCAAAATGCAGAGATGTTTATTTCTCCTCGTTACGTCTCTATTGGGGTGGTGTGTTTCTTGAACCACAAGGTGCATTTTACTTGGTAAATACGCACTGGAAGACTTTTCAAATTGAGCCACTAAGCAACAGAGGAAGTACAACACAGAACATCACTGAGGAGACTTTAGAGCCTGCGCAGAAAAACAGCGGTTGATGGGTGTTAGAAATGGGGTCACCCCTTCTACGGGTGGTAGCATGGAGCAGAGCGGGCAGGCCAAACTCCTGAGGACATGTGTGAAGCATCCACGCAGTACCCACAGATGACACACCAGGCACACCACAAAAGAGACGCAACACCAGTTCTGGTTGGAAAAAGAATAACTTTTGTATTAGGTCCAACCTGCAAAGGTAAAACACAGTAATGGACCGTAATCACAATAGGGCGCCAACTGGCGCCTGGGCAATGCATACCAGGGGGGATTATTTACAGGGAAAATGGACAAAACAAGAAAAAGGGTAAGTCCATTGGCTTTCAGGCTGAAATAAAAAGAATGTTATCAATTGGCATGTAACACAAGGTCAGTATTGCAGGGCAAATACAGGCATTAATCCTTGGCATCACCTTAGCAGTAGGCTGTAAGCGTGACATAGGACACTAGGCATAAACACAGCCGGGCTGGCATTAGTACCTCCTGCAAAATGGAACCTTAAACACCTAGCATCAACATCTGGCATAGGCATGCAACTTTAATATCAGGCCTAGGCAGGCATAATCACATCTACTAAGGGGCACACATCTTTGGCAGGTAAAACATTAGGCATGACATCAGCAATATCACTGTGAGGGGAAGAAACACTAGGCATCAGCCTTTGGGCATGTCAGCATGAAATAAAACATTAGGCAGGAAGGCACATCATGCATGAACTCATTAGGCCAGTAACACTGTGCGTATAAACATGGCCTAAACACCTGGGGCTGAACCTAGTGCAGGTAAGTACACCATAGGCCTAGAAATGTAAGAGGCATAAACTACAAAGGTACGCAGTAGGCTCAGTGACTGTAACATTTCCTAGGGCCGTGCGCCAGAGACAACCTTTCCTATGCACCTGGTCAGCATCAACCCCGTTTCCTGCTCAAGGACAGGCTGCAAAGAACACTCCCCTAGCCAGGGGTTAACTTTAGCACCAAAAGAAAACAGTATCAAGGACACCGGCCACTGCAGGGGGCTAAACAGAGATTGTAGACGCAGTGCTGTAAGAGACAGCTGTCCTGGCATAAGACAGTTCTTCCTAATAAAACAGTTCCTTCAGGCCAAGAAGCGCTTCTGCCGCACAGCGCTTAGAGGCACAGTTCTCCTAATACAGCGCTTAGGAACCAGCAGTTCAGGCAGTAACACTTCCAGCAGGGCAGTGCTTTACAGGGCAACAGCGTCTTCACGGCACAGCGCTTTAGGATTCTAGCGCTTAGAGTACACAGCAGCGCTCACAGCGCTTGGGCCAGCAGCAGTTCCCAGGGCAATACAGCGCTTAAAACACTCACAGCAGGGCAGTCTTGGTCACGGCGCTTTGGGGACACGAGGCAGTCTCCTGCAGGCCAGCGCTTTCAAGGGCGCAGTTCTAGGCTGGATAGCGCTTCCAGGCACACAGCGCTTCCTCTAGGCACAGCGCTTCCAGGCACACAGTGTAAGTGGGGGGGGGGCGGACGGTCCCAGCAGCAAGCCCAAGGGGCCCCAGGGTTACACTCCTCACCTCCTGGGGGGTCCAGTCCACGATGCTCCTTCCCTTTTACGCGCTTCTGGGCGCAGCGCTTGCGTGGCGCAGGGTCCTGGCACTTCCGGGACCTAGGGGGCCGGGAGGACAGAGCAGTAGGCACTACTGGGCCAGGTCAACAGTCAGTGGGGGCTTCATCCAAACAGGGTGGTAGGCTTTCACCATCCCCACTGTAGCCTGGCCCTCCTCCTAAACGGCAGCTTGAACTCCTGAAGTGGGGCTTCCACAAGCCCTGGGGACAGTAGGGGGGTTCCAGATGGTTGCAGGGTCCAGCACACAGGCCCAAGTGGCGGTATCCCCTGGCAGCAGGTCCCCTCACAATCCAGTCCCTGCTCTGTCTCTGCCCACGACAACTCTACTGCTCTACCTATACCAGTAAGGCTGGAAGCTTCTAGAATTCTCAGGCAAACTAATTCTAACTGGCTCAGGGGGAGGAGTAGAGCACCCTGGGTGCCAGACGTTCCCTCCAAATGCTGGGGTGGCTGGGTACGTAACAACTAGACCGCTAACCTACTGCAGTCAGGTGGCACAACGCACAGCCATGGCATCCATTTTGAACACAGCATTCCATCAGGGTACATTTTACGCAATGGGGGATTGATAACTGCACACCATTGCATTGCATTTAACATTAACCAGGGCATCTCGTACCTCACAAGGCCTATACACTTTATTCACCATGGGGGAGACATCCTACAATTAGGGGGGCGAAAGGCGAACATTTTTGGGAAATGGGGCCAAGTCCAACAATGGGCACCTGTGCTTAACACCTTGTTACACCAATGCCATAAAAAAGTAAAAGTAACGTGGGTAGATTATGGATGCAAGGGCCTGATGATTCCTGGAGGCCAAGAAACAAAATCCCCACAAGTGGATGAAGTTGAAGCTAAAATATAAATTTTTTAATGTATCGTGATGGTTACTTTTTCATTGCATGTACTTGTTCAAACTAATTATACATCTGAAAGATTCCAAAATGTGCCACTAATATCAAACCATATGTTTCTTTCAAGAAAACCAGATCTTTTCATTTAGGTTACTCCCACGTGAGGTATATTCTGAAGGATATTCTTAAAATATGCTATAGGAGTACTTGAGCCGCCATGGTCAGTGATATTTTTATCCTAATAAACCTTATGTCATAAAAAATGTGCAACTGTTCTTAAATGTGCTGCTAATTTTAACAATGTATAGCCATTAGTTACTACATTGGAACAAACAGAAAATTACACTCGCCAGGTTCCCAGACCACACTAGTGCTCAACAGCACCAGGACATTTCATATAATTTGGCACCACCAACCCTCAATCTGGCAATGCTGGTAACACCCCACGGGCAGGTGCCTGTGGCTTGCGATGGTCAACTGGCGGCATTTTCAAGGTTTCGTAATTGGGTCTTCAGAGCATGTTTCGAGAAGGTAACCAAGAGGTGACCTGAGACAGACTTCCATTGACTGTCTAGGGAGTGTAAGGACTCTTGACTGATGCATAGGTTGACTTTAGATTGCTGGGAAGGGTTTGGTTGAGAGAACAAAGAGAGAGGAATGCATGGTGTAAGGTGGTAGAAGATACAAGATAGGTGGATGGTGTGCCATTATGCCTTTGCTCACTATGGTGAGAATGTTTTCTTGAGTCCTGTGCTTGCACTATAGTGAACCTTCTTGGTGGCCATATTGTGATTGAGTCTGTATCCAGGGGGCTTCTTCTAGCAACATTAATGGTCTGGTCGAGGAGTGGAAGGAGTGTTGTGGCAGGCTAACTAGAGACATCTGCGCATCATACCTCTCAGTACAGTAATGACAGACAGAGCAGGTCTTGTTGTGGAAGTATGATGAGGAGTGACTTGTTTTCCAAACATAATTCATCTGTGGAAGAGTCATGATATAGCTGTGCAAGTGGGTTTGCTCTGTTCATATATGTAGGGATGGGTTATCTTGTGTGCATACTATGCATGTGGGAGTGGGAGATTTCCATACTTTGGATGTGTGTGCCGGGTGTGTGTTGTGGTAATGCATGGGAGTGCTGAGTTTGAGCATCTGACAAAAACAAGGACAGATCATTCCTCTGCTCAGGAGTATACAGAGCACATGCATATATGGTAACAGAGAAGGCACTCTGTATGTATGTATGTGTGTGTGTGTATGAGTGTATGTAAGTGTTAGTGTGTATCTGTATTTGTGTTGGTGCATGAGTGTATGTGTCTGTGTGAGTGTACATATGTGTGTGTGTGAACGTGCATATGTGTATGTATTGGTAAGCGTGTGTAAGTATTTGTAAGCGTGCGTGCATACGGGTGTGTGAATGTGTGCATGAGTGTTTGTGTGTGCGTGCATGTGTGTGAGTGTATGTGTATGTGCACAAATGTGCTTGTGAGTAGGGGTTAATTGATCTATGTGTTCCATCTATATGTGCATACAGACTGCCTATGCCTCCACACATAAAAATAGACATAAAGGCATTAGTCTAGGTGTTCATGTTGGAATTGTTGTTTTTTGTTGTTGTTATTTGTGGGTATAAACGATGACCCTCACTGCAAATTCCCTTTGGTTGCCTACTCTTCCCAGTGATAATGGCTGGCATGTATCTGAAAGAGGCAAGGTAAGTGTGGGCTGTTAGGACTGTTACCCACGTCCCTAGGCCCGTCAGGATATTTTGACCTGTAGATGTCAAAAATTCTTCCCAAGTTTCACAACTTTGCAGGTTTTCACAGGCCAAAAATCAAAACTTCACTGCTTCACTATACTATCCAGCCAATCCATGCTCTGTAAAATAGTTCCAAGACTCAGCGCTAGACGTATGACGTATATAAGGGTTAATTCAACTTTATAACTCCAGAGAAATTCTCTCTTCAGGTGACTTCTCTTCGCCTAGTTTACCCCTCTTACTACTTCGGGGCATATTTACAACAGCCAGCGATAATTATCGCTGGCTGTGCTTAGCGATAAGTATATTATCGCAGGCTATCTCTGGTATTTATCGCGTAATTAGCAACGCATTACTCCAGGGCGATAAAAATTCCAGAGATAGCGATGTTATCGCCCTTTTGCAGGGAACATCGCTGGTTTTCCAGCGATGTTCCCTGCAAAAGGGAGATAACCTTGCTGATACGACCCACAGGCTCGTATCAGCATAATCCACCCCCTATGTTAGGGATGACTAGATCAGGATTTTAGCAGGCGTTAGATTTTGCTCCAAAATCTAATGTGTGCTAAAATCATGTGGGCTGCCTTGTTAATATTGCGATGTAAACATCAGCGATATTTGCAAGGTATTCCATCTGTTGTACGCCCAGTAATGCCCACTTTGCATCTCATTGGAGATGCAAAGGGAGGCGTTGGGAAAAAGGGTGCTAACATGCGATTATGCATGTTAGCACCCTCTTGTAAATAGGGTACTGGTTTTATCTCTGCTTTTTTTGCTTTGTAAACCAAAAAAAGTGGAGATAAAGCCCTGGTAAATATGCCCCTTATTTTGCTTATGGGTGGACAGGAGAGGGCAGGTGTTTGGGCAGAGCAGAGGAAAGGAAGGCAGAGAGGAGCCGAGCAAGGGCTGGCGTAACATCAAGAAACCCTGGAAAACAGAGATTGTACAGAGGAGAGATTGATTACTATCTTTTTTTTAAATTCATCAAGGTGTGAAAAGCACAAGACAAGCACATTGTTAAGACATCGACGTGCATTATTTAAAGAATGTGAGCTATAACAGTTACTGATTCCAAACTCTGCCCCTCTTTTCTCTGATTTAATAGTTCTTTGCTAACAAGAAAGAACAACAGAAAGGGGCGATTCTTTCAAATCGGATTATGCGGCACTGCAGCCCATAAAGATTTACGCTGCCACATGAATCAAACTAACTGCGGGGAGTTAATTTGTCTGACCATAAAGTGCATTCAATAAGTGTAAAACAAAACTAATTGGTTCCCTTCCATACAAATTTAATCATACTATAAAGTGGAATCAATGCAAATAAAACGCATTGAGCGGGTTAAGTGTCAGGAATCTGTATAAGAAAAATGTTTAGTCTGCAGGATTGGAGAGCGCAAAGTCTGAGGAATTAATCACGTGGATATTGTGGCCTGCAGATGGCTATCCGGGCTCCGGTATTTTTCTCCATCGCATGCAGCGGGCCAGACAGGGCGCAGCTTTAAATGTCCATTCGTCCTGTCTGGCCGGCACATTGGGGCCCATTAGGATGGCAGGCGGATTGCCCCCGCCGAGTCAGCGGTAGCTACCGCCGGCCCGGTGGGGGCAATCCGCCCGCCATCCCGAACAAAATGATCCCGCCACATTAGGATGGCTGGGGGGTCCGCGGCGGACGGAAAGTCCGTCTGCCGCATTTCCGCCGGTCGCGAAGTCGACGGCGGACAAAGTGCTTTCCTATCCATATCAGGATGAGGGTGGGAGGGCCCCCAGGATGATGGGGGGGGGTGGGGAGGCACATGTGCATGCACAACAAGCAGTTTTAGCATTGTGGCCTGCGGTGCTGAGAGCACGGCCCGCCACAATGTTAAAAATGCAGGATGCACCTGCCACTGTGGCGGGCGCATCCTAATACCCCCCACGGGACCACCACGCTTATGGCGGGCGGTCCTGTTATCCGATAGCATGGCGGGCAGACAAAGTCCGCCCCTCATCCTAATGGCTCCCCATTGTCTCATCACAGCACGGACAGCAGGCGATAGAAGCACAATACAACTGCAGATGTGAGAAACCAAAACCCATTTTACTTTCTATCCCTCAGCCTCTGCAGGTATGTTTCGGGTTTAGCACCAGAATGGAAAGGAATTCCAGTCTCTAAAACCTGCTCTGAGAGCAGCTGTCTGTAAAGAATAATTTTACCAAAACAATCTAACTTAACTTTCGCTGGCACGTGGGAGGTGGTCTCTGCTGAGTGCTAAATGGAAGTCCATTAATCAAAAAACATGGCTTGGCGGAAGTGACATCATGCGCCTTTTTGCCGCCGAAGACATCACAGAGTTAACGGTCGTCACGTCCTTCGTTAACCCTTCAACAGCCAGAATGGCCAGGGGAACAAGCATTTGCAATACTATAGGTCTCGCATTTAGTTTAGGAGAGTTTGAGCTATTGGCATTGTAAATGACAATAGCTTAAAGTCTCGCAAATGCGAGACCTATTGGATTGCAAATGTTTTGTCATTTACAAGCGCCCATGCTGCGTTTTCACGTTAATAGAAGCCATTGCGGCTGCCAATAAAGTGAAAGCACGGTATGGGGCGCTATTACAAAAAAAAGCACTTGTTAAGTTGACAAACACACTTTTTGTTGTATAAAAGCACCTCATGCCACAGTTTCATTTTAATAGCAGCTGCGGACCTTTGTTTGGATGCAGCTCGTCTAAAGAAAGGCACAGCCTCTATTAATGAGAAAGCGTGGCATGGGGCGCTTCTAAACAAAACAAAAAATATAGTGAATAAATAGTTTTAAAAAATGCTGCCACGTTCGGAGCTGCAAATAAAGCAAAGGCTTGGCCGCCACTGTGGCGTGCTGTGCTATTAAAAAAAAAGCGTTAGAAGAGTGCATGTCCTGCCTGCAACAGCAAGCAGGTGAAAACAATTTAACCGCTTTCCCTGCTAGGGCTTCCCCCATGCTAAGCCTTTTTTGTTAGCTATTTGGGATAGTTTGCGCTTAGACGCCTGTAACTTTTTGTCCACATAAGGTATCCATGCCACATTTGCGTACTTTTCTTCCAATATCATGGGGATTTTAAAGGTACCCAATGTTTGTGAATTCCCCTAGAAGGGACACAGAAATTAGCCAAAATACAGCAACATTTTTGTTTGGGGAAAAATTAGTAAAAAGTGCTGCAGAAGAAAGCGTCTGTTTTTTTCCCTGCAAACGGTATCAACAAAGAGTTTGTGGTGCTGAAATCACAATCTTCCCAGTTTTCAGGGACTGACAGACTTTTGTCAGAAAACCAACAATTGTTACACAGTTTTGGCATTTTACTGGGACATAGCCTATTTTTTGCTTTTTTTTGTGCTTTCAACCTCTTTCCAGTTAGTGGTAGAAATGGGTATGAAAGCAATAATGGATCCTGGAAATCTATACATTTCAGAAAAGTAGACAACATTCTGAATTCAGCAAGGGGTCATTTGTGTAGGTCCTTCCAGTTTTTTAATAGAAACTAACAGTTGAAAATAAAAATAATTGGAAATGATTTGAAAAAAACAGCCATTTGTTCCAACGTTTTCACCTGTAACTTCTCCTAAGTATAACAGAGGTTTGAAAGCAATATGCTGTTACATCTGGTAGACCAATCTGGTTGTGGGGACATATATGACTTGTAGTTTCACCAATAACTTGAGGAACCCAGAGCCAATAACTGAGCAGCGTCTTGCAATGGTTTTTCATTGTGTACCGGATATATAGCAATTCATTTGGCAAAATATAAACAGTGAAAAATAGGTATCAAAGACACTTATATATTTCCAAAATGGTAACAAAATATCGAGTTTAGAAATGCTAGTTATTTGCACATCTCCGAAATTATGGGTACTCATACTAGCGTGTGAATCATAGGACATTTTTCAAAGTGATTTCTTTTTGCACATTGTGTTCCATTTGGAAGGCAGAAATGCATCGAAAGTCAATCGGTAATAAACGTTGCTCTACAATTCTGTTGCCCTAATTATCCCAATATAAATGATACCTCACTTATGTGGGTAGGCCTAGTACCCACGACAGGAAATGGCCCAAAACACAACGTGGACACTCCACATTTTGACAGTGAAAACAGACCCTTTTTTTGCAAAGTGCCTAGCTGTGGATTTTTAACCCTAGCTCAGCCCGCACCTAGGGAAACCTAGCAAACCTATATATTTCTGAAAAATAGACACCAAGAGGAATCCAGGAAGGGGTGACTTGAGTGTCTCTCATCAGGTTCTGTTATCCAGAATCCTTGCAAACATCAACATTTGAAGAGAAAAAAAATTTTCCTCACATTTCTGTGATGGAAAGTTCTGGAATCTTCATGTATCCTCAAAATCCCACCCACCGAATCCCCCAAAGTCTACAGATAAAAATGGTACCTCATTTGTGTGGGTAGGCCTTGTGCCCGAAACAGGAAACAGCCCAAAATGCAACGTCAACACACCAAAATTTTAAAGTGAAAACGGACTCATTTTCAAAGTGCTTAGCTGTGGTTTTTCAATCCTAGCTCTCCCGGCACCTAGGGAAATCTAGCAAACCTATACATTCTTGAAAATTAGACACACAGTCTCATCTAGGATGGGGTGACTTGTGTGGCTATCACCAGGTTCTGTTACTAAGAATCCCTTGCAAACCTTAAATCTTGACAAAATAACATCTTTCCCTCAAATTCTACCAACGATGCATTCCCCAAAGTCTTCCGATAAAAATGGTACATCACTTGTGGGGGTAGACCTAGTGCCCGCAACAGGAAACGGCCCAAAATGCGACGTGCACACACCACATTTTTACAGTGAAAACTGACCCTTTTTTTGCAAAGTTCCTAGCAGTAGATTTTGACCTCTACCTCTGCCAGCACCTAAGGAGAGCTAGCAACCCTATACATGTTTGAAAACTAGACACCCAGGGAAATCCAGGAAGTGGTGACTGGGTGGCTCTCATCAGATGTGTTACCCAGAATCCCTTGCAAACCTCAAACTTTGTCAAAACAACACTTTTTCCTCATATTTCTGTGATAGAAAGTTGTGGAATCTGTGTGGATCCACGAAATTCCACGCACTCAGCATTCCCAAAGTCTTCCGATAAAAATGGTACCTCACTTGTGTGGCTTACCTAGTGCCCGCGACAGGAAACGGCCCGAAATGCAAGGTCGACAGAACGCATTTTTTACAGTGAAAACAGACCCTTTTTTTGCAAACTGCCCAGCTGTAGACTTTTAACCGAAGCTCTGCCGGCACCTAAGGAAACCTAGCAAACCTATACATTTTTTAAATGTAGACATCCATGAGGGGGTGGATTGTGTGGCTTTCAGCAGCTTCTGTTACCCAGAATCCCTTGCAAACCTCAAACTTGGCAAAAAAAAAATCTCCTCACATTTCTGTGACAGAAAGTTCTGGAATCTGCATGGATCCACAAAATTCCACCCAACCAGCATTCCCCAAAGTCTTCCAATAAAAATGGAACCTCACTTGTGTAGGTAGGCCAAGTGCTCGCAACAGGAAGTGGCCCAAAATGTAACATTGACACACCACATTTTTACAGTGAAAACTGGCCCTTTGTTTGCAAAGTGCATAACTGTGGATTTTGGGCCCTAGTGCAGCCGTCACCTAGGGACACCTAGCAAACCTGTACATTTTTTAAAACTTGACACGAAGGGGAATCCAGGATGTGCCTCTCACCAGGTTCTGTTGCCCAGAATCCCTTGCAAACCTCAAACTTAGTTAAAAAAGCCCATTTTCCTCACATTGCGGAAAAAAGTCAGTGCCTAGTGGGCATTCTACCATCCTGGGGGGATTTTATTCCAATAGGGGGCAGAAAGACTGTGGCTATTTTTTGGGGGTGGGGGCATTGGTATGCCCATTCTTGGCAGCCACCAAACCCATGTATAAAAAAGCCAGCGTAATCGCTGGTGCCTAGTGGGCTCTCTGCCCCCCTGGTGGGGCAGACCAGGGGCTACCGTCTCATCTGCCTCCTGGGGGGACAGAAAGATTGTGGTATTTTTTGTGGGGTGGGGGCATTGGCATGCCCATTCTGGCCAACCCTGACCACTGAAGTTTGAAAAAAGATATTCCCTGATGCTAAGTGAGCTTTCTGCCCCCCCGGGGGCAGATAAAGGGCTATTGCCCCCATCTGCCTCCCAGGAGGGCAGAAATACTGTGGCAATTTGTTTTGGGGTGTCAGCATTGGCCTGCCCATTCTCGGCAGCCCCACCCCTATGTATAAAAAAAAGTTATTCCCTGGTGCCTAGTGGGATTTCTGCCCCCGGGAGGCAGATCAGGGGTCATCTTGGACAGCCCCCGGCCAAGCATCAATATAAAAATAATCCCTGGTTTCGAGTGGGCTTTCTGCCCCCCGGGGGGCAGAAAGACTGTATTGACGGAAATCAAATTGGGGGGAGCAAAGGCTCTTGCCCAAGGGGCCTCTCCCCCCTCCCTGGTGTCTAGTGGGTGGATCCCTGCTTGGGGATCACCCTTCCAGGGCAATCCCCAAGCAGGGACCACAAGGGAGGGGTACCATTGAAAAGGGAAGATTCTCCCCTTTTCAATGATACCTCTCCCATCTTTCTACGTGCTCAAGGGGCTGATATAGCCCCCTGAGCACATAGAAAGTGAAACAACGTCAGTGCGACGTTGGCGCTGATCATCATTTCTCAGGAACCAGGGGAACAAGCATGGGATTTGGGAAAGCTCTTCCCCAGCTCCCGAGGCTGTTGGGGGGAAAAGTAAATCCCTCTGGTGCCCGCACCAGAGAGATTTGCGGTGCCATGTGTGAGGATAGCTGGGGACCGTCCTGAGCACATCAGCACCGTGGTTCAGAACAGCTCCCGGCCGTCCTGAGCACCGAAGGGGTTAAAGGAAATAGTGCTAGGAGGCTGTAATTAAAGCCCACCGGGTAACAACACATGTAAGAGGGCCAGTCCATATGGGAGGCTACAAGGTGAGACAAGGCAGTCCTATGGAGGGACTACTAAGCTTATTGACCAATGAAAAGCCACAGTTTACAAAGGACAATGACACAAGCCAATGCAAAATATGGGCGGAGAGTGGGCGGAGCTTCAAGTCCATACTTCAATACAGCATGCCTCACAGAGCAGTGCATGCGCTGCCCAAGCTTGACCTAAAAAGGACAGGTTGTGGATGGACAGGTTGTGGAATGCACAGGAAGTTGAAAGGGACCTGGTGCACTGTCTACTTCCTGTTGGAGCCCCTGCTTTCATGGTCACTGAGACCAGGAGAAGGAAGTTTGGTGTCAGGAGTATCAAAGTGCGAACCAGATAAATGGGGCTGCTACCCCAGGCTACCCCTGATTGGCATGTCTGTAGTGTTCAGAGTCTATAGACTATGGTTCTATTTCTTGAACCCCCTTCCTTATAGGGTAACAAACATGTTTACTTACCGGCAACACAATCAAGGGACTCTTATATGAGGAAAGGTATTAGTAAGCCATTTTAATCAAATTATGCTATTTTAGGATAGCTACATCTGTCCTGTAATTCTCTGTGATACCTTAAACACAGGGCTATGTGCTATCCTATCAAGAGGCAAGACTCCCGCTTGACACCCATCATCACCAAAGAGAGTAGAAGTGCTGCATGCCAGTACCATGCTGTTCACCCAATATGTTGGCCCATAATAGATATTGCCAGAAGCTCTGCAGCCCGCAGACCAGATGCTTTCCTTCCTTGGCGATAAGAATCCTAGTGAATGCATGTCAAAGCTCCCAACAAGAGTCACAGTTGAACCCAAGGTCAAACCCACACACAGACTAGTTGTTCCTTGAGGCCAGATGTGGTAGGTATACTCCAAGGACTACCAATATCATAACCCCTATGAGCTGGGAGCCCCTCTATAGTTGGTGTTGCTCGGTAATTTGTTGTTCTTAAAATAAATAACTTTAGGGTGATCCAACGCACATCTGCTTTTGGCCAGGCATTTTTAGGCAGATCATGTCCACTCTTGTATACGTTCTGTGAGCAACTCTCGCAACTTTCAGTTCCTCTTTCCAAGAGAAAATTCCCTCAGCGATGAACTCAGGACCTAGGTTTCCATTTTCTCAGGTTAATAGTAACTTCATTTTCTGTTTTGGAAACTTAGGGGCAGATTTACAATAAGTGGCGCATCCCTGCATATTAGCAGGGATGCGCCACTTATTGTGCGCCATGCCTCCGCCACCATTGATGCGCCGCATTTACAATGCGGCGCACAAATGGGCAAAAACTGAACAGATGCCTGACGCATCTGTGCCGTAAAGGCGGCACATTGCTGGAGTTGCGTCGCAAGCGAGACGCAGCTCCAGCAAGGCTCTGGGGGGCTCTATCTTGTTAATGCTGCGGTCAATCCTTATGCCTGCTTCAAGCAGGTGCAGGGTTTTGACGCAGCATGGGCCCCAAAGTGACTGAAATCTTGTAGATTTCACTCAGCCACTTTTAGGAGGCGTTCCTGCGTCGGAACGCCCCCCCCCCTGCGCAGGAATGCCTCCTTCTGGCGCAGGGCTTTACAACATGACGCATCTTCCAGATGCGTCACGTTGTAAGTACCCCGCACCATGGCACATCTTTGACGCAACGGTGGCGTAAAAGGGGCGCAAGGGGCTTGTAAATCTGCCCCCCACTATTTATTTATTGCAGCACCACAAGCCCCTAGAATTTTGAACTGGTTCTGCAAGATGTACAGAAAAAATGCATGCCATGTAGAGTAGATCTGTTCAATTTATGGATTATGCTTGAGACAGAGAGAAATGAAACCATCCACAGCCTCTGTATACAACAATGAGCTCACATATTCTTCTGTCAGCGAGCCAGTAAGTAAATTGTGCAACACATACAGGCTTAACTAGGAGTATAAAGCATTCGGAGAAAGGTAAAGCTACCTCCATTTCTATTACCCAAATAATTGTCAAACTGATAGCCACTAGGGGTTTTCCTCTTAAAGAAGCCAATGGCCACCGAAGGATGCTTTGTCACTGACACTTGTATCTTGAATACCACAAGCTTTTATCAAACAGACAAGCAAGCAAGATGCTGATCATGAATTGTTTTTTAATCTCTTAATTGCTTTTATTACATTTCTATAATAAAGATGCACTGTTTGTTTATCATACCAGTGCTTACACACATTGTGCTGCAATTCCAAGCAGAGTGTTCCATAAAATGATTAAATATATTGAAATTATATATCAATGCAAAATTATTTCTCACTCGTTAAACCATTTTGTTCTTCAGCAGAGCTAGTGATCTTTGTCATACAGATGTGTCATAGTGTTGCGTCACACAAGGTAGGAGGTGGAGAAGTGTGGCTCAATGGTTAGAGCGGCAGATCCTGATGCAGGAGTCTGGCCCGGGACCAGGGTTCAATTCCCGCCTCAGCGGGTCTTGGGCTCAATTTCCTCGGACCGGATAATTCTCGCCTCGGTGCCTAGTCTAATCATGGGTCCCACTCTGCAACTCTGGGCAATAGCTTGCTTAATCTCCACAACGGCCCCAACAGCGCTGGGATGCCTGACTTCACCTTGGGGGTGCCCAGGAGTGGGCACTTCACAGGGAAAGGCCAGGAAGGGTTCCTCAGCGGTATTCGTACAAGCGCAGAGATGCCTCCGGGTAGTCGTGCGCTATACAAGTACCTCTACATTTACATTTACACAAGGGCAATGCGGATTTGCCAAGCAACGCAGGGCCACCTTCATGGCCTTGCGGTGCTTGGTAAATCTGGAGTAATGCAAGGCAGCTCAAGTTGCTGCTATGCGCTACTTTGCGCCAGGGAAGTAAGTGTCCCATGGGTGGAGCGTGGGTGTTCCCACTCATCCACGCATGGATTTTGGAGCATTCCCAGATTTGCTATGAGTTGTATTCCTGGGAAAGTGTCAAAATGCTGCACTTTCCCACAGGAGGCATAATGAGGAGAAATATCTTTATTTCGCCTAGTTTTTCCCCTCTTTCTACATGTGCTGCATCCTGCAGCACCCATAAAAAGAGGAAAAAGTATCAGACAATTGTTTTTGTGCAGGAAGGTGTGCTTTTCTGCACAAAAACAATCATGCCTACATTGTAGGTACCCTTGCCCCACAGTGGAAGGGTGCCTGCTTTGGTGCAAAGCAGCACATTATGCCCCAGAGCAAAGACAGAAAAGGAATGCGCAATATTGTGTTAAATATTGCTCATCCAGCCCGTTCTATTTCACTCAGCGTAGTCCAGCAAGATGTCTTGCTGCGTTGCCTTGATTGACAGTTTGATAAATCTGGGCCCAAGTTTTCATATATTAATAACTGTAAACCACAAAAAAACAGCATATAAAAGAAAATATTTGGAGAGCTCCAGTCGCCTCGAACATCATTCGTGTGTTCGTACTATTGCTGTATAAGTCCCACACATTTCCCCATCTTTGACAACCTCCTATTAGCATGTATTATCCCTCTACTCAAGCGTTAACCACTGATTCATGCTAACCGTGTTTAACACTGGTTTCCTAAAAAACCCACAAGGAAGGGTGTGGTGTATTTAAAAAGTTAGACGGGTCCTTTTTAAGTTTTACATGTTCTAGTTGTGAAAACTCTTAAATTTATTTGTACTTTTGCAAGGCTTACCGCTCCCATGGAATAACATCGGAGTTACCTTATTACACTTAATAGCTGTAACTTCCAATTGGGAGCAGGTAGACAGGTTGAGTTTGGTGTATAAAGACTTGTAAATATAAGCCCTCTTTAATGGTAAAGTTAGATTTTAAGTCACAATTATGAAAATGCCACATTTAGAAATATGGTATTTTCTTGTCCTAACTTTTTGGTGTCTGCAGCCTGATCTTGGGTCACATGACTAGGTGTAACTGGCAGTTGGTATTTGTGTATTGCTCCCAGACAGTAAGACAAATGGGAAGATAGGTGTTGGGAGTATGGGTCACTCTAAGTTTACAAGGGGGAGGAGCTGTCACCTAGCACTATTGCACATCACAACACTCTGCCTGGGCACTCTCACAAAACGTTTGTCACTAGTCTTTTGTGAACTCAAAGATGCTCGGGCTAGGTCAGGGAGGAAGGGGATGCCTGATACGTCAGGGGGGTGGAACCCTCTAGAAGCTTCCTCTAGTTCAAAGTGGGCACACAGTATAAATATTGGACCCTTAAACCCAGTTTTTCATTTCACTTCTGGACCTGTGGACTAGGCCCGGAAGAAAGACTGCTGTGCTGCTGAAAGGGCTGCAACTCTGCTGGACTGCTGCTTGCTTGCTGTCCTGCTACCCGCTTGCCTGGGTGAGAAGGAGTGAACCTGCATCTTTGAGCACGGGACCCCAAAGTAACTCCAAGGGCTAATTGGCTGTCCTCCTGATCTGAAGCTTCAGGAACGTAACAGACTTCCAACAATCTAGAACCCAGCACCTGGGCTCTGCAATCTGTGAGTCCTGCCCTCACAAGTGTTGGCACCCCAGTCCTGGATCCTTGGAAGTTGCCCTGAAGGTGCTCTGACAGCCATCTGTGGACCCAGTAGAACCAACACATCTCCTCTGCTGTGGGTGGAACCCCAAGCAGAACCAAAGCATCGCTTCTGCCTTGTGGACTTTCTTCGAGCAATGAGTTTGCATCACCCTTGCCTCCTATAGCCCCATCAGAACCGCTGCTGCGCGATGCACCCCCAAACCAGGGCCCTGCATTGCTTGGCTCTCATCGATGGCAGCCTCCAAGATGACGCAGGACTCCGCATCACCAGCCCCACAGCTTCTTCAGAACCAGCTGGTGTGTGACGCATTCTCGGTGCAGGGCTTCGCATCATAAGCGGCCTCGTGGACGGCCTACTCTATGATGACTCAGGCCTCAAATCGCCTCGCTGCATGATGCAATCCTGATTCGGGCTGCTACAACTCTTCGCAACCAGGATTTTAGAAACTCTTGTTTAGTGGCTTTCCAGTTGTGAATAACTCCCTTTGGAAACCATTTATATTCAGTCAACTGAACATACAGACACCCAATCACCACACATTCATACCTCCAGCTTGGAATGAGTCGAATGCTGCATGGTAACTCAAACTTTTATGTCTCCAATTTTAACATAAATATGTTTTTAGGTTAAAATTATGTTGAGAGTTGCACAGGCACCTCCATCGACCTACACAGAGCAGAAAACATAAAATGCCTGAACAGCAGCACTAAGGTTGTTCCATTGCAGTCCTCCTTTAAGATTGCTTGCTCTGAAGGAAATCAAACTTAAAGGCCATCCACACAAGCTTGCTCAGGTGCCTTTGTAGTTTTGCCTCTCCCAAGGAATGGGTAGGAATGCTCATCACAGGTGACAGCATGTGAAGTCTGAAGCCACCAAATTATGATTGATCACTCATAGCCAGAGAGGAACACGAGCGAGGATGTGCACCTGATGGAGCTCGGCCACCCCTTGTGATTACTAGGGTCCATATACACATTTTCCCAAATGTCAGTGGATCTTTTACTGGTAGCACGAGCGGAAGATGAAGTTCAGAATTGGGTGTCAAATTTCCAAATACAGTGCAACCAATCTGGCCACTCAATAATCCAGACCACAACTGAAAATGGGATTAGTGAACTTTTACTCATAAATTAAAAAATATGTTTACATATCCGAGTCTAAGCATAGGGGTACAGAAATACAGAAAAAACAACACATGTCCAAATCTCCTGAAGAGATTCACCCTACACAGAAGAAAGAATAAGATAAATTCAATGATGGTGAAACAAAAGATGGGGAAGAAGAAATTTGACTTAAAGTGCATCAATTTGTTTTCAAAGAAAGTATTAGTCTTGTCATTTCTTAAACTACTCTAATGAGGACCAACCATTCGAAAACATTTGAATTAATTAAAAAAAGAAAAAAGGGACATAAATATCGTTGTCAAAAATATCGACTTCCTATCTTAATATTAGTAAGTACAAAAATATCGGGGAAAAAATCTGAAAAAATATTGAAGTGCAAAATATTGTTTTTTTAACATGTATAAAAAATAACTTACAATAAATTAAATAATACATTTTACTTAAACAAATTCAGATTAATTTGTACATTTTAACAATTATAAGTAATTAATGTAATTTTAAAGTAAATATACATATATAAAATGTAATATATATATATATTTACTTAAAAATAATTATTAATTAATAATTTTAATTAATTATAAAATGTTAGAAATATGTTACAAATAAAGAAAAATATATATATATATACATACATCTGTAACATAACAATAAATATATATATATATATAATATAAAGTAAAATATTAAAATATGTAATATTTTTTAAACCTACATTTTACACTACATTTAGTGCAACAATAGGGAAAATGTTGCATAGCAGAGGGTACAAAATTACTATTCCCACTCTAGCAAGTGCTACAGTAGGGAAAGTGTTGGATAGCGGAGGGGAATATTTTACTATTCTCACTCCAGCGAGTGCAACAGTAGGGAAAGTGTTGGATAGAGGAGAGGAATGATTTACTATGCCCACTGCGATGAGTGTAACTGTAGGGAAAATGTTGGAAAGGGGAGGGTACAAAATACTATTCCCTCTCCAGCAAGTGCAACAGTAGGGAAAGTGTTGGATAGCGGAGGTGAATAATTTGGCATTCTCACTCTAATGAGTACAACAGTAGGGAAAGTGTTGGATAGTGGAGGGGAAAAATTACTATTACCCCTCCAGCGAGTGTAACAGTAGGGAAAGTGTTGGATAGCATAGGGGTAACAATTACTATTCCCACTCCATTGAGTGCAACAGTAGAGAAAGTGTTGGATAGCAGAGGGAAATAATTTCCTATCCCCACTCCAGCAAATGCAACAGTAGGGAAAGTGTTGGATAGCGGAGTGATAAAAATTTCAATTCCCATCCAGCAAGTGCAACAGTAGGGAAAGTGTTGGATAGCATAGGGGTAAAAATAACAATTCCCACTCCAGCAAGTGCAACAGTAGGGAAAGTGTTGGATAGTGGAGAGGAATACTTTACTATTATCACTCCAATGAGTGCAACAGTAGGAAACGTGTTGGATAGCAAAGGAGAAAACATTACTATTCCCACTCCAGGGAGTGCAACAGTAGGGAAAGTGTTGAAAAGTGAGCGTACAAATTACTATTCCCACCCTGATGAGAGCAACAGTAGGGAAAGTGTTGAATAGCGGAGGGTATTAATTTACTATTCACACTCCAATAAGTGCAACAGTAGGGAAAGTGTTGGATAGCGGAGGGGAGAAAATTACTATTCCCACTCCTGCAAGTGCAACAGTAGGGAAAGTGTTGGATAGCGGAGGTGTAAAAATTACTAATCACACGGAACAAAATTCAAATTTAAAAACAAAGTATTAACTACAATACAAAATATTATAAAAAAACAAAAACAAAACATATATAAAAATACAAAAATTTACAAAACATATAAAAATATTTTAATGTGCAAGATCTAAAATTGATACATTTAACAAAAAAGTTTACAAATATTTTGTAATAGAAATTAATTTTAATAAAAAAATACAAAAAGTACATACATGTCAAATTTATTGTCCTACCCGATAACACCACACAATTTAGAACACACATCTAAATTAAGCAAAAGAGTGTACCTCCATAATTAACACAATTAATTATCAATTAAACAAATATTAATCAATATAAATCACATTCAAAAATGTAAAAATGAATGTACAAACCGAATGTTACAGCTATTGAGCCTAAATCCCTAAACAAAATAAAAAATAAACAATTACCAAAAATACTTATCAATTAATAAATGAATATTAATGATCAAGTAATGATTAATTATTTAAACTAAATTGCTTTCCACCTTCTACCCCAATGAACACCGAAACACACACCTAAAAATATTTACTCAATTTCCATAACTAATTTTACATTAATACATTAAAATCAATGAACAGCAAATCATTAATTAATTTAAAAAAAAGTAATTCCCACCATTTACCACTATAAACCCCACAACTCACATATTAAAATTATTACAAAATTGGCATACTTAAATTTTAATTAATTAATTACCATTAATTAACAAATAATGAATTAATTATAATTGAATTATCCTCCACACTATTCCCCTATAAATGTCACCACCAGTTTTGTAAAACAAGACACAATTGGCATAATTAATTAACAATTAATTAATTAGTTAATAACAATTAACAAGCAAAATATACATAATTATTAATACATTAATTCAGACAATTAACACTATAAAATGAAATGAATTAATATTATATTAAAAATAATAATAAATGTATTAAAATGTAATTACTTCCCACGCTACTTCCCTATCAACCCACAACCCGCTCCTAAAAAATAACAGAATTAACATACTTACCAATTAATTAATATTAATTAACAACCAATTAATACATAATTAATAATAAATTAATTTCCACAATTAACAATATAAAATAAATAAATATTAATTAATAGAAATATTAATAAATTAATTCTAATTACATTACTTCCCACCCTATTCCCCTATAAACCCACGACCCACTCCTAAAAAAAATACACTATAAACATATTTACCAATAAATTAATCAATCAAAATTAACAGCCAAACAATAATTAATTATAAATTAATTCCTACAATTAACAATATGAAATATAAAAAAAATAAGTAGTAATAAATACAAATTTATATTCAATTATAATAAAAATACTTCCCACCCTATTCCCCTATAAACCCACAACCTGCTACGAGACTAAAAGGCAAAATATACTTAAAATAAAATGAATAACTTCTAAAAATGTAACACATATATTAAAAAACAAATGCAATGCTTAGACAAAAAAATAAAGCACACATTTAAAATACACACTAAAATACATAACACTAACTAAAAATACAATATTTTTTACAACTATATTTTTGCAAACGATATTAATGACTTCGATATTTTAGAAAACGATATTTCTTACCTTAACTTCGATATTCTTGACCACGATATTCTTGCAGACGATATTTATGTATCACTATATTTTGCACTCGATATTAGTGCAAGTCGACATTTCCAACTCGATATTCTGACTCTTTACCTCTAAATACCATTGTGCTAGATGGACAATATGATGTCTGCATTACATGCCATTCTGAATTGTATTTTACATTCCACTCACTCACTGTCCCACAGTAGTGACCTGAATATTACACAGGTTCAAGATGTACCATGCACTCCACTGTACTAGAGTAAGGACATGTGATGTGTATATTGCACTACACTCTTTGTTGTCCCAGAGTTACAGTATGTGGTGTGTATATCAAGTCACTCTAAATTCTACGTTACGCACTACTGGGCCAGAGTTAGATTATGTGATACGTATATTACACCCAGAGTGACAATATGTGAAGTGTGTATTACTTGTTAGTCTAAATTGTACCTGTGCCACTGTAACAATATGCGATGTGTATATTGCACAGGTCTGAGATGCACCATGCCCTCCACTGTGGCAGAGTTAGAATATGCAATACGTATATTACACCCATCCACTTATGTACTGCACACTCCACTGTGACAGAGTTAGAATATGCAATATGCATATTACACCCATCCACTTATGTACTGCACACTCCACTTTGCCAGAGTTAGAATATTCAATATATTTCTTACACCCGTCCACTTATGTACTCCACACTCCACCGTGACAGAGTTAGAATATGCAATATGTATATTACACCCATCTACTTATGTACTGCACACTCCACTGTGCCAGAGTTAGAATATGCGATGTGTATACACCCAGTGTGACAATATGCAAGTTATGTATTACATGTTAGTCTAAATTGTACCTTAGACTCTATTGTGACACTGTAACAATATGTAATGTGTGTATTGCACGGGTCTGAGATGTACCATGCACTCCACGGTTTCAGAGGTAGTATATGTGTGTATATTACACCCATAGTGACAATATGTGAGGTGTGTATTACATATTAGTCTAAATTGTTCCTTAGACTCTACTGCACCACTGAACAATTTATGATGTGTACATTACAACCAGAGTGAAAAGTTACAGTTTTGTGTTAGTTTAAATTGTACCTTAGACTCTACTGTGCCACTGTTACAATTTGCAACGTGTATACAGCACAGGTCTGAAATGTACCATGCATACACCCATTCACTGATGTACCGTACGCTCCACTGTGCCAGAGTTAGTATATGAGATGTGTATATTACACCCATCCACTGATGTACTGTAGGCTCCACTGTGCCAGATTAGAATATGCAATGTGTATAATACATCCATCCACTGATGTACTGCACGCTCCACTGAGCCAGATTAGAATATGCGATGTGTATATTACACCCATCCACTGATGTACTGCATGCTCCACTGTGCCAGAGTTATAATATGCGATGTGTATATTTCAACCATTCGCTGATGTCCTGCACGCTCCACTGTGCCAGAGTTGGAATATGCAATTTGTATAATACACCCATCCACTGATGTACTGCATACTCCACTGTGCCAGAGTTAGAATATGCGATGTGTATATTACATCTATCCACTGATGTTCTGCATGCTCCACTGTGTCCGAGTTGGAATATGCAATGTGTATATTACACCCATCCACTGATGTACCTCATGCTCCACTGAGCCAGATTAGAATATGCGATGTGTATATTACACCCATCCACTGATGAACCACATGCTCCATTGATCCAGATTAGAATATGCGATGTGTAAATTACACCCATCCACTGATGCACTGCACGCTCCACTGTGCCAGAGTTAGAATATGCGATGTGTATATAACACCCATTGCATGCTCCAATGTGCCAGAGTTAGAATATGTGATGTGTGTATTACACCCATCCACTGATGTTCTCCACACTCCACTGTGCCAGAGTTGGAATACGCGATGTGTATATTGCACCCATCCACTGCTGTACTGCACGCTCAACTGAGCCAGATTAGAATATGCGATGTGTATATTACACCCATCCACTGATGCACTGCACGCTCCACTGTGCCAGAGTTTCAATATACGATGTGTATATTACACCCATCCACTGATGTTCTGCACGCTGCACTGTGCCAGAGTTAGCATATGGAATGTGTATATTACAGCCATCCACTGATGTACTGCAAACTCCACTGTGCCAGATTAGAATATGCAATGTGTATATTAAACTCATCCACTGATGCACTGCACGCTCCACTGTGCAGAGGTAGAATATGCAATGTGTATATTACACCCATCCACTGAAGTTCTGCACGCTCCACTGTGCCAGAATTGGAATATGCGATGTGTATATTACACCCATCCACTAATGTTCTGCACGCTGCACTGTGCCAGAGTTGGAATATGCGATGTGTATATTACACCCATCCACTGAAGCTCTGCACGCTCCACTGTGCGAGAGTTGGGATATGAGATGTGTATATTACACCCATCCACTGATGCTCTGCACGGTGAACGCCCAAAATATAGAATTCAAAATATAGACAGGCCAGAAAATTGACTCCAAAATATAGATAGGACAGAATATCGAATCACCAAAATATAGTCAGTCAGAATAAAGAAATTGGGGTAGGAAATATCGATTTCCATATTATCGAATTTAAAATATCGTTTTCCAAAATATCGATTTTTTTTTTAGTGTTATGTATGGTAGTGTATGTGTTAAAATTATGCATTCTTTTTGTAATGTATGTTTCATTTTTTTAAAGTAATGAATGTTATGTAATTTAATGTTTGCGTAATTTAGTTCCGTAGCAAGTTGTGGGTTTATAGGGGAATAGGGTGGGAAGTAATTTAATTATGGTAAATTAAATATTAATTTGTATTTATATGTATTGATAATTAATTGATTGATAACTATTATTAATTGGTAATTTATTTTTATTAATTGATTTTTTGATAATTGTGTTAATTATATTATTTATTATGTGGAGCAGGTTGTAGGTTCATAGGGGAATGGGGCTGGAAGTAATTTAATTGTAATAAAGTAAATATTTATTTTTATTTATATGTATTGATAATTAATTGATAATTAATTATTAATTGGTAATTATTTTTTATTAATTGGTAATTAATTTTTTTTATTTGGTAATTAATTTTTTTAAATTGGTAAATAATTCTTTTTTTAAATAATTTTTTATTGGTATTGATAATTAATTTAATCCTATTTTAATATTAAATCATTACTTTCCCTTCTGTTGCACTCTCAGGAGTGGGAATAGTAATTTTTACCCCTATGCTATCCAACGCTTTCCCTACTTTTGCACTCTCTGGAGTGGGAATAGTAATTTTTACCCTCCCGCTATCCAACACTTTCCCTACTGTTGCACTCACTAGAGTGGGAATAGTAATTTTTACCCCTATGCTATCCAACGCTTTCCCTACTTTTGCACTCTCTGGAGTGGGAATAGTAATTTTTATCCTCCCGCTATCCAACACTTTCCCCACTGTTGCACTCACTAGAGTGGGAATATTAATTTTTACCCCTATGCTATCCAATGCTTTCCCTACTGTTGCACTCACTGGAGTGGGAATAGTAATTTTTACCCCTACCCTATCCAACGTTTTCCCTACTGTTGCACTCACTGGAATGGGAATAGTAATTTTTACCCCTACACTATCCTACGTTTTCCATACTGTTGCACTCACTGGAGTGGGAATAGTAATTTTTACTCTACCGCTACCCAACGCTTTCCCTACTGTTGCACTCTCTGGAGTGGGAATAGTGATTTTTACCCCTACGCTATCCAACGTTTTCCCTACTGTTGCACTCACTGGAGTGGGAATAGTAATTTTTACTCTCCCGCTACCCAACGCTTTTCCTACTGTTGCACTCACTAGAGTGGGAATAGTAATTTTTACCCCTATGCTATCCAGCGCTTTCCCTACTGTTGCACTCACTGGAGTGAGAATAGTAATTTTTACCCCTAAGCTATCCATCGTTTTCCCTACTGTTGCACTCACTGGAGTGGAAATAGTAATTTTTACCCCTACACGATCCTACGTTTTCCCTACTGTTGCACTCACTGGAGTTGGAATAGTAATTTTTACCCTCCAGCTATCCAACGCTTTCCCTACTGTTGCACTCACTGGAGTGGAAATAGTAATTTTTACCCCTACACGATCCTACGTTTTCCCTACTGTTGCACTCACTGGAGTGGAAATAGTAATTTTTACTCGCTAACAACAAGAAAGGTGGGGGAGGGTCTATGGGGCAATTTTTTAAAGACCAGATTCACTCCATACCCCTGACTTAACCTTACTAACTACAGGAAGGGAACCGGTCTGTTTGGTGTGATAGAAAGACCACAAATGTGAGAGCAGCTACAGTTCACCAATGATACATAACTCGCACAATCTCAGGCTTGAGCATGGTTTCCATCAGCCCACCCATTTGGCGGAACTTCGTCATATGGAAAACCAGGAGAGCGGAGTCACCACTAGCCAAAGATGATACTTAGGCGTAGATACTGGGCCTCTTACTCTCAAAACAGTCTCAGCCTCTTTGTTTGTTCAAGATATGTGAGGACTGATGGAGTGCAGTGCAGGTGATAAACGTGTGTGTAAATAAAAATGACTAAAAGGACAAAAAATATGTTTATTAGGAATTGTCCTGATGCCATATGTTAAAAACCGCCTGATAGTATAAAATTATTTGAACTATCTATTGGCTACAAGTGGGGTCGACATGTTTCAGCCATGAAGCTCATTGGCTCGGCTTTCTTCAGGACCTTATATGTGAAAGTGCTACTGCAAAAACCTTAAATGCAAGAAGTATTGTGTAAATACATTTTGAAAAAGTGATGAAATCAGTGGTTTATTACCACCCTACCAGACATGTAACTCATGTGTAGGTAGTTGGAAAGCTACTTCTTCATCCTAAAAAGGGAGAAAAGAGTATTTGTGAGAATAAAGCAGCTTGATGCAATGGTGAACGGCAAAAGAATGTGCTCAAAACAAATAGGCGAATCATATCACACAGTCGTTTCAACATTGTGTTCGACTGACCCTTTGTCACACCCAGCGTACATGGGGTACGGCACGTACCCCATGTACGCTGGGTGTACGGCACGTACCCCCCATGACTGCACGGGTATGGCGCGTACCCCTGCGATCATGGGGTGTACGCGCCGTACCCGGGGGGGGGATTCCGTACCTGTTTCAGGGCGAACTCTGACTGTACGACAGTTTCCAGCTCCCGTAGAAAGAGGGTCATATGGAGCGTACCCAACACGGATCGTACTTGCCGGGTCGTAAAAAGCAGCCGCGAACCGCATAAACGTCGTGTACAGCGGGTTCCGAGGGCGATTCGTACGGGAATTCTATTCGTACGGTCCCTGGTACGATTCGTACGGATAGCTGCATTGGGTGTGGATCGTACTACGTCATTCGTACGGGGACGGTTACGGGTACGATTCGTACGGAAAAAAAGTGCTCCGTACGACGATTCGGAGAGCTTTTTACGGGATCCGAATCGACCCCTAAATGTCTACTTTTTTTTACATCAATACAAAGGTATAAACCCAGAGATTAATTACAGATAATAGCACAGCAAAAGGGACCTCTCGCTGCGGCTCGTGCAAATCGTGTAACAACATTATCACTGGAGAAAGCTTGATGTTTAATAATATTAACATTCAAGCAAAAGAGTTATGGACATGCAATACTCAAAATGTCATTTATCTAATCACATGCCCTTGCCATTTGGGTTATGTGGGTGAGACGTCACGAGCAATAAAGACAAGACTGACAGAACACAGGTCAGCAATAAAAACCAGAAAGCTAACAGCACCATTAGTAAACCACTTTGTGGAGTACAGACACTCCCCTGATGAATTAAAATGGTGAATTTTGGAAAAGGTCCACATACCTAACAGTAAGGGTGGAGATAAAATAAGAAAAAAGAAAGAGGTATACTGGATTTTTACCCTTGGTACATTTGACCATGGCTTAAACCACGATTTACTCTGGGAGAATGCAATCATATAGATAAGAAGGATAGGCATATAGTTATGACGACATAGGCACTTCGGTTTATACCAAAAAGAAATTAAGTATGATCATTAATAATTGGTATATTTTGCCGAAAACTACCTATTTGCATAAAGTTAGAACCTCTTCAAAAATATGATTGACTAACATGAATACATAAGCAGTCAAAATAAGGTTTAGAAAAATATAACAACATTATATCAACCACATGAGCACTGTGGCTTTAAATGTGGGCGTGTGTCTACCGTTATGACACTGGAGGTGTTTGGTATAAATACCAATGAGAAGGCAACTTACAAACCCTTCTTTTTTCTGCACCAGCCGAGGCGTCGCGAAGTACAAGTCTGTCGTAAGCTCCACTGGTAAGATTTTGAGAATAGGAGAATTAAAATACTCATTTCCTTTCTATTGTTAAATGGTATCGACCCTAGGGAAACCTACTAATAGCCTGGCTGCACTTTTATATCTTGCAGCTTGGAACTTCCATTTTAAAAACACGCTTTATAGTTGGGAAGCCAAGAAGACTTTGTGGCCATAGAGCAAGGAACTACATTTTCCATTTAATCATGCTCATGGAGCCGAACAAACAAGTTCTTTAGATCACGGAGCGACACAGGTAAAAGTTTGCCTTGGTCAAATAATGCCCTGAGAAATAACAACACTATTCTGAATCATTACCACCGTAGTCATCATATTTTCTCTCTATTAATGCTATCTAGAGAGACAAATATAATCCACACACGACGTCTCAGGCTGCCGTTTTCAGAACTTCTAAAGCTTTGGAAACCGAGGAAACACGGCACTGATAGCATAATCTATTAAGGTAAAAAAACGCCGTTTACACATAAATGACTCTCAGGTGTAATGCATTTTGCATTGTATATATCGTTAGTTGTATATATGAAATCTAAAAGCTATTCGATCTCCCCAGCTAGCGTTTTTTCACCGTTGCTATTAGTAAATAGACCATTTAAAAGAACGATAATTTTATTTACGAGTGGTATAAAAAATCAGGTAGCACGTTTTAGAGACGGAACAAAAGTTTCAGAGATGGAACAAAGTTTGCACAGTAAACCTTGTATCTTCACTTCTGTTTCAGAATATCTGTTTTTAAAGAATACATCAGTTTTAACTTTCTGAAACGGAGAGTGGGATGGATGCAGTGAAACCACCAGTTGCAGGTAACACGATAACATGCAAATCAGAGAACGGGATCATAGTACGAGTTTATGCAAATTAGGGCTTCTAGATTAAGCCATTGGTATTGATTGACTAAAAGCTAGGAATCCTGTTTTTCAATAGGTTTCACATACCAAGACTGAAAGAAAAAGAAAAGAAAGGTGCCTCACTCTTCGCTTTTTTCGTTCTGATTTCTTCAAAATGCTGAAAAGGCTAGTCTAGGTAAGACATCTTATACTCAATGTTAGACGATGAAAAATAGATTGGGTTTTTAGAGTAAATACAAGATAAAATCAGTTACATCAGCTTGAACTGCTAAAATTTAGAATACACCGATGTACACTTAACCTTGGCTTGATCATACAAACAAAAAGAGAAAGGGCACGAAAGGAAAAGAGAAATAATAGTTTGATGCATAAAGAAAAGAATAAATGTGCCCATTAGTAAATGTGCCTTTAAAAATAGCTGCTTATATCGTTTCTATACGAAATCGTTTCTATTGCATCAATAAAAGTGAGTGACTCCTTTAAGTCCTACAAATATAGAATTGCATAGATATTAAGTTCAGATTAATATTAGGGAATGCCATTAAAATGATTGTGGTAAAACTTTAATATATAGAAACGAACAATAGGCATAAAACGCTAAAATTCATAATGTTTGCACTAGCAACTGCAATAATGAAGACTCTCTAGATCCCCAACTTCTTTACCTCTCTACCTTATCTTTCCTCTCCCTTCGTTTTCACATAGGATGTTTTTAAAAAAGAATAATGTCAATACGCGATTGAATGTGTTTATCAAATATATCTGGAAGGCCTATACATCGCGAAACCATGTACTAAGGGCAAGGTCCTATACAGATTGTTTTACCTTGAACTATTGTCAAGATGTGAAAAATCTAAACTTCAGCAATATCATACTCTTTTTACCTTTAAACCTGGCTATGTAAATGTACATTCTTCTGCCTTGTAACACACAGTACTGTAAGATCTGAGAATCTAAAATATGTTTTGTTCTCTTTAGATATCCGGCTGCATAAATTTTGTCCTGATGAAGACACAATTACGTGTCGAAACGCGTTGACAAACAGCCCTCCCAATAGAATCTAGGATGACAAAAAAAATTTTACTCCTGCATTTCTATCAGAACAAATGCCCCTTTTAAGAAATTGATCCAAAAAAAAGACATAACATTTTTCATTGTATCATATGTATCTAATGCATTAGTTTTGTATGTCTATATGTATTTGATTGATTATTTTATCAATATAATTAAATTTTTATATACTAGCAAAGTCTTTTAATTTGTGTGTTGTTTTATATATACCTTGTCTGTTAAATAGCCTTTGGTTGTTTTGATAATTTTCGGCCTGGGTTTATACCTTTGTATTGATCTATTTCCCTGACCCAGGATTTCTATCCTCACCAGGGGGTCCCTGATACACTACATAATTTACCCACGGTAGATCCGTGTGGGACGTTGCTTATCATCATCTGTGTTTAGTCTGCTGAAGTTTTAGTAAAGACTGTGTTGACTTATTTCATCCTTCTGTCTACTGTTCGTCTACCTCGGGCTTTGTATCTTTGTCCTTGGTTTCCTTTGATTTTCCCTATCCTTTCCTAAATACGAGTGTAACTTCAATAAATAAAGAATCTAATGGCCCAATTACAAACGTTCGGGTTCTCGAATGAGGACTTCGCAACACTGGTAGGCACCAGTGTAACGTTTGGGAATAGTTCTTCTAGCAATCCCCACAATAGCAGTGACACTAACAAACTATTAAACCTGCAAAAGAAATTGATTAGAATAGAGGCGCATGGGGAATTTATGCTGCACTATCTTAAAAACGGTATAATTCCATTAGGACTAAGGGTTAGAAACATCCCAGGCCTTTTTGTAGACATTAAATCTTTTCTCATCAAATGGAGCATGATTGCGAGTCGATGTTCCAGAGATCTTATGATCTTAATCATATCAACATCCAAAGAATTAGCTGCAGAAATAAAAAAAGAAAAAGAGGAACTAGAGGACAAAATTAAAAAGTCTACTACAGTTGAAGATGCAGATAAACAATTAGAAGTCATGAAAAACGATATTGCTTCTTTTTCAGACTACCTCAAAAAAAGAAAAGATGATAAATTTACTAAAGATAAAAGGTTTTATACCCTGGAACGAACCTATCCATATATTGTGGATGGTTTCTATAAAGCAGAGACCCAATCAGGAACATATAACCACAATCCTCATCAAAAGATTAACACCTTTTCTGACTCTTCAGATGCTGAATCAGATGGGGAGAGTAGTATGGGTTACCAAGATGAAAGACCATTCGACCCTAGACATGGCCAAAGAAACAACCGCCAGCCTTTTTTAGGACAACGTGGGGGGAGAAGGGGACGCCAAAGGGTCAGGTTCCAAAATACAACAAGGGGCAATTACCAGAACCATCAATATGCCCAGGAACCTCAACAATATCTAGAAACCAGAAACAAGCAATATTGGAGGAACGGGATGTAATCCCGATATTCAATCTATCCTCACGCACTCTAGCCCCTGCGGATCTCTCCCTTTTAACTAAAGGTTTATCCTTTGTCCCCCATACCAATGTTAATGTTTTTGAGTTATATCAGGACCTTCATTCTTTCTTTCGAAAGATTAGATTAAAGAAATTCTTTTTAAATAGTGATCCTATGGAACTTGCTGACACAGTATCAAACATAGTGGCCCTACCATCCACTTTCACACCCTCTCTAGACCAAGTAGGTCCTGAAATAGCAATCTTTGAGAAAGTAGTTGTACAAAAATTAGATCAGGCACTTAGATTTATTCCCAAACCTAAATATAACATAACTAAGGAAGAACATGAATCATTGACTAGGTTTAAAAATGATAATACAGTGATTGTGAAAAGTAGTGATAAAGGTGGTGGGATAGTCCTAATTGATAGCACCACTTATGAGACCAATATGCTACAAATGTTAAAGGATCCCACGTTTTACAAAAAAATCAAATCAAATCCCACAGAAAGGATAGTAAAAACTATAAATACAATGACAACTAAAGCCTATGAGGCAGGGATATCATAAACAAAAAGGAACTGGAATTCCTGAATAAATCAGACAAGAAAATATCTTGTATCTACGGATTACCAAAGATCCATAAAAATCAGGAAAATCCTCCATATCGCCCGATTGTATCCACAATAGGGACACCCCTTGAAGCAATCTCTAAGTATTTAGACAACATTCTTCGCCCCTACATTTCTCATACGTCAAAGATACGGCTGCGATTATCACAAAAGTAGAAACACTTCCCTTTAATGAACAAAGAGATATTTTAGTGACTCTAGACATTGAGTCGCTATATAGCAATATTCCCCAAATAGGAGCAATCGAAACAACAATGTGGTTTATTGACAGACATCAAATACCTTGTTCCAAAACCTTCATCAAGGAATGTTTAACACTTGTTTTACAGGAAAACTTCTTCGAGTTTGGAGAGAGTATGTTCTTGCAGACAAAGGGAGTCAGCATGGGAGCCTCTATGGCACCATCAATAGCGAACATCTACATGAGTGCATTTGAAGCTAAGTGCATCTTTAACGAGGTGGCCCCTTTCTTTGAGTCTGTTTCCCATTGGTACCGATACATAGATGACATCTTTTTTGTATGGACCAATGGGGAACAGACCCTAACAGAATTCCTCTTGTGGCTGAATCTGGCAGATGAGAATCTCCGGTTCACTGCCCACACTAGTACATCAAAGGTGGAGTTTTTAGATATCTATATAAAAAACAACGATGGACTACTGGAAGTAGATCTATATACAAAACCCACGGCAAGGAATACGTTATTACATTTTAAGAGCTATCACCCCAGATGTCAGAAGGACAGTATTCCCTTTTCACAGTTCCTAAGGGTAAGGCGTAACTGCACTAACCTTAGAGACTATGATAATCAGTCTGAAAGCATGAAGGAAAAATGTATCCAGAGAGGATACCCTCGACGGTTGGTTAGAGAGGCTTATAAGAGGGCCAGATTTTACGATCGAGACGTACTTTTAAATTCACAGAAACAAAAAACAAATTCAACACTAGTCTGTGTTACAAAACATTCCACCTTAAACTCCACGGTCAGACAAATAATAAATTCTAATTGGCATCAACTGAATCTGAATAATAATCAACAGAAAATAGCTAAACCAATGTTCGCCCATAGGCGGAACAAAAATCTCAAAGACCAAATCGTACGATCTAGACATATTCAAAGAACAGATAACCCGCCCTTTCTACAGAGATTAATTACAGATAATAGCACAGCAAAAGGGACCTTTCGCTGCGGCTCGTGCAAATCGTGTAAAAACATTATCACTGGAGAAAGCTTGATGTTTAATAATATTAACATTCAAGCAAAAGAGTTATGGACATGCAATACTCAAAATGTCATTTATCTAATCACATGCCCTTGCCATTTGGGTTATGTGGGTGAGACGTCACGAGCAATAAAGACAAGACTGACAGAACACAGGTCAGCAATAAAAACCAGAAAGCTAACAGCACCATTAGTAAACCACTTTGTGGAGTACAGACACTCCCCTGATGAATTAAAATGGCGAATTTTGGAAAAGGTCCACATACCTAACAGTAAGGGTGGAGATAAAATAAGAAAAAAGAAAGAGGTATACTGGATTTTTACCCTTGGTACATTTGACCTTGGCTTAAACCACGATTTACCCTGGCAGAATGCAATCATATAGATAAGAAGGATAGGCATATAGTTATGACGACATAGGCACTTCGGTTTATACCAAAAAGAAATTAAGTATGATCATTAATAATTGGTATATTTTGCCGAAAACTACCTATTTGCATAAAGTTAGAACCTCTTCAAAAATATGATTGACTAACATGAATACATAAGCAGTCAAAATAAGGTTTAGAAAAATATAACAACATTATATCAACCACATGAGCACTGTGGCTTTAAATGTGGGCGTGTGTCTACCGTTATGACACTGGAGGTGTTTGGTATAAATACCAATGAGAAGGCAACTTACAAACCCTTCTTTTTTCTGCACCAGCCGAGGCGTCGCGAAGTACAAGTCTGTCGTAAGCTCCACTGGTAAGATTTTGAGAATAGGAGAATTAAAATACTCATTTCCTTTCTATTGTTAAATGGTATCGACCCTAGGGAAACCTACTAATAGCCTGGCTGCACTTTTATATCTTGCAGCTTGGAACTTCCATTTTAAAAACACGCTTTATAGTTGGGAAGCCAAGAAGACTTTGTGGCCATAGAGCAAGGAACTACATTTTCCATTTCTATCATGCTCATGGAGCCGAACAAACAAGTTCTTTAGATCACGGAGCGACACAGGTAAAAGTTTGCCTTGGTCAAATAATGCCCTGAGAAATAACAACACTATTCTGAATCATTACCACCGTAGTCATCATATTTTCTCTCTATTATTGCTATCTAGAGAGACAAATATAATCCACACACGACGTCTCAGGCTGCCGTTTTCAGAACTTCTAAAGCTTTGGAAACCGAGGAAACACGGCACTGATAGCATAATCTATTAAGGTAAAAAAACGCCGTTTACACATAAATGACTCTCAGGTGTAATGCATTTTGCATTGTATATATCGTTAGTTGTATATATGAAATCTAAATGCTATTCGATCTCCCCAGCTAGCGTTTTTTCACCGTTGCTATTAGTAAATAGACCATTTAAAAGAACGATAATTTTATTTACGAGTGGTATAAAAAATCAGGTAGCACGTTTTAGAGACGGAACAAAAGTTTCAGAGATGGAACAAAGTTTGCACAGTAAACCTTGTATCTTCACTTCTGTTTCAGAATATCTGTTTTTAAAGAATACATCAGTTTTAACTTTCTGAAACGGAGAGTGGGATGGATGCAGTGAAACCACCAGTTGCAGGTAACACGATAACATGCAAATCAGAGAACGGGATCATAGTACGAGTTTATGCAAATTAGGGCTTCTAGATTAAGCCATTGGTATTGATTGACTAAAAGCTAGGAATCCTGTTTTTCAATAGGTTTCACATACCAAGACTGAAAGAAAAAGAAAAGAAAGGTGCCTCACTCTTCGCTTTTTTCGTTCTGATTTCTTCAAAATGCTGAAAAGGCTAGTCTAGGTAAGACATCTTATACTCAATGTTAGACGATGAAAAATAGATTGGGTTTTTAGAGTAAATACAAGATATAATCAGTTACATCAGCTTGAACTGCTAAAATTTAGAATACACCGATGTACACTTAACCTTGGCTTGATCATACAAACAAAAAGAGAAAGGGCACGAAAGGAAAAGAGAAATAATAGTTTGATGCATAAAGAAAAGAATAAATGTGCCCATTAGTAAATGTGCCTTTAAAAATAGCTGCTTATATCGTTTCTATACGAAATCGTTTCTATTGCATCAATAAAAGTGAGTGACTCCTTTAAGTCCTACAAATATAGAATTGCATAGATATTAAGTTCAGATTAATATTAGGGAATGCCATTAAAATGATTGTGGTAAAACTTTAATATATAGAAACGAACAATAGGCATAAAACGCTAAAATTCATAATGTTTGCACTAGCAACTGCAATAATGAAGACTCTCTAGATCCCCAACTTCTTTACCTCTCTACCTTATCTTTCCTCTCCCTTCGTTTTCACATAGGATGTTTTTAAAAAAGAATAATGTCAATACGCGATTGAATGTGTTTATCAAATATATCTGGAAGGCCAAAACATCGCGAAACCATGTACTAAGGGCAAGGTCCTATACAGATTGTTTTACCTTGAACTATTGTCAAGATGTGAAAAATCTAAACTTCAGCAATATCATACTCTTTTTATCTTTAAACCTGGCTATGTAAATGTACATTCTTCTGCCTTGTAACACACAGTACTGTAAGATCTGAGAATCTAAAATATGTTTTGTTCTCTTTAGATATGCGGCTGCATAAATTTTGTCCTGATGAAGACACAATTACGTGTCGAAACGCGTTGACAAACAGCCCTCCCAATAGAATCTAGGATGACAAAAAAAATGTAATCCTGCATTTCTATCAGAACAAATGCCCCTTTTAAGAAATTGATCCAAAAAAAAGACATAACATTTTTCATTGTATCATATGTATCTAATGCATTAGTTTTGTATGTCTATATGTATTTGATTGATTATTTTATCAATATAATTAAATTTTTATATACTAGCAAAGTCTTTTAATTTGTGTGTTGTTTTATATATACCTTGTCTGTTAAATAGCCTTTGGTTGTTTTGATAATTTTCGGCCTGGGTTTATACCTTTGTATTGATCTATTTCCCTGACCCAGGATTTCTATCCTCACCAGGGGGTCCCTGATACACTACATACTTTTTTTTACATTACATTTATTATTTTTACATTTTCAGCTTTTTTACATTATTTTAAGTATGTTTTGTTTTATTGTTTTTAATATTTAATAACTTTTATATTCTTTTTAATACATTTTTAAAAATGTATATTTTAGTTACCTGTATTTTGACAATCTATATTTTGGTTTCGATATTTTAGTACTTACCTGTTTGTAGATAGGGATTCTATATTCTGTACCTCGATATTTTGGAGTCGATATTCTGGGCATTCTATATTATGTCCCTAGATATTTAGGGGGTCATTAGGATGGCGGGTGGACTTTGCCCACCCGCCATCCTCACGGGGATTGGGAACGCCCGCCATAAGGGCGGGGGTCCCGTGGTGGGAATTAGGATGCGCCCGCCACAGTGGCGGGCGCATCCCTCATTCTTAACATTGTGGGGGGCGGTGCTCTCAGCACCGCCCACCACAATGCTAAAAATGCATGTATACATTTGCATACACAAAGCGGCAGGCACCGCACGGTGCCTGCCGCTTCGTGTATGCAAATGCTGGGGGGTACCACAGGTACCCCCCCGTGTGCACCCCCCACCTCTTCTTCACTCTGGGGGCCCACAGGGGGCCCCCAGAGTGAAGACCGCATGTCTTTCCGGCATCTAACTAAGCCCATTGTAATATGGCTGGCGGTGTCTAATAGACACCGTCACCATATTAAACCTTTTCCGCCCCGGCCGCAAGGCGACCGGGGTGGAAAAGCGGCGGACAGTCTGGTGGGGGCAACCGCCCGCCATCCTATTGGGTCCCCCTAGTCACTGAACCGCTCTGCACGCTCCGCTGTGCCAGTGTTGGAATATGCGATGTGTATATTACACCCACCCACTGATGCTCTGCACGCTCCACTGTGCCAGAGTTAGAATATGTGATGTGTATATTACACCCACCCACTGATGCTCTGCATGCTCCACTGTGCCAGAGTTAGAATATGTGATGTGTATATTACACCCATCCACTGATGCACTGCCAGCTCCACTGTGCCAGAGTTAGAATATGCGATGTGTATATTACACCCATCCACTGATGTACTGCACGCTCCACTGTGCCAGAGTTAGAATATGCGATGTGTATATTGCGATGTGTATACTACATGCTGGTATCAGATGCCCAGTGTACTCCACTGCGCCTGAGTGACGATATATGATGTGTATATATTACAAACCAATCTGAATTACACTTTACACTCCACTGTGCTAGAGTACGAGTATTATATGTGATGGGTATATTACACCCATCCACAGGTGTACCTCTCCTTTCACTATACCATAGTGACAGTGTGTGATGTGAACACAACACATCACTCTGAGTTGCACTATACCCTCCGATGTTCCAGAGTAAAACTATACAACGTGTATATTACCATTGGTACCATTGGGTTGTACTATACACTCCGCTGTGTGACTGTATGAATACAAGAAGTGTATATTAATGTCCAGCCTGAACAGTGCTATACAATCTACATGTGATATGTACTACATACCTCATCATGCCTGAGCAAGAATATGTGACGTGTAACCCACGTCTGATTTTTTTCTGTACACTCCACAGTGGCAGATCAAGAATATGAGAAGTGTACACACCACACACCAGTGTGAAGTACACTCTTCTGCAGGAATGAGCATATGGTTCGTATATGACATGCCAGTCTGAGACGTACCGTACAGCCAACAGTGCCAGGGTGGGGGTATGTGATGTGTAGACAACACAGGAGTCTACTTTGTGCCAAACTCGTTGTTACACCGAGTAAGAATATGTGGCGCGTTCACACAACATGCCTGTTCCAGGGCCACTTCATATAACATTCGCCATCGTTATATCGTGTAAACCATATGCATGTGTATTAGAAATACTAAAATAGCAGACCTGTCAATCAGCACAGTGACCCCCTACCAAGTACATGTTCCTATGCAAAACGTATTAATTGATAAATAAAACCCAATCAGGAAAATGATAAGGCATCGGCCAGGTGCTATATCAGTAGAATACATTGAAAGAACAATGCAGAAAAACACACTGACAGAAAACGCATGTGAGGTGCCAGCCGCCGGGTGTTGGCTGGCATCGGGGCGCAGGTTGGTGTTTCAACGCGGCTGCGTGCAGCCTGTGTCTGCGGAGGCCCTGATGAGTGTGCGCGAGGGGGAGGTAAGTGATGAGTCTCGCGACGTGGGATGACAGGCATCCATCACAGATTATCTATCTGCCCTCCCAGGACGGCTGGGTTTGTTGTGCCAAAGAAAGACAAACGGAGGATGCAATATTTCATACAAGCAAACACGAGTAAGCTGCCCCCCCCCAGCCCCTCCTCCCCGTCGTTAGACCCGTGTGTAATAGATCAGAGTTTGGCGGCGTCTCGCGCTCTCCAGCAGGGCCTGACGCTGTGCTCGAGGGGTGCGTTCACTGCTGCGCGAGGCGCGCATCCAGTGGCGTAACGAGACTTAAGGGGGGGGCCATGCCAGTTACTTGAAGGGGCCCCTGCTCTGGATTTAATCCGGAGCTCTTATGTCAGAGTATTGTGCTGAGGGGGCTCCTTGCAGCTTGCCCCACCTCCCCCGCACTGCAGGGGGCCTGTGTTACGTCACTGTGGGCATCCATTCTCTGTCAATGAGGACAGCTTCTTCTCTCTGTTTTGTGCTTCCAGGCCGCGCCTCGTTTTTTCTGCATCTAATGGAGGCTTGCACTTCCAAAACAGTTCCAATCCTCCACAATAAACCTCAAAGTAAATAATCTAGGCATCAAATTTGATGAGCGTCTCCCCTACCTACCTCAGGTGAACATGGTGGTGGGGACTTGCTTTGAACTGTCGCGGGTTTTAAGAAAGTTTCTTCACTTTTTTTCTTTCAGAGCCAGGAAACAGGTCATTCAGGCTCCGATAACACCAAGGCTAGGCTACGGTAATGCCATGTATCTGGGTCTCCCTGATTACATGAATATTACAGCCTTAACCACGGCGGTTTTTCTACTGCGGTGCGGGCGTTCTAAAGGATGGGCGGGGCTGTGTCGGCCATTGGTCGTGCGCAGCACTGGGGAGGGAGTGCTCGCGACAGCCAACAGCCGACGGCAGCAGGGAAGGGGTCAAATTGCAGGTGGTCCAAAATGCAACAGCTTGTACTCTGTTGGGCTTCTGAGAGAACACTTGTCCACTCATCTGCGGGCGTTGCACTGGCTCCCTCTTAAAAAGAGGATTCTGTTTAGGACCCTTGTCCAGGTGCACAGGGCCCTCTATCAGACCGGTGCAGGGTACCCCAGGACAAGGATCGGTTTCTAAGCTCCTTCTAGGTGCCTTCGTTCAGCCGATATCTTCTTAGCCAAAACTCCAAGAATTCGGTGGCCCAGTGTTGGAGGAAGGTCCTTCTCTTTTTTAGGGGCGCTAGCATGGAACAAACTGCCCCTTGAGCTACAAACAATTGCAGCCAGCTCTCAGTTTAGAAAGAAACTAAAAGCATGGCTTTTTAATCTTGTATAACTGTTTAGACCATATTGGGCAACAGACATTAGCGATGCAAAGCCCAGAACACTCCTTGGAGTAGCAGTGCGCTATGTAAGTGTCCTTTCATTCATTCATTCATTCATTCATTCAGAGTGAAAATTACAGAGGTGGAATGATGAGTCCACCTCATTCACATAGACCACCGCATAGGCATCTGGTATCCATAATAAAAGGTTGCCTTTGCATGGAGGGGTGAAGACAGTAGAGTGAAATGAGTCAAGGCTGAGTAGTAATATTCTGGCAAGACACTTGCCTTTAAACCAGCAGCTGTCTCACCATGGCATTGACCTGGGTCCAGTCTGGGGAAGGTATACCCTGAGGAGGACTTTGCTGATTGGAAGTTATCTCTCTCTAGTAACCCTTGGTAGCTTTATGGGAGCCTGGCTCAAGCATCCATACTCTCCACTGGCCTTTCTCAACCTAAGGATATGTGATCCATTAATAGATTTTGTTGAAATGTCAACCCGGATCATTATTCTAGCTGTAATGTCATTCATTTTGTCTACATGGCATCAGTAAGCAGCATCCTGGCTCTTAAAATGCTAATTATGTTCTGCTCATGTCACCATCTGCATTGCTGAACCTAGCCTTCTGTGACGACCGCGTTGTAATTCCGCATACCATTACTCCGCAAGTCGGAACAACGACTTACGGAGGGGGGTGCTGGAAGTTGAAATAGTATAATTTACTATTCTAACTCCAGTCTGTGAGGACACTAGGGAAGGTGTTGGATTTTAAATCCAACACCCCCCCCCCACTCCGCAAGTCGTTGTTCCGACTTGCGGAGTAATAGTATGCGGAATCACAACGCGGTCGTTGTGACAACCGCATTGTGATTCCATGCGTGGTGAAAGATTTATTGTAAACGTCCAACACTGTATTTGAGCAAACCTTGCACTGCTGTGATCTGTTCTGCAGTTGGTCTGTGTGGTGGATGAAGGAAACTTGCATTGCTGCTGCTTGTGTTGTATTTCATGTCTCAGCCCAGTGTATTTGTGTACTAGTGTGATGAACTCTAGTAGCACTAATGTTACCTGGGATTGCACTGCTGCTGTCTTGTGATGAATATGTGAGTCTGTGTGTATGTGTGTGGGCTTGTATAACTCATGCTGTGAGGACTGGATCGGTCCTCATAGTGTGGGTAAACCCTGACAGGACCAGACAAACACTATCTTTGTGCGTTAGGAGGATCAGCCCGGTAGTGTGTGTGTAGGTACTTTTGAGTGCAGTTATATTTGCCTCAGTCCGCTTTACAACCTACTCTACTATCAAAGCTCGTGTGGAGTTCGAACAGAAAAATGCACACTTCATTACAATCAATGGCCAGTCCTCATAATAATAGGTATGCGGGTCATTGTGTGTGTGTGTGTAGTCCTTATAGCGTGGGTTAACCTTGTCAGAACCAGACAAACACTGTCTTTGTGAGGAATGGTGCATCAGGAGGACAGGTCACCCTTCCTGTACACAATACTATGCCTAGACTCGGGCAGGCATCCTAGCACTATGGCAACAAGGTGTGTGCCTGGCGCAGGGCAGCTGAAATCACCACCGGACCTAGGGAGAGGGGAGGAGAGAGCCATATCTCTGCAAATACTCTTTTGGGGCTGCGTTGCATTGCATGACAGATTTCAGAATCTGGGTCTTAGTCTGCAGGAGTGCTCTTACGCATCATAACAATGCAATTCTGGGGATTATTGTTTAATGCTGTACCATTTAGTTGGGCTGTCCTAAGGAAGCTGCCTCACCTCTTATAGACTAATATGTTGACGGATGTCCCCAGGGCAAGGTCTGAAAGCCACTAGTTTGAATGACAGGACATTTTAAGTGGCTGAAACAACCAGGGGCAAGAATGTTGTTTGAGTGCCATCTGCCTTAAGGAAAACTCGGGGAACATCCTTTGCAACGCAACTTTTACAACAAAGTGCCTTTACGACGCAACTATTACAACGCAACTTTTACAACGACTTGCGCTGGGGGGCGCTCTAGGATAGGGAATAGTTTCCAACACCTTCCCTACTATCACGGGGACTGGAGTTGGAATAGTAAATTAAACTATTCACTATCCAGCGCCCCCCAACGCAAGTCATTGTAACGACTTGCGTTGTAAAACTTGCGTCGTAAAGGCATGCGTTGTAATAGCATGCGTTGTAACGTCATACATCCGGAAAACTCAACCTGTATTAAAACACATCATGGGCCTGTGGTCTTTCACCACCTACCCCAATGCCCACAGTCAAGAAGGTATGGGATGGGGTGCAGGGTGGATCGCCTCCATTGATGCAGCAGGTGCAGTGGTACCATGGCCCAGAGAACTGAGGGGCCCACTGAACCCTGATAATTGCTGTATTTTACAATTCAAAGAGCAGCCAGGAAGCCTTTACTTTCCTAGCACTAGAGCCCTTGGTGTGCTCCTGGTTTTCCCTCGTCCTCATCCCTCGACATTCACTCTGCTCAGACGGGAGAGGATTCATTAAGCCTCCACTAATTAAATCAGGCCCTGAATGGGTGTAGTGACTTGAAAGAAGCAGGGAGAAGTTTAATGGTCCAAGAAGGGATGAACTGCAGAGTCGTGAAACGCTTTCCTTCAGCTTCATTTACATGTTGGATTAGCCAGCCAGTCCTATCCTCATACCGCAAAGAGATCCCGTGGCAGATTTCTGCATTGTGAAATTGAGCAAAAAATTAGAAAGATTTTAACAATGGCTGACGCTAGAAACAAATTGAGAGCAACACTTTCCAGCTCGATAACTCCAATGTTTTTGCTCCTAGGCAACACATTGTTAGATATCTCGCAGCCTCATATGCTGTATGTTAAATTATTGTTTGAGCCAATTTTATAAGGAAATCTCACAGGCCTTAATGTTAAAAAATTAACACATTCATGAGCAAATAAAGAACAAACACAAATATGGTAACATAGTAATGTTCTACCACAGTGTTAACAAAGACAAACTGACATGCACCTTAACCCGTTGCGTGCGCGCGTCGGCCAATGGCCGTCGCGAGTACTACCTCGGTGGTGCTGTGCATGTCCATTGGCCGACGCGGCCCCGCCCACTCAATAGAACTCCTGCACCATGGCGGAATGTGTGCCGCGGTTAATCAGGTAAAGCCAGCAGCAGCATAAGAAACACACACACGCATGCGCACAAATGCGCACAAAAAGGACACACACACCACACATGCGCACACCCACACACACACACACGCGCAAATACACACACGCACACACAAGATAAGCAAAGCTAATGTCCATACTGTTAGAAATTGGGTTACTGGTTGGCTGGGTTCTGAGCCTTGGTCAAGCAGCAACCACAATCCTAGTCAGGGTAAGGCACAAGCAAAACTGAAATTAACCTGTGCTCAACACCCTAATAGGTTGGCACAAAGCAGTCAGGCTTAATTTAGAGGAAATGTGTAAAGTATTTGTTGCAACACTTCAAGCAATAAAGAAGTGAAAACACCACACAAAAAGGTTCCACACCAGGCTAAAATAATATGGCTTAATTTAATGAATAAAACAAGACAAAAACAACCAAAATCCAATTTGTAGAACCGGTGATGCTGAATTTGAAAGTTTTTATAGGATATAACACCAAAAGGCGTGAAGCGCAAATGGTGGATATCTGGTCATGTCGGACTGGGACGAAGTTATAAGTTTAGGCCGACTGCCATAGAGCGCGGGCCAACTACAAGAGTCTGCAGAACCGAATACCTTAAATCCTGGTTTGCGGAGCGTTGCATGGATCTGAGTTGAAGGTGCTTTGGCAGTCAAGGCGATGTGTCAGTTCTGTGGTGTGGTGAGGCTGCAGTGTGAGGTCCTGTTACAGCAACGTCGAGGATCTCATCAACAAAGGTTTGAGATGAAAAGTCTAGAGTTGGGGATGTGGCACACAGTCGGGGCAATGCATCATTATGAAAAGCAGCAAAGCTGTGATGGGGAGTCCGGCATCCTCATCAAGGCTGCTGTCAACAAGAGATGTGAGGAATGCACTGAGGGTGCGGTTTAAAAGGCAATGCGGGCTGCGGTTGCGATGCAAGTCTTTATTATGGGTCCATTTCACACAGCAGCGGAGATGCATCAGTTATGCTCTGGGTTGCGTCACTCAGCAGAGGAGATGCGTCAGTTCTGCTCGTACCACAGAGGCTATCAGAGCACCTTAAACTCACTTCCAAGGGTCCATGCCTGGGGTAGCACCACTTGGCAGGGTAGACTCACAGATGACAGAGTTCAGGTACAGATGCAAGGGTGTTGGATGGTTTAATGTCCCTGAGACTGCAGATTAGGAGGGCAGCCAACTAGCCCTTACAGTCAGTCTGGGTTCAAGAGATGTAGGTCCAGTTCTTCTCACACAGGCAAGAGGGCAGCAGGCTGCAAGTCACCAAGAATCCAGCAGAGTGGCAGTCCAGCAGAGTGGCATTTCTTGAGCAGCACAGCTGTCCTTCTTCCTGGCATAGTATACACAGGTCCAGAAGGGTCCTGAACTGGTGGTGTATGTGGTTCTTCTTTTATACACAGTTGTGCCTTTGAAGTGGTCAGAAGCTTCCAGAGAAATGCATTTGAAGTGCACAGATGCCCTGCATTCCCTGCCCTGGCTACAAGAGGTATGCAGCCCTTTGTGTGGAGGCAGGGCACAGCCTATTCAGCTGTAAGTGATGCTGGGCCCAGCTACTCCCTCCCATCCTGCCAGTGATGGCCCATCCAATTACATCTAAGCTCCCACTATGTGTGGCTATCTAGGAGAAATATACAAGGCCCAACTGCCATCTATACTCAGTCATGTGACCAGAGAAAGACTGCAGGCACCAAATGGCTAAGGCAAGAAATTGCCAGCTATCTAAAAGTGGCATTTTCAGAATTGTATTTTAAAACCCAACTTCACCATAAGGTACGATTTTGAATTAGGATGCCAGAAACACCAAACATGAACCAGTTATCTCTTCCTTTTTTTAAATTTAACTTATAAAATATAATGAGGCAACTCCAATGTTATTCTATGGAAGAGATATGCCTTGCGGTACTGAAAAACAAATGTAAGAGTTTGTCAGTATCAAGGAGACGCAACACTTTAAAGTACATGTCCAACTTTTTAAATACACTGCAGCCTGCCATTGGAGCTGTCTAGGGCCTATCTTAGGGGGTGACCTATCTGTATTAAAAATACAGGAATATTAAAAAAGGCATATTTTGCCATTTCGACATGGAAGGTTAAAACTACACACACATGCTCTGCAATGACAGGCCTGAGACATGCTTAAATGGCTACTCCAAGTGGTTGGCACAATCAGTGCTGCAGGCCCACTAGTAGAATATAATATACATGCCCAGGGCACATGCAGTGCACTTTACTAGGGACTTATCAGTAAATTAAATACGCCAATTGGGTATAACCAATGTTACCATGCTTTAGGGAAAGAGAACAAGCCCTTTTGCATTGGTTAGCAGAGTCCTTAAGGCAGTAAAACCAATGTCAGCAAAAACAGGAGGTCTGAAGAAAAAAAAGGTGGGGGGGGTACCACGCCAAGGATGCCAGGTCTAACACATGCACAGAGTAAAAATAATTGTTTTAAAATATCACATAAAAATAACCAACAAAGAATCAAGAACAAATCCATTAATGTATTACACGTTTTAAAAAGTTCAAAAACTACTGCAATGTCCTTTTCTTGCATGCTAATAGAACAAATTGAAAGGCATTTGCATGTTTTATGACGCTATATTAAATAAGCAGCCATGTTGTAAATTGAGTTCTAGACCGGGGAATCCTTGGACAAAAAATTAACAAATTTCATTGCTAGTAGTTTTAAAAACACATCAGTTTTCTTTGTATTCACAAGTGCCATTCGCAGATATTCAGGCCTGAATTAAATTTACCTTTACACTTGTGTAATTTGCATTATTCACACAATTTACTATTACAGAAATTATAAGAACTGTCAGAAAATAATTCTGCGTGAAATTTCACACAATTGTTTTGCCACAGAAGACGGGTTGAATGAGAAAAAAATGACTAGCAGGAGCTCAGATTGGAGCAGAAAATGTATGGCAAAATTAGTTTTTCCATGAACCTGCCCTTTGCCAGTTAGTTCTGTGGCTTTTAGAGGTATTATCCTGTTAGACCTGGAATCATTGGCCTGGGTTTCCCCTGTATTTTTGCCTTTGCCTCCTGTGTTTTTGCAGTGTGTTGGACTATGTTTTGCTGGTCTAGATGCTTTGGACACTTTGCCACTGATGTTCAGTGCCAAAGTGCAAGTGCTCCCTTTGTAAATTATTGTTATGGATTGGTGATTCCATGATTGGCATATTTGGTTTACTAGTCAGTCCCTAGTACAGTGCACTGTGTGTGCCCAGGGCCTGTAAATCAAATGCTGCTAGTGGGCTGCTGCACTAATTGTGCCACACCCATAAACAGCTTGTAAATGTAACTCAGGCCTGCCATTGCAGATACTGTGCAGTCTAGTACTGCCATGTCGACCTGGCAAGTGCACCCACTTGCCAGGCCCTAACCTTCCCTTTTCTTACATGTTAGTCACCCCTAACGTAGGCCCAAGGTACCTCTGTGGGAAGGGTGCAGTGTATGTGAAAGTTAGGACATGCCCCGATGTGTGTGGCATGTCCTGATAGTGAAATGCTGCCAATTTAGTTTTTTACTATTGTAAGACTATCTGTTCCCATAGGATAGAACATAACTACCCCTGGGTACAAGGTAGGAAAATAAAGTTTAGTATGCCTGAACTCAAAATGCTAAAATGCATGTTTTAGTATGGGTGATTTTTACATTCTATGTTTGATAATACCACTTTTAGAAATTAGGTAATTTCTTGCTTAGCCATCCACTGTGCCTCTGCTAGGATGTGTATTGACTATCTGGCTTTGGAGTGACAAGGGCTGGAGATGGGCAGTGGCCCCAGAGAGTCTGGATGAGTCAGGGCTGGGCTGAATAGACACCAGAGAGGACAGAACAGGTTTAGACTGAGCACAGTATTTCTCTGCCACCAGAGAACACATGATTTTGCTGTATAAAACGAGGAGCCCAGACTTTTAGATCGCTTCGGGGAAATCAAGAGGAACCTTTGCCAAGGAGAAGAGCTGGAGAAACTGAGGAGGAATACTGCCCCTGTGCTGTTTGCTGTCTGGGGTTGGCCTGCAGTTTCTACTTTCTGCCAAGGAAAGGGAAACGGACTTTGCTGTTTGCTGTGCCCCCTGCTTGAGGAAGATATCCAAGGGCTTGAAGAGAAGAGTTTGCCTCCTGTTCTGAAGTCTCAGGGACTAAAGGACTTCACCTCCACCTCCCCTGAACGTCCTTGCTGGGAGTTCTGACCTGCCAAGAGGTGCCTGTAGCTATTCTGGGCATCTGAAGGTTGTTCTGGCTGTTGGGAGCTAGAAAAGCAACACAACGATGAGAAGCGTGACGCTACCATACCTGTTTCCAGCGCATCGCTGAAGAAAACGATGCAGCACCTGCCAGCGGCTCGATAAATCGCTGCACGCCTTATCGAGTCCACCGGTCTCCGAAGTCAGGGATCACCGCACCGATTCCGACACAAACTCTGCTGTGCGGCTGCAAGAACCCTCTCCTCGTCCTAGATTGTCGCATCGCATCGAGGTGTCAAGTCTGTCACATCATTGGGGAACGCAGTAAGAAACCAATGCATCACCTCCCCATGCAGTAAGAAACCGACGCATCACTTCCTCTCAGGTAAGGAACCGACACATCACCTTCCCTGTGCAGCAGTAAGGAAACAACGCATCACCTCCCCCTGGAGCAAGGAACCAACGCATCACCTTCCCTGAGTGTAAGGAACCATCGCATCACCTTCCCTGCGACCCTTTTTGTTTGTGTGCGCGGTGCATCCAAGGTACTTTGTGTGAAAAGTGTTGCACCTGTAATTTGCTTTGAACTGTACTAGTTCTACCATTCGAAAGTCATATTTTTAATGCTGTATCATGGATTTTTGTTGTTTAGTCCTGTTTGTTTAGATAAAGATTACTTATTTTTCAAAACTGGTGGTGCCCATTTGTCATGTTATCACTGTATTACTGTATGTGTTCACAAAGGCTTTACACACTGCCTCTGAGATAAGCCTAACTGCTTGTGCCAAGCTACCAAGGGGGTGAGCAGGGGTTATTTTAGAAGTGTATCCCCCTTACCCTGACTAGAAGCAAGGGTCCTTATTTGGACAAAGGGACCTACCTCTGCCAACTAGAGACTCCCATTTCTAACATATTACCATGTTTTATTTTCACTCAAGATACTTCAATGTGTATTTCACATACCTTTACAAAATGTTCTTGGCAATTGGTGTTGTTTAAAAAACTTAAGCATACAGAAACTAAAGTATATGAAACATTGAAGGATATAATGTCAAATTAATCCCAGTCCATCCCAGATTAATTCAAACATTCCATCCATCACTTTATTGTATACTTTAGTGTGTCACCCTAAATTGAACGGGTATTCTCAGACGTAGGTCCTGTACATCGATCGCTGACAGAATATCAGAAACAAAAATATTGTGTGGACAGAATATCATGGCAAAAATATGGACAACCAAAATATTGAGAAGGTAAGTGCAAATAGGTAAGTATAGATTTACTATTTTTAACTCCACATCTATGTACCTTCAAAATAGATATATCATCAAGGTACATATATGTGGAGTTGTAAATAGTAAAACTTTACTTACCTATAGAAACTTACCATCACAATATTTTTGTCCTTGATATTCTTGACACAATATTTTTTCCCACAATACTTTTAGTTTCAATATTCTGTGTAAACATCTCTGTCCACGCTGGGACACTGGAACCAAACTATACCTGGCTGATGAGCCCTAACAAGGGTATAACCTGTCATGTTGCTTGTGTTCCAGCTCAGGGAGGAGCTGGCCAGGCAGTTTGGGCAGGACTTTCCCACTGGAGCAGGGTTACGACTGATTTGCTTAGGGTTGGGCCCAAACTGGTGTGCAAAATAACTAAGGTCTGGGATGCGGTTCGAGCAATTATCAGTGACAAATATATTAATTCAAGCATTTAATCCACCGATTTTTTGCATTTTAAAAACACACAGGGGCTTATTTATCATGGGTTGCATCATTTTTGCACCACGTTGCATGGCGCAAAAGTGATGCAACCCTTGAAAGGCAATTTATCAGGTCACGCAAGGCAACCTTGTGTGGCCCTGAATGGCTTGATAATGCTGGAGTAGCGCAATGCAGCCAAAGTCACTGCATTGCGTCCCAGATTTCCCATTACTGGTAAACCTGGGAATGTGCCAAAATGCTACGCATCACCAGGGGAGGCGCAACAAGGAGAAATATCTTTATTTCTAGTTGTACCTTCCTCTTCCTATGTGTGCTGCATTTTACAGCTCACGTCGACAGCGTAGAAATTATCAGGGGATCGCTTTTGTGCAAGAAAGGTGCCCCTTCTAGGCACAAAAACAATCCTCCTTACAACGCAGGCATCCTTGCACCATGGCCCCAGTGTGCCTGCGTTGGCATTATGCAGCACATTGTGCACCAGAACTGGGAAAAGGCAGGAATGTGCTGTACTGTGATAAATATTGTGAATTCCTGCCCTTTCCCTGTAACACAGCACAGCAAGGTGACTTGCTGCGTTGTGCTGAGTTACAATTTGATAAATATGGTCCTAAGCTTTTTCACACTCTTAATATGCATCTGAATGGTGCAGAGCTATACCCATTCAATTCATCAATAATACGCAGGGGCACTGTAATTATGCTGCAGAGGAGGACCAAATTATGGAACTGATTTACCAAATGATGCGCCAAGGTAAGCCAATTTATATGGCGTAATGCAGTACGTTTGTGTTTGCATTAATTCAATATTTTGCCACATTCTGGGCCAGGTGTAGGTAATCCCAGATTACCGATTCTTAAATACCGAATCATACCGATTCGGTATTTAAGAACTGGCAATTGGGATGTAGGTAATTTTACCAATTTAATTAACGAATCGGTATGTTTCGGTAATTACCGAATCTGTATTTACCGATTCGGTAATTGCCTTTCATTCCTATGGCCCTGGAGGCCATAGGAATGAATGTCAATTACCGAATCGGTAAATACTGATTCGGTAATTGGGGGAAACATTGAAGGGTGGCAGGGTGTCACTTTGACACCCTGTTGCACCCCTCAATTGTGAATGGGTGCACATGTTGCAGACATACATGCCCTTAGGGCAGGTACGTCTGCAACATGGCACTGTTTAAAAAGCAAAAGAAATGCTTTTTAAAGGGTTTTCATTATTTACCACCAACTTCTAGTTGGTGGTAAATTAAGAATTCTTAAACCCCTGTAGCACTGATTACAGTGCTACCTACATGTCAAAATACAGATTCGGTAATTATACCGATTCGGTATTTTACCGATTAGGTAAAATTACCGAATCTGTATTTTAACATGCCCCTACATCCCAAACTCCAAATACCGGTCGGTAACGGCCGAAATCGGCCGTTACCGACCGGTATTTGCCTTCCTACATCTGGCCCTCTGACATGTTAACATTGTTAGGCTGTCAGGGAAAAGATTTCCCCTCATTTGTGCCACTTTAACACCCAAATACAGCAATAAGCAACAGAAAGATGACCTGGAGTCGCCATATTTTTGGTAACTTTTGATCTGTTTGAGCTAGAAATTTTTTGTTGTTAAAATCTTCAGATTATGCAGCAGATTATTGGCTATGAAGGATATGTGGCAAATCCATAATAATGTAAAAAAAACTTCCATAACCACACAATTCAAGTGGCCCTGATAATAAGTGATGTGTTGACCTATCAGCTACATTACCCAGCTAATGTTTGTAAATCAGTTGCATCTTGGTTCATGTTATATGCTGTGAAGGTGCCTTTATTCAATGTAACTAAAATCATTTATTAAAGAATGATGTTCCAAAATGATTCTGACATGTTGTTTATCAAGAATGAGGCCGAAGGGTTAGACTGGTTATGTTATGTTATGTTATGTTAAATCAATTTATTGAGCGCGCTAACACCATTAGGTTCCTTGGCGCTATAAGGAGAGAGCTAGGAGGAGAGACAAGCAATAACATAACATGACTGGGTTGGTGGTTTCTCCTAGTTCTCAAACAGATTTACAGCATGTTGCTGCTTCTTTGCAATTGACAAGCCCAGCCACTTTAAAAAAAGAGCTCGAAGACACTGTCAGCCTCCGAGGGGGGAATGAGCCAAATAAGAAATGTTAACCCAATTACTTGGCCTCATACTGAGAACTTCTCAGGTCAAGCTCCAAACTGCAGCATTCTCCAAGCCCTGCTATTGCAGTTTGTATGTAATGTTATGTTTATTTTATGAGCCAGTAGGTTTTTTAGTGTTGTTCAATAATAGTATGCATGACATGTTACTTCATATTATGATACAATATCTTACTGGCATTTGTATAGTGCACTAGCTGCCATTAGTCAAGGGTCATATCCTTTTGGTTGTCTGTTGTGCCACTTGATCTAAAGGCTGGAAATTCAACATTTGGCAGTAAGTTAGATATTGACCCAGAAAGCATGCTTTTTGTGATTTGGTGTAATTCACTGGAAACAAAATCTCAAAACCATGGGTTTGCAAAGGATCCACCAATCCGCAGGAAAAATAAAAAAAGAAGCAGGCTTGGGCCTGGGGGTCAGCTCAGTGATAATGTCATGAGATGGTGTGCAGCCCTGCCTCCCCAAGCCTTTTGAAGGCCCGAGGGACCTCATTCTTCAGGCTGCTCTCCTTTCTATGGGGAGGGGAGCATGCGGTCCCCACCTCTGAGCCATTGGATGGCCCTGGGACCCCCTCCTTAATTGGATGCTAAGTCATGCCCTTCATTCCCATGTAATTTCCATTGAAATCAATGGAAACTCCATGACGAGTTACCCTTGTCATTAGCACTGAAGGGGTTAAGGCCCCAGAGAAAGTCAGTGTCCCAGAGAACCCATCTCTCAGGACGCTGTCTCATTCCCTGCCCAGGGGAGTGCAGGGAGCATAGCTTTGTGCCCACCTGGCGGGAGCAGATTAAGAAGCCTCTCCCTCAGGGTGGGAGTGTAGGAATAGAGCTGGCTTCAGCAAGCACTCAGGATGGGTGCTGGCAGGGCAGCAAGCCCAGTTGCCGGCATGATTGCAGGATCTTTTGGGCAACCCCCCCATGGACACTAACGTTAGCATTGGTGTGGGAACCCCCAGATGGGACCCCCTTAAAAAGAATAGTAAAAGAACATTGTCAGTATGCCAGTGCGGGAACGGGCTTCATGTGCGGCCTTTTTAAAACAAAAATAAAAAATTGGATGAAGGTGCCCCGGGTAAGACCGGGGTATGCAAGTTTTAAAAACTGAGAGTGCCCTAAAATGCCCTGCATGGTCTTGATTTTTATACAGCTTATTTCTGGTGGTGACCCAAGAAAAAGTAAAAAAAAAAAACTAAGGGGTCTATTAGGATGTATTGCGGATCGCCACCGCCCGCATGGTGGTGGCGATCCGCCCTACATCCTACCCCGCCCGCCACCGATTTCCCCTGCCTTTTTAGTATGGCAGGGGGGACTCTGGCGGACGGAAAGACCGTCCGCCGGTTTTCTGCTGGTCGACCAGTCTACCGGGCGGAAAAGTGGCCATATATGGTGTCAGAGTCTGCTAGACACCGCCATCCATATTAGCATGGGAGCGGGAAGCAGCCTTTCCGTGTCGGCAACGAGGCATGTGGATTTTGCTTCCAGCGCCTGTTGCGGGCCCCCAGGGTATTGGGGAGGTGGGGGTGCACATGGGGGGTACCTATGGTACCCCCCTGCATTGTCATGGACATGGTGGCAGGCACCTCGCGGTGCCTGTCACCTTGTGCATGACAATGCACACAGTGCATTCCCAGAAGTGTGGCGGGCGGTGCTGTGAGCACCACCTGCCACAATGCTGAGAATGGAGGATACCAAGTTGGCGGTGGCATCCTAATCACCGGTGCGGGACCGCTGCACCACTGGCGGCCGGTCCCAGCACCGCTAGGGTGGCGGGCGGATGAAAGTCCGCTGGCCATCCTACTTGGCCCCCTAAGTCTCTTTGATCATTGAATGCATGATCCCAGGAAAGCTTACCATCGTTTTTAAAGTATTCAAAGCTGGAGCTGAATGCTCTTTAGTTGGAATGCAGGGGTCTCTTGTGGTTTGTCTTTTGGCTGCATTCTGTGATCTGAATAGTGTTAACAAAAGCCTCAAACATGTGTTAATGGCTTTGAGTAAAAATAATTGGTTTTATTCAACATTTAGTTATAGTATTACTTTCATTAAAAAACAGAAGTTTACTGAAAAACAAACAAAGGTAATAGTAATGTTAAAGTGAGGAAGTGTAAGAATATGTTACTTAACATAAAAAACCATAGAAATTCACTGAATAACATAACAAACGTAAAGGCGAAATATAATATTTTAAACTAACAAAGCCAGAGAAATTCACCATTTATAGTTATCTCAAGTAACTATAACTCATGCTCCAGAGTAACTATAACTCACGGTCTCGCCATGCACTGCTTGTACCCTCACACAATACATCACTCATGTCACGTTTAGTGAATGTTTTCATAACATCTCTAATGACATCTGAAATGACATCATTGATATCAACACTGCAATGCACAAATACTGCACATGTGCAGGGCAATAAGGTGAAGTGAGCATCCTGAGAACATTGTCATTAGCAAATGGGTAGGGAGAGGATGGTAATTGCTTGTTATCTCTACTGGGTCTTGGGAGGATGGGGGTCAATGATGAAGCTTATCCTTGTGGTGCTCTGGGGTTACCAGGTAGAATGTTGATGAGTTTGTTTGTTTGGTGTGTTAGGATTAAAGAAAGGTTTGGTTGATGATAAGTATTTTCCCTGTGCATTATGCTTAAGGATAATATGTGGGTCCTTCCTCTCATGCTTGGGATTAGGGATGGGATATAACATCATGTCATTGTCTTTGGGAGGCCTTCAAAGTGTTGGGGCGGGTAAGAGAAGGATAAGTGGTGCTGGGACTCAGGGTGCTTGTAAGAAGTATTTTGTGTTAGGATAGGCAATTTCTTGGCACAACAATGTGTGATGGACTCTCATATAAGAAGCAAATATATGCATTCTTCACTAATGACAATACAATGGGTATCCTCACTCAGTGGTGCATGGTCATCTATTGATGTCAACCATGCTGTGATGTTGTGCAACATACAGAGCCTCCCACCAATGATGCACATGCTCTCTGTTTCGTACATCTGGGAACCCCCAGGCCAGCAGTGGAAAGAGAAACAATATGTCAGCAGACTGGAGAGATCTTCTATTGCCTTAGAGTCATGCACCGTGTTGTACTCCTGCACGTGTACATTTTCAGCTGTGGCATAAAACAAAATGATGGGGGGCCCTGCGGAATGTGATGAGGGACCCTTGTGTCTCACATATCTCACAGATTTTCATAGGTCTTGGGATGAATGGGAGCCTGCTCAAGTGTTTGGGGTCCCCTCTGTTCCGTAGAGGCTGAGAGGCCCCCCGGTACGCCCCTGATTTTTCAGTTACTCCCTGTGAAGATCATGAGATGCAGTGGCAGAAGATACCCAGAGCATTCTCTATGGGAGACAAATGAGATCCATGTGACTGTGTATGCAGGGACTGACTAGCTATTGTGGCATTTTTTCAATGGGCTGCAAACTAGTGGGTTGAGTTCATAGCGGGATTGGATTCCATAAATCAGCCATGATCCAGTGGCTCGATTCTGGTTCAGGCCTCCTGGGTTGTAGGGATTTTGATTTCTGGTCTGGGCGTGGTTGTATGGGTCCATGTGTTGCCACAAATTTGTGCCACATTGTGTGCATCATTATATATGAATTAGCAATGATGCCAGCAACCATTGGGATATTTAGACATAAAGAACCGGATTATGAGTAACCCCGGTGGAACTTTAATTCCGTGAGTGGAACTGGAAAAAAAATTCATCTGAGCTTTACTCTTGTAACACAAAGTTGATGCCAAAATCTGCCCTTTGTTGCGTGCTGGAACTGTGTTCCTGTTCAAGGAATGCGATGACAATGGGATCAATGCGGGGATTCAGAATGCGACCTGGCTTGTGCATGTAAAATTTGGCGTCTCTTAGAGAATTTTTAGGCGCTAGGAGGACTTCCGGTGAGCTTTTACCAAAAACTACAGCAACAGCAGAAACTCTAAAATCTCCATGCTCTAATTTCCAGGCAAGAGAGAAGATAGGTGATAACTACCACACCAGTATTGTAGCCAGTGTGTCATTAGTCCCAGTGAAGGAATTAAAAGGACCACTGTCTTCTGTTTGAATAATAAACTACAGCAATAATCAATATTTAGTGCGTCTCACAGGCCTCTGGGCCCCAGTGCCACTGCACCTGCTGGACCCATGGAAGCTATGCTCATGCATTGCACTAGATACATTCTTAACGTCTCAGTATCAGATTTGGAATAACTACCCCATCCAATCGCGAGCACTCGTAATCAGGCCTACTGTCTCATAATGTGTTATTGACACTGATCTTCTGTTAACCTACATGTTTTTCTCCAACTTTCTATGTAGGCTGTGACATGTAGTGTACTTGTACTATTGACTGACTATCTGGCTGAATGTGTGAGGGGTCATCTGTGACTTTGTTGTCATTCCTAGCCTTCTTGGCAGTGTGGTGAAGTGAGAAAGCAGCCTTTGGGTGCCACCACTAGTTGATGCTAAATAAGAGTAAAAAGAAGCCTAAAACCAGCTGTAAGAAGATGAGAAGCACTCTAGTTGCAAAATGCTTTGTTGCCTGGAGTGCCAAACATCCTTGATACCAAGACATACCTGGGTGTTTGATAACCTCATCTTCGGGTCCTTAATGGAACCACCAACTGTGGAGGTCTGTGTAGGCAAACAATAAAGGGAAAGCATCTTTATCACCTTCTATTTCCAGTCCTTATGACAACTCACAGGTACCTGCATACATTTTTAGATGGATTAGAAGACTCCCATATTCCATTGTTATCTGATGATGCAACCAGCACTCCATTGTCACACTGGGGATGCTTTGTTTCCAAAATACGCGGTTAAATTTATCGCAATCACCGACACACGTTTAACTTATGTCCCTTGGAAAACATGGCCCACAGGAACCAAAACATAAGCAACACACCTCCCCTTGAACTCAGAGATGAAAGGAAGATGAATGGGGAGAGGGGTTGGCCTAACGGCTAAGGCGCTCGACCTCGGACCTGGGGATCTGAGTTCGAGTCTCGGTAACGACGCCCAAAAAAAAACCTGTGATTCTGGGCAAATCACTTAATCTCCCCGTGCCTAAAAAAATGAGTGTGTCCTCATGTAACGTAACTGGTGCTATGTAAAGCGCTCTGATAACTGATTTGGTTTGGTTCTAGTTCGTGCTATATAAAACTCAGCAAAAAAAAAAAAAGTCTGAAGCTCTGTTCCTGCCTTATTTCGAGCACTAAGGCACTCATTTATGGGATTTTGGCATTGGGCAGCGCAGGAAGTCACCTTTCTGTGCTGCCCTACACCAAAGTGAAAGAGCAGGACTGCACTATATTTATGGAATAGGGTGCATTCCTGTCCTTTCTCCCTGCACTGGTGCCGTTTTGGCAGGCTAGATCCAACGTAGGCGCCCTTGCACCATGGTGCTCTGTTGCATTCAGGATTGTTTTTGTGCAGAAAGGGGCACCTTCCTGCAAAGAAACAATCGTAAGAGGCATTTTCCTCTTTCTACGTGTGCAGCACATTTAGAAAGATGAAACAAACTAGGAGAAATATATTTTTCCCATTACGTCTCACCTTGGGAGGCGTAAGTATTTGGTGCTTCTGCAGATTCATGATTTTGTAAATCTTAGGCAGCGTCAAAATCCATGGGTGTTGCAGGGAAACACCCACCCCAACACCCATTTTTTGTGGCCACTCAAAGCTACGCAGAGTTGCTTTGTGTGGCTTCATAAATCTGGGAGGTTATTTATGAGAGCCCTTGTCACTTTTGCACCAGGTAAAGTGATACATGTGTGACACAGAGCCCCGAATCTATCAAGAAGGTGACTTGATAAGTAGCTCTACATCAAACTCCGGTAAATTAGGGCCCTGATTCATAGCCCTGCTCACGCATGTACCAATTTATGTGGTGCAAAAGTGACACAAGGCTCTCATAAATAAGCCCCAAAAAGTGCTTTGTACCTTTAAATGGGGGGGTGGGGGTGCTGTCTAAAAACATGCCTGGATAAATTGTCCAGGTCCAAGTGTATTTGCATTTCGTCAAAAACATTGTAAATCCCTTCTCTAAGCTCAGTGGCCTGCACCAGGTTCTCAAATAATGTAATATCGCTGGCCTTAGACTCCAAAGCCAGTAGTGAAAACAATAGTAATTACACTTTCTCATCGCCATGTGAGCCTAGCCTCTGATTTAGATCTGTGTGAAATTTGCCTACTTTGCTTTCACATAATTACTCAAAAGTTTGGTATAATTGTGCAAAATTATGTAAAGTGGAAATATGGCAATTAGCACTAAATTTCAATGGGAAATATGCCCTTGTGTCCATTTACTCTAAGATTCATTGTGTTGTAAAACTAGCACCAAAAACATAAGTAGTGGTCATTAATGCTCTTTCTGTGGTCCCGCACTTAAATCTTGAAGCAAATGCAGTGTAATGACACTTTAAAATTTTCCCCAGGCTTGTGCTAATCCATAGAATCCAGAATTTTTTGTTATTTGAATCCACCTGCAAGAATCAAAACTATCCAGCTTTAGCGCCTTCAATCTCTTTATCATCACACTATGTTCTATTACCTTATTTCTATTCAGACCTCCAATAGATGACTCCATCTCTGTAGTCTTGCTAAACACTCTACAAATGTGGTATACTATCCAGCCATTCCTTCGAACAAGACTGGCTGATCCTTGTTGAGAACAGAAGGCGTGGTCTGAATTGTTTTTTACAAATTCCATTTTCAGCTTAATCCATTCTCTGCAGATTTCCTTATCACAATCAGTTGTTTTACTAAATGGAAACTGTTCATGCTAGTGTGACAGACTTACACTATTGTGAAAAACCCATATGTCCAGTCATCATATTCGTGCGTGCAAATGGCAACCTTAGTCTAAGGACCACATTCAATTGCTGTGTTAATCCCAGTTTATGTCTGAATTTGAATTCAAAGGTGTGCTCAAACTCTGAAACAAACCCAGTGAGTTTTTTTTTCAATTACATTTTGTAAAGCAAAATCTGGCAACGTTTGAGGAAGAAAAAACATTATGTTCTGGTATTTGAAGCATGCATCTGTGGAAAACATGCACAAGTTTAATGTTATCCCCAAGTCTGATCATTCACTGGCAACTATGCTGTAATGTTGCACCAGTCAAAAAACAAACAGTGTTGTACTGGTAATTTCCTGTGCAGTAAATTGCTCGTTTTACTGAGCCATTGAAAATAAGTAATTAAGATCGTCCTAAAAAATGGGCATGCCTGGAATCCATCTAGATGGTTAGTATTTGCATATCGGAAAATGGCAGTTGCTTTCATCAAGCCAAATGAGATCAGGAGAACATTTTAAATAAAAATTGGTGTGGAAAACATAGAGAGCTTTTATTACTATGGACAGAGCCTAACCTGGTGAAAAACGTGCCCTCCTTCCTGAGAAGTGCAGCCATCTCCACTCTACACCTGTCTGCTTCACCATGTTATTGAAACTTCAGAGGTCACTACATAGCCAAATCCCACCATATGCTTTCATTGACATCACAACAGGAGCAGGAGCTTCCACTGGCTCAAAGTTCTATTCTATGCAATCTACTTACGCCTTCGTTTTCTCAGTTGAATCTTCTACTAAAAATGATATACACCTCAAATGTCCATTCAATTCCTATGGATTCCTCTATAACCTCCTGGCTGTGAATTATTTCGTTTCCTCACCATTTTCTTGAATAGAGCTCTATAAATCTCTTCTGATATCAAGGTAATCCTAAACCCCAGGTAAACTGGCACCTTTGCAACTTCCCCCCGATCTCCACTTTTCTGCATGTTTCTTCCCTGTTGTTCTCATCCACAAACACCTCTTGTAAGGCACACCTAGCCCGTGCCTAAAGTCCATCCGTGTCACTTGTCATTTTTACCTCCCTCTGAGGTCGCATTAGCTCAGACGTCACAGCGCAATGTGCCATTTTCTCTATATGACTTAGAACGACGTATGTCTAATGTGGGACCATTCTTAGTTTTCAGGTGGTGTGCGGTACCTGCATGCCTGCAACATAGCCTCAGACTTGTGTTGTAGAGTTCTGTTAATTCACTGAACTCATTCACAAACACCTCTTGTAAGGCACACCTATCCCGTGCCTAAGGTCCATCCGTGTCACTTGTCATTTTTACCTCCCTCTGAGGTCGCATTATCTTAGACAACACAGCGCAATGTGCCATTTTCTCTATATGACTTAGAACGACGTATGTCTAATGTGGGACAATTCTTAGTTTTCAGGTGGTGTGCGGTACCTGCATGCCTGCAACATAGCCTCAGACTTGTGTTGTAGAGTTCTGTTAATTCACTGAACTCATTCACAACAAAAAGCACAGGTGAGTTGAGATGGACAGACTTATAGGCAAATTGGGAGAGAAACTCACAGACTACTATCTCTGAAAGGTAGGCCTTTCTCTTCCCTGACTCTGCCCCAGGCGTGCTGGCCTTTTTGCGAATCTGTTCTGTATAGAAAGCCGGCAAATTCCTTCTAGTGTAGATCACTATCCCCAAGATGCATCAAGCCCTGATTCTGCGAATTCTAATTTGCGAAAAATACCGAATCGCAAATTAGAATTCGCAGAATGGGATGCATCAATAAAAGCGAACCAAAAATGCGATTCGCAGTCGGCCGCAATCGCCGATTGCGAATTCCGCTAAATCCTACAAAAATCGCAGAATCGCCTGTTTCCCATGTTGAAATTGCGATTTTGCAATTACCGAAATCGCAAAAACGGGAAGTCGCATTTCAAACACAATGATGACATCACAACCAGGAAGTAGGCAGTTCCCTCACTCATTCTGAACACAGAGCTTGAGAGTGGAAGAAGCACAGCACAGAGTTCCTTAAGACACACCCTGCAGCCCCATAACAGGACACTCATCCAAATTCAGAATGTATTAGGAAGCAGCAGGAAGCAGTGCACCTGGTAGAAAAAGAAAAATTAAATTTTCTGAATAGGAGCTGGAGTTCCTCATCGAGGGTGTAAGCAGGGACCATGATAGGCTTTTTGGGAAGCAATCCCGGAAGGTGCCTGAAGCAGACAAGAGGCGCATTTGGCAGCGTATCGGGGCTAAGGTCAACTCTGTAGGAGTGACCCAGCGCTCTATTGATGAGCTAAAGAAGAAGTGGTACAACCTCAGAGGCCGTGCCAAAGAGCGCATTGCAGAGAGGCTGGGGGAGCAACATGCCACGGGAGGAGGAGACCCCACAGTTGCGCCCAACACACCACTTGAAGACCTGGTGGAGGACACCATTAACCCTGCAGCCTGCTTGGGGGTCACCCAGCTGGACACCTCTCGACCTACCCAACAATCCAAAGGTAAAAGCCATGCAACTGCGACCCCGTCCCCTAACAATGCCCATGCCCCCAGAGCTAGCCATCTGATAACCCCAGTAATGCAGACCATGCACATCAGAAACGCCATATTGCATTGTGGGACCTGTAGTGTGATAATAGTTCCCTGATAGCCACACACAGGCAGACCTGTCAAGTGAAACATGTCCCTAAAGCCAGTCAGGGAATGCAAGCCTGCATGCATGTCGCAACATCCCATGTTCAAGATTCATATCATTAATCATGCACCCATTTACATCACAGGTTCTGCAGAACCACAGAGCACAGACAGCGAGGCACTCCAAATTCAGGAGAACACAGAGGACACCGAGGGAGAGAGCCATCCTGCCCCACGACCTGGACCTTCAGACACACCTGCACCAGTACCACCACCTTCCCATGCAAACAGGGCCACCCCTGCAGCCACAGGAGTAGAGCAACCACCCCATGCGTCACACATGGCAGTGGAACAGGCCACACCACCACCCCGGAGGCAGACACGGTGCACAGCCACTGTGCGGTCGCAGTCAAGTGGCCAGATGAGGCAGCAGCGCAACGTGGCAACACGGGCTGACTGGGGTCAACATGATCAAGATCCAGGGCTTGGCATCGAACACCGGATGCTATCTGTCCACCAAAAGCAGGCACAGCACATAGCAGCCATGCAGCTGCAGCTTTACAAGACAGCGTGCAACGTGAGCCAGCTCACCGAAAGCGTGTAGGTGTTAACGGCTGCAGTGAGGGAGAACAGCCAAATCATGGTGTCACAGCAGGACATCAGCTGCCGCCACCACCGCCAGCTGCTGACCCGCCTATCGGCGTACACCAGGTCAAACCACCTGATCGGGAATGCTACTTCCCACTGTCACGCCGGTCCCTGGCAATTCAATGACAGATTGTGCAATGCTGCCAGGATGTTGCTAGGGCATTGGAACAGTTCACAACCGCTGTCCAGAACCAGCAGGTATGTGGCCATGCCCATGCAAGGGGGAGGGGGTGAGGGCACATCAAGTCTGAGCAGCCTGTCCCAGCCGTTGGTACAAGAACGACGCCGCAGTACCAGGCCCACTGCAGCATCAAGGCCCGATACTGGCGAGGTGGATGTGGAGAGGCGACAGGTCGTGTCCGGCCGGAGGCGCTTGTGATTGACTGACCATTAGCAGCAGTGCCATGCTGATGTACCAAGCAGGCCTGCTTCCCAATCATGGGGCTGTATGACTTAATACAGTTTTCATGTTTTGTGAACACAAAAAGTAAAAGAAAGATCCTGTTTACATAATAATAAGAATTTATTTCAAACGCAAATCCTTCTCATGTCATTATTTCATTTGGCATGCATGAGTGCAGTGTTGTGTGAGGGGTATGGGAGCACTAAAAATAATTCAGTGTGATGTTGTTGCGGCACCTGTGTCCTTCAGCAGGATTCTCCCCGCGTGCATGAAGCACATGTGCAGGTGGGCGCTTGTCCCCCTCCGACTCACTGCCAGAGATCTCCACGGGTATCCTCCGCTTGATAGCAATATTGTGGAGTATGGAACACACGGCCACGATGCGGCAGCAGACCTCAGGCTGGTATTTGAGTGCCCCACCAGTCTTATGTAGGATGCAGAATCGGCTCTTTAACATCCCAAATGTCCGTTCAATGACATTCCTGGTGAGAATGTGCTCTGCATTGTAACGCCGTTCCTGTGGTGAGGCAGGGTTGAGGTATGGGGTGAGGAGGTACTCACGGAGGCCATAGGCGCTGTCATCTGAATGTAAGGCGCAGAGGGTCAGTGCCTGTCATGCGCAGCTACATGGGCTTGACGTACTGTATGTGGGCATGTGTACTTACCTAGGAGGTGTCCTTTGCCAAAGTCACCCCTGGCCAAGCGGGTGTGCATGTCGCTGTGCTTGAATATGAAAGAATCATGCGTGCTCCCCGGGTATTGGGCAACTATGTCGGTGATGATTGTCTTTGCATTGCAGACCATCTGGATGTTGAGTGAGTGGTAGGATTTACGGTTCCAGTACATGTATTCTGTCTCAGCGGGTGGGCAGATGTGGATGTGGGTACAGTCCATGCATCCAATTACATGGGGGAATTAGGCAATGTTGTAGAACTGAAGCTTTGTTTTTTTTTCCCTTTCTATCTTTCACCTTTCTGCACCTCTGCTCTTTTGTGCTTTATTTTTGCCCATTTTCCCTTTCTCTCCCTCTGCTCCTTCACCCGTTTTCACTCGTTTTTTTACCCTTTCTATCTTTCTCCTTTCTGCTCTTTTCTGCATCTCTGCTCTTTTGTGCCTTATTTCTGCTTATTCTCCCTTTTTTCTTTATCCCTTCTTTCCTCCCTTTACCTTTCCACGCCGCTGCTGCACCCGCGGCCCCTCCCCCCCAGCACGACCGGCCCAATCCAGCTCCCCTCCCCGCTCCCGCCTCCCAGCTGTCCAGCCCTCCCCGACCCCTACTTAATGGCGGCCACTGCGCGGCCACTGCGCGGCCGCGGGCTGCGGGCGCGCCGCTGGTGCACCGAAGGTGCGTCAAAGGCAAGCACGTCTGCGACCCGTCCGCGACCAGCACCAGGAACCCTGGACCTCCGCCCCGCCAACGCTACGACCCAGCAGCACTCCACGCACTCAACCCAGGCTGCAACAACAACTGCAAGCTAGCATCACCAGCCGACACCCATGGACCCTTCAGCTGTCACCGCTGCCGGCACACCTGCAGTACCGCCAAGAACACGGATCCAGCACAACCCGCCCACAAGAACCCAACCGAACCGAAGACCCTGCAATGCATCCTCCTCAACGTCCGATCCCTCCACAAACACGCCACAGAAATCTGGGACCTCCTCGACAGCACAACCCCAGACGTAGCATTCTTCACCGAAACCTGGACCAACACCACCTCGGGACCGGACATCGCCATCGCCATCCCCCAAGGATACAAGATCTCCAGGAAGGACCGCCCCATCCACCCAGGAGGAGGAATCGCCATCATACACAAATCCAGCCTCCGCCTGAGCACACTCTCTGACGAGTCCACAGAACTGATGGAACACCTTCACTTCAAGATACTGGCCAGCCCCACCGCCGCCCTCCGAGGAACCCTCATCTACCGACCCCCTGGACCCCGCGGACCCTTCGCCAACTCCATTACGGACATTATATCCCTGCAGGCCATCGCATCCACCAACTACACCCTGCTGGGAGACCTCAACTTCCACCTCGACAATCAACTGGACCCCAACACCACATCCCTCCTGGACAACCTCCACAACATTGGACTCCGCCAGATCGTGACCGAGCCCACGCACTCAGCAGGACACACCCTCGACCCCCTCTTCACTACAGGAAACTCCATCACCTTCAGCCACACCACCGAACTCCCATGGACCGACCATCGTTGCGTCCACTTCACCTTCAGAACACCCACCATCCACAGACACCAGCACCTGCTTCCACAAAGAAACTGGACCAAAATCACCGATGACCAGCTCACCTCCTCACTCAACAACTCCACCCCAACCATCGCGGAAAACGACGACCCCAACACCGCAGCCCGAACCCTGCATAGATGGATCTCGGACAGCACCAACACCATAGCCCCCCTCAAGAAAAACAACAATACCCGTGCCAAGAAAGCCAGATGGTTTACCACCGAACTTCGAGAGTCCAGGCGCACATGCCGCCACCTCGAAAAGGCCTGGAGAAACACCAAATCCACAGAAGCCCACAACAACTTCAGAGCCGCCACCAACGCCCACCATCAACTCATCAGAGAAACGAGGAAAAAAGCGATTGAAGACAGAATCTCCACCCACGCACACAACAGCAAAGAACTCTTCAGCATCATCAAGGAGTTCGCCCAACCCACCAGCGAGTCTACCGACATCCCTACCTCACAAGACCTCTGCGACAAACTCAGCATCTATTTCCACCACAAAATCAAGAGCATCTACGACAACTTCGACGAAGACAGCCAACACACTGAACCCTCACCAACCACCCCCGACACCCGGAAACCAGCGATTGATGACTGGACAGCACTCACCACCGAAGACACACTGAAGACAATGAAGTCAATCCACTCAGGGGCCCCCACAGACCCCTGCCCCCACCACATCTTCAACAGAGCCGCCAACACCATCCCACCCATGCTCCGCCAAACCATCAACCGCTCCCTGGCGACCGCCTCATTCCCCGACGACTGGAAACACGCGGAGGTCAACCCCCTCCTAAAGAAACCCTCAGCGGACCCCACCGACCTCAAAAACTACAGAGCCATCTCCCTGCTCCCGTTCCCAGCGAAAGTCATCGAGAAAGCCATCAACAGCCAACTCGCCACATTCATTGAAGAACACAACATCCTCGACTCCTCCCAATCCGGCTTCAGAAAAAACCACAGTACGGAAACCGCCCTCCTCGCCGCAACAGACGACATCCGCACCTTACTGGACAAAGGAGAAACAGTAGCCCTCATCCTCCTCGACCTATCATCGGCGTTCGACACAGTCTCCCACCGCACCCTAATACGCAGACTCTACGATGCAGGAATCCAGGACAAGGCCCTCGACTGGATCTGCTCCTTCCTCTCCAGCAGGACGCAGCGGGTCAGACTCCCCCCTTTCCTCTCGGACCCCACACCTATCACCTGCGGAGTCCCCCAGGGCTCCTCCCTCAGCCCGACGCTCTTCAACGTCTACATGGCTCCACTTGCCCCCATCGTCAGAACCTACGGACTCAACATCGTGTCATATGCAGACGACACCCAGCTCATCCTCTCCCTATCCAACGAGCCCAACACCGCCAGACGCAACTTTCGAGAAGGCATGGAAGCCGTCGCCAAATGGATCAAAAACAGCTGCCTACAACTAAACACCAACAAAACAGAAGTACTCATCATGGGCCCAAACCCCGACGCCTGGAGTGACACCTGGTGGCCCACCGCCCTCGGAAACCCGCCAACCCCCACAGACCACGCACGCAACCTGGGAATCATCCTGGACTCCGAGCTCAAAATGGACCGCCAGATCAACTCTGTCTCATCTTCCTGCTTCCACACCCTCCGCCTCCTTCGTAAGACCTTCAAATGGATCCCCCTCGAACACCGAAAGACAGTCACTCACGCCCTGGTCACCAGCAGACTCGACTACGGCAACGCACTCTACGCCGGAATAAACAAAAACCTCATCCGCAAGCTACAGAACATCCACAACGCCGCCGCAAGACTGGTCCTCAACCTGCCAAAACACTGCCACATCTCCCAGCACCTGCGCACACTCCACTGGCTCCCCGTCGAGGCGAGAATCACCTTTAAGATGCTCACCCACGCACACAAGGCCCTCCACGGCACCGGACCAGCATACCTGAACAGCCGACTCAAATTCCACGCACCCCAAAGGACCCTACGATCAGCCCAGCTTTCCTACGCTGTGGTCCCCCGCACCAGAAAGACCAGATCGGGAGGCCGCTCCTTCTCCTTCCTCGCGGCCAAAGCATGGAACGCCCTTCCGCTCCACCTCAGACAGACAACATCGCTCCCCATCTTCGCAAGAAACCTCAAAACCTGGCTCTTCGACAGACCCCCTCCTTGATGGAATGGAACCTGCACCCCCCCAACCCCCCCCACCCCTAGCGCCTTGAGACCCTTACGGGTGAGTAGTCGCGCTTTAACAAACTCCTGATTGATTGATTGATTGATTTAAGTCCTGTTGGGTGGTTGGGAAGGTTATGTAATGGTGTATCCGGGTCAGCATGGTGCCCAGGAAACTCTGTAGGCAGCGGGACAGTGTGCTTTGGGAGATCCCCCCTGCAACTGCAACTATCCCCTGGAAGCTTCCGGAGGCCAGGAGGTACAGGCAGCACAGGACCTGGACATGGGTGGGCACTGCATTGGTCCTCCTTGTTGGGTGCTGCATCAGGGGATCAAGTTCTCGGATGAGCTTGGTTATCATTGCCCCATTCAGCCTGTATTTTGAGTAGATCTCCTCTTCAGTCTGGCCCAGGAGTGTGAACCACAGCCGGAAGATGCGCTTCTGGATCCTGCGTCGGTTCCGGGCTGCAGCCTGGAGCCTTCGCCGCCTTACCACGATGTAGAGTCCTGGCATTGTGAATGTCCTCATGCTCCTTAAGTGTGTTTGTTTTGCCCCGCACCTGTATCCTGTTAGGAATTTATTATTATCATTATTTTTTTTCCAATTTAACTTTATGGTTACTACCTGGTTTGAGTTCTCCCTAAATAGCGGCTCGCTAATAGCGATTTTGTTTTTTTTCGCAAATTGCCATTATTGATGAATTTGCTTTGCGAATATTTTGCGAGTTCGCAAATGATTTCGCAGAATCAGTGGAACATCGCTATTACAGAATCGCAAAGGGGGTTCCACGTTAATTCTGCGAATTTAATTGCAAACTCGCAAAATATTGTTTGCGAATTAGCAATTTGGTTGTTTTTTCTATCATGAATTGTAGGAACATAAATTTCGATCGCAATAGCTGTTTCGCAAATATTGCGATCGCAATTTTGGTTGATGAATCTATGCCTATATTCCAACTTGTACACAATCGCAGATCTTATTATTTTCAGCTGTCTGCATGCCAATAACCCTTCCCAACTTTCTGCGTGCCTTCCCTCCCTGCCAGTGTTTTCAATGTTGCATGCTGAACCCTTATGTTTTATTCAATTCTTTTTAAGATCTTGCCTGAATTTCCCATAGTTAATATGGCCCTTAAATGAGCTAGCTGGCCACAAGGATTCACTCCAAATACATAGGATATATTTGCAGAGCACTATGGGTCACTGTGCAAGAAATGCACACAGACAAGACTGCAGCGCAATAGAAATTTATAATGAGGTCAACTGTGTACATCTATGAAACAAGTGTCTAATCATGTGATGTTTCCCTGCTGTTTTAGCCTCTCTTTTTAAGTGTTTTGCCTTCCATGCTGCTCTGGCATAAATGACTGATTGGTTAATATTGTGGTGGTAATTAAATTTCTCTTTCTTTCCGGCCCTGCTTTAGAATGAAGATTAAGGGTGGTCACAATTTGCATATTTGAGCACACTTTTAGAGCTGAAAATTAATTTATAGTTGATTTAAAATAAGAGATGCTGGCGTAACATTTGTTAATGGTGCATACACAAAGCATGACTGCACTTAGGACATGTCATACTAATGCACTGTTAATGAATGGAGTTAAAAAGTGCCGCTTAAAAAATGACTAATTTAGATGCAAATAAATTTACGTGTGCCTAGCAGTTGTCTTTGATTATTTCACCCTATTTTTTTCCTCGATTGACCTTCAGTAAAGTACCTTATTAAAACAATCTACGGTTTAACACACAAAATCAGAGCAAAAGAGGGCAACACAAGCTGCATTCTATGGCGGGTCTGAAGGCTTCAGATATAATATGCACTTTCCTCTCCACTTTATAGGAATAGCAGCCATGCAAACATGCATGCCATCAAGGACCCACTACATGTCCCTTGAACAGTAGAGTCCATCCACCAATCATGATCCTGGGAGCAATGAAAACAGTAGCAGAGATATATAAACAGTTTCTTCTTCGCTACTTAGCAGCCATATCAAGTACCCTTGCCTTTACCGGTTTTTGTGTTTGAGGTTTGAACTGTCTTAAATACATATCATATTATATGTTTTTTAGTCCAATTTCAAGTTCAACAAGCTTTATTCAATTATTTTAGATAATAATCATAAAAGCAGAAATAAAAAAACACAATACATTCCTTATACAGCTATTGCCAATAAAATATTCACATAAGAATCTAAAAAGAACATTTGGTTATAATCACATCAATATGGATTTTCCACAAGTTACAACATTCTTTAAAAACACTAAGATTAATTCAGCAATATAATCTTCTCCTAATAATTGTAAAAACAGAAATGCGGGGCGACATTGTCTTAATCCAGTTTTCCTTAAAAAGGGACTAATCCATCTCTTCCTGTACAGGGAGTAAAATTTGCAAAAAAAGAAAACATGGATAGTTGATTGAACTGATATATTATCACATGGACATTTGCACAACACTCTTGACCAATCATTCTGGAGCGGGGACGAAGTCAATCTATGAACAATGGGGCATATTACCAAGCAATAGCGATAATTATCGCTATTGCTTGGTTAGAGACAAAAATTTACTGCTGAGCTGCGGCGATTTTTATCGCAGATAAACCTTGGTATTATCAAGGTTTATCGCAGATGCGATAAAAAACGGCCGCAATGCATGAATATCGCTGAAAAGTCGGCGATATTCATGCATTACCGAGCTAATGCTCTTAGCCATGTTATCCACCTCCCATTGGATAACATGGCTAAGAACTGCTCAGGGCAGGTGTTAGCTTTTGGAGATATTCGCGCTTAGCGCGAATATCTCCAAAAGTTGGTAATAGGAGATAGCGATGTTAGCGACTGTTTCCAGTCGCTAACATCTTGGCACGCCCACTTTGCATGTTATTAATGATAAATATCACTGACATGCAAAGTGGGGCCAAGATGGTCGCTATCTCCTACTAGCTGTCGCTAACTGGTGTTAGCGACAGCGAGGTAATAGGGAGATCATTTTATCTCCGCTTTCTTTGCTTTTAAAGCCAAAAAACGGAGATAAACCCCCTTGATAATATGCCCCAATATTTTTTATATTACAATTCATAACCTGGCCGTGGGTATCTTCCATGTTGTGGCTATATCATTTCTTTGGTCCCCTTTGGCCAGGTTCATGTGTTGATTCATCACTATAGGCTCTTCTTGTATCAAAGCCATTTAGTTTTCTTCATCTGAGAAATTGGCGGCGGTCGCAGAGCTTTGATCTCATGTGCCTCACTTCTAGCACCCCTTCTGGGCCTTCCCACAGGCAGAGGACGTCCTCTGCCTGGTGCCGAATACCCAACACTCTTTGGCCCACCTTCAGTCTGACCCTTTCCACCTCTCAGACTGGGCCTCTCTTGGCTGTCTCCCCATGTGCCTACCCTACAATAACTTGGTAGTGAAATAGGAGGTGGAATTTGTAGGTTGAGGAAAAAAACCAAAGGTTTATTATTAGTTGTAGTTAGAAAAACTTCCTTTATTTTTTCTACAGAAAAGCAACTTAAAGTACACAAACATTAAAAACACTAAGTTATAGTTATAACTTTATAGTTATGACTTAAAGTTATAATTTAGGCCCGCCCCAATATTGCTATCCCTCATTCACATCCTTACAGACTCTTTTCAACTGCTAGGCAGACTAAATTAACTATAACTCGCACCTTGTGGAGTGGAGGATGCAAGAGGAGGAACAGGAGGTGGAGCACAGAAAGAAACTGAAGGATTCAATTTAATGAGCTTTTTTTCTCATTGCCACCTGGTAGGAAAAAGGTGAATTTCAAACTTGTGACCTACACCCTATGCAACAAGGTGATTTCCTGTGGCAACATCAAACAGTACTCATTTGGTACTACAGGAATGGGAAACAACTGCAGGCAATCTATTTGACCAGGTTGGTGTGGGCAGGAAAAAGGTGTCATAAAGAGTAGGAAGAGGCTGAAGCAGGAACATCGGCAGGCAGGGAGGAACATCGGCACCAGGGCACCCACTTATATTAAAGGAAGGCCCCAGGGGATGAGGTCTGCCTAGCCAACAAAGGGTTGGGAGGGTGGCCACACGGCCCGCTCCCCTTTAAAAACGACACAAGTCTGAGGGATTGGGTCCCCATGCATCACCTCTCTCCCTTAATTGTAAGTGTCTGCCCTGGGGTGGGCTCCCTGTGGCCTATAATGGCCCATGAAGGGGGGCCCCAAGGCCCCCCTCACCTTTAAAAAACAAAATGTTCCTGGAGGATGGGTTCCCCTGGGCCCAGAAAGGCTTTGGGAGGAGGTCGGGATGCCCCCTTCCCTCCAAATTAAAGAAATGGTCCTAGGGATCCTAGGGGATCCCCATGGCCATAATAGACTTAGGGCCAAGCCATAGCAAACACAGCTCCGCTTCGTGCAAGCGAGACATTATGTAAAATGAGACGGAGCAGAATTGCTTTTGGACCGAGAGACCTGCATGTTAGCAGCTCCCTCCGTCTAAAAGCAATGCCGGCTCCTGCAGGGCACGAGGAGCAAGCAGGGACCGCAGAAGCCTTCAGGCTTCCCCCACAGTCCCCAAAGAAAAAGACAGGCTGCCCTGGATCTGACCGGGGCACCCAGTAGAGAGGCCAGGCCTCGGGGGATGGGGTCCCCGGGTCCGAAACAGGCCCTCTCCCTTTTTTTAAATACAAAACAAACAAAAAAGTGGCAGGCCTGGGTGATGGTGTCCCTGGGGATGGAATAGGCTAAGGAGAGGGATCACCCTCCCTTTCATATAAAAGACCAGGGCCCAGGGGCCTCTAATCAGTGCCATTGTGTGAGACTTACTGGAGGTAACAGGAGAGGTAGTTGGCCCCAAGGACCCTCAGGAGCCAAGGGGACTTCATCACCCAACTAGTAGATTGCCAGGAGGAATGTTTGTAGAGTGGTGAAAAAATGGGGCACGACCTCTGACAACTTCTCAGCAATCTTGCTGTGTGGGACTTACTGGAGATAACAGGAGGTGTAGTTGGCACCCAATGACGTCCTTGGGAGCCAACTAACTACCCCTCCTGTTACCTCCAGTAAATCCCACAGAGCGGGATTGCTAAGAGGTCTTCGGAGGCCACGCCCCCTTTCTCTCCCACTCTGCAAATGCAGCTCCTAGTGCACTGCTGGTTGGGGGTGAAGGTCACTTTACTCCTGAGGGACTTTGGCGTCCAAGAAGCCCTCCTGGTACCTCCAGTAAGTCATACACAGCGGGATTCCTTAGAGCTGGTCAGAGGCCCTGCTCTCTTTCTACGCCACTCTATAAACGCAACTACTACTTAAAAACCCATAGAAATTCACAGAAAAAAACAAAGGGTACAGGGACTTTATATAGTTAGAATTAGCATTTTTTTTAAATCACTGGAAAAAACAAAAGTTAAAGGGAGGTTATATTTAGGAAATGGCATTTAAAAAAACCTCAGAAAGTCACTGAAAAAAACAAAGGTTGCAGGGACGTTATAGTTAGGCTCAGGTTTCTCTCTTACAAAACCAGTGAAATTCATCGATTGTACTTAGTGAGCTAACTATAACTTGCACCCCCGCAATGCACTGCTTATGACCTGTACGTATTACATCACTCATGACATGTCAGTGACATCACTGATAACATCTCAAATGACATCACTCATGACATCATCTACAGAATCTGACACATTCACTCATACCCCAAAATAACCTTTCATACACCCACTCCAACTTCTACACTACCATTCTCAAAACCATTGACACACCCATACCAGTACTTACACACCCACTCACTGATTCATAGGTCTACACACACATCCCCTCAGTCACCCATGCAGCCACTCATACACCAACTCACTCACTAATACAGCCACTGATATATCTACTCATACACCCATACAGCCACACACACACTGAGTCAATCACCCGTAGACCTACTCACACACTTACTCAGTCAGCCATAGTCAGTCACACAGCCACTTACCCATACAGTTACACACACGCTGACTCACTTACTCATACAGATACTAACATGTATTCTCTCACCTGTATAGTCACTGACACAGGTACACACTCACCCATACAGACACTCTCACATTCACTCACTCACCCATATAGTCACTCACATACCCATCATTCACATACACTGCCTATCACATAACCCAGTTTCTTACCCATATACCACATGCACTCACTCACGACACAGGCATACACACACATGGGGGTCGATTCCGATTCGGGAAACACTGCTCCGAATAGCCATTCGGAGCGTTTTTCCCATACGATTCGTACCCTGCAACGTCCCCCGTACGTATGACGAAGTACGATTCGTACCAGGAGCCGTACTCCGTATGAGTCATACAAGACACTGTACGACTCTAATCTCCGTACGATTCTCCCTTGGAACCCGCTGTACGCGACATCTGTACGGTTCGCGGCTGGTTTTTACGACCCAGCAAGTACAATACGTGTCGGGTAAGCACCGTACGACCCTTTTTCTACGGGAGCTGAAAACAGCCGTAAAAGCAGAGTTCACGCCGAAACAGGTACAGAATTGCCCCCCCCCGGGTATGGTACGTACCCCCTTGATCACAGGGGTACGCACCGTACCCCTGCGATCATGGGGTGTACGAGCCGTACCCCCATTGTACGATGGGTGTACGAGCCGTACCCCCATTGTACGATGGGTGTACGAGCCGTACCCCATGTACGATGGGTGTACGAGCCGTACCCCCATTGTGCGATGGGGGTTCGGCTCGTACACCGATCGTACAATGGGGGTACGGCTCATACACCCCATGATCGCAGGGGTACGGTGCGTACCCCTGCGATCATGGGGGGTACGGACCGTACGGTGTGTATGTGTTTGTGTGCTTTTCCGTACGACTCGCCCTTACCTGACGTGGACCGTACGAATCGCGTCCTCATACCCCCGTCCGGATCATACTCGTCGGGTCGTACGGCATGTGTACGAGTCGTACGGTGTGTGTACGAGTCGTACGGTTCACGGTTTCAGCCTTGCAATACGTACGGCTCGCGACGATTCGGACGGATTCACGGAATACGGATCGTACTTCGCGACTCGGACGGATGGGTACGATTCGTACGGAGAGGGCTCCGGATACAAATCGTCCGGACGTTTTTTTTCCCGAATCGGAATTGACCCCTTAGTCACCCATACAGAACCTCACACACACACTCACTAACCCATAAAACCACCATCTCACCCACTCACTCATCCATACAGGCAGCCAACCCCCCTCACCCACACAGCCATTCAGAAACTCATAGAGGTGCTCAGACAACCAATCAATCACCAGTAAAGAAACTCCACTTACCCACTCACACACCCATACAGCCACTTAGACCTCAACTGACAGACAAATGCACACATTCACACAACCAGCCAATCACCCATACATTCACTGACACTTACTTAAACAGTCAGTCACGCACCTGCTGAACACTCCAAACAGGCACTCATACAACGACTGACTCACCAATACATTTTGGTATATATAAATATTTAACACACATAAACTTTTGAAAGACCCTCACAGTCACTGGATGATGTCATCAGTAACCCTGGGCATAATACTACACTACGCTGACCAGCTAAATCAACAACATCCTCAGATGCTTTGAAGAAGCAATTTTATATGCTTAAAAGCATATAACCAATTAACAAAAGTGAACTTTAACAATGAAAACATTAGGCAATGAGAGAGCTGATGATTTTGGGGTCCCTCCTAACCTAGGGGGAGGACCAAGCAGATGCCTTGAACACAAAGGGCATAAACAAAAAATACATTTTGTTGAACTTCAGTGGTGGTCCCATCCTATTAGGACCATCCCAACCAAAGGCCCTTTAAAGCATTATGGGACGAGATTAGCAGTGGGCTGTAAATATTACAGTATCCAATATCAAAATAATTCTACCAAGCGCTGCAGTTCACCTAGTCGTTACTAGATGTCCCTCATGAGTCAAATGCAAAGCATTGAAATTATTCTTGAGTGTGGGTTGCTTGTACATTGACAGATGGAATCATTGAACTGCATAGTTATACCAGGATAATGCATTGTTAATGTATATGAAAACATTATCTGCATCAGACCCTAATGTTTTCAGTTTATGAATACATGCTCTTTCTGATTTAATCATCTGTTTTTTTACTTAGTATTCATGGTTAATCTTTTTTTTACCTCCACCCAGCGAGAGTCTTCGCGCCGAGCTACCGACAGAGAGAGCCGGGCCTCAGATACTGATACTCGAGAGGGATCCGAGAGAGGTGAGGTCTAGACGTGAACAAGTAGTGATTTCATGATCATCATGCTTGTTTCAAGGGTTTGAAACAGGATATACAATGTATGTATTTATCCTTTATTTAATGTTGCAGTGACATTATATCTTTAGAGGTCCTGACGAAAGCCATGGGACAACTGTCCCAAAGGCTGAAACATGTTGACCAAATAGACAGTGATTAAGTCTTAACTGTCTTTGTTTTCCCTTGCACTTTAGATTTTAACTTGGAAAACTCTGCTGAATATGCACCAAGGGAATGGTTGTATTGTATACCTTAGGAGTTTATCCTATTTTATCTCACAGTTTTCACTTTATGCACTGCTTTTTCATGATAAATTTGGAAGTAAAGTTTCCCTTGTCTTGCACTTTTTTCTTGTGAGAATCCATACGATATTTTTCCTGTTTCTTCCTAATGTTGAAGGGAGAACTTGATATAGTTGTTTGGTAATACCCCGATGATGACTCTGGGCACACACTTATGTGCAATGATGGGATACCAAAAATCCTACAGTGGCTACGGCTCACCTTTTTCTTGATTTTCTTGATTTTAGCCGTCTGCATCATTGTGCCTTTTTTTCTCACTAGTCTGACAGGAGATAGATAGTGAGATCAGCAGTATATATCCAGGGACTATACTTCTGATATACATAGATCATTAGACCACCTCATTTCATTGTTGATGTGATTGTAAGTAGTAGGGGATTCAAATTTGGTTGGTCTATAAATATCTTTCCCTTTGGCCCTCCTTTTGTACTATTTAATCTTTTTTATTATCTGAAGGATACAAATACTTTCTTTTTTGACTGGCTCCATTGTCAGCAGTTAACTTACTATAGTGAGATACCCAAGCTCACAATGGATTATTGGTTTGCCCTTTTGTTTGAGCTGAACATGTTACCTATTGGGTGCACTAATATGGCATGTGCAGTAGCTCCGCCCCCAGTGTGTAGTCAAGTGCAGAATGGGATCAGGTGCCCCGTTACTTCAAAAAGTGCTCTCCCTGGCACATGAAGAAATTATGCAAATTGCATGTGCATGAGAGGAGGGCAGCACTCAGGGGAAGGAAAACAGTTTTAATGGCACACTCTGTCTTTCATTGCAGATGGACCAGCGTGATATTGACGCCTTTATGGCATTTGAGACACGGTTTGTCAAACATCGCCTTTGTCTTCATGTTTCCTGCCAAACAAATCAGCATCTTCAAACAAGCTGCTCGTCTTCTTCATGCCGCATCCTGCATCTTTGAGGCTTAAAGAAAGCTCCTTTTGATGAAAACACCTTTTCAACAGGCTGGACAACATGTCCAAACCAGGGATTTGAATTTAAATTGTAGTTTGAATTCAGTTTGAGGTGTAGATTCAATTGGATTATTTTAGGCCCATTTTTATCCTGGATTAAAAAATATATATTTTATAATATGCATTTGACATAATTGTATCTATCTTCCCTGGTGTTTGATTTGATGTGTCATACTATGATTGCATGACATCCACCTTTTTGCATGCATCCTGTTCTTCTTGTCTGTCTGATACTGCTGTTTCCCCCACACATCAGAACTATTCCCTCTTTCGCTAAATCCAAAAGTCAGCTCAAAATCCTTTTCCTCGATCGATCCCTAGTGAACAGATAGGAGCAGTCGGAGTGCTGAAATTGACACCGCACCCCTGAAATGGAAGACCCTGAAATGGAACTCTTCATCATTGTCATTACTATTACTCTTATCTGGAATGTCTCGCTTTATTTTACTATGTTCTGCTCTCTTTTGAGCTGCTCTGTTACCGATGTGAAGCGCTACGATAACCCCCGGTCAGGCTAGCGCTATATAAAACTTCTCAAATAAATAAAACCATTGATTAATTCTCACTGTATATGTTTCCTTTGTGGTATGTAGGTTAATTCTATTTAGTTTCTCAGTCGCAGAAACTCTTTGCATGAGAGGGTTGCAGAAAGGATGCTTTACTTTGCAAGAACCTCTAGGTGCCTGCCATAAACCAGAGGGAGGCATTAAGGAAGGCATCTATATCCCACAGCTACCAGAAAAGAGGGATCTTCACAGGCAACATTGAACTGGGAGGCACAGAGAAAAAGAGAAATGCTGCAGGGCTGTTCCTTCATTGAAGTATAAGTACAGGGGTCACCAAGCTAGTCCAAGACTGTAGTAAAACCAGGGGTGTGGAAACAGAGTAGAGATCTTCCGACTCCCACCTCTGTTAGGTACTGTATCTGATGGGGTTTCAGATTGAAGGGTCAGATTCAAGCGTGCTTCTTCTGCCTGTCTCTTATAGGACTCTGACCCAGATGCTTCTGCAGAAGGAAACAGTGGGATGGTTGGGTACAGCTTGTTAGTTACCGAGGCCAGACTTCTGAGGCTCCTAAGAGATGAAGAAATCTTGTGGCCTCATTTATGTAAAGCGTTGCATTGCTGCGGTAAAACAGCGATGCAGCACTTTTCCGTGCGCCCTTTTTGCGACACCATGGATGCATCGTAATTACTGTGCTGCACTCCATGTTGCAAGATTCACAGATATGTCAGGACTTATGAAGTATCTGTCGGTGCAAAAATGGTGCAGTGCTGGAGTGCCACTGGCAGCAGACGCAACTCCAGAATTGTTTCATTTCACATGGGGCAAGCCTGTGTCACCCCTTTTGACGCATTGAGGCCATAGAAGTGTTGCAGTGAAATCTCATAGATTTCAAAGCAACATTCTACAAGGCTTTTCTGTGCTAGAACGCCCACCCTGCATACATTATACCTGTTGCAGGTATAATGCAGTGCAGGGGTTTACAATGTAATGCATCTGCCTAGATGTGTCACTTTGTAAGTATGTAAATATGGCGCTATGTGGTGCATTTTTTATACCTCGGCAGCATCACAAAAAGTAACGCAACAGATGCGTAAGGGCCTCACAAATAAGGCCCCAGATTTCTAAACAAAGATGGGAGAAAATGGAAGATAGACAGAACCACAAATGTGCATGGTGCAGGACTTGGAAGTGGACGAGGGACTGCTGAACTGCGTGCGGGAATCCGACTCACCTAGGCCAAGCCTTGTGTATTGTGTTCTATGAAAGGCTAACTCCCATGGACACAACAGAACACCAGTAAGACTCTCCTTCTGAAGCAGAAGAGATGACCAGTCACAACTGGCCTGGTACTGGACTTGGTGAAGATTCTTTGTTTGAACTGAGAAGGGAGTGATGGAGCCATTTTATGTTCCTTTCGAGCAGCTACCCCCAAATAAGCACTCTCCAATGGAAGGCGAGCTGGAGTCCACACTAAGCACTGAACTGGCAACTGAGAAGGAAGGGATATCATCCACTGGCTTAGGCAGACTTGGGAAGGTCTAAGAAACTCTGTCTGTCATGGAGAACAGGAAACTTTGTGAGCTTTGAAGGCTCTGAACTGCCCCTGCTTACACAAGGGGCCAGGCTCCCATCCAATAACTGCAGCCTGACTTCAAGCAAGACAGACTGGAGTCCTGTTGTGTAACAGGAGTAGAAAGAGGCCTTCAGCTGACTTTGTTTTAGTACTGCACAGGAGCTTTCATTGATGGTCCAGGCAGAAAGTAGAAGCTATCTGGAACTGAAATGTTACATTAAAACACTATAACCAGTCTTAGAAGTAAAAACATAAAATACATTAGCATAGCTTGGGTCTCATTTTTATATTTCTGGGAATCAAGGAGAAGACTGACCTGCCGCCCTCTGCAGGCATGACAGTAACAACCATAAAGGCATCCTGCTGGGAAAGAGTGTACCACTGGGTACAAAAACAATAAAATCACAGCTGGAGAAAGTGGTCAGAGGCTGAAAACTGCTTAGCAATACAGGAGAAACCCTGAGGCGCAGGAGAAAGAGGCCCTGCAGGGAACCAATCAAGCTGCCTTCTTGCACTGTGCCTTTCAGAGCCAGTCATACCACCTTTGTCCAAAGTATTTCTCCAAGTGAGTTGGCAGACAAGGAACAAGAATGGATTATTGATATGAAGGCAGAAAGGTAAAACATTGAATTCTAGCTTCAGTTCGCCTGAGCGAGAGCATTATTACTTATAGAATAAGAAAAGCCACTAAGGCCGTCGTGGGAAAAAAAGTGTCCCTTGGTGAAATTTAGGTGTCTCTGGCACATGAAAACAGCAAGAGGATGAAGATTCAGGCTTGGTATATTGATGTCTCTCAAACACTACAGATGATGACCATGGGCCTGTTTCACACAGGGTCTCCGCATTGTGGCAGAGGCTCCACAGTGGTGGCGGAATTTTCATAAAGAGAATTCTCATTGTGAAGATTCCGCCCAAGTGCGGAGACTCCACCATGACTGCTGGGCCTCTGCCGCGAGTGCAGAGACTCCCCCACAACTGTGGGGCCTCCGCCATGAGTGCGGAGTCGACCCCACGACTGCAGAGCCTCCACCACGAGTTCAGGCCACCACCATGAATGTGGGGCCTCTGCCGCGAGTGCGGCAACTCCACTGCGACTGCGGGGCATCCTCCAAGAGTGAGGAGACTCTGTCACGACTGCGGGGCCTCCTCCATGAGTGCGGAGACTCCCCCACGACTACGGGCCCTCCTCCATGAATGCAGAGCCTCCACCACGAGTTCAGGCCACCACCATGAATGTGGGGCCTCTGCCGCGAGTGCGGCAACTCCACTGCGACTGCGGGGCATCCTCCAAGAGTGAGGAGACTCTGTCACGACTGCGGGGCCTCCTCCACGAGTGCGGAGACTCCCCCACGACTGCGGGCCCTCCTCCATGAATGCAGAGACTCCCCCATGACTGTGGGGCCTCCGCCACGGGGGCAGAGGCCTGTTTTTCTGATAAAATTCTACTGCACGCAAATGATAATGTGTGAAAATCGGGTTTCAGTGAATATTTATCATGTGTGCATCACCATGTAAAGTGCCTTAATTTGTTTTGATCCCATTAAATCTTTGTTACCATAGCATTTGAGAATTACTATAAAATGTGCTTCATCTTGAATTTCCTAACTGATGAATGTGTGCAGTTCATTTACAGGTATTTACATTTTGTTGTATTTTACAAACAAAATGACACCCTAAAACCTTTCCCTTCACACTCCTTGTACCCCAACAAGATTGTCACATATTTGACATTACTTTTCTTTTTCTAACTGCAAAGAGAAAGGAGTTTGTAAACACTAGTCCTCATGTTAAAAATATAAGTAGCAATTTGTCAGAAGACATAGCCTGACATTTGACCTCTATCTTTGAAGTGCTGCAAATGTAACAGGATAAATGCAGAATTTAAAGGCATCTTTATTTATTGCTTGCACTTTTGCAGCCTACCAAACAGCGGCTCATGACCCATCAGTGGGTCAAAACCCACAGTTTAGGAACAATTGCCTTAGACTTCCCCCAGATTAATCATTTGATGCTTTAAACCAGGATACATGAGAGAGAAAGTGAGATGTGTTAGATGCCCCCTACCCTACTGATGGGATTTCCAATGGTATAGCTAGAGTGAGCCTCAGAGTATGTCATGTGGAAGAGAAGGAAGAGGAAATTTATGCCTAATTATTTGGATGTTAAGTGGACTTTGAGGTTCACTGGATGGTGACTGAGAAAATGGCGAGGCACCTCCAGAAGACCTCAGTGAATAGGGTCGCTGTGGTGGCTAACCAGATCATGGTGGTGGGAAGGTTGGTATACCCAGAGCAGTACCTTGATGGTCAGACTAGGATGTTAACCGTCTGTATTATTGAGAATGGCTGCCTATTGGCCTTGGTCACCTCACAACAGGGAGGGGTGGTTCCTTTACATACCTAGGAACTATCTGACTTTTACCCCAGAGCATCACTCCACCCCCAGTCAAGACCATTGAAGAGAGTACCTTACAGATGGGCAGAAACGGGCCCGGGGTGAGGTCTGATAATTTCCAGACTTTGCGTTGATAAACCTCGCAATGAACTTTATGATTAGCTGATTTCTATCAAAGATTTAATGCTATATTAATATAATGCTATTTACTGTGTAATGAAATGTAATGGTGTATATATATGTAGCTAGGTATCCACAGCCCTAGTCTATCCTTGAATAACCTATGAGTGAGGTTTTTTTCCTCTTTTTTTATTTTGTATTTTTTTCCTCTTTTTTTTATTTTACATATATATATATATATATATATATATATATATATATATATATATATATATATATATATATATTTTTTATCCTAGGGTTATTATACATACGTTTTTTTATAAAATTTAATTAGAGTTTTTAAATAAACTTTTTGTTAAATATAATCAAACAGTTTCCATCCAAAACACGGTTTAAGATGTGACTTTGTATTATGCAAATTATGTATTGTGTTTTTTCTTTTCAATGTTTTAACTGTATTTTTGTGATGTCTTTTATGGTGAATTTTACCGAAATAAAGACGTATGAAACTGAAAAACTGGTTCCCCAGAGGTAAGTCAGCCAGCAAATTGTCTCATTGCCAATGATTTGCTAGATTCAAAGATAGAGCTTCTGAATGTGAGAAACTAAACTGTCTCTTTAAATGGAGCAGAAAGTGCTGGGTACAGGAATAGAGTTCATTGAGTAGAAAGGAGAGTAAGAAGTGTGAACTCAAGGGAAAGCCTGGGACACCTGAGATGCTGAATATAGAAGAATGGTACCTGCAGCGTAGGGGTGCAGACTCCACCATGAGCACACCTGGATGCTTGTAAAGCCTCATGATGTCCCAGAGCACTATATCTACATACATTATATCCATTTCTAACTTAGACTTACGAGAGTCAGTAGTTGACTGCATATTGCTATGGGGAATCTTGAGCCTTGATGAGCTATTTAGTCCATGACTGGATCCAATTATCTCTGACCTCTCCTCTCAGAAGAGAGGCAGTACAGAGCTTCACAGGTGTTTTCTTTCCGGACTAGCACACCGATACTCTCCTTCATGGAGGTGACAGTCCTCCTGAGTCTGCTGTTCTGTTATATAACCTAGCCTGAGCGTGGGTAGAAATTTTGATTCTTTGTAATGTGTCTGGAAATGTGCTGTTAGGGTAGTGTGGCACCACTCTCACAGTAGGGCAATGGTGAGCTATTTGTCCCTTCACTATTGATAATCTGTGGGGATTTCATGATGATAGGAGAAAAAGGGATCTTGGTAAAGTGTATTGGATGTTTTGGTAAGAGGAAGTTTAGCTTGGGAGGGGTTGAATAAATTAAATGGGCTTGGACTCTTTCTGAACAGACTAGAGAACCACCAGGATCCATATGAGACTATGGATCAGAAGTGCAGCTGATCCAAGGAATTACACACCATTATATTTAGATCATCAAAATCAACCTATAAAAATATCATATCTTCTATGTCTTCTACCTCAACATCATAACGTTAAGTTTTCATAAGGAAGTATATATTTAGGCCTCTTAACTCCACATCTATTTACCTTGAAGATAGAGTGGGAACATATATAATGGATGCAATAGTTTTGCCCTGTGACATATTGCATGAGATATAGTGACCATCCCCCCCCCCCATTCAAGGTATGGATTTGAACATTCACATGTAAATGGGTGATCAGGAACCTGATCTGTTTTGACAACCCAAATTATGTGCTGCTTGATACGCAGGTTTTTGCTGTCATTCCTATGTGTGGTCAGAGAGCTGAGGTAAGAGGCAAAGCCGGTAATACAACCCATTGTGAGGTCTGTTGCCTAATTAAAGTATATAGCACAAACCTACGTCTGAAGCATTGGAATGCTGGATGCATCTGTCGACATGATGGATTATTCCTCCTTGTCAGTGGGGTTCTAGAGTATGTAATTGTGTCCCCATTGGATAGGTTTGATGGTAGGCATAGAGTCGGGTAGAGGATTCTAAGAGTACCCCATTGCCACATTACTTAGCCTATATCCATCCATGTAGTGTCATTCAAGCACTGTGCATATTTTCATCAGTATGCACGTAATGATGTATGCTCTGGTGACACATCATGTACTGCATATGTTTCCATGGGTTATAATTCATTTCCACGTCACATTTCGTTGTAGTATCATGTGGTACCCTCTCATTAGTCCCACATGCACTCCTAAAGCTGCATGAATTTCCATTTCACTGGTTGCATACACCCTGGTTTGCAGAGGCGTGATGTAGTACATACCACAGCCAGTATCAATGCCTCGGACACTTCAATGGAACAACTCTCTGCAGCATCCCTAGGAGCAGAGGTCTGGATGTGGTACAAACCACACCCAGTACTGATGTCTCAGATTCTTCAATGGAGCAATTTACTGCAGTACAAGACATGCTGCCTTAGACACTACAAGACGATGCCTTAGACACCTCAATGGATCCATTAGATCCAGCATCTCTAGGAGCACAGGCCCTTATTCAGTACAAGCCACAGCTAGTATTGATGCCTCATACACTTCAAGATCTCCACTCACTGCAGCATCCATTGGAGTACAGGCCTGGACTCAATACACACCATGGGCAGCATCAATGCCTTAGACACTGCAATGGAGCCACTCAACGCAGCATCCCTTAGCACACAGATGCAGTAAAAACCACAGCCAATATAAATTCCTTTAATGCTTCAATGGAGCTACTCTTTGCAGTACACGGTTGTGAGAAATTGAGTTGTTGGTTGACTGGGGTGTGAGCTCTGGTCAAGCAACAGCCACAATCCCTGGCAAGGTGAATCACAAAAAAGTCACTAAATGAGCCTGTGCATAACCCTGGGTAGCTTGGCACAAAAAGCAGTCAGGCTTAACTTAGAGGCAATGTGTAAAGTATTTATGCAACACTCAAACAGTAATAAAGTGAAAGCACAACACAAAAAAATTCCCACATCAATTTAGAAAAAACATTTTTAATATTAGATTTGACACCAAAATGACAAAAATCCAATCAGTAGAAACCTGGAGTTATGATTTTTGAAAGTTTTTAGTAAATACTAGCATCTAAAAAATCGAAGCACAGACATCTAATCACACAATAACCAGTCGAAAAATCTGCATGAAGTGGATTGGGCCCAGTTGAAGCTCAGCTTCAGACTGAGAACTCAGCACCGATCTAGCAAGCGACTCTCACCCCTACATTCTACTTGGCGACCGAAACTTTCACAGTGATTACCCCAATGACCTCAACCCCATCCCCCTCCTGGAGAACCTGTACAGCTGATCACCCAACTGATTACCGAACCCATGCACAAAGCTGGACACACACTCAACCCAATTTTTACCTCCAGCAACAGAATCAAATTTAGTCACATCACAGAACTCACTTTGACTGATCACATCATCGTATAATTCATCATCACTGAAACCCTGCACACCATCACCAGGCATCAGAACTCTGACTGCAGCTGGAGCAACATCACCAAAACACAGTGCTGAGAGACCCTCACAACCTCCCAAACCAAAGCTTCAACAGACCTCGAACAGGCTGCCCAGAACTTCACCACCTGGATCAACAACAGCATCAACACGGTTGCGACATTGAAACCTTCAAAATCCAACAAGAGCTCCAACTATGGCAGCTGGTGCACCCCAGAATTCAGGACCACCAAGCAAAACTGTCATGGACTGGAGAAACAATGGCACACCACCAAGAACCCAGTTGACAGAGCAGCTCACAAAACAACTCTCAGCAACTGTCACCGGGACCTAAGAAGCCATGAAAGCAGCCATCACTACTCGCATCGACTTTGCAACCAACCACTTAAAGGAATTCTACAAAATAGTCAAAGAATTCTCCAAACTGGCAGCCATAGAGAACACCATACACCCCTCCCAGGAACTCTGTGACACCCTCTCAGACTACCTCCACAGCAAGATGACAAACATCTAGAAACATTTCAACACCCAGCCTGTCACCCTCAACTCTGACGATCTCAACCAACCAGCAAACACCAGTCAAACCATACCACCTGGTCACCACTCACCACTTGGACCACCTCTGCCATCATGTCTTCCATTCACTCTGCAACGCCCACCAACATCTGCCCGCACCACCTCTAAAACCTCGCAATAAACCCAATCAGCACACTTCTCACCAGCATCCTCAACACCTCCATCTCCATAGTAACCTTCCCAGACAGATGGAAACACGCAGACATCAGAACCATCCTAAAGAAAGACTGCGCTGACCTTAATTGATCACAAAAATTAGCATCCAACATCCCTGCTCCCCATACCTGGCAACGTTCTCAAGAAAGACCTCAACCAGTAGCTCACCGAATTACTGGAACAAAACCACACCTGGACATCTCTCAATCAGGATTCCGCACCAACCACAGCACTAAGACAATACTGATTGCTGCCACAGACTACATCAGAACACTCTTTGACAGGAAAGAAAATGTGACCCGCACTGCCTCGACCTCTCTGCGGCGTTCAACAGTCTCCCACAACATCCTCATCAACAAACTCTACAACATTGACGTACAGCAAGATGCCCTCAAGTGGATCGCCTCCTTCCTTACAGCATGCACACAGAAATTCCCACTGCCTCCCTTCACCTCCGCACCCAAAGACATCATATGCGGTGGGCCACAAGGATCATCCATCAGCCCCACCCTGTTCATCAGCTACTTGACTCCTTTCGCAGACATCGCCAGATCCCACGAACTCAACATAATCTCCTATGCAGATGACATCAACTGATCCCCTCACTCACTGCAGACCCCTCCAATGCCAAAACCAACTTCTGCAATGCCATGACCAACATAACCAAATGGTTGAGAGACAACTGTCTCAAACTCAACTCTGACCAAAATGAAGTACTGATCTTCGGAAACAACACCACTGCATGGGACCACATCTGGTGTCCTGCAGAACTCGGAACCATGCCCACACTGACTGACCATCCACTCAACCTCTGCATCACCATCAACAGCCAACTGACCATGGAACAACAAGTCAATGCAGTTGCCTCCTCCTGCTTCCAGACACTGCTCATGTCCTGCAGAATCTTCAGATGGATCCCAACCAACACCAGAAAGATCGTCACTTAGGCCCTCGTCACCAGCCACCTCGACTGCGGCCACGCCTTCTATGCCAGCATCTCCTTCCAGATTCTCACAAGACTCCAGACCATGCAGAATGCTGCAGGTAGACTCATCCAGGACCTCGTCAAATAAACTCACATAGCCCATCACCTGAGAGACCTTCACTGGCTCACCATCAAAAATAGATGCCAATTCAGGAACCTCACACATGCCTACAAAGCCCTCCACGGCCTAGGACCTGCCTACCTCAACCATTGACTATACTTCCACCAACCCGCTAGACACTTAGCTGTTTGTCACTCACCCATGCATACACACTCAACATCCGTTGCAGCGGGCCGCTCCGTCTCCTACATCACTGGCATGTCCTGGAATGACCTTCTCCCCCAGTTCCGTACAGCTCCCTCACTGGCAGACTTCAGAAAGAGACTCAAGACCTGGCTCTTCGATGGAGACACGGCACCAAGATACCTCTAAAGGTGACAGTGTTGTGGTTTACAAATGCTGTTTGATTGATTGATTGATTGATTGATTGGTAGAAGAATTTTCAAGAAAAATTGTTCTCAGAAGGTAACGTTCAGTGGGGCAAGGCTGCAGACAGTGTTAGAGGAGGGAGTGTTTTCGTCGGGGAGCCACTGGACGAAGACACAGTGAAGATTTCTACTTTTGGACATAGTCATTTTTTGGGAAGTCAAAAATCTCCTGTGGGATGAGGCAGGAGTCAATAGCTGACGACAATACCAGGAAGCAGGCTAGCACTTTGGCAAAGGACCACTGAACAGGAATTGCTACAGCAGAGAAGAATGTAGCGGGAGCAACTGCAAATTCAGGCTGTCAATGCAGGTTGAGTGGCTCGACAAGCGGGCTGGTCTTCCCTCAGTTCTCAGGCAAGTTTTTAGCAAAAAATTGTCTAAGTTCCATGTTTGGAATTTTTGACATTTGGGTGCCTTTAGCACTATCACCAAGGGTCCAGGACAGGAGGGACCCACTTGGAGGCCTCTGAGACTTCAAGGCAGGCGCCAGACAGCAAAGCAGTCTTGTGGAGTACACAGCAGGCCACAACAGCAGGTAGTTCCCTGAGTGTCCTGCCACAGGTCCAGAAAATGACCTGAAGAGTGGGCCTGAGGTTTATATTTAATATGATGGAACCTTTGAAGTTTCTAGAGGTTTCTCTTTGAAGCACTAGGAATTTTCTGACTCCACCTGGCTCCAAGATGGCTGCCTCCACTCAACCAAACAAGCTGCTCAGATTGGCTGTACTGAGCATAGCTGAGGAGGGGCAGGCCGAAGAACAGTTTGTTCTTCCTAAACTCCTGCACAATTAGGAATTACCCCATCTGCCTTTACCAGGCTGGCACCGCTCTCTATATCTGCTTTTTGATCCTGCGCTGAGCAGAGTAACAGATTGGTAAGTGAGCCCCTGGAATATTCAGTGTAAAGCATATTCGCATATTAAGCAAACGCGTCTCAGTGCATGCAATGCCCTTTGATTTTAACTTCAGAAGGCACCGTGCTTTACATCGCACTTTACATTTGCCTTCCATAGTAAAGCGTGATGACAGCTGGTGTTAAAATCAAAGGCTTTGCATTCAGTGGTCGAAGTGAGCGGGATCTGAAGGGCAAGACATGTCCATACTCTTTAAATTTTAGACAAACTGTTCCCCTTCTATTTATGAAAAGACAACGATCTTGGGACGGTTACACCTGAGAGTTGAAATGCTTTAGCTGAAGTGCAAGGCAGGGAGTCTCCTGGGCTTTGAAACTGGTGGATGGACAATCAGCTAAACAAATCTTGTTGCCAGGGTGGGTGCTTGCCCGAAAGAATTGTAAATGTGCACAACTGTTCAATGTGCAAATGTTAAGGGTGCTTAGAAGCCGGTATTGGCTTTAATTGATGAAATCACTTGATATTTCATGATGACTCAGATTTATTCTTTTTGAGTGGTATTGCAAGAGAGTTACCAGCAAAGCTGTGAAGTGTGTACTTTTAAAATACAGTTGTGAAAATGATTTGCCCTACGTACAGTCTGGGTATTACTAAAATCTATATTTTGGAGAAAAGAAAAATTATCTTACATGTTCACAGTGCTTTCTGTCACAGACTATACTAAACATACACAAGTCACTAGTCTCCATTGCACCTACCAGGTTTAAATTCTGCAGTTCGCTGGTTACAGACACAGACCTCTGCAGTGCATTAATAGAGGTTTAATACTGCACGATAGTGCATTTCCCACTGATTAACTTAATTTGCATTTTTTTTCCTTTCATGGAAGATCTGTGGTGGTTTCTCGCCCACTGCCCCACACATTTTTTCATTGGCTTGTGTCTTTGTCCTTCGTAAATGCTGTCTTCTGATTGATTATGTGGCTTTTTAGTCCCTCCTTATAACAGCCATGTCGTCATTTGTACCCTCCCATGGTTACTGGAACCTTTACTTCGAGTGTTACATGGTACGAAACGTATTATTTAGACTGTGAGCACTATTTTTTCCATACCTTCTCATCCCCGCCCGCACTCCCGTTGTCCGTGCCTTCTCGCCCCTGTCTCCCGCCTCCCCCCACCCGCAATACCGTTGTCAGTGCCTTCATCCCCCTCTGCCCGCCCGCACTCCCATTGCCCTGCTTCCCCCTCCTGTTGTCTGTGATGCAATGCAGTAGGTCTTGTGTAAATGCGAGTCCTATTGCATTGCAAATGCTTGTTGTTGCTAATAACCGGGTTCTGTCTTTCCAGTGTGAGCCCTCTAGCCCGCCTTTCATCTCTGAACCATGTACCTCTTTGTCCGGGACCACAGAGCACCAGCTGACGCTTCTCATGGTGCCTTTCTCCACGTCTTCAGGATGAACTTTAACTTTTTGAGATGCAAAGACTTTTGCTTAAAGTTAATCATTTTAGTATATTGTTGGGATTCTTCTGTTTGGGATTTCATTGACGAAGTTGACTTTTTAAGAAAAATTGCACTGTCGCTGTCGGCTAAATGAATCTTTTCAGGTTGTATGTCTCAGAGCTGTGGTCAAGTATTCGGCGATTTGATTTGCCCAAATCTATCTGAAGCAGGGCATACCACAGTCATCTTTTTCACCGTAGGTAGTTTGAGGTTTTGTCTTTTTTTATTACCACGTTATTTTCACCACTTAAAGCTAAACGATGAGGAACGGACACCTGCGTGTGCTCTTAGACCGAAACTCACATCAACATCCCAAGCTCACTACAGACAGGGGCGCAGCTTGCCTGCCTTAGGACCTTGGTCCCTGGAACTGCTCTTGTAATGGTAAGGATACATCAATTATCAGATTTCAATGGCCTCCACATGCCCCTTAACCTGGTACCACTGCACCTGCTGCACCACTGGTAGCTACGTTCCTGACCACGGATCCATTCTGGCACGGGGGAGGGGGCACTATCCAGTGAGATGAATGTTTAACCCCTCCCATGCTCATGACGAGCTCAGCTCGTCTTGAGCCACGGTTGCCGTGTGCTCATGACAAGCTGAGCTCGTCATAACGGCTCCAACGCTCGCACGCGGGGCTAATTCCCCTAATGTGCGAGTGTTCCACGGAAACGGGTGTGGCCGTGACGAGCTCAGCTCGTCATGAGCACACGGCCACCGTGGCTCATGAAGAGCTGAGTTTGTCATGACCACCGGGGTGCTGTGCGCCCCCCCCTCAGCACCGCGGGGGAATGACCCCCGCGGCCAAGGGGTTTAATCACACAAAACGCAACCAGACACAAGGTCCACCTCTTTGGGTGCAGTCAATGAAAATCCCACAAGAATAGAGGATGTCTACATTCGGAGGCCATGCAAGGGGTAGACACAAGCTACACAAATGGACATGACATAATATTAAAATTGTGGACCACACTTCAGATTAAACCCATACAAAAATGAAGGCGGATTGATAGTTTCGCCTTGGATCTCAAAATGGCAGCAGAAAGGTTTGCAGGACGACTACCGGTCTATTTATTACTGACTCAGCATATCTATAACCCAATCAGATATACTTTGTCTCATTATCCTATAAGTCTGAATTCATCTTGGGGGTGGAAGAGGCTGTTTTTTTAGAGGTAGGATGTTGCCTCCACTTCTGTCCAAGTCTAATGGCACATCAAATGTTCATTGCTTTATGCTAATGGGGTGAGATTATGGGAACTGGTTGCCAGAAAGACTGTTTTTGGGCAAATAAACTTCAACTGGAGCAGAATGCAGCTGCATGTGTGCCACATTGCAATAGTCACTACGAGTGAGTGAAACCTAGCCTCAATGACGTACCGGTGGTACAGAGTGAGATCACAAGTGAATTCACAACCTGCTGCGTGGCACTGCAGGAGTGGGGTCCCAAATACCTACAGAACTGAATTTCTCTCTTAAAAGCAAGTATCTGTTTCATGAGATGCGCAGGGAGTAACAGAAAAAGAGATCAGTGTAATGCAGTGGGTTACAACATTTAATTGCCCCCCCCTGCAAATGACATGAAGGAGCCCCCCTACAGACTCACTCTGGAGCTCTCCAGCCATTGTACTGTGCTGACGGGCCCCTTGAGCTCAGGCCCCCCTGCGGGGCCCTTTGTTATGCCACTGGTGTAACGCTTGGATCACTGACATAATATCGAGGGACATAATATCGACTATCAAAAATATCGGTGACAAAATATCGACAGACAGAATATCGACTTTGTATCTACAAACAGGTAAGTACAAAAATATTGAGTAAAAAATATCGTTTACAAAAATATTGTTTATACAAATATCGACTTTACTAAAAACAATGTTAAATTAAATTAATATTAAAAATTAATTACTAAAATATACTTAAAAATACTTAAATTACCTTATAATATTTAAATAATAATGAAAGTTATAAAAAAAGTTTACATTCAAATTTGTTAGAATATATAGTAATATAATATAATTAAATAATATTCAATATTATTACCGTAGGATAGCGGAAGTGTAAAATTTACTATTCCTACTCCAGAGAGTGCAACAGTAGGGAAAGCGTTGGATAGCGTAGGGGTAAAAAATTACTATTCCCACTCCAGTGGGTGCAACAGTAGGGAAAGCGTTGGATAGCGTAGGGGTAAAAATTACTATTCCCACTCCAGTGGCTGCAACAGTAGGGAAAGCGTTGGATAGCGTAGGGGTAAAAATTAGTATTCCCACTCCAAAGAGTGCAACAGTAGGGAAAACATTGGATAGCGTAGAGGTAAAAATTACCATTCCCACTCCAGTGGGTGCAACAGTTGGGAAAGCGTTGGATAGCGTAGGGGTAAAAATTACTATTCCCACTCCAGTGAGTGCAACAGTAGGGAAAGCATTGGATAGTGTAGGGGTAAAAATTACTATTCCCACTCCAGTGAGTGCAACAGTAGAGAAAGTGTTGGATAGCGTAGGGGTAAAAATTACTATTCCCACTCCAGTGGGTGCAACAGTAGGGAAAGCGTTGGATAGTGGTGGGGTAAAAATTACTATTCTAACTCCAAAGAGTGCAACAGTAGGGAAAGCGCTGGATAGCGTAGGGGTAAAAATTACTATTCCCACTCCAAAGAGTGCAACAGTAGGGAAAGTGTTGGATAGCGTAGGGGTAAAAATCACTATTCCCACTCCAGTGGGTGCAACAGTAGGGAAAGCGTTGGATAGCGTAGGGGTAAACATTACTATTCCCACTCCAAAGAGTGCAACAGTAGGGAAAGCGTTGGATAGCGTAGGGGTAAAAATTACTATTCCCACTCCAAAGAGTGCAACAGTAGGGAAAGAGTTGGATAGCGTAGGGGTAAAAATTACTATTCCCACTCCAAAGAGTACAACAGTAGGGAAAGCGTTGGATAGCGTAGGGGTAAAAACTACTATTCCCGCTCCAGTGGGTGAAACAGTAGTGAAAGCGTTGGATAGCGTAGGGGTAAAAATTACTATTCCCACTCCAGTGGGTGCAACAGTAGGGAAAGCGTTGGATAGCGTAGGGGTAAAAATTACTATTCCCACTCCAAAGAGTGCAACAGTAGGGAAATCGTTGGATAGCGTAGAGGTAAAAATTACTATTCCCACCCCAGTGGGTGCAACAGTAGGGAAAGTGTTGGATAGCGTAGGGGTAAAATCTACTATTCCCACTCCAGAGAGTGCAACAGTAGGGAAAGTAAATACTTCTTATATTATTTAAAAACAGTATAAATTAATATCCATACAAATTTAATTAAAAGTAATTACCAATTTAATATAATAAATAATTAATCAATTAAAATTACAAATTACAATTCATTTTTACTATTAGTTACCTATTCAAATTAATTACAAATAAACAATTATTTAATTAACAATTAAAAATTCATTAACAATTAATTCAAATTAAAAACAATTAAATAAATTGAACTATTTAATTAATTATGAATAAATTACTTCCCACCCTATTCCCCTATAAACTCATAACCGGCTACAGAAAATAAGTTAGTAAAATTAACATAATTAGCAATTAATCAATTAAAATAAATTAATTGGCAATTATAATTTACTTAATTACCCATAAAAAATTAATTTACAGTTAATTCTAAAAAAATACCAATAAATATTTGTACATATTTAATTAAATATAAATAAATTACTTCCCACCCAATTCCCCTATAAACCCACAACCCACTACAGAAAATAAATTAGTAAAATTAACATAATTAGCAATTAATTAATTATTTAAAATAAATTGCCAATTAAAATTTAATTAATTACCAAATATAAATTAATTAACAATTAATTAAAAATGAATACCAATATATAAATGTTCATATTTAATTAATTATAATTAAATGACTTCCCACCCTATTCCCCTATAAACCCACAACCCGCTACAGAATTAAATTACACAAAAATTAAAAAAACAAAATTCATTAATTAAAATTAATTATAACATAAATACACACTTTTCACACATATAATAACATAACAAACACTATAAAAAATCGATAACATTAAAAATTCGATAATTTTAATAACCTATATTATATACTTCGATATTTTAACTTTCTATATTTTTAACATTCGATATTACATTACTTACCTTCAAACAATATTTTTGATGTATATATTCTGTCCATTCGATATTTTGTCCAGCCTATATTTTGTACTCGATATTATGTCCATTCGATATTTTGTAGTCGATATTATGTCTGTTTACCGTAACGCTTGAATTCATCGCAGCCACTGTTCATTACACAGGCCGTGTTCCAGTGGTTCCAGTGCATCATGTTTTTTGGTTGAGCCTAGCGGCAGCGCTCATGCACTGTTCGCTCTGCAAGTCATGCTGGATTGGAGTATGCACTGGATGCCCCGCCCACTCTCCGCCCATATTTGTCATTGGCTTGTGTCATTGTCCTTCGTAAATGATGCCTTCTGATTCGTAAATAGGCTTGTTAGTCCCTTCTTGGTACTGCCTTGTCTGCATTTGTTACCTCCCATAATGACTGGACCTTTTATTTGGCTTGTTACAGGGTGCATTATGAGTCAGTGAGCACTATTTTGTTTATTGGCACTGATGGGGACAATGGCGTCTGCTTTTTTTATGGATCGCTATGCCACTCTAACTTGCATGCTGAGCACAGCGCCTGCTTTAGGGACACCCCGCTCCAGGTTGAATTTTAAAAAAAAACTTGCACGGTAAGCGCAGTACCTTCTTTAGGGACACAGCACCTCTGTTTGATTTTTATTTTATTTTAATAGTGAGCTTGGCGCCCAATTCAGGGACACCACACTACCGCAATATCTAGGTATCGCTTTTGCAAAAGTTCGAACTATTGGTATTGTAAATGACAATGCCTTTTAATATTATAAAAGGCATTGCCATTTACAATGCCAATAGTCAAAATCTCGCAATTGCAAGACCTATTGCATTGTAAATGCTTGTTTTAATGTACTTCGACTACTGCTTGCATGCACTGAGTCGCTTTCACTGACTACACCGCGCTTTATATCTACGTTTGCATAGTAGTATTTGAAAGCGAATCAGTGCATGCATGGCCCTTTGATTTTAACTTCAGCAGGCATTGCGCTTCACATCTGCTTTTCGGTCAGTAGTCACTTGCTGCCCTTTCTCTGAAGAGATATTTTCAATGGTTCCTTTGCGGGGCTAGAGCCCTCCAGTTCCTTTTCTAGTATTCAAGTGCTTGCCACTGAAAAGCGCAGCCCCTGCCCCTTATGGACCTGAGTGCACCCAGCATGTCATCTCCTTATAAAGCCTGTGGTGCAATCCAGGCACCTTTCTGCACACTGGTAGATGGCAGTGATAAAATGCATTTTCCTGATTAGCACACGCCAATTAGAGTATGTTGACACCAGGGGCAACTATGGGAGGGTCTCAGTAGAAAATATCCTGAGTAGGGAACACTGTGGTTACTGAGGATTTAAGGGGATTTTGGGAAGGCTAGCACTGTGGGTACTGGGGATTTAAGGGGATTTGGGGAATGCTAACACTGTGGGTACTGGGGATTTAAGGGGATTTTGGGAGGGCTAACACTGTGGGTACTGGGGATTTAAGGGGATTTTGGGAAGGCTAGCACTGTGGGTACTGGGGATTTAAGGGGATTTGGGGAATGCTAACACTGTGGGTACTGGGGATTTAAGGGGATTTTGGGAGGGCTAACACTGTGGGTACTGGGGATTTAAGGGGATTTTGGGAAGGCTGACACTGTGGGTACTGGGGATTTAAGGAGATTTTGGGAGGGCTAACACTGTGGGTACTGGGGATTTAAGGGGATTTTGGGAGGGCTAACACTGTGGGTACTGGGGATTTAAGGGGATTTTGGGAAGGCTGACACTCTGGGTACTGGGGATTTAAGGGGATTTTGGGAGGTCGAACAATGTGGGTACTGGGGATTTAAGGAGATTTTGGGAGGGCTGACTGGGTACTGGGGATTTAAGGGGATTGTGGGAGGGCTAGCCCTGTGGGTACTGGAGATTTAAGGGGATTTTGGGAAGGCTGACACTGTGGGTACTGGGTATTTAAGGGGATTTTGGGAAGGCTGAAACTGTGGAGACTGGTGACTTAAGGGTATTTTGGGAAGGCTAACAGTGTGGGTACGGGGGATTTAAGGGTATTTTGGGAAGGCTAACAGTGTGGGTACGGGGGATTTAAGGGTATTTTGGGAAGGCTAACAGTGTGGGTACGGGGGATTTAAGGGGATTTTGGGAAGGCTAGCCCTGTGGGTACTGGAGATTTAAGGGGATTTTGGGAAGGCTGAAACTATGGAGACTGGGGACTTAAGGGTATTTTGGGAAGGCTAACAGTGTGGGTACGGGGGATTTATGGGGATTTTGGGAATGCTAACACTGTGGATACTGGGGATTTAAGGGGATTTTGGGAGGGCTAGCACTGTGGGTACTGGGGATTTAAGGGGATTTGGGGAAGGCTGACACTGTGGGTACTGGGGATTGAAGGGGATTTTGGGAGGTCGAACAATGTGGGTACTAGGGATTTAAGGAGATATTGGGAGGGCTGACTGGGTACTGGGGATTTAAGGGGATTGTGGTAGGGCTAGCCCTGTGGGTACTGGAGATTTAAGGGTATTTTGGGAAGGCTGACACTGTGGGTACTGGGGATTTAAGGGGATTTGGGGAATGCTAACACTGTGGGTACTGGGGATTTAAGGGGATTTTGGGAGGGCTAACACTGTGGGTACTGGGGATTTAAGGGGATTTTGGGAAGGCTGACACTGTGGGTACTGGGGATTTAAGGAGATTTTGGGAGGGCTAACACTGTGGGTACTGGGGATTTAAGGGGATTTTGGGAGGGCTAACACTGTGGGTACTGGGGATTTAAGGGGATTTTGGGAAGGCTGACACTGTGGGTACTGGGGATTTAAGGGGATTTTGGGAGGTCGAACAATGTGGGTACTGGGGATTTAAGGAGATTTTGGGAGGGCTGACTGGGTACTGGGGATTTAAGGGGATTGTGGGAGGGCTAGCCCTGTGGGTACTGGAGATTTAAGGGGATTTTGGGAAGGCTGACACTGTGGGTACTGGGTATTTAAGGGGATTTTGGGAAGGCTGAAACTGTGGAGACTGGTGACTTAAGGGTATTTTGGGAAGGCTAACAGTGTGGGTACGGGGGATTTAAGGGTATTTTGGGAAGGCTAACAGTGTGGGTAGGGGGGATTTAAGGGTATTTTGGGAAGGCTAACAGTGTGGGTACGGGGGATTTAAGGGGATTTTGGGAAGGCTAGCCCTGTGGGTACTGGAGATTTAAGGGGATTTTGGGAAGGCTGAAACTGTGGAGACTGGGGACTTAAGGGTATTTTGGGAAGGCTAACAGTGTGGGTACGGGGGATTTAAGGGTATTTTGGGAAGGCTAACAGTGTGGGTACGGGGGATTTAAGGGGATTTTGGGAATGCTAACACTGTGGGTAATGGAGATTTAAGGAGATTTTGGGAATGCTAACACTGTGGGTACTGGGGTTTTAAGGGGATTTTGGGAGGTCGAACAATGTGGGTACTGAGGATTTAAGGAGATTTTGGGATGGCTGACTGGGTACTGGGGATTTAAGGGGATTGTGGGAGGGCTAACACTTTGGGTACTGGGGATTTAGGGGATGTTTGGAGGGCTAACTCTGTGGGTTCTGGGGATTTAAGGGGAGTTTTGGAGGGCTAACACAGTGGGTACTGGGATTTAAGGGGATTTTGGAAGGGCCAACACTGTGGGTACTGGAGATTTAAGGGGATTTTGGAAAGGCTAACTCCGTGGGTACTGGGGATTTAAGGGGAGTTTTGGAGGGCTAACTGTGGGTACTGGGGATTTAGGGTGATTTTGGGAAGGCTAACACTGTGGGTACTGGGGATTTAAGGGGATTTCTGGAGGGCTAACTCTGGGTACTGGGGATTTAAGGGGATTTTGGGAAGGCTAACACTTTGGGTACTGGGGTTTAAGGGGATTTTGGGTAGGCTAACACTGTGGGTACTGGGGATTTAAGGGGATTTTTGGAAGGCTAACTCTGGGTACTGGGGATTTGAGGGGATTTTGGGGAGGCTAACACTGTGGGTACTGGGGATTTAAGGGGATTTTTGGAGGGATAACTCTGTGGGTACTGGGGATTTAAGGGGATTTTTGGAGGGCTAACTCTGGGTACTGGGGATTTGAGGGGATTTTGGGGAGGCTAACATTGGGTACTGGGGATTTAAGGGGATTTTTGGAGGGCTAACACTTTGGGTACTGGGGATTTAAGGGGATTTTGGGAAGGCTAACTCTGTGGGTACTGGGAATTTAAGGGGAGGTTTGGTGGGCTAACACTGTGGGTACTGGAGATTTAAGGGGATTTTGGGAAGGCTAATACTGTGGGTACTGGGGATTTAAGGGGATTTTGGGAAGGCTAAAACTGTCGGTACTGGGGATTTAAGAGGATTTTGGGAGGGATAACACTGTGGGTACAGGGGATTTAAGGAGATTTTTGGAGGGCTAACACGTATGGGGTAAACACCTTTTTTTCACCAGAAATGCAGAAATTACAATGAAGAGGGCGATGTTAAAGTCCTTTGAAGGCAAAAGTGGCCATGAAAAAGACAACATCTTTCTGAAAGTGCGGTCTAAAGGTGAGCCTCTCTCTTCAAAATTCTTTGTGTATGACATTCTCTTCGGCAAGAAGTGGGGAGGTATTGCTGAGGCTGTTGCAGCCAGGCAGAAGGCATCTGTGGTTTAGGCCTCTGTTGGGCCTTCACACAGACCTCTTTCAGCAGGCCACTGCCTTTCACTTGTGCTGGTGTTGACCTCAACCATTTCTGCACCGCAGAGTCTGTCTGGCACGGCTACCCTCGAAATACCTGCCCTACACGTCAGAAGCAGGAGAGAGGCTTGGAAGTTTGCTAGTTGTCACCTGGTCAATCTTAAGTACAGAAGTCTGACAGGTATGTCATTGCATTGCTGATCAGCACACCCACAACATATGTGACACTTTCAACCAGCCCTGGTTTGTTTTCCAATAGTTCTTTGCAAGTTGGTATTTTTAGCAGAGAAAATCAATTTGAAAGGAGAACCTATGAGTCCTGGAATTCAACATGATATTGGCTAAAAAGTCACAGCAGGCTAAAAGCAGGGCCACTGGAATTATGTGATTGTGCAGGCATGGTGATTTTCTCACAATTATGGATTTGCCCCAGTTGCCACACAATTCATCATCTGCCTCACTATCTGCAGATTTTGCCACAGAAAATATTTGTTTCTTGCTCTAAAGGTTCAAACGTTACTATAAATACAACAACAAGTGTTTCCGCACAATGGAAGTCCCTTTGTAAAGCTGGACTGGTCACCTTTCTATTGCTTATTCCTATGTGTGGGTGTTAAACTGACACACATTAGGTGCAACCAATGCCTAGAGTGTGTTACCAAGACGAAGAAATGAATTACTACTATAACAAAATGTGCCACACTATGCCACATAATTTTCCTGCTGCATAATTTACTCAACCCTGCCACATAATTGGGCCTTTTCCTACCGCATAATTCCAGTGGCCCTGGCTAAAAGTCATGACAGACAATTGGTTTCCCTGGCAGCTAAGTCTAAAAGTCCCAAACCAGCCCATTTACCTAAAAAGGCAGTCTACTCAGTAATGCCTTCTACAGAATTGCCCTCCCAGGCTTCCAGATTAGACAGGTAATATTGATTTTCTTTTATATTTGTTAACTGAGCTGCAATATAATGATTATTGCAATGACAGCCATTAATTGACAGGTCTTGAAGCCTGGTGACAACACAAATCCAAAGGCATTCCTATCAGTGTTTCTAGGGAAATCTAAGGGCCCCATTAGGATGGCGGCGATTGCCCCCCGCCGGGCTGGCGGTAGCCACCGCCAGCCCGGCGGTAGCGATCCGCCCGCCATCCTTTGTGCAAAGACCCCCCGCCATATTACCATGACTGGTGTGTCCGCGGCAGACGGAAAGACCTTACGCCGCTTTTCCGCCCGGTCGACAAGACGGAAAAGGGATCAATATGGTGGCGGTGTCTGTTAGACACTGGCAGCCATATTAAGATGAGGGAGGTGACATGCCTTTCCGTGGCGTCATTGCCGCCATGCAAAGGCATGCAGGGATTTCTGGCGGGCCCCCAGTGACTCTGGGGGGTGGGGGGGTGCACATGGGGGGTACCTATGGACCCCCCCTGCATTTCAATGTACAACATGGCAGGCACCGCACGGTGCCTGTCACGTTGTGCATTGAAAAGCACAACATGCATTTTTAGCATTGCAGCGGACGGTGCTTCCAGCACCGCCGCCGCAATGTTAAAAATGCAGGATGCACTCGCAAGAGTGTGGCGGGCGCATCCTAATGAGATGTGCTGGACCGCCGCTAGCCTTGCAGGCGGTCCCATTTCCCACTGGTATGGCGGGCGGACAAAGTCTGCCCGCCATACTAATGTGCCCCTAAGTATTTTATTCTAACAACAGTAAGGGCCCCAAATAAATGTAACCTTAAAGTCAAAGAAGCTGGGCATGGGGGGCTCTCGAACAAATGCACGAGGTGCTTGGCCTTTAGTAGCTCACAATGATTTTCACTGATCAGAAGTAGCTCTCATCACAGAAAAGGTTGGAGACCCCTGCCTTAGACACTTCAATGGAGCTACTCACTGCAGCATCTTAGCAGCAGAGGCCTGATGCGGTGCAAACCACCGACAGCATCAATGGCTCAGATGCGTCAATGGAGTCTGGCTGGTCCTCTGCATCACAGGCACCAGTTCCAACAGAAGCACCTCAGTTTGCTGTCCTATAATTGTGTCTTTGGTGGGGAGGCCTCTGGAGTCCTCGGTACAAGACCTCAGCAATCATGAATAAGCGAGGCTTGAACTCTGCTTTGATCATCCAATAAAAGGCCTTTTGATTTATTTCCAGTGGAAATGTTTGTCACCTCTCCTCCAAGGTGCGCGGCATCTGCAATTCATAAGGCTGAGCTGTGGGTCTGGAGCCCAGAACAGAGAGTTTACCTGATAAATACTTAATGCAGAATAAGCAATTACCTAAACTGTGTGAAAAGCAAAGCACACAATCACTTCAGGGCCCCTCCATCACAGCATGGGGCGACCATTCCTCCTGGAAATAGCAGGAGCAGACGTCATGGCGGAAGGTGGAATTGTATGTTTGTTCCAAAGACGTGCTTGCCGTTCACCTGCCCCTCTCACAGGGCCTCATTTATGCACTTTTTTGACGTTCCGGTGGCGCAATGTGCCGCCGCATATTTATAAGACCACATAAAAGCACTTTACGTGGCTTTTCATCGCCTTAGAAATATGTGCCTTTTTCACGCAGAAAACCATGGGAAAGGGGCGTTCCATTGAGGAGTGTGGTTTACTGATTAGAGCGGCAGACCCTGATGCAGAGGTCTGGCCCGGGACCAGGGTTCAATTCACGTCGCGGCAGGGTCTTGAGCTCAAATGTCCGCGGACCCGATAATTCTCAGCACGGTGCCTACTCTAATCATGGGGTCCCACACTGCAACTCTGGGCAATAGCTTGCTTAATCTCCACAGCTGCCCTAATCGCTAAGGATGCCTGGCTTCACCAGGGGGTGCCCAGGAGTTGGGTGCCTCACAGGAACAGGCCAGGACGGGTTCCTCAGCGGTTTATTCAGCGCGGGGACACAATGGTAAGTGTAACCATGCGCTTTATAAGCTTCAGAATTACAATTACATGGGTGTTGCTATGGTGGTTCCCACGCAACACCCATGGTACCTGACACATTCCCAGATTTCCGAGGCATCGTAAACCTGGGAATGCGTCAGAACCTAACGCCACCCCAGGGGTGGCGTTAGGGAGCCGCAACAAAGAGAAATTAAATCATTTCTCTTCGTGCTTTCATTTTCTATGTGTGCTGCATTCTGCAGCACATGTAGAAAAAGGAAAGCGCCTGAATGGATTGATTTTGTGCATGAAAGGTCCCTTCCTGCACAAAATCAATCATCCCCGCAATGCAGGCACCCTTGCACCATGGTGCAAAGGTGCCTGTGTTGGTGCACAGCAGCCCATTGTTTGCCGGTACAGGGGAAAAGGAAAGGAATGCGCCATATCATATATATATCGGAACAAATGATGGAGGACCTGGCATGGCTGTTCGGGCTGGATTGTTCCCATGAGGCACAGGGTCAAGACTGATTTGCATATAGCTGGGTCCAAACTGGGGTGGCACAGTGAGTAGAGAACAATGGATTTAACCCAGATCTCTTGAGTGGGGTGAATATATGATTTATTCTGCATTCCGTCCATCATTTGTTTGCGTATCACTTTTCACCCCAAGTGGGTTGGGTATGCCTAGATGTGGGTCCCTTGCTCACTTTGCCACTGGATTCAAGCTAGCCTGGCTGATGAAGGGTAATACCCAGAAACCGGTACCAGGATGCTTGTTTACGGTCCAGGGAGGACCTGGCTTGGCAGTTTGGGAAGGACTGTTCACATGAGGCACAGGGTCAAGACTGATTTGCATATGGCTAGGTCCAAACTGGGGTGGCGTAGAGAGCAGACGAACGATGGATACGGAGGCCTGCGGCGCTGCCCTATGGCAAAAGCCCATAAATAAGGACCATAGTGTTCTCAGATACACTTTTTGTCCTTTTTCGCTTGTGCATGTCCCACAGATTTTTTTTCTTTTTCTGCAATCACACCTGCGAATATCTGTTCTCATTCTACCATCTGCTCTATTTTCTGTATCTTTCCTGCACGAAATTAGCAATGTTTATTTTGCATAATGTGAAATTCCCAAATTTCACCAAATGCTCTAATGTTGCATGACTTTTTTTTTTAAGACAATGTATGCCCTCATGTGAAAAAAGCCAAAAAAACACATTTCGTATCAAGAATGTAGTTTTGTGAAGTTTCCATAAAATTTAGCATAATTTCACAAAAGAATTTAAAATTTCACCCTCCCCTGCTCTTGGAATATGGAATGGTAAGTTATACGCCACAAAATAAACAACACTATATGAAGGTAATGTTGAAACCTCAATCCATAGGCAATGCCAATTCTGCACCCTAATACCTCTGTTCCCCTATAACCAACTACTAACAAATCTGAGGCAAACAGCCTTCAAAATTCAACCTTAGAGGAGGCAAAATTGCTCAAAGTTTTGAGCGTCTTTTGAGGAACTCAAAATCAGTACCTTGTTTATGTGTATTTTACAACACACATGCACACGGTTTTAGGTGTGTTTATCAGCGGGCTCTGGGCTGTACTCTGTGATGTGTTTTGTGACATCCTCTGATCTGTAGTTGGTGTTGTGTGTTTTTGTGACAAGTTTGCAATTGTTGTAGGGAAGTTTCAGGGAGGAATATCAAATCAATATCCTGTGTCACAGGCCCCTGTCTTCCAGGCTCTGTGAACAGTGGCACTCTCAAGGAACCCATTGCGTCGCCTTGCGCCGCCATTGCATCCCTTTTGTAATGCTACGGCAGAGCTGCTTCTACTCCATATTTACATGGATGCAGATGCGTCATTTTTTTACAGGCTGCGTCAGTTTTCACCTGCGTGAAAATCGCCTACGCCCTCTGGGATTTTAGGGGCTTATTTATGATCCCTTGCATCACTTTTGCACTGCCAGTGCGCCACTTTTTGTGACGCACCACCAGCGTACAAAAATGCACCATGTTGCATCATATTTACAAAGTGACGCATCTAGGTAGATAAGTCACTTTGTAAACCCCTGCGTCACATTATACCTGCGCCAGGTATAATGTAAGCAGGGTGGGCGTTCTGGCGCAAGTAAGCCTCGTAGAAGTCACGCAGTGAAATCTATGAGATTTCACTGCGTCACTTATAGGACGCAAATGCGTCAATATCTTACGCCTGCCTCACAGCAGGCATAAGACTGATGCAGGCACATTTGAAATGGGACTTGCCCATGTGAAATGACTCATTCATGGAGTTGCGTCACTTTTGTGACACACTCCAGCAATGCGTCATTTTTGCGCATGCAGATACATCACAAATACTGACGTATCTGTACCTCCTTGCGACATGATGCGTCATACTGTAAATATGACGCATCCAGCATGTCGCAAGGAGGGCGCAATGAAAAGTGACGGATTGCTGTTTTCACGCTGGGATGCGTCACTTTTCATAAATTAGGAGGAGAAGATCTTGCTGACCTGTCCACGTTGTAACAAAACTACATTGGGAGGTCGAGCCTTCTCAGTTCTGATAGCTCAGATCTGGAATGGATTACCTGAGGGTTTGTGAAGAAAAAAAAGGGACTCTTTCTGTTTTGCAAGAGACTGAAAACCTTTCTTTTTGAGCAGGCTTTTGGTAGAGCCTCGTTCTAATTGTAGCTGGTGCAACATAGTTTTAACCCTTAGATAAGTGCTAAGAGACCGATGGGGATTATGCACTACATAAGTGCTACTTTTTTCCCCCTGTCTAATTTCTCTTGCCCACTACATATTCTCTCTCCTCAGGTCTCCCCTTTCTTTCTCCCCCTCGTACATCCTTCTAGCTTTACTCCTAAAAACTCTGGCACCTATTTATCAGTTTCTAAGGCAGCGGAGAAAATCACCTTGCTGCTCTGCGTTACAGGGAAAGAGCAGGAATCTGCAGAATTTATCACAATATTGTATTTTATTGTATTGCATGTATATAGTGTTTTCCCCCTCTATTAGGCTGTTTGTCTCATTTCTGGATAGCGCCGCGATGCCCCAGGGTGATGTGAGCACTTTATAAACTATTAAACTTAAACTAAACTAAACTAGTGCTTACTACCTCTGACGAGGCGTCAAAGGACTTTTTCGGCGAGTAGCACGCTACTCCGGAACCCATAAAGGACTAATGTTGAATTAGTATAGTGAAATATGAAAGTAATTTGAGTGGTGGATAGGTTGGTCAGTTATTTGGATTGAGAAGGATAGCGGAGTGATCGAAGAGGGAAAAGGGTTCAATATGGCACATTCCTGCCTTTTCCCAGTGCTGGCAAACAGTGTTGTGTCGCATTTGCACCACATTGCGTGGTGCAAAGGAGACGCAACCCCTTGATAAATATGGCGTTCCATCTATAGTCTTCTCTCTTTTTCTTTGTTTACCATCTCTGATTATTTTTCCTTGTCTCTCAGTGTCTTCTCCCTGCATACACTCTCTCCTCTTCTCCTCACATCCTGACCCCACCTCTCACATTCTTCAATCCCCTCTAATCTTCCCTCTTCTTACCACCTTGGTCTCATTTCTCTCTGTCTCCCTACTCTCTCTTCTCTTCCTGCTCTTCCTCCAGTCTCTTTCTGTCTGCTCATTTTTCTTTGTTTTACTGCCTAGACTGTAAATCCTTGTCTGCAGTTCCCAAGGACAAATAAATGAAACATGTAGTGGAGAGCTAAGAAAAGACAACAGAGGTGGCAAGCCTTCTCTGTAAATCCTGAGTGTCAGGAAAACTGAAACTCTGAAACAAACCTTCTCATGCTGAACCCTCTAAACCAGAAACAATCTCCCTACAAAGGCTATCCGAACAACGAGTTTTAAATACCAGAATATCATAGCCAGAATAGCGACTACCAAAATTACAGGATGGTAAACATATATATAGTTAAGTGTATATTTTCAATACTCCATGGTCCTCTTTTATGAGGCTGTGCGTCACTTTTACGCCGCCGGTGCGTCACTTTTTGTGATGCACCAGTGGCGTAAAAAAAGCGCCTTGTTGCGCCATATTTACAAAGTGACGCATCTAGGTAGATGCATCACTTTGTAAACCCCTGCGCCACATTATACCTGCGCCTGGTATAATGTATGCAAGAGGGGCGTTTTGACGCAAGAAAGGGACATGGAAGTGACGCCGTGAAATCTATAAGATTTCACTGCGCCATTTCTTGGCCGCTAATGTGGCAAAATCTTACTCCTCCTTCATGGCAGGCGTAAGACTGACGCAGGCACTAACAAAATGGGACTTGCCCATGTGAAAGAACGCATTGCTGGAGTTGCGTCACTTTTGTGACACACTCCAGCAATGCGTCACTTTTGCGCCTACAGATACGTCAGAAATAATTACGTATCTGTAACTCCTTGCGACATGATGCGTCATATTATAAATATGACGCATCAATCATGTCGCAAGGAGTGCGCACTGAGAAGTGACGCATCGCTGCTTTCACGCAGCAATGCGTCATTTCTCATAAATGAGGGCCCATATGTATATACCTTGATAATAAATATATCTTCTAAGTACTTAGAAGTCAGTACTTTATTTGCAAAATAATATGTGCCAGTGCCAAAAGTGCCGCTCAGACACCCGCAGCTGGTGCTATAAAATGTGAGCGTGACTAATACCGAGGGTGCGTAGTCCTGAATCCACCTCAGGCCTCTTTAATCCACTACTAGACACTCCCTGCCTCGTCATCTCACTTGAGCAGGTTTCTGCTTTCTCCCTTTCTTCCTTTGAGGTGGTTTTGCTGTCTTTCTCAGACTTAGGGGCAGATTTATGAAGGCCTTGCGCCGCCGGTGCGTCACTTTTTCCCATGTTAAAAATGACGCACCGGCGGCGCAAGGCCTTCATAAATCTGCCCCTTAGTCTTTCTGTTTTATTTGTTTTTCTCTCTTGATAAAAATAAGTGCTAGTGGTCCCCACCTCTACCACTGGCTCAAATTAAACACTGGTAGAAGTGGAGTTAAGAAGAAAGAGGGCCTGATTTATAGTTTGGCTGGCGTCTGACACCTTGATGAACTACCACCTGCCGTGTCTAGAGATCACCGCCAGCCCTGGGCGTTCTCTGTGCCTTCTCTGCAACTGCCAGGTCAGCAGCTCTTATCAATGCACTGAAAGTTTGTGAGCGACTGCTATGTTTCAAGCCGCCATGCACCAAACTTTTTTGTTTTTCAAAACAAACTCACAAAGCAAGAGTTTGGTTTTGTGAAACAAAACACTAATGACCCTGACACCCTGGAATTTTTCTCTGATGGTGTGGGGGGCATTACCATTTTTTAGGTCGAGCCTATCGACAGCGCATATGCGCTGGTCGCTCTGCGAGGCATTCTGTATTAGAGTATGCAGTGGGATCCCCACCCACTCTACGGCCATGTTTGTCATTAGCTTGTGTCAGTGTCCTTCCTAAATGCTGGCTTCTGATTCGAAAATAGGCGTGTTAGTCCCGCCTTGGTACCGCCTTGTCTCCGTTTGTTACTTCCCATAAGGACTGGACCATATACTTGGCTAGTTACATGGTCTGCATCATGAGGGGGTGAGCACTATTTTGTTCATTGTCCCCAATGGCGGCTGACTTTCCTATGCAGCGATAGCCGCTCTAAATTGTATGCTGAGCGTGACGTCTGCTTTAGGGACACGGCGTTCACTTTATTTTGAAAAAAAAACTTTGATGACCTCGGCGCCTGCTTTAGGTTTCTCTATTTTTTTTGCCTCCTTAAAACAACCATGTGCAATGCAATAAGTCTCGCATTTACGCAAGTTTAAGCTATTGGCATTGTAAAGACAATACCTTTTATTTATGTTTTTAAAACCAAAACATAAATACAAGGCATTGCCATATACAATGCCAATAGCTCAAACTCGCATAAATGCGAGACCTATTGCATTGCAGATGCATGTTTCTGTTTGGGACAGTGAGTGATACTTTTTAGTTACAAAAATAATATTGGAAAATATTTTATTCATGCAAAGGTTTGCTCTTGGAACGAGTCTCTTAAAAGGTTTAGAAATGTGTTATTAACATGCTGTACTTAGGCCACATTTTTTATGAAACCAGCCATATTAGTTTAAAAGGATGTCATTTCTCCCTTTTTGTGTCTTTGCTCCTGCATCTACCCTTCCCATTGGCATTTTCTTCCGTCGTCTCTCTCTTTTTCTCCTCAGAGGCTTCCAAAGCAGGAAATAGATGGGTCGACCTCTAAGTTGGGGAACCGGGTTTGAGGCTTGGCAAGGACGCTCAACATTTTGTGATTCTGGGCAAATCACTTAATCTCCCCGTGCCTAACAAAATGAATGTGTCCATCTGTAACACAACTGGTGCTCATGTAAAGTGCCCTGATACACTTGGGTCGAGTTTGTGCTATATAAAAAACTTCCCAAAAAATAAATAAAAGATATCATGTAGTGTTTTTTCATTTGTGGAGGTAATGTTCTGGCGTTCGAGTACTGATACAAAAGTGTTACTGGTTTCTTCCGCTGTGCCTTGCTTATGGGATAGTCATATACACCAGAAGATTCATGGTCCATTGTCCTCTGAACGTTGCATTTTAGCTGAACTTCCTATGAAATTGCCCTGATGATGCTGCACGATGTTTGCTTTGGGATGGGATAGCTTCAAAGTCGTCCCAATAACACTGAAGTTTCTGGTTTGTCAAACATTGATCATGCTATGAAGAAACTGTGCTTTAGCTAATTCGCAATGTGAACATGTGCAAAAAACCTCAGCTTTTGGGGGTGAGGCAGAGACTTTTCCCTTTCGTTAGAGATGCTAAGATGTTGTTTGTGTTCTTAATGAAACAAACCTAGAGACTTTGAGAGATGTTTCCAATTCCTTTCAGGATGCTGCCCATCTCTTATTGATTTTACTGCTCATTCAAGACTTTGGGGCTGATGTATCAACATTGCATTTTTCGAGTCCTTAATAGTGAATTTTACCGATGCGCTATTAAGGACTCGTAAAATGCAATGTATGTAGGTTTTGCAATTAAAAGAGTGATTCCTACAGATTCCTTTTGTGGGACTTGCAAATTGTGAGTCGCAAATAAGGAATTGCTTCCCATTCATTTCTATTGACCATGAGGCCCATAGAAATGACTGGGAATTGCATGCTCAATTGGTGAGTACCCAATAGGTACTTGCAATTTGTGCATGCAATTTCAAGGTTGCAAGGGTGCCAAAAGGACACTATGTTGCAAAGTCTCACTACAGGTTTGCGGGTGAATGCAGGTGTATGTTCGGTCTATTGAAGCCTGATCCATGTCAGTGTATTGGCTTGGCCATCGTCACTGTTTTATTTGTCCTGGGTGAAGGTAATCCAGGCCTCATCCCACCTTTGATCTTCACTTCTGGTGACCATGGGGTTCCGTCCTTGACTGGGGAATAATGGAAGTTATAGGCCTCCTTCAAGCCAGATCATTATTTTTCCACTAATTGTTCAATTAGACAGTGTCTTTATCCCACTTTGGTTCTTGACGTCTGGTGACCCTGGGGTTAGCCTTGACGAGGGAATAATAAGAGTGCTGAGGCCTCCCTCAAGCTAGATAAATATATTTTATTGCTCTGGATATTTGTACAGTAAAACAGTTGACTTGGTTGGGGTGTTGCTTGAATCACAAGGCATTGAGTGCCAAGGAGAGATCATCTCTGCTGGTGATTATCACTATCTCTTGCATGGCCACCAAACCCAATCATCAATTTTCAAAGTGAACCTGTAACTTTCCACAAGGATGACCCTCTTTAATGAGCTGGTAAAACTGCTGAACTCCCAATGGTGGGGGGGGGGGGTGGGTGTAGAGGGAACAAAGGATTACAGGGGTCATCATCTGCGTCCTCTTGGAGCACAATCTTAATCGCTATGCAAATGCAGTGTGCCACTATGAGCTGAAGGGTCTCACCAAGAGAATTAACCATGTAAGGGGAGCCCAAATGTTGTGTTGTCACAAATAAAACAATACCAATGAAATTACAAAAACATTGTAACAAGTAGGCCTGGGTGGAGTTCGCGGAGTTCTGATACATGAAATTCTGTGAAGTCCCCCAAAAACTCTGCCTTGCTCTGATTTTTAGCACTGGGAGTTTGTCCCATGCTGTAAAATAAGCGCAAACAGCACCATGTGCAGTGCAAGAGGGTGCTGCTTCTTTCTGCAGCTCTAGCAACAGCTTCTTCAATGCGAGAGGTAGCAACCTTCCGCGACCGTTCTCGTTGTGAAATCTCACCGGGAGGTGGTCCAGCGTATGATTTTTCGTGCTCGCCAACATAATGTTGGCCAGCTGTTCAAGAGGAAAAACTCTGCTCAACGCCGCTTCGTGGAGCTTTGGGGAACTCAGACACACTTAGTAACAAAGGCCCACACTCTACTTTCCTGTATCCCCTTTCCCCAAACAAAGTACCCTTTTGTAAACAAAAGGAGCCCGTATGCCACTAGAAACATTTCTTGTGAATGTGGTGGGTTTATATTGAAGCGTGACACTCAGAGTGGTGTGTGAGGCCTTGCCTTTTTTCTGTAATCTCTTACAGCCTACAGTAATGTCTCCACTCACAGCTTTCTGTTCTTGCTGGGATCAGTTTTGTCAGGGTAGCAGCCCACATCTTTCATTCTCTGGAATGCTTCTCCCTGTGGAGACTCCTTGGCCCAGTCAAACTGTTTCTTGATGAGTTCAATCACATGGTTGGTGATAGTTGCGAGGGTGAAAGTACGCTGGTGCAGTAACTATCCTTTACCAGAAAACACCAGACTTTGCCTAATTTCGCTGTGGATCTACATACATCATTGATGTCTTTTACCATTTTTGGGTCAGATAAAAGGTATGGGAAATTCACATAATTATCTGTTGCGTGGTTACATGAAAATTTAGCAAAATTATGCAGAAAGTATGCAAAATACAATTCTGTCATTTTGTGCTACATTTTAGCATGAAATGCGTCTGTGCGTCAAATTTTATGTTATGTTACTCAAAAGCACCATGAATAAAGCTGCTCGTGTTCTGCTGTTTATGTGCATTTGAGGTAAATTTTTACTGCAAATAGCGACATTCTCAGTACATTTTACAGCGAATGGCGCGCCATTATGTGAAGTGGCACAATGGCGCAATTTCAAGAGTTTTTTGTAACAAGTGAAATACGAAATTCCATAAGTGACACTAATTATGGTGGCATATCTTAAATTTTACCCGGACCTAATAAGCATGCATCTCTTTGGTGGGGAAGAGGTACCGAAAGAACTAGTAGAGGCTGACAGTACGCTGATTGGAGCGGCAGTCAAATGGGTGGGGGCATAAAATAATTCAATTCAATTCAAAAGAACACTTAACTGCTTGTGACAGTAGAGGCCTGTGCAGGCTCTCAATCCAACTGTCTAAGACAGCTGGGTTGAGAGGTTTATAGTGTGTATGTCAGGAGTCATTTCATTTCATTAAACTTTATTCGGTTCACATGATAGGAAACCATAAAAGTTACATTTCATCAATAAAAATAAACAGGACAAAAAATATATATGCTAGTCATAAAATACAATTGTTCCAGTTTACATTCAGTAATTATAGGGTCAGAGGGCATCACATTGTTTAGTTTTAAATTCATAAAAATGCAGCCTACAAATCCCTTAGGGTTCCAAACATTTTCTATACCTTAAGGAACATTTCAAGAACCCAACCACAAATGGGATATATGCTGGCTTTAAAAGTAGCAAAAAGTAAAGAGCGGGGCGTATCTGTAAAAAGTTTAGCTTTTTTAAAAGTGATTTTAAAAACAGCCTCCGTGGGGCTTCATAAAAGTGACAAAAGAACACAAAGTGTAGTAAATCCTGAGGAGACATATTGTCGCAGCTACAGGGTGCTCACACTTTTCCTTTGTGGCTCCCCTTAGGTACAGCTAATAAAAGATGGAAATAATCCAATCTAAACCTGATTAGTAAAAAACGCTCATAAGCCAACAAGGGCCACGAGAGGTATGGCTCCATTTCCAGAGAAGTTCTAAGCATCATGTGCTTACAGACGCCATTTTTCATCAATTCCATCTCCTCTCGCTTAGCTATTTAACGCATTAAAAAGGATTGTTTCACAAAAGCCACGTCTGCCCTAGTAATACAATCAGGTAATAAAAAAGGTCCAGGCGCCCCACCTCACTAAAGCACCCCTTTAAATACTTTAGCCATGGTATATCAGTCATGTGGTCCAGGCTAAGAGTCTCTTTTAATAGTTTGTGGGTAAGATCTAAATCTTTGCTTAGCCAACTTTTGAGCCAAAAAAGCAGCGGGGCATAGCCAGAGTATCACAGATGTATGAAAGGCCAGTTTCTTCATGAGCAATAAAATTTGCTGTCCCTTTGAGAACCCCCAGCAACTGTTTAAAAAAATTATTTTCTGTCACCTGGATACCCTCCACACCAGTATATCCCCACAGTTCGCTCCCGTAGGTAGCTATAGATACACTCTTAGCTTGATAGATTTTCAACATTGCAGCCACTGGGCGATTGCCCAGTGGCTGCAATGTTGCTCGTGAGGCGATGCGGCACGAGCAAAGTACGTTTTTTTTATTTTTATTTGATTTTCCCTATTCCTTTGTCTGTCGACTCCTCATCTGCTCCACCACTCTTACCTGCACCGGCAGCTGCTGTTTCAGTGATTGTCTCTCTTGCACTGTGAATGACAACACTGTTTCCCAGGGGCAACTTAAGGGTTTTGGGGGCCCCTGTTCAGAACAGCTCTGAACTTATGATCCAGTTTTCATGTCCTCTTTGGCTAGGTCACTGGCACTGCACGGTACTCTGGTCCAAATTCGTAATGTGTTTACATCTAGCAGTCAGGGATATTTATGTGTGTTTTCTATATTGTATATTAGCAGCAGCTCACTAATATTATTGCAAATAATCTCTGTTAACCACTGCCATTTCTCACAGGTGAGGTCCTGTTTCAATCTGAAAGGATTTTTTAATGGCTATTGCATGGTGTTGCATAATATAAACACACATTTCTCCGCATAATGTCTGTAAAAGACTCCCACAGATCACCTGTATTAAAAATAAACTAAAAGAAAGTGATATTTAAAACAATCTATGCTTAAGAATCATTCAAGGTCGTCAGGCCAGGACTGTGAGTAGAATAGAGCTGGATCAGAGCCCCCTTTGCCCAGTGCCTTAAAACGTCACATGTTTTCATACTCACATATTCCTACCCCTTTAAAAGAAGTGCACGTCATTGCCAGGGCTGGTGCTCTTTGCTTTACTTTACCAAACTATATTTTTTCCTTTAGTTCTTTATCCCTTGTTATTTGTCATTCTTGTGTATTTTTTTAAAACTATTTATTCAGGTTACAGGAATTCAAAGCTAATAATTGTTTACATAAAAACTTTAGAAGGTTTCTATGACTTGTTTAAGAACATCTGCCTGCTGGGAAGAACTCCTGGACGTAAGTAAGCTGAGATGACTACTAAGCTTAGCACCACTCTCAAGTGAACTACCTTTTCCAGAATGCATTGCTGATTATAATCCTTCAACTCAGCAGTAAATTCAAAGACATGGTGTGATGAATCCACCTGGAGAGTGATAAAATGTTCACAAAACTCAAAGTGAGTAGGCTGTGTCAGAGAGAACCCTCCCTCCCCCCAGTCCCCTCCAAAGGTAGCCTCATTAGTTTGGGATTGAAAGACTCAAAGCAGCACTTAATCAACCTCTCCTTCTGAGGAAGTAAAATAATGGAGGAACTGGAACAAGGCCAATGCAAAGTCACAATAGCAGGGCGGTCCCTCAAGAGGAGCAGCCATAGCATGTCATCCCTCATACTGAGGAAACTGCTGACACATTGTCCTTCTGTCGCTGTGTCGCTTACTGGCCTTTCCCTGATTGCTAGTGTGTGTCAAGTGCACTGACTGAGTGTGTGAGATGGAGGGTGAGGTCAGCTAGAGTGACTTGCACTACAAAGGGGAGAGCTTTCCAGAGGCTTGCAGCTACCTGTGTGGTGTCTGGGTTTCCTAGAGGTCATTGATGTGTGTGTGTTACTACATTTTTAAATAATGGCTGCCTTCTTGCCAGGCTCCTCTGTCCTCCACACATGGCCTTCGCCTACATCTTTGTGCATCCTGTGTCTCCTTGCTCTGCCCTCTCCATGATGTGTGCTCTCTCATTCCCCTTTGCTATCTCCTCAGCTCATCTCCTGCTTCCCATGCTCCAGGCTCTACATACAAACCGCACAGACAAACAACTTTTTGACAAATCATTCCTCATGCAGCTCTCTCGTCATATTCATCCTTATGAAAGGTCTCTTTGGCACAGTTATCTGCTGCTGCTGTGAACCTAGGGTGACCCCACTTCCTGGCAGGTGGAATCAGTCTCTTCCTGGAAACATCTGTGCTGCATACATCATTGAAGGGGGAGAGTCTGGGAGGAGGATGGGTTAACAGAACCAGGCTGCACACAACGCCTAAGGAGCGAGAGGGAGAATGGTTGTAGCCTCAGCAGAGTCTGACTCAACATAGTGCAATGGTAGAGATGCTATACCTTGTAAGCCCTGTGGGTTTAATTTGATTGATTTGGCAATTTCTAAAACGCGAACAAATGCCCGAAGGCGTCAAGCCTCTAATGCAGTTGGTCTACTGTGGAAGGAGAAGTATTGCATGGTCCCAGCCCTAAAGGAGGCATTACAAGGAAAAGAGCCAGGTCTTCAGAGGTTTTGCAGCTTGCAGTTGTGATATCAGCCCCATTAAACAACCAGTGGGGCATTTCGATGGTCAAGCATGGATCACAATCTGGATATTGTTTTGATGTTGGTGGGGTTTAAGCAAAGTGTTCCTCAGCAGTGTTTAGGAACTTGCAGCTCCAGTCTGCAGCTGAACCATTAAATCTACTTCGAAAGCACCCAGTTTCGTACATCACCTTGTCCAGGATGTAAGTTAAGTGCTCGCGTCTGAGATCTTGGGGTTCCAGTAAACTTTAGTTAAAGTCCCAGCGTAGAGGATTGTCATCCTTGTGAGCTATCAGTGGTGTCGGCACAGTGAAAGCACAAGCTGTAGTAAGAAATGATCAGTGGAAAACTAGGGCACGTGTGCTGGCTTTTTGTGCCACTAGGCTCTTGTGTGTTGCAGAAAGGTGGAGGAGAAGCTTCTGTGACACCAATCATGTCAGGCACATTTTGTACAGAGGCTGCACATGAGGTTTGGCATAGTTACGTATGATAATAAAATATTACTTTACATTTAAAAAAGTGTAGAACTTCACTGAACAAAACAAAGGTAAAAGTGACAATACAGTTATGTGAAATATCAGTTTAAATGTAATATTTTAAACTAAAAAACACTGAAATTCACAAGTTAAAGTTATTTCAAGTAAGTTTCACTTGCTCCCATGCCGTGTTCTGCTCATGACCTCACATATCACATCACTCATGACATATTCAATCACATTATTGATAACATCAATACCACATATGAAATTGCACCAGTGGCAACAACACTGTGTAAGGCAGTGGGGGCGTGAATTAATGTTAAAGTGATGTTATAGTTAGGTGAAAGTTTCAGTCCCAATGTAACATTTTGAACAAAAAAAACACTAAAATTCTCCTGTAGCAGTTAGCATAGATAATTATGACTTATGTGGTACACAAATGAAGATCTGTTGTCTAGGTGTAGTTGTAGACAACACTTTATTGACAAGATAGGTAGGTGGCAAGATAGTAGGAGAGAAGAGACAAGGAAGAAACCCCACCAGGAGCGATTTACTGCAACTTACGTCCCTGTCACACACTGCTTATGACATAACATATTACATCACTTATGACATATTCTATTAAATCATTTATGACATTACTGATGACATCTCAAATTACAACATTGATGACATTGCTGATGACTGCACCAAATGAGTGTGTTAGTTTCTTTTGTACATTACATAAGTTCCATCCTACTTCCTTAGTGGAACCTCTGCACTGGGGAGGCAAAATATCCGCACTGAGAACAGCAGTGTGACAATTTGGCCCCAAGTGCAGAGACTCTACACTCGTAACATTACCTCACGTTAAGTACCTTTGTGAATCTGAACCTTAGAAAGGAAATGGAGAGCCAGCCTTGAAACCATTAACATAACCACCTACAAGGCTGCACTAACCACGCTACCACAAGCAACTAAGAGACACCAAACAAAGAACGATAACCGAACACATTGAGGATATCTCCGACAGCTGCATGGAGATCCTTTTGATCATCAAGGATTTCACCTCACCAGTACCCACCATCAACAACCTCAACCCCTCCCAAGAACTCTGCAACAAGATGTCAAACTTCTTCCACAGCAAAATCACAAACATGTACCGCACTTCGAATACCAACCTGACCCTAATGAGCTCATCACCAATCTAACCACCACTAACCAAGATGGCCCCCTAGTCACATGGACTACCTTCACCAGAGACAACACAGCAACAATCATACAGACCATCCTCTCAGGGGCCCCAAGAGACCCATGCCCCCACCACATCTACAACCTAGTACCACAACCAATCAGTTCCATCCTCACCCACATCTTCAACACCTCCATCATCTCTGTTACATTGCTGGATGATTGGAAATATGTAGAAGTTAGCACCTTCCTCAAGAAACCATCAGCCAACCTGAACAACCTAGCAACTTCTGACCCATCTCCCTTCTCCTCTACCCAGCTAAAGTGATTGAGGAGGCCATCAACAAAAAACTCTCAACCCACTGCGAGCTTCACCACCTGATAAAAAAACACCCAATCTGGATTCAGAAAGAACCACAGGCCCAAAACAGGACTCATCATAGCCATCAACAATATTTGTGTCATCCTAGACTCAGTAGAAACTGCAGCTCTCATCATTCTCAGCCTCTCCACAGCCTTAAATACTGTCTCCCACATCACACTCAACAGAAGACGCCATGCGATTGGCATCCAAGGAGCCACACTCAACTGGATCTCTTCCTTCTCCACGGGAAGAACCTAAATGGTCAGACTGCCACCCTTCACATCAGTGATGAAGAACCTGATCTGCAGAGTTCCCCACGAATCGTCCCTCAGCCCTACTCTGTTCAACATCACCACATGACACCGCTCTTTTACAACATGAGATCCCAAGGCATCACCATCATCTCCTACACTGACAACACCCAACTCATCCTCTTCCTGACAGACAAGACAACCACCACCAGAACCAGCTTCACCAACTGCATGACAATGTTAGCCGACTGGATGTAAACCAACTGCCTGAAGCTAAATTCAGACAAAATGGAGGTGCTGGTCTTTGAAAACAAGACCTCCCCATAGGACTCCACCTGGTGGCCATTGGATCTGGAATCAACTCCAGCACCAACTTGCAAAACCTAGAGTTCATCCTAGATGACAAGCTCAACATGATGGCACAAGTCAATACACTGGGCTCCTCCTGCTTCCACATCCTATATATGCTACAAAAGATCTTCAAGTGGCTGCCACAGAGTACCAGAAGGACTATCGCACAGGTATTCATCATTAGCATGCTAGGCTACGGCAACCCTCTCTATGCAGGAATCTCCAACCAACTCCTATACAGACTCCAGACTATTCAGAATGCCACCATAAAACTCATACTTGACCCCCCACACCACACCCACATCACACCACACCTCAAGGCGCTTCACTGGCTCCCCATTCAAAAGTGTAGCCAATTCAAACTCCTCACACACACATACACAGACTGGACCAGCCTACCTCAACAGCCACATAAACTTTCACCAGTCTACCGGACATCTACGCTCTACCACACTCTCACTTGTACACATATCCCCGCATCTACAAAACCTGAGCAGGCCATACATTTTCCTACATGGTACCCAAGAACTGGAATGACCTCCCTCAACACACCAGAGCCTCTTCCTCGCTTCTTGGGTTCCACAAGAGGCTGAATACCAGACTCTTCGAATAACACCATGGGGACCACTAAAGGACAAGCCTGCTCAAGCAGCGAGATACCCTCATGTTTGGTTAGTGCACTATACAAATCAACATAACATAACATAACATAACATTGCAGATTTTAAAAGTAATATCTGAGTTTATGTGGAAGTTGATGGATTTAGTACAGCAGAACAAGCTAGACAAGGAACACCCTAGGATCACTTTAAATAAATCAAAGAGTATGTTTCTAATGAATTCATCATTCAAAAGGAGCAGGGATTCAGTTCGAAGTAGACTGCGGAAATCAAGGACTCGATCCTAGTGAGCAAGTCCTTAAGTTTTGGGTGGCTGAAGTGATGACACTTTTGGGGGTTGGTAGGGCTATTTGGATTTTCGGGGCAATGGAAAAGCAAATTATTCAAAACAGAAAGTGAATCTTATGAGGCATATATTGGAATTCAAGGAATTTCTATATAGCTGCTCCCATATTTTAAAACACATTGAGACAAGCGAGATCCAATAAGCACCGAAAATAATGAGTTTTTTAAGAATAAAATACTGTAGACCGATGCTTACTTTTGTAAGAGAATGAGTGCTGGTCCCTAAAGCTGTGCTCAGAAGCCTGTGGCTGGTGATGACAAAAGTCAGCGCACAGTATACCAAGGCGGTGTGGTCTTAAATCCTCCGCAAGCTTCTTTAATTCTTTACCACACACTCCATGCCTCTTTATATCACTCTTCCAGGTTCCTGCTTTCTCCCTTTGTGACGGTTTTTTCTGTCTTTCTTCTCCTCTGTCTTTCACCTTTGCGTGTTTCTTCCCTCTCTTGCTTTCAGTAAATGTTTGATGAGGAAATATAAGTGCTGGTCCCCAAAAATGAATGCCAGTGGGACCCATAGGCAACCACTAGCGCAAATTAAGCACTGCTTTGGACAATCTGCTTATCCTATTAAATGTTATATATGAACCAACAGATAATGATTCTATATTGCATGAAAGTTAAGGAAGACAGTCCTTCCTATTCCCCTTGCTCAAATAGTGTTTGCTATACTCCACTGAGTTACTGTGACTTTATTAGTTTCCTGTTTACTTTGTTTCTTAACCATAAGGCTTCTAGGAACAACTCATTTTATTGAGAAATGGCTCTGTAGAAAAGTATTGTATGTGACATATTTAATCCTACTTTTCTTAATAGGAGCTATTTTAATGTTTAAAACATTAAAGTTCAATTAAGTGTTGCAACTGTTTAAAACGTGTCTGTATGTGAATGCTTTCTTCAAATAGCTGCTTCCTTGTGAGCACTATGATGCAAACTTGCAAAACTGCATGAATGTAAGGGCTAAATATGTTTTAACAGAGAAGGGTTGCATCTTTTCAGTATCTAGGGTTCTTGTGTCATGCTGCGGTCAAAATGCTTCCCTCTGCCCATCCATCTGGGGTAGCAGCACCACCTGAGAAAAAGCCTTACCTCTTGCCTGAGTTTACCAGTCAGAGGGTAAAAGATGGCCAGTTAAACTTAGCAATTTGTGGAGAGTTGTTCTGCCATCTATGCTGATTGTTATATTAAGGATTGATCTACAAACAATGTTGTGGTTAAAATCTGAAAACTATGCAGTAGATTTTGCATGTGGCACCTGCAGGATATTTATCAGGATATTTATAATGCTACACCTACAACATTCCACAATTCAAGTGCCCTTGGATATTGTAATGTTTCATTGGTTTGCAATGGTAGTGAGATCATTGGCCTGTCAACTCGGTTGAAAAATATCCTTCAATTTTCACATTCATTGTGTAGGCTTCTCCTTTCACACCTGGGTGTGACACTGAAGCATGCAAGAGCCTCCATATTACAAGTGAAGTTGATAGGTTGGATCAAACTGTGTGGTCTCCCACATGTATGACGCTGTGGAGAGGGATTGGAGGTCTCCACCTTAAACCAGTCAGTACTTGTCAAGAAAGGTGTGGAGGGTAAATGTGGGCAGCAGCTTGAAGAATATTTGAGCAATTGAGAACAGTGCAGAGTAAAGTAGAGAAGAAAGATGGTAACTTATGAGGAGAAGGGAAGATGAGGACACACTGGGAGTGGATGAAGGGCAGCAATAAAGGGGTTGAAGGAAGGTTGGCACTGTCTGGACTAAAGGGACAAACACCAAAAGATGATTTACAACTGACAATGGAAGAAGTGGGATGCAGGTGAAGTAAACACCAGAGGAGGTGGGGAGGAACTAGGACAAACAGTGAGTTGGATGTGCAAGGACGGTGGAAAGGTACCAGAAAGAAGTAAAACTGGAGAGAGTATGACCAAGAAAGAAGGCACAATGCAAAGAAATAAGCATGGGCGGAAAATCCGTTACGCTCGCGGATTTTTCGGATTTTCGGTAAATCCGCAATCCGCGAACTCTCGCGGATGTGGCGAAAATACGCAAATCCGCGCGAAGCGGATTTTTTGCTTGTGTTCGCACTGCTCGCGGTCCGCGGCTCGGGCAGCAACAATCTCGCACTCGCGAAAGTACAAAAATTACAATTGGGGAGGGGTGAAGGAAGTGGCCCAGTCTCCAACTTCCTGTTCCTGTCCAGCAAGCTCCTCCCATAGGGGTGGGGTGAAGGAAGTGACCCAGTCTCCAATTTCCTGTTCCTGTCCAGCAAGCTCCTCCCATTGCTTACTCCATTTCCTGGCCACTTTGAATTCGATCTTGACTGGGAAGGATTACTTTTTGTGGATGCTGCTGGAGATTTGGCTTTGAGGCCTTTTGGATTACTTTTTGATTCGACATTTGATTTCACAAGTAAGTTGATAAGTTGATGTTGTTTGTTTGTGGTGATTTTTGTGTGTGTTTTATGTTTTTCGACTTTTTGGGGTGGGTTTGGGGGCTGGCTATGTTGGTGGGAGGCCATTTTGAGGCATGGTCCTGCAGGTCCTGGCCATGTGGATGGGGTCAATCGGGCCACCCAGTCTGCTCTGATTGCTTTCATATGCCCAGGGGGCCTAGAACTCCCGCGGATTACCCGAAAATCGGATTTAAAAAAAAAAAAAAATTCCTGTGTTCGCACTGCTCGCGTCCCGCGCAGCAACAATCTCGCACTCGCGAAATAGTAAAAATTACAATTCTGCACATGAATTGAAAACTACCAGGCTTAGTTATGGGTGCATGCATGATACAACTGTTTTCTTTAATTTTAACATTATTCTGGCCAGGGCATGGATGGCATTGGATTGTGGTTATTTTTGTGTGTTTTACGACTTTTTGGGGTGGTGTTGGGGGCTTGTTATGTGGGTGGGGGCCATTTTATTGCCTGGTCCCGTGTGGGTGGGGGTCTAGGGGCCATTTTTAAGCCAGTTTGTGTGCTTTGTGCCATAGGCCTGCACCCAGTGTGCTCTGATTTCATCCATTATGGCCAGGGGGCCCAGAATCGGTCTGTTCGCGGATTTTGCTGGTTTTTCGCCACGTTCGCGCCGTGAAGCAACAATCTTGCACTCGCGAAATTGTAAAAATTGCAATATTGCACCAGAAAACCACCAGCAGGCAGCATAAGCCTTCTGAAACTTGATGGATGGCATTGGATTGTGGTGATTTGATTTGTGTTGTGTTTTTTGACTTTTTGGAGTAGGGGTTGGGGGCTGGCTATGTTGGTGGTGGCCATTTTGAGGCATGGTCCTGGCCATGTGGATGGGGGTCAAGCGGCCATTTGGAAGGCAGGCAGTGAGCTTTGAGACATAGGCCTGCACCCTTTTTGCCTTGCTTTCACCCATTGTGCCCAGGCGGAGTCAGGGGTACATGAAAGTACAACCCTCTCTGTGTGTGCTCTCTTGGATCAATGTTAAATTCCTGTTTCCCAAAAATTTAGCAAATCCTAATTTTGAAATTTCCATATTGTGTGGTGTGCACGTGTGTATTCATAAATGCCTACTTGCAAACTATTTATTGAAGCGCTACATATGCAACATATATTTACTGATGTTCCTCTGTCTTCGTTTGCTTTTAGGTGCACAAAGTCAATAACTCCGCATCATCGTTGAGCATCAGTGCCAGGAAGAAGTCCTGCTGCGGCCTGTTGTTCCGACATCTGAAGAAGATGGCTCCAAAAAGAGGTGCCCGTAGGTCCTCTTGCACGAAAGATGTCTCTACTAAGGAGAAGAAGAAGCAAGTGGCACCACTTACCAAGGAGACTGGTGGCTCGACCACTAAATTATTTTGGGAAAAACAAAGGCCCACCATGAGTGCTGCACAGGTAGCCTGTTTAGTTGTTCAATCACCAACGACCAGTGATGTTGGTTCATCGCAAGAAAGTAGCAGCACACCATCAACACAGGTTGTAACTCATCTCACAAGTACTATTCAACAACCAAAGCCGCAACAACAACTGCATGGGCTACTAGTACAAGCACAAGTACATGCGCAAGGAGCTGTCCGAGAAGGAGCCGTCCGAGAAGGAGCTGGCCGAGAAGGAGCTGGCTGCGAAGGAGCTGGCCGAGAAGGAGCTGGCCGAGAAGGAGAAGGCCGAGAAGGAGAAGGCCGAGAAAGAGAAGGCCGAGAAGGAGAAGGCCGAGAAGGAGAAGGTCGAGAAGGAGAAGGCCGAGAAGGAGAGGTCCATGGAGAGTTGCAAGTAGAGGTCAGTGAAGAGGCCCATGTAGCGGCGCATGGAGCGGTGCAAGTGCCACAATGGTTGTTCTTCCAGAAGTAGGGGCACAGGAGGAAATTGACTTTGGAGCCGGGGTATCATGTCAGGAAGACGAAGGCACTCCTCCTGATGATTCATTTTCTCCCAGCTCCCCAGCAAGGAAAAGATCAAGGAGTGTGTGTAGAAGTTCCTCTTCAAGCCCCGCTCCATCAGATGATGATCTGGATCTAGATTGGCAACCATCTCCGACGTCTGAGAGGGAGGCACACCATGAGCTGCGAAAGGTATCAAATGTTAAAAGGAAGGGCCCCGGAAAGCTCATACTTATGGATCCGAACGTCGGACTTGATGAAGTGGTGCATTGTGATGTTGTTGAACAGGATGACAGCAATGACCTAGTCATCACACACGTCAGTCCAGCCACACCGGCCATGCAGCAGACAGACATTTATACCCTATCCCGACGTCAGGCTGAGCGTGACCCTGGCGACGTGCCACTGGTAGCACCACAAATGCAGTCAAGTAGTACAACAAGTTCAACAAAACCTACAGCTCCCATATTTTCTCCCCAGAGGGGGACTCCATCCAGCTCGACTCCCTCAAGTAGGGCTGCTGAAATAATTGCACAACCCAGTAGATGTCTGCAAGGCTCATCCACCACTGCTTCATCTGGCATTGGCAGTATCATCTCGTGCGCCAAAACTAGAGGTTTCAAGTCCCCAGTTTGGAACTTTTTTAGTGTCCATGCAAAGTATGATAACATAGCCGTTTGTTGCATTTGTAAGACTAGCGTTAGCCGTGGTAAGACTGGTACCAACTATGGAACCGGAGGCCAGATAGGTCATCTTGAAAGAAGGCACGCTGTCGAATGGTTTGCGCACCTAGCAAACATCAAGGGAAAGCAATCCCAAAGGGCAAGTGGCCAAAATATACCCATACTAGGTGTTTCATCTGAAGATGACGGGGAGGTAGAAGAAGCGTCAGACATGTGTCCAGTTGCACCCAGTACCCCTGGCAGCACCACACCCTCCGGAACACATAGGAGGCACACTGAGAGTCTGGGAGACACACCAATGCGGAAAATGTCAACACTGAACAGAAGTGGGTCGAAGAAGGCATCAGCATCATCCCGTAAATTTGTCCAGCACACCATTTCAGCCATGTTCTCCTCAGATGTGCAATTTCAACGCAACCACCCAATTGTACGCCTGTATAACACTAAGCTGGCTTAAAGGCTAGCGGTGGACCTTCTCCCTTTTTCGTTTGTCGAAGGTGTGGGTTTCCTTGAACTCGTGGCAACACTGGCCCCTAAATGGAAGGTTCCTAGCCGGTTCTATTTTGCCAGGGTTGCTGTTCCAGCACTATATAAAGAGGTGCTTGAGTTGGTTGGGGCTGCTTTGCAGAAGAGTGCTGTTCACACTATACACCTGACAACAGACATGTGGACCAGTTGCCAAGCCCTTGATTACATGTGCATCACTGCACACTGGGTCTCTTTTTCAGGGGTTACAAAACAGATAAATGCAGGTGGTGACTTGGTCGAGATTTTTAAGGGTGCTCGTAAACATGCAACATTAGCCATGTTTGGCATGGAGAAAAGTCATACTGCAGCCAACATTTTGGATTACTTTAACAAAAAGGTCTCGCAATGGCTGCCCCCAAGAAATTGCAAGGTTGGTTATGTTTCTGCTGATAATGGCAGCAATGTAGTTAGGGCCATGGAGGACGGTTTCTATTTCAGAGTGCCGTGTTTGGCGCACTGTATGAACCTTGTCGTGCAAAAGTTCTTGAAAAAAGAACTTGCCGTCGACAAAATACTGACCATCTTCAGAAGAATATGCACACATTTTAACCATTCGTTTAAGGCCCGGAAGGAGCTGAGGCGCAAGCAAAATGAACGTAGTATGCCAGTGAAAGCACTTATCCAGGAGGTGGCAACACGTTGGAACTCAACCTTCTACATGCTTGAGCGTCTGCATGAGCTGTTTCCAGTAGTCAATGAGTATTTCTACAACCTGGGTGGTGATACGACAGAAATGATGCTAGCGGTGGAGCAATGGCAGCTAGTTAAAAGCCTGACAGACATGCTTCGTCCTTTTGAGGTCTTCACGCATGACGTCAGCAGGGAGGACTGTTCTTTGAGCAAAGCTATCCCATTGTTGCTGAAGCTCGAGCACCAAGTCAAGGTGGTGTCTTCACAATTAAAAGATGCTGGAAAGAATGAAGCATATGAGTTGGCGCAGAGATTATTACAACGCCTAGTTAGCAATAAACGGCTTGTAAATATCAAGAAACAACAGCACTACATTTGTGCTACTATTCTGGATCCACGTTACAAAAAGCCATTGTTTGGCAAAGGAATAATTCCTTTTGAAACATCAGATGTTACAGAGTACAAAGGTTGGCTAGCTAAGTCAGCCATTCGTTTTGAAAGAGAGCGGAAGGAAACTGTAGGAGAAGACAGTACTACTAGTGAATCAGCAGGCCATCAGGCGTCCCAAAAAAGCACTTCGATTCGATTCAAAATCTTTATTCGGATTACACAAAAATCCATAAAAGTACAATCATAAAATACAGTTCAGCATATTCAAAATTACAGTACCTTAAGTGCAATAGATGTTTATACAGTGCATATGAGTACAAGTAACAAATCATATATTCATATATTTCCAACTCTTAAATAAAGGAGATCAATAATCATAAAGAGTACAAAAATAAATAAATTAGGGGCATTCCATAATGTGCGGGGAGCTCGGGTAAAAATCATATAAATCCCAAACGCGAATTGTGCCTTGTCTATCATTGGGGGTACAAGCTCGCAAAAAGGGGACAACATTAGTGTTTTTAAATTTAATTAGTACCAGATCCCCAGCAGTGCATTTGGGCAGCGTCCCTAGCCATCCCACCCTCCTGACACTCAAGATACCCCCGTCTAGCCCCGGCGGCAGCGGTCTATTCTTTTTTAGCCAATAGGTGGCCTTATTTAGCAAATCCTGCTGGGATTCGCATGTTCCCTGGGTGAGGGCAGGGACCCCAGAGAGGACAGATACATACGGGGCGGCCTCAGGGGGCAGGTTAATATATGGCATTCTTGCCGAGGCGGGTCTAGCCACTCTGTGGGTTTTTGGAGCAGGTTTGACAGATACTTTGGGGCCTTTTGGAATAGGTGAGCGTAATGGCTGAATTTGGGTGGCCTCAATACCCGATTTATACATTTCGGGGGCGGTGATAGGGTTAGGGCAGACGCATGTGGCCCTAATGGTAGCTGGAAGCGAGTGCTTTCTTATTACTGACTCAATATTGGTCAGCCTATCCCCTAAATCATTCATTTTTATGACCAAGGGAGAGATGGTAGCAACCAGCAGTTGCTCGATTTTGGCCAATAAAGTCGTATTCAAAGACAAAAGCGGGTCCTCAGGTTTGTCCGCGGCCGGGTCCTCGATGAATGCTATTGGGTTGGCAAGTGATGGTATAACATTGCACAGTATTTGTGTACTTGTATTGTTCCCAAAGTTAGTTTCGATGTCATGCCTCCATCTATTGTAAGAACCCAGGGGGGCGGCATTTACTTCGTTGTGAGCTTTATCAGCGGGGCCATTTCCTTTAAGACAAAAATAATCCACAGATGGGGAGGTTATGAGATCAGGGGCGTACTTTGTACCGCACAGGGCGTTAAGTTCCTCCCATATGGGCATCGTGCTTGTAATTATTTGAAGAAAAGTCAAAAAATAAAAAGTCAACCAAAATAACAAATAATATTCTTAAGGCACGATACCTCCCTCTGTGGTGGAACGAAGTGGGGTGGCCCGTCCCGTCCTCCTCTGGCCTCGGAGGGCCACAGAGGGCCCGCCCTTTGCCCGGGCTTAGCCCCGCGCTTCGTCCCGCGTGCGTCCCGCGGGACGGACACAGGGAGTGTATTAATTAGGCAGGTAGGCGGGGCCGGCAGGGGAAGAGTACCAGCTGTTGGTGGTCAAGGGAATGCTGGTACTCGCAGTCCCCGGCCGCCGCACCCGCCGAATCCCCGGACACAGAAAGCAGGGGCAGAGAGCAACAAACAGCAAGCAGTCCCCCGGTGGTAAAACGGCTCCTCAGGTCTCCCGCAGGGCAGGGTCCCGACCCACCTCGAGCCGCGAGTCGCACCCGCGCAGCGGGGGCGGCAAGAGGTAGTAGCAACAGGCAGGAGGCGGGGCCGGCAGGGGAAGAGTACCAGCTGTTGGTGGTCAAGGGAATGCTGGTACTCTCAGTCCCCGGCCGCCGCACCCGCCGAATCCCCGGACACAGAAAGCAGGGGCAGAGAGCAACAAACAGCAAGCAGTCCCCCGGTGGTAAAACGGCTCCTCAGGTCTCCCGCAGGGCAGGGTCCCGACCCACCTCGAGCCGCGAGTCGTACCCGCGCAGCGGGGGCGGCAAGAGGTAGTAGCAACAGGCAGGAGGCGGGGCCGGCAGGGGAAGAGTACCAGCTGTTGGTGGTCAAGGGAATGCTGGTACTCGCAGTCCCCGGCCGCCGCACCCGCCGAATCCCCGGACACAGAAAGCAGGGGCAGTGAGCAACAAACAGCAAGCAGTCCCCCGGTGGTAAAACGGCTCCTCAGGTCTCCCGCAGGGCAGAGTCCCGACCCACCTCGAGCCGCGAGTCGCACCCGCGCAGCGGGGGCGGCAAGAGGTAGTAGCAACAGGCAGGAGGCGGGGCCGGCAGGGGAAGAGTACCAGCTGTTGGTGGTCAAGGGAATGCTGGTACTCGCAGTCCCCGGCCGCCGCACCTGCCGAATCCCCGGACACAGAAAGCAGGGGCAGAGAGCAACAAACAGCAAGCAGTCCCCCGGTGGTAAAACGGCTCCTCAGGTCTCCCGCAGGGCAGGGTCCCGACCCACCTCGAGCCGCGAGCCTCTGGCAGAAGTGAGTGACTTTTCCTCTGAGCCGTTAACCACACCAGCAACCGTATCATCTGCACCAGGCCCAGGCGATATGTCTGAAGCGGATTGGCTAAGTGAGCTAGGGTTTCCTTGTCCCAGAAAGGACACAGAAGTGCAAAGTACAGGAATGCGGGAGGACATTCTTTCAATGGTGCAGGCCTATCTGGATGACTCAACAGCGGTCAATATTACTGAGGACCCATTGGCGTATTGGCATGGGAAAAGAAAAATATGGCGAGAGCTCACCAACCTGGCTATCAATTACTTGTCTTGCCCACTCGCAAGCGTGTCTTCAGAACGTGTTTTTAGTTCTGCTGGTGGCATTGTGACTTGCAAAAGGTCCCGCCTCTTGCCCGCAAATGTGGAGCGGCTCACCGTGATAAAGATGAACCAGCACTTCATACCACCAGATTACAAAGTACGAGAATGCACGCAGGAAGAAGAGGACACCGACCTACCTGAGGAAAGTTCTCCTCAGTTACCAGAAGTACTACCGACTGAATTGGCAGAGTATGAGGACGAGTTCTGCTTCCCTGACAGCGAGTTCTGAAAATGAGTCAATGATTCATTAACTGTAATTTTAGTCCTCCTTATTCACTTTTATTCCTGTGTGTCTGTCTTTCTTTGTTTAGCAAGTGCTTCATCACATTCACAACAAAACTGTAATCACCCCATCACAACAACAAGCCCATCAGCAGAACTGTCTTGATTTTGATGCCGCAGCATTCCTCATGTTCACAACAGTTAGTTGACAAGAACTCAGTCCTGGTCGTCTATCCTCCTCCTCCACTCATCCTATCCATTTCCCGTAATGCTGATGCCTGGATTCTGCACAATGAAGATACTTACGTTGAGTCCCCTAAAGAGGGACTGGAAGTAGTGAGTCCTCATTTAAATACATTTTGCTAAGTGTGACTTTTTTTCCCCGATTTGCATTTTTGGCTGTTTGGGGGTGTCAAACTTGTTTGCGCTTGGGTTTACGGGTCTTGGCTGGGCCATTGCTGGCAAGGTCTATTAAGGGATGAAATTGGTTAGGCATTTACTTTGGAAAACATTTGGCCTATTACACGTGAACCTTTAGGCGTTATTATTGCTCGCTTGCCTGTCTTAGGGGTGCTGTCTGTGGGGCTTCTAGGTTTTTGTGGTGTGTGAGCACCGCTGCCACATTTCTAATGTTGATTGCTTTTGTTTTGCAGAAAATCCACGCCGGGAAACTCCAGTTGTGGCCCTGCTGCAGAACGCTTTAGGACTCTGTGAATTCCAGGTGGAGCCAGCCCTTAAACACAAATTACAGGTAAGATAAGCGTTTGGATGGGAGGTAGTATAATGGAGTATTCTGAGAGGCGAGAGAGTGACAGTGGTACTAGTAGTAAAGTCCTAGGGCTCTTGAATTAACAAACTCTGTGACAGGCATTTACTTTGGAAAACATTTGGCCTACTGCACGTGAACCAACACGATGACAGTGTTCAGTTAAATGAACTTACTGCAAAACCACCACCCACCAAGCTCAAAAGTAGTAAAAAAACAGGTATGCTCAGATAAAGTTTGAAAAAGTATATTTATATCCCTAACAAAATAATCACACCACACCTCAAGGCGCTTCACTGGCTCCCCATTCAAAAGTGTAGCCAATTCAAACTCCTCACACACACATACACAGACTGGACCAGCCTACCTCAACAGCCACATAAACTTTCACCAATCTACCGGACATCTACGCTCTACCACACTCTCACTTGTACACATATCCCCGCATCTACAAAACCTGAGCAGGCCATACATTTTCCTACATGGTACCCAAGAACTGGAATGACCTCCCTCAACACACCAGAGCCTCTTCCTCGCTTCTTGGGTTCCACAAGAGGCTGAATACCAGTCTCTTCGAATAACACCATGGGGACCACTAAAGGACAAGCCTGCTCAAGCAGCGAGATACCCTCATGTTTGGTTAGTGCACTATACAAATCAACATAACATAACATAACATAACATTGCAGATTTTAAAAGTAATATCTGAGTTTATGTGGAAGTTGATGGATTTAGTACAGCAGAACAAGCTAGACAAGGAACACCCTAGGATCACTTTAAATAAATCAAAGAGTATGTTTCTAATGAATTCATCATTCAAAAGGAGCAGGGATTCAGTTCGAAGTAGACTGCGGAAATCAAGGACTCGATCCTAGTGAGCAAGTCCTTAAGTTTTGGGTGGCTGAAGTGATGACACTTTTGGGGGTTGGTAGGGCTATTTGGATTTTCGGGGCAATGGAAAAGCAAATTATTCAAAACAGAAAGTGAATCTTATGAGGCATATATTGGAATTCAAGGAATTTCTATATAGCTGCTCTCATATTTTAAAACACATTGAGACAAGCGAGATCCAATAAGCACCGAAAATAATGAGTTTTTTAAGAATAAAATACTGTAGACCGATGCTTACTTTTGTAAGAGAATGAGTGCTGGTCCCTAAAGCTGTGCTCAGAAGCCTGTGGCTGGTGATGACAAAAGTCAGCGCACAGTATACCAAGGCGGTGTGGTCTTAAATCCTCCGCAAGCTTCTTTAATTCTTTACCACACACTCCATGCCTCTTTATATCACTCTTCCAGGTTCCTGCTTTCTCCCTTTGTGACGGTTTTTTCTGTCTTTCTTCTCCTCTGTCTTTCACCTTTGCGTGTTTTTTCCCTCTCTTGCTTTCAGTAAATGTTTGATGAGGAAATATAAGTGCTGGTCCCCAAAAATGAATGCCAGTGGGACCCATAGGCAACCACTAGCTCAAATTAAGCACTGCTTTGGACAATCTGCTTATCCTATTAAATGTTATATATGAACCAACAGATAATGATTCTATATTGCATGAAAGTTAAGGAAGACAGTCCTTCCTATTCCCCTTGCTCAAATAGTGTTTGCTATACTCCACTGAGTTACTGTGACTTTATTAGTTTCCTGTTTACTTTGTTTCTTAACCATAAGGCTTCTAGGAACAACTCATTTTATTGAGAAATGGCTCTGTAGAAAAGTATTGTATGTGACATATTTAATTCTACTTTTCTTAATAGGAGCTATTTTAATGTTTAAAACATTAAAGTTCAATTAAGTGTTGCAACTGTTTAAAACGTGTCTGTATGTGAATGCTTTCTTCAAATAGCTGCTTCCTTGTGAGCACTATGATGCAAACTTGCAAAACTGCATGAATGTAAGGGCTAAATATGTTTTAACAGAGAAGGGTTGCATCTTTTCAGTATCTAGGGTTCTTGTGTCATGCTGCGGTCAAAATGCTTCCCTCTGCCCATCCATCTGGGGTAGCAGCACCACCTGAGAAAAAGCCTTACCTCTTGCCTGAGTTTACCAGTCAGAGGGTAAAAGATGGCCAGTTAAACTTAGCAATTTGTGGAGAGTTGTTCTGCCATCTATGCTGATTGTTATATTAAGGATTGATCTACAAACAATGTTGTGGTTAAAATCTGAAAACTATGCAGTAGATTTTGCATGTGGCACCTGCAGGATATTTATCAGGATATTTATAATGCTACACCTACAACATTCCACAATTCAAGTGCCTTTGGATATTGTAATGTTTCATTGGTTTGCAATGGTAGTGAGATCATTGGCCTGTCAACTCGGTTGAAAAATATCCTCCAATTTTCACATTCATTGTGTAGGCTTCTCCTTTCACACCTGGGAGTGACACTGAAGCATGCAAGAGCCTCCATATTACAAGTGAAGTTGATAGGTTGGATCAAACTGTGTGGTCTCCCACATGTATGACGCTGTCGAGAGGGATTGGAGGTCTCCACCTTAAACCAGTCAGTACTTGTCAAGAAAGGTGTGGAGGGTAAATGTGGGCAGCAGCTTGAAGAATATTTGAGCAATTGAGAACAGTGCAGAGTAAAGTAGAGAAGAAAGATGGTAACTTATGAGGAGAAGGGAATATGAGGACACACTGGGAGTGGATGAAGGGCAGCAATAAAGGGGTTGAAGGAAGGTTGGCACTGTCTGGACTAAAGGGACAAACACCAAAAGATGATTTACAACTGACAATGGAAGAAGTGGGATGCAGGTGATGTAAACACCAGAGGAGGTGGGGAGGAACTAGGACAAACAGTGAGTTGGATGTGCAAGGACGGTGGAAAGGTACCAGAAAGAAGTAAAACTGGAGAGAGTATGACCAAGAAAGAAGGCACAATGCTAAGAAATAAGCATGGGCGGAAAATCCGTTACGCTCGCGGATTTTTCGGATTTTTGGTAAATCCGCAATCCGCGAACTCTCTCGGATGTGGCGAAAATACGCAAATCCGCGCGAAGCGGATTTTTTGCTTGTGTTCGCACTGCTCGCGGTCCGCGGCGCGGGCAGCAACAATCTCGCACTCGCGAAAGTACAAAAATTACAATTGGGGAGGGGTGAAGGAAGTGGCCCAGTCTCCAACTTCCTGTTCCTGTCCAGCAAGCTCCTCCCATAGGGGTGGGGTGAAGGAAGTGACCCAGTCTCCAATTTCCTGTTCCTGTCCAGCAAGCTCCTCCCATTGCTTACTCCATTTCCTGGCCACTTTGAATTCGATCTTGACTGGGAAGGATTACTTTTTGTGGATGCTGCTGGAGATTTGGCTTTGAGGCCTTTTGGATTACTTTTTGATTCGACATTTGATTTCACAAGTAAGTTGATAAGTTGATGTTGTTTGTTTGTGGTGATTTTTGTGTGTGTTTTATGTTTTTCGACTTTTTGGGGTGGGTTTGGGGGCTGGCTATGTTGGTGGGAGGCCATTTTGAGGCATGGTCCTGCAGGTCCTGGCCATGTGGATGGGGTCAATCGGGCCACCCAGTCTGCTCTGATTGCTTTCATATGCCCAGGGGGCCTAGAACTCCCGCGGATTACCCGAAAATCGGATTTAAAAAAAAAAATGTGCCTGTGTTCGCACTGCTCGCGTCCCGCGCAGCAACAATCTCGCACTCGCGAAATAGTAAAAATTACAATTCTGCACATGAATTGAAAACTACCAGGCTTAGTTATGGGTGCATGCATGATACAACTGTTTTCTTTAATTTTAACATTATTCTGGCCAGGGCATGGATGGCATTGGATTGTGGTGATTTTTGTGTGTTTTACGACTTTTTGGGGTGATGTTGGGGGCTTGTTATGTGGGTGGGGGCCATTTTATTGCCTGGTCCCGTGTGGGTGGGGGTCTAGGGGCCATTTTTAAGCCAGTTTGTGTGCTTTGTGCCATAGGCCTGCACCCAGTGTGCTCTGATTTCATCCATTATGGCCAGGGGGCCCAGAATCGGTCTGTTCGCGGATTTTGCTGGTTTTTCACCACGTTCGCGCCGTGAAGCAACAATCTCGCACTCGCGAAATTGTAAAAATTGCAATTTTGCACCAGAAAACCACCAGTAGGCAGCATAAGCCTTCTGAAACTTGATGGATGGCATTGGATTGTGGTGATTGGATTTGTGTTGTGTTTTTTGACTTTTTGGAGTAGGGGTTGGGGGCTGGCTATGTTGGTGGTGGCCATTTTGAGGCATGGTCCTGGCCATGTGGATGGGGGTCAAGCGGCCATTTGGAAGGCAGGCAGTGAGCTTTGAGACATAGGCCTGCACCCTTTTTGCCTTGCTTTCACCCATTGTGCCCAGGCGGAGTCAGGGGTACATGAAAGTACAACCCTCTCTGTGTGTGCTCTCTTGGATCAATGTTAAATTCCTGTTTCCCAAAAATTTAGCAAATCCTAATTTTGAAATTTCCATATTGTGTGGTGTGCACGTGTGTATTCATAAATGCCTACTTGCAAACTATTTATTGAAGCGCTACATATGCAACATATATTTACTGATGTTCCTCTGTCTTCGTTTGCTTTTAGGTGCACAAAGTCAATAACTCCGCATCATCGTTGAGCATCAGTGCCAGGAAGAAGTCCTGCTGCGGCCTGTTGTTCCGACATCTGAAGAAGATGGCTCCAAAAAGAGGTGCCGTAGGTCCTCCTGCAAGAAAGATGTCTCTACTAAGGAGAAGAAGAAGCAAGTGGCACCACTTACCAAGGAGACTGGTGGCTCGACCACTAATTTTTTTTAGGAAAAACAAAGGCCCACCATGAGTGCTGCACAGGTAGCCTGTTTAGTTGTTCAATCACCAACGACCAGTGATGTTGGTTCATCGTAAGAAAGTAGCAGCACACCATCAACACAGGTTGTAACTCATCTCACAAGTACTATTCAACAACCAAATCCGCAACAACAACTGCATGGGCTACTAGTACAAGCACAAGCACATGCGCAAGAAGCTGTCCGAGAAGGAGCCGTCCGAGAAGGAGCTGGCCGAGAAGGAGCTGGCCGAGAAGGAGCTGGCCGAGAAGGAGAAGGCCGAGAAGGAGAAGGCCGAGAAGGAGAAGGCCGAGAAGGAGAAGGCCGAGAAGGAGAGGTCCATGGAGAGTTGCAAGTAGAGGTCAGTGAAGAGGCCCATGTAGCGGCGCATGGAGCGGTGCAAGTGCCCACAATGGTTGTTCTTCCAGAAGTAGGGGCACAGGAGGAAATTGACTTTGGAGCCGGGGTATCATGTCAGGAAGACGAAGGCACTCCTCCTGATGATTCATTTTCTCCCAGCTCCCCAGCAAGGAAAATATCAAGGAGTGTGTGTAGAAGTTCCTCTTCAAGCCCCGCTCCATCAGATGATGATCTAGATCTAGATTGGCAACCATGTCCGACGTCTGAGAGGGAGGCACACCATGAGCTGCGAAAGGTATCAAATGTTAAAAGGAAGGCCCCGGAAAGCTCATACTTATGGATCCGAACGTCGGACTTGATGAAGTGGTGCATTGTGATGTTGTTGAACAGGATGACAGCAATGACCTAGTCATCACACACGTCAGTCCAGCCACACCGGCCATGCAGCAGACAGACATTTATACCCTATCCCGACGTCATGCTGAGCGGGACCCTGGCGACGTGCCACTGGTAGCACCACCAATGTAGTCAAGTAGTACAACAAGTTCAACAAAACCTACAGCTCCCATATTTTCTCCCCAGAGGGGGACTCCATCCAGCTCGACTCCCTCAAGTAGGGTTGCTGAAATAATTGCACAACCCAGTAGATGTCTGCAAGGCTCATCCACCACTGCTTCATCTGGCATTGGCAGTATCATCTCGTGCGCCAAAACCAGAGGTTTCAAGTCCCCAGTTTGGAACTTTTTTAGTGTCCATGCAAAGTATGATAACATAGCCGTTTGTTGCATTTGTAAGACTAGCGTTAGCCGTGGTAAGACTGGTACCAACTATGGAACCGGAGGCCAGATAGGTCATCTTGAAAGAAGGCACGCTGTCGAATGGTTTGCGCACCTAGCAAACATCAAGGGAAAGCAATCCCAAAGGGCAAGTGGCCAAAATATACCCATACTAGGTGTTTCATCTGAAGATGACGGGGAGGTAGAAGAAGCGTCAGACATGTGTCCGGTTGCACCCAGTACCCCTGGCAGCACCACACCCTCCGGAACACATAGGAGGCACACTGAGAGTCTGGGAGACACACCAATGCGGAAAATGTCAACACTGAACAGAAGTGGGTCGAAGAAGGCATCAGCATCATCCCGTAAATTTGTCCAGCACACCATTTCAGCCATGTTCTCCTCAGATGTGCAATTTCAATGCAACCACCCAATTGTACGCCTAAGCTGGCTAAAATGCTAGCGGTGGACCTTCTCCCTTTTTCGTTTGTCGAAGGTGTGGGTTTCCTTGAACTCGTGGCAACACTGGCCCCTAAATGGAAGGTTCCTAGCCGGTTCTATTTTGCCAGGGTTGCTGTTCCAGCACTATATAAAGAGGTGCTTGAGTTGGTTGGGGCTGCTTTGCAGAAGAGTGCTGTTCACACTATACACCTGACAACAGACATGTGGACCAGTTGCCAAGCCCTTGATTACATGTGCATCACTGCACACTGGGTCTCTTTTTCAGGGGTTACAAAACAGATAAATGCAGGTGGTGACTTGGTCGAGATTTTTAAGGGTGCTCGTAAACATGCAACATTAGCCATGTTTGGCATGGAGAAAAGTCATACTGCAGCCAACATTTTGGATGACTTTAACAAAAAGGTCTCGCAATGGCTGCCCCCAAGAAATTGCAAGGTTGGTTATGTTTCTACTGATAATGGCAGCAATGTAGTTAGGGCCATGGAGGACGGTTTCTATTTCAGAGTGCCGTGTTTGGCGCACTGTATGAACCTTGTCGTGCAAAAGTTCTTGAAAAAAGAACTTGCAGTCGACAAAATACTGACCATCTGCAGAAGAATATGCACACATTTTAACCATTCGTTTAAGGCCCGGAAGGAGCTGAGGCGCAAGCAAAATGAACGTAGTATGCCAGTGAAAGCACTTATCCAGGAGGTGGCAACACGTTGGAACTCAACCTTCTACATGCTTGAGCGTCTGCATGAGCTGTTTCCAGTAGTCAATGAGTATTTCTACAACCTGGGTGGTGATACGACAGAAATGATGCTAGCGGTGGAGCAATGGCAGCTAGTTAAAAGCCTGACAGACATGCTTCGTCCTTTTGAGGTCTTCACGCGTGACGTCAGCAGGGAGGACTGTTCTTTGAGCAAAGCTATCCCATTGTTGCTGAAGCTCGAGCACCAAGTCAAGGTGGTGTCTTCACAATTAAAAGATGCTGGAAAGAATGAAGCATATGAGTTGGCGCAGAGATTATTACAATGCCTAGTTAGCAATAAACGGCTTGTAAATATCAAGAAACAACAGCACTACATTTGTGCTACTATTCTGGATCCACGTTACAAAAAGCCATTGTTTGGCAAAGTAATAATTCCTTTTGAAACATCAGATGTTACAGAGTACAAAGGTTGGCTAGCTAAGTCAGCCATTCGTTTTGAAAGAGAGCGGAAGGAAACTGTAGGAGAAGACAGTACTACTAGTGAATCAGCAGGCCATCAGGCGTCCCAAAAAAGCACTTCTGCATCTGTGCCTCTGGCAGAAGTGAGTGACTTTTCCTCTGAGCCGTTAACCACACCAGCAACCGTATCATCTGCACCAGGCCCAGGCGATATGTCTGAAGCGGATTGGCTAAGTGAGCTAGGGTTTCCTTGTCCCAGAAAGGACACAGAAGTGCAAAGTACAGGAATGCGGGAGGACATTCTTTCAATGGTGCAGGCCTATCTGGATGACTCAACAGCAGTCAATATTACTGAGGACCCATTGGCGTATTGGCATGGGAAAAGAAAAATATGGCGAGAGCTCACCAACCTGGCTATCAATTACTTGTCTTGCCCACTCGCAAGCGTGTCTTCAGAACGTGTTTTTAGTTCTGCTGGTGGCATTGTGACTTGCAAAAGGTCCCGCCTCTTGCCCGCAAATGTGGAGCGGCTCACCGTGATAAAGATGAACCAGCACTTCATACCACCAGATTACAAAGTACGAGAATGCACGCAGGAAGAAGTGGACACCGACCTACCTGAGGAAAGTTCTCCTCAGTTACCAGAAGTACTACCGACTGAATTTGCAGAGTATGAGGACGAGTTCTGCTTCCCTGACAGCGAGTTCTGAAAATGAGTCAATGATTCATTAACTGTAATTTTAGTCCTCCTTATTCACTTTTATTCCTGTGTGTCTGTCTTTCTTTGTTTAGCAAGTGCTTCATCACATTCACAACAAAACTGTAATCACCCCATCACAACAACAAGCCCATCAGCAGAACTGTCTTGATTTTGATGCCGCAGCATTCCTCATGTTCACAACAGTTAGTTGACAAGAACTCAGTCCTGGTCGTCTATCCTCCTCCTCCACTCATCCTATCCATTTCCCGTACTGCTGATGCCTGGATTCTGCACAATGCAGAAACTTACGTTGAGTCCCCTAAAGAGGGACTGGAAGTAGTGAGTCCTCATTTAAATACATTTTGCTAAGTGTGACTTTTTTTCCCCGATTTGCATTTTTGGCTGTTTGGGGGTGTCAAACTTGTTTGCGCTTTTGTTTACGGGTCTTGGCTGGGCCATTGCTGGCAAGGTCTATTAAGGGATGAAATTGGTTAGGCATTTACTTTGGAAAACATTTGGCCTATTACACGTGAACGTTTAGGCGTTATTATTGCTCGCTTGCCTGTCTTAGGGGTGCTGTCTGTGGGGCTTCTAGGTTTTTGTGGTGTGTGAGCACCGCTGCCACATTTCTAATGTTGATTGCTTTTGTTTTGCAGAAAATCCACGCCGGGAAACTCCAGTTGTGGCCCTGCTGCAGAACGCTTTAGGACTCTGTGAATTCCAGGTGGAGCCAGCCCTCAAACACAAATTACAGGTAAGATAAGCGTTTGGATGGGAGGTAGTATAATGGAGTATTCGGAGAGGCGAGAGAGTGACAGTGGTACTAGTAGTAAAGTCCTAGGGCTCTTGAATTAACAAACTCTGTGACAGGCATTTACTTTGGAAAACATTTGGCCTATTGCACGTGAACCAACACGATGACAGTGTTCAGTTAAATGAACTTACTGCAAAACCACCACCCACCAAGCTCAAAAGTAGTAAAAAAACAGGTATGCTCAGATAAAGTTTGAAAAAGTATATTTATATCCCTAACAAAATAATCTCCCGCAAGACCCTCCCTAACCCCAACAAATAAATAGTCCTTCAAAAGTCCCCAAAAAACCCAACTCCCAATTCCTACCCCCCAAAAGTCTCTAAAAAAGGGGCAAGGGACACTCTAGGGATGCAAGGTGTTGAGTTTGGCCTCCAGGGCATCATGCCTTAGGGTCAGGGCATCGTACTTCTCCTGGAGGGTGGCGTGATCTAAGCGGAGGCCCTCCACCACATTCTGATACTCGTTCCATTTCTGGACCTCCGCCTCTAGGTCGGACACTCTGCGGAGTGCACGGCGCAAGCGAGCCTTAACAGTACTGTGAGGTGCAGCCTTTGCTGCTCGGCGGTGGCGTCTTCCAGCACGGCTCCGGTTCGCTGGAGCACTGCGCTTACCGGCAGAACGTGGGGTCACGGAGGAGGATGCAGATGTTACATTTGATGCACTGGAGTGCGTGTCGTCCCCCTCCAGTTCCACCAGCCGCCGATATTGGGCAACAGTGGCATCCAGCCTCCGTTGCCGGGCCAGTACAGCCTTCATACTCCTGCTCGGTGTTGAGGTTTTAGTATTAGCAACTATATGAAGAAAGAAAGACATAATCTGTAACCAATGTTCTTTAAGTATATGATTAACACAAAAAGATTCAGCAGGAAGTTGTGTCACAGTACAACTAGCAACTAGCCAGCACAGTACAAAACTATTCAGGCCAGTATCATGGGCGTCCGCAGGGAGGGGCAAGGGGGGGCGCTTGAATCACCATTTCCCTTCCCACAACTCACTTGTATCCTTGGTTTGGTGCTCTTTCATATGAAAGAGATCTGGCAGAAGTGAGTGACTTTTCCTCTGAACCGTTAACCACACCAGCAACCGTATCATCTGCACCAGGCCCAGGCGATATGTCTGTTTCCCTCTCTCTCTCTCTCTCTGTCTCCCTCCCTCACCCTCCCTCTGGCTCCCTCCCTCTCTCTCTCTCTCCTTCTGTCTTCCTCTCTCTCTGTCTCTGCCTCTATCTGTCTGTCGGTCCCAGCCTGCTGTAATTACCATATTGTAATTTGTCACTGGGCCACCACTGGATACACATCATATCCTATCTAAGAGTCAGATAGTACCATGATCCAGCTTACCTGTACTCGCCACCACCACTGTCTCCTTCCTCACAGTCTGTACTTCTTGGTCCGACTCCTCTTGCGCCGCATTCTCCCCATAGCTGTCCTCGGACTCAGAGTCAATGATCACCACCACATCCGAGCTGGCCCCGCCACCAGATGTTCCACCTACAAAGTAGATTTAAGAATGTTAGATTACACCACTCACTAGTATTTGGTCTATGAATGAAGAAATGTGAAAACAACAGAAAAATTAATTGACTGTCTACTCTAGTCTAAAGTAAAAATGTCCATCCTTCCAGGGAAGGTTGCTGTCTTGCTGTATTTTTTTGTCATAATTGATGAATGGTTGATTAATTTTAACACACATCATTTTTCTCTGAACAGACAGAAACTGGACTTCTAAGGACAAGAGCAACATCAACTTCAAACCAGGTGAAAGCTCGGCTCGACCACAAGAAATGTGTTCCATTACTCATCAACTCAGCACCAAGCACTTTTCCATTTCCAACTACCTTTATTTTAATATATGTGTTGAGGTTCCGTGACGATTTGAACACGTGTTTGTAACATTGTCGCAAATACATAATTTTGGTATCAGTGAACCGCAAATGATCCATTTAGTATATCCTGGTGTTTTCGCTATGCTACGAGCAAGAGCACTCCTGTTACAAACACATTTCTGTTCTACCCGTGGCATCCATCTTAGAACAAGGAAGCCATTTTGTATTCCTTGCCCTCACATAGTCAATGGACACGCAATGACCTCTTTTCATTTAAGGACACGTAGGCTTTAGCCGGCAATTCACCTTGCTAGTGACACGTGCACCTTAGGCCAGCAACGCTGTGGCAGCATGACTCGGCAAGAGCTGCCTCCCCAGCCTGAGGCCAGTCCTGCTATACTGGTTCTCGTGTTCGTTGGTCTGATCATGATTAGGCGGCCGAAGCTGGTAACCGTGCCCATTTACGACCCACAAACATCTCTTATCCTACTTTTCTATCTTCTGCACCTGGCTCTGCTCCTTTCCTTCTGGGCCTTTATTAGGGGGAGGTAACGAAATTTACGATGAGGCGGTCCGGGTCTTGAATGGAAAGTTGACATGGGATTATGATGGAATAGTGGGAACCCCTCGTTCGTAATGTTTTGACATCAGATATTGTTGACGATTCCTGTGCAACGCCAAATATTTATTGTTTAAGATACAAAGGTTTTGGAATGTGCTAACATGTAAAGAAATTTGCCTGAAGCCCAATATTCAGTATATAAGGAGCAACCCTCTTTGTACAAATTGAACAGGCTCCTAGATACTGCCCATGTGTAGTTTCTGTGACTTCTGTGGCCCTGCAGTAATAAACCTTTGGTCTTTGACGCCACCATCGAGAAGCCCGTGTTTCTGTTTGTTTGTGCACCGAGACAGGTAGAACTCCGGGGTCTTCGGGTGTTATCCCTGACACCTCTGGACAGAACCAAAAAGTCCAGAACTCCAATTGGCGCCCAACGTGGGGCGACGTCATTCGGTACCGGTCCAAAAGCCTGAAGAGTTCGAGAAGCTTCGTGTGAAGATTTCAGAGGGAGGCGCCCCACTTCATCGATCCCGGCATATCGCAAAAGTGGCCCGACGTTCTCTTCCACGAGGGTTCCCGTTCAGACGGCTGCAGTGGTCCGTTGCCTTGACCGTCGCCCTGTCTTGGACCCGAGGTGCAGTCCTTAGTACGGCGAGACGTGACGGGTTTCTCCTTGGTGACGTCTTCAGTGCCTCAGTTAAGTATTAAGTGGTTGATAGTTGGTTACTTCGTAAGGGTTGCTCCTGTTTGGCTAATCCTTTTAGTTTTTGGTTTGGTTCGGTTTCATAAGATTATCGTTGGTTATTCTGGTTACGATAATCATTCAGTTCAGTTCGGGTATCGATACGTTTGTCTGTTCTGGTAGGCCTAAGTTCTTGGTTCAAGTGCGCACCTTTCTTTTAATTTGTGTTTCGTCTGTTTTGTGTTCCGGGTTATAAAATGGTAAGTCGGAAAAATTGTATGTTGTCTTGTTTTAGTTGCAACAGGGATTCCCAGTTGGAGGACTCGTGTTCGTTTCCTCCGATTGGAACTCCCCTTTATGATCTATATTGCAAATTTGGTGTGGGCCCTATCTCTTATAACGAGGTATGATCCACTACACAGAGAAAGATGGTGTCCTTAGTTGGCCACTGCATGGTAGTTTTGAACCTCAAGTTCTTGATAATTTAGAAACGAAATTATTCAAGAAGAAAGCCCGGCCGGCAATGTTTGACTCTTTCCGTTATTGGCGAAAAGAATCTAAACAGAGAGAAATTAAAAAGTTGAAGAAAGAACAGAAAGAGCAAGAGTTGACTTTAGAACAGTCTGCTAAGCAGCTGCAATTCAACGAGTCTGAGAAGGCAATGGAAGTGGCCAATAGAGAGCGTAATTTAGCGATAGACAAGTGCTATCCTGCTTTGCCATCGAGTACAGCTAAGATAGTAGAGGACCCTGAAAAGGATCCCCTGTTGTCTTACCTGTTACGATCACCCCCACCGTATGCACAGGGTGCTACGGCTCCACCTATACCGAATGTTCAATTACCGGTTGCTGGACAACCTGGTGTACCTGCTCCTCTGAATCAAGTTCCTGTACCTCCTATGGTCAATATTAATGTTCCTTCGGCACCCCCTCTTTCAGGGTTGCCGGCTTCTTTACCTATACCTGTATCGCTCACACCTGCTAGTTCACAAGCTGTTTTGCCCGCTACTCCTACTGTTCCTAATCTATCTGTTCCAACTGCTACTCTATTTACTGCTTCTGCTAATATTATGACTCCACTTTCTGTTCGTCGAAGAATCACTGATTCTGTCTCTAACATTCTATCTCCCTTCTATAAAACTCTGATTAAGACTCCTACCTCTGACTCTGTGCAGAGACGTAGTCAGCTTCCCAGTACTGAAGAAAGAGGAATACTAGATTCCACTGCTCTTAGATGGGTTTCGAAAGTTGGAAGATATAATGTACAAGATGTATTAGATACATTTATGCAATGGAATGAACCGACACAAAGATATGTGTTCGATGAAATGTGTTTCCTTCTACGTGAGGAATTGGAAGAGGATGACCCTGAATCAAATCTAGAAGAATTAATTAATGTTCAGAAAGAGTTTGCTGCAGGTATGATAGTTGGACAAAATATAAAAGAAGCGATGGAACTGGTTTTAAGTTATAGGAATGACCCATCCCTTCGTTCACCGAGGGAGTTAGAGAAACGTAGTACGAAGCAAAATCGTCAATATCCAATGAGAGAGGTTCCACCAATTTGGCGTGAAGCTGTGCAAGCTAATGTAAACCTTGGTATTGCAGCCGATCCGGCCAAATTCCAGAGAGTATGGATACATATTCCATGGAAGCGAGCTGAAGTATTAGCAGTGAAACAGGCCTTGCCAGATCCGCGTAAAAATCCTGCAGGATACTACAAAGAGTTGGCTCAAACAGTTGATGCTTGTGTATTAAATCTAGCTGACATAGATCTGCTATTTGGTAATGTAGTACCGCAACCAATTTGGGCTAAAATCCGTAAAGAGAATCATCCAGTTGCCCTAGGTGGTGATTGGGCAGCTATAATTGCAGCGGATGGTCAACAACTAGGTGGTTCTAAACCTGAACCCTTAATTGCTAATTTGCCTGGTAGAATAATCGATTTAATGAAAACCCTAATGCCAGCATTACGCGTTAACTGGGACAAATTGTCCGCGTGCAAACAGAAGAAAGACGAAAGCGTCTCCGACTTTTTCACAAGATTCGAGGAGACTTTTGTGGATCATAGTGGTCAGGATATGAGCACAGAAGGAGGCCAGAGATTATTTGTTGATAAATTTGTGCACAATCTGTTGCCAGAACTTAGTGGTAAATTAAAAAATTCTGAAAGTGCGTGGGCTGTCTCTACGACTGCGCAAATACTTGCTACTGCCCAGTACTATGAAAATAGGGACAAAGAGGAGAAAGAAAAATCAGATAAAAAGACGAAAGAGTTAAAAACTAAAGTTCTTTTACAGCAAGCATATCCGCCTCGCACAAATCAGACCAATACACAGCAAGGGTCATATCAAAGAACGGAGTATAATTCTCAGAGGCCACAGTACCAATGGAATCAGTGTGCTTATTGCAAAATGGAAGGCCATTATAAGACTGAGTGTCCGGTACGGGAACAAAATAATGCTGCGGCAGCTCAGAGAGGTCGTGGTAGTTCTATGCAAAACTCTAGAGGTCGAGGACGAGGTGCTATGCCTCCACAGACAAGTGATCGCCCTTCTAATTATTTCGACCAACGAAATGGACAATCTGCCCAACAGAATAGGTCTCAACAATATCATGTTGAAGATTACTATGAAGCTAGTGAGGAAGTTCAGCCAAGGGAGTACTAGGACAGCCATGGACAAAGAGAGGGAGTAGTATCAGTTCCAGTAGATCAGAGTGGGCCTTATGTCGCAGTAGCAACATCAGGTATAGTTGAACCGTTTCTGTTGGATACTGGTGCAGCAAAAAGTTCTATCATACATGCGAAACTCCCTGGCGCACCTTTGTCTGGCTCAACAAACGTTTCAGTAGGTTTTTCAGGCGCCCCTGTTCACAACCCTGTTTCTGGTCCTTTGTCTATTTCTGTTGGACCCCGGCAATTGAAAGCACCCCTGATTTTGACGACAGGTTGTAATGAAAATCTGCTTGGTTTAGACTTATTAAAACGCCTATATGCGACATTGTACTGTTCTCCAGAAGGAGTACAGCTTACTTTGGGTAAAAGAATCATCTCTCCAATGTACTTGTCGATGGATGCACTCCCACCAGAGCTGCGTTCACTCCCTAATACTCTTTGGGCGACTGGTCCTAATGATGTAGGTCTTTTAGAAATTCCACCATATGTAGTAACTTTGAAAGCGAATGTAAAATTTCCACGAATTCCACAATACAGAATTTCTACTGAAGGTGAGCGTGCGCTCCTACTGATAGTACAAGATCTGATCAAGAAAGGCGTTATAGAAGAAACTAGAGGTAATGTCTGTAATAGTCCTGTACTGCCCATTCTGAAACGAACTGACCCAACAAAACCTCCAGTATATAGATTTGTAATTGATCTTAGAGAGGTTAATAAAATTGTGATTCCACAGTTTCCTGTGGTTCCAGACATTACTGCATTGTTAACGTTAATTCCTGCTACAGCGGCATGGTTTTCAGTTATCGACTTGAAAAATGCCTTTTTCAGCATTCCGATAGCCGAGGAAAGCAGAGCTATCTTCGGTTTCTCTCTAGGAGGACGAAGCTTCAGGTTTAAACGCGCTCCACAAGTTATTGTGAAAGCCCATCCATTTACAGTCAAGCATTAAAAAGCCAGTTAGACTCATTTGTACTTCCTCTTGGTTCTGCTTTAATACAATATGTCGATGATCTTCTAGTGGCTGCCGATGACAAGGAAACTTGCAAAACAGCTACAATTTCTTTATTGCATCATTTGTCAAATTTGAATCACAAGGTGTCACCTTCAAAAATGCAATACTGTTGCCAAGAAGTGACCTACCTAGGTCATCTCTTGTCAAAGGAGGGAAGGAAGTTGACCCCAGAGAGAATAAAAGCAATTACACAGATGAATGTTCCTAGCACGCAGAGAGAAGTACGTGCCTTTTTTAGGTATTACCTCATATTGTAGGCAATGGATCCCAAATTTTTCTCTTTTGGCAAAACCGTTGGTAGCTTTGACTGGGAAAAATGTTCCGAGTCCAGTGCCATGGTCTGCCGAATGTCAGGAGAGTTTTTCTGAGTTACGAAATGCACTGTGTTCCGCTCCTGTATTGGGTACACCCGATTACAGTAAACCATTCACGCTCTATGTCCATGAGAGAGAAGGTTGTGCGTTGAGTGTTTTGACACAGAAATTTGGTGATAAACAATGCCCTTGTGCGTATTTTTCATCAACATTAGATCCAGTAGCTAGAGCGTTGCCTAGTTGCTTGAGAGCTACAGCCGCAGCTGCAGCCTCCATTCGACAATCTGCTGGTTTGGTAATGAACAACATGCTAGTAGTTATGGTTCCTCATGCTGTGGATACACTCATGAACCGAACCAAGACGCAGCACCTTACCAGTGCTAGATTATCAGGTTACGAACTGACACTGCTAGCGAGTCATATTCAGATCAAAAGATGCAATGTATTGAATCCAGCAACATTGTTGCCGACTAGTCAAGAGTCGAGTGATTCCGAACCACACGACTGTTGTTTCAGAACTGAGGAAGAAACAAAAGGACGAATTGATTTAAAAGATACTCCGTTATCAGATCCAGATGGCACGTTGTATGTTGACGGGTCTTGCTTCAAATTGGAGAATGGTGATGTAACTGCTGCCTATGCAGTAACGACTTTGAGTACGATTGTGGAGACTGCGAGAGTGAGTCAGAATTCTGCCCAGGCTGCAGAATTGATCGCGCTGACAAGAGCGTGCGTTTTAGCTAAGGGAAAGAGAGTGAATGTGTTCACAGATAGTCAGTACGCGTTCGGCGTGGCCCATAGTTTTGGCCGTTTGTGGAAAGAGAGAGGTTTCATTACGTCCCATGGGACTAAGATTCAACATGGCCAGCTAGTTAATGACTTGTTGGAATCTCTAACCTTGCCGACTGAAGTTGCGATTGTGAAATGCAGTGCTCATAAAGCAATCACGGATGATGTTGGTCGTGGGAATGCTTTTGCTGATGAGACTGCAAAACAGACAGCTAGAAATATGATGAGTAGAATGTATGTTGCAACGTCTGCAAGATGGATTTCTGAGTCTGGAATGTGTGAGGACACGGTGGAAAGCGTGAAAGAAATTCAGAAAGAGGCGACTGAGGAGGAAAAGCGTGCATGGAAAGAGAGCACGGGTAAATTGGACTCGAGTGGGTGTTGGATTGACTTGTCGGAACAACAGCGTTGGATGTTGCCTGATGCGTATGTGCTTGCAGTAGTAACGATGGCACATGGAGCAGCGCACATCAGTTCTAAAGGGATTTGTAAGATGTTGGCTCCGGTCTGGAAGAATGATGGGATTAGTAAGTGTGCAGAGAGAGTGGTGAGAAATTGTATGGTATGCTTGATGCATAATCCTGGCAAGGGAATCCCCACACCTGCAGGTCACTTCGCTCCTCCTTCCTGCCCCTTTGAAGTGATCCAGCTAGACTTCATTCACATGGATCGTTGTAATAATCTAAAGTACGTCCTAGTGGTAGTTTGTGCGTTCTCCAGATGGATCGAAGCATACCCACTGAAGGACAATACTGCTTTGTCCACTGCCAAGATCCTTCTTAAAGAATACTTCCCCAGATTCGGAATGCCACGGATTGTATGGTCAGATAACGGAAGTGAGTTCGTAGGGAAAGTTATGCAGAGTGTGTGTGCCGGCCTAGGGATTAGACAAAAGTTTCACAGTGCGAATCATCCCCAGTCCGCGGGTTTGGTTGAGGGTTACAATGGTACCCTTAAACTGAAACTTGCTAAGATACAAGCATCCACGGGTTTGCCCTGGCCAGATGCACTGCCTTTGGCTTTGTTATCAACAAGAGCAACTGTACATTCTAGAGTAGGGCTTAGTCCATATGAAATAATTTTTGGTCGTCCTGCAAATGTTTGGGGGGTACCTAGACCGAAAGAATTTAAGCAGCTGGAATACCCAATGTTAATTGATTATCTTTTCGACTTGACTGCTAAATTGAGCCTTATTCACCAACAGGTTTTCGATGCATTGCCAAAGCCACCGGAGAGTCCAGGTCATCAGCTGAAACCTGGGGATCAAGTAGTCATTAGAAATTTTGCAAGAACGAAAAATCTTCAGCCCAGATTCGTTGGCCCTTTCCAAGTCCTATTGGCGACGAGAACTGCTATTCGTGTGGCCGGACGGAAGAATTGGATCCACACGACACATGTCAAACGTGTGCCTCTGCCACTCCCTTACAACAACTGGGTAAAGAAAGGAATCGGTACCTCTGAAACAGAACAAGTCCCCAGGTTCATACCTTTCAGTGATGCAGAACTGATCACGGATACATCAAACTCTGACTCTCCTCCTGAAACTGCTCTTTTGAACCCTGAACATTTGCCATCTGCACCAAAAGAACATTTGTCATCTGCAAACGCGAACATTGCAGCGTCGGCTGAAAATATATTGTTTCCAGATCAGACAGCTCCTGCAAAACTGAGATACAACTTGCGACCTCGCAATATGGACAAATAAAGCAGGAAACTGCCTATTTTCAGATTTGAATTTTCTATACATTGCCTCCAGCCAGGAAGTTTGCTATTATTTTGTTGTTTTAAATTTTGCCTTGCCGTCTGGGTAGCCGTAGGGTCGTGGCTGTGTGCCTAGTTGAATCTGCGGGGGTCAGACATAAGGTCGATCTTTCTGTTAGTTCTGGGAACTCCCAGGGCTGATAGAGGCATTTTCATCTACGTACACATCATCAGTGGTCACGAGCGGATTGTAGAAGATGGAGCTTCCTGAGCTGCAACGAAAGAATGTAATTTATGTTCGCAGAAATAGACTGTACTAAATACTTCACAGTAAATGCTTTCTAATGCAATGTGCAGTTACATTTTTAATTGTTTTGATAACGTTGGTGGGTGGAATCATCTTTGGTGTGCATTTGATTTTTATGCCGGTAACTACAGTACCTCCCCTTGATCCTACTACTTCTACGGTTTCTTCTATGCATTCTTTTCACTCGTTTCCTGAACACGAACAAGCTCGACGCTCTGAATTTATTAACAATACATTTGTACAGCTCTTGCATCAACACCAACTGGTAGTTAATACTACAGACTGCTGGGTGTGTGGCTTGATACCTCTCACTATGGATAAAGGCATTCCCTATCTAGTCTTGCCTTTTAGCTATAATGGATCATTTCAGGCCTTTCAGACCATTTTTTCCTATGCCCTTGAGACCTATCCTCCGCGTCCACCACGGTCCACTAAATACAACTCAGCCAACAAAGCTTTAGTCCAGGGAATTATTGACATGATTAAAGACGTCAATAATACTCCATCATACCCTAGAGATGAATTACGGGTGTATTTGAGTTGGAACTCTACCGAGTATCGCCTTAGTTTGGGAGAAAGCAAGCGTAAAAGCTCCACTTCAGTCTGGGTCGTGCCTCACCGAGGTCAGGTCTGTTTGCAAGGAAATGGGAGAAATCTGAGAGCTCAGCTAGGGAGGAGTGAGTGCGTTGAGACTTACGTATTTCCGTCTAACTCCTCCCCTGCCTTCCTTACTGCTAGGGGTACTTACTTCATCTGTCAAGACAGAGCGTATACATGGCTGCCTGCTGACTTCTCAGGTTCATGTTATATTGCTCGATTGTTACCTCAGACATACACTGCTTCTTCAGATTATCACAAGACCAGAGTAGCAAGAGGTGTCTTCAACAAGGAAGATACCGCTGGTCAGGAAGCTGGAGACTTCTTCAAAGGTTTCCTTCCGTTTTGGGGGCCTATGGCCAATAGTAGAAATCTACGTCAACTAACACGGGTAGTTGAATCTACTATTACAGAAACCGCTGGTGCCCTTAGTAACTTAACAGCTGAGCTTCAGGCGGATCGTCTCATGACGTTGCAGAACCGTATGGTTCTAGACGTAATACTTGCAGATCGAGGTGGGGTATGCAGAATGATCCAATCGAGCTGTTGTGTTTTTATTCCCAATAATGCTCCAACCGTCTATGAAGCGATCTCTAAGCTACACAAGATTTCCGACTCTATACACGTAGACAAGGGAAACTGGTCCTTCATGGAGTGGTTTTGGACTCTGGTATCAGCGTAGGGATGGAAGGTTCTGATGGTCCTTGGTGTCATCCTAGTATTTCTGTTCTCATGCTGCCTTATTATCCAATGTGGTCCCGCTTTGTGTAGCCTCTGTGCTGCAACCTGTTTCAGAAAACCACCTGCATTAGGAGAAAAGACACGAGGCAGAATGATGATGCAACAACATGTCACTGACCTAATGAGCATAGAGTTAGATTCAGACATAGACTGAGTAATTGCCTATGTAAGGGCAAAAGGAGGGTCTGAGGTTCCGTGACGATTTGAACACGTGTTTGTAACATTGTCGCAAATACATAATTTTGGTATCAGTGAACCGCAAATGATCCATTTAGTATATCCTGGTGTTTTCTCTATGCTACGAGCAAGAGCACTCCTGTTACAAACACATTTCTGTTCTACCCGTGGCATCCATCTTAGAACAAGGAAGCCATTTTGTATTCCTTGCCCTCACATAGTCAATGGACACGCAATGACCTCTTTTCATTTAAGGACACGTAGGCTTTAGCCGGCAATTCACCTTGCTAGTGACACGTGCACCTTAGGCCAGCAACGCTGTGGCAACATGACTCGGCAAGAGCTGCCTCCCCAGCCTGAGGCCAGTCCTGCTATACTGGTTCTCGTGTTCGTTGGTCTGATCATGATTAGGCGGCCGAAGCTGGTAACCGTGCCCATTTACGACCCACAAACATCTCTTATCCTACTTTTCTATCTTCTGCACCTGGCTCTGCTCCTTTCCTTCTGGGCCTTTATTAGGGGGAGGTAACGAAATTTACGATGAGGCGGTCCGGGTCTTGAATGGAAAGTTGACATGGGATTATGATGGAATAGTGGGAACCCCTCGTTCGTAATGTTTTGACATCAGATATTGTTGACGATTCCTGTGCAACGCCAAATATTTATTGTTTAAGATACAAAGGTTTTGGAATGTGCTAACATGTAAAGAAATTTGCCTGAAGCCCAATATTCAGTATATAAGGAGCAACCCTCTTTGTACAAATTGAACAGGCTCCTAGATACTGCCCATGTGTAGTTTCTGTGACTTCTGTGTCCCTGCAGTAATAAACCTTTGGTCTTTGACGCCACCATCGAGAAGCCCGTGTTTCTGTTTGTTTGTGCACCGAGACAGGTAGAACTCCGGGGTCTTCGGGTGTTATCCCTGACACCTCTGGACAGAACCAAAAAGTCCAGAACTCCAGTGTTTACTTAAACTTTTAATAAAGCTTTTAAACTTGAATAGACTCTGTGGTTTTTGGTCCTCCAGACTAGAGTGACTGAGCGAAAGGTTTTGCAATTTTTGCAAGGAGGATTCCGTGCCGCTGACACTACCAGGTTTATACAGTGTGCCAAACACGCCACTCTGAAATATTATTACTCTGGTCTTTGGTGTCCATAGTTCGGTTTGTGGAGAATTGTCCCTGCAACAGTAGTATTATTGATTTTGCTCCTATCTAAACACTATTTCGAAAAAATTAAATTAGGAACGCTTGGACAACAATAGGTCCTCTATATTTAATGAAAACTTACTGGGGCCAGCAAAGGAGCACTCGCCGCCCTGGCCTGCATCCTCCTCCTTTGGAGCCACTGCATCCGCTTTTTCTGTCCGCTTGCCCCTGGGCGGACCTGACGTACAACATGAAAGAAAGAACAGAAAACATTGATGATTGCTGCTTGTCGATGTCCTTGTCAACCAAATCAAACATTTAGAAAGAAAAAGAACCAACTATTTCATCCAAAATGAGGGCTACAAAGGAAGGACTGCACCTGAGCCTCTACTCTAGGGGCAGATTTACAAGCCCCTTGCTGCTCTTTTGCTCTGTTCTTGCGTCACTTTTGTGACGCAGCGCCACAACAAGAGAGGCGCCATGGTGTGGTGTATATTAACAACGTGACGCATATGGGAGATGCATCCCATTCTAAAGCCCTGCGCCATTAGGGAGCGTTCCAGCGCAAGGGAGGGCGTTCCTGCGCAGAAACGCATGCTAAAAGTGGCTATGGGGAATATATAAAATTTCAATCAGTCATTTAGGACAATGATGCGTCACTGAAACCCTGCGCCTGCATGAAGCAGACTTACGGCTTGACGCAGCATTGCTGGAGCTGCGCCATCGTTGCAACGCAACTCCATCAATGAGCCGCCTTTACGGCACCGATGCGTAACGCTTCGATGACGTTTTGGGACCATGGTGTGCCGCATTGTAAATACGGCGCACCATGGGTGGTGCTGGCGTGCCGCACACTTTGCAGGGATGCGCAGGTAATTGCTAATCTGACACTTAGGGGCATACTTACGAGTTCTGAGCTGGACACCTCCAGATGTGCACCAGAACAAATGCGTAACGCAAAACTAACCTTGCGTCACGGCAGATGCGCCCCAATTACAATGCGGCAAACCCTGGCGCAAGGGTAGGCAGATGCGTGACGCATCTCGTGACGAAAGAGAGGCGCATCTCTAGAGTTGCGTCGCAGGCGCGATGCAACTATAGCAATGCTCAGGGCTGCCCAATACTCAACATACCGCATCAGTCCTTACGCCTGCTTCAAGCAAGCAGGCATAAAGAATTGACGAAGCAGCGTCGCGGAAGTGCCTGCGTTAAATCTTGTAGATTTCACGCAGGCACTTTTGCGAGGCGCACAGCTGCCTGACCGCCACCCCCCACCCCTCCCCACTGCGTGGGAACGCACCAATTGTGACGCAGGCCCAGGCCTTAACGTGGCACATCTCCTTAGATGCATCACGTTGTACATGACTCGCAGGGATGCGCCACGTTTACGTCGCTGTGCGTCAGGTAAGGCAGCGTAAACGTGGCACAAGGGGCTTGTAAATCTGCCCCTTTGTGTCTAGCATTACGCAGTTCTGTAAAATACACTCATACATTACTCAGTCCAATTAAATGAACACAAAATAGAAAACAAATAAGCAGTGGCACCGCCACAGAGAAGGAGAACAGTGCACCTGAAATGCACAGAAGATTTTGAAATATTAATTTACCTCTGTTATCAATGTAATCAGCAGCATTATTGCTCTTTGTAAAAAAGTTAAAGCAAACATTTGCAATATAACACAGTCACACAGAGCAGGAGAAAAAACAGAGTAGTGAGTGATGAAAAAATTGCTACTACTACTCACCAAGCCCGGGGACCTCCACTCCCAGCACGTCTAGCAGGTCGCGCTCTCGGTCCAGGATATCGGTCCAGCGGTGGGTCACTTGATTGTAGGTGCGCTGGACCCCCGTGATGTTAAAAAGGGCCCGACACACCTGCCCCCACCGCTTCCGTCGCTCCTGGCTGTTGGTATAACCAGCAGCGATCCTGCCGCCTGCCGTGATGGTCCTGGGGAGACGGCGCTGCACATAAAAAACGAGTGAGCCCACCTCCTCAGGGCTGAAGATCTCCCAGGGCACCACCATTTACGTCCTCAAGCGGCCACACGGGAGCCGGGCACGGGCTGCGGTGCCCGTCTTGGGCAGCTTGACAGCTGTCTTCACCATGTTCTGGGCAGGTGTTAGCAGTAAGGAGGGAAAATGAAAAAGAATAAGAGTAGGGAAGAAGGAAATAAAAGTTTAAAAAAGTAGTTGAAAAGTAAACAAAAGTAGCCTAAAACACAAAAATATAGACCTAGAAAAATAGAGGGATAGAAAAAAAGTTAAATAGATCAAAAAAATATCAAAACAAGCAAAGGATGGCAGAGATATACAGAGGATAGAAACACCATACCCAGACACATAGGAATGAATGAAAAACAAGATGGCGGCCCGAACACGTGCGTGTAAGTAAGTTTGCACGCGATTTCTCTCGCGAACTCGTGCGAACTTGCATTCGCAAGGCGCTCATTGGGCGAGATTACACATAGCGGGCGGAAACGGAAATACGTCACGCAAACAAAATGGCGGCGCCCATTCTCAACCTTGGGGTAACTCGCACGAGTTCGCGGCTTCCACGGTCGATTTCGCACGACGCCGCGCCTCGCGAATAGGGCGAAATTACCGAAAAACGAGTTTTGCAAAAGCAAAACCAACGAGCAGGTGCAAAAGTTCGAGCTCATCATTTGTAACCATTTACCTGTAGTGCTTCCTGAAGGGGCCCTCCAGAATCCGGTTGCCTACTTGCAACTATTGTGTGACCCTGCTCTGACAGTCACAGAATAGTTACAAGTATGCCATTGCATCCTGTTATTGCAACAAAAAGGAAAGGGAGCAGACAAGCAGGTGCCAGCCTTCATTAATGTCAGTTGGGGCAGGGCAGGTGTTGTTGTTTGCAAAACTTAAAGCACTTAGCAGGTGTGCTTGGCTTTGCCACAATAATGTACACTCACTGGTCAATCAGAGGGTGCTGTGATGACACCGAGGGTGGCATGGGTGTGCCAGCCAGAGGGTGGCATGGGTGAACCAGAGTGCCAGTGTTGACAGAGGATGGCAGTGCTTTGCTTTGCCCCAATAATGTACACTGGTGAACCAGAGGGTGCTGTGATGACACAGAGGGTGACATGGGTGAGCCAGAGGATGGCATGGGTGACCAAAGAGAGTGCCAGTGGTGACAGAGGGTGGCAGTGATGAAGAAAGCCTTGCAAACAGGCTGGGCACGTAGAAACAACAAGTTCGCAAAACTGGCGACCCGACAAGTAAGTTCGCAATTTGCGAAATTGTACAAAACCCTCGCGAACTAGCAGAAACCCGTGCGAACACACACCCCAAAAAAAATACGCAAATCCGCGAGAATTCGCGGATTTTGCGGATTTTCGCAATCCGCAAATACGCAAATTCGCAAATTCGCGGATTGCGAATCCGCAAAATCCGCCCATGCTTACAAAGAAAGAGACTGAGAAAATAAGACAAATATCGGTGGAGGGCAGGGAGGAGCGGAGAGAAAAGGGAAGGCGGGTGGGGAGTGGCAATCGATGTAGCAGAAAACTGCAACTCTGAAAGTTGAGAAAGGAGTTTGGGGCTGAATTCCCAAGCATGTAAAATCATAGGTGAAAAAACAGAATTGACAGTTCTCCGCTCTATATCACAGCTGGGCTTGGGAAGTGCGCGGAATATTCAAAAGACGCAGTTAAACCCAGTTTAGTAATGCAAGTCCCAGGAGGGGGGCTGGGCGCATTACAAATGTGTTGACATCCTGGAGCGTGCAGGAGGGTGGCGGGGCTGTCTGCGCTTCTCTCTGCGCGGGTGCCCTTTCCAGTGGGGAGACATGTTTATAACAAAGATCTCTGTTTATGCAAATGGCGTCCTCGGATCAGGGAGCCGGGGTGCCAGCTCTGAATATCCCCCTTTCATGCCGTTCCAACCATGGCGCGCTTTTGTTTTGAGGGGCATTTAAAATTCAGAAGGTATTTTATGCAGTCACAGAGCGGGATATTGTTTTCTGCCATGGGGGCTAACTAGGACAGATTGGAGACGCGCTTGCCTTGCCAGCTTCCTTCCCTGGTACACCCGGCGTCAGAGTGCGCACGCATCGCGCCATGTTTGTGAGATGTGATTCCCCTGTGGCAGCCCAGACTTCATATTAATTGGAAAAGATACACTCTTGTGTGCTAATGAGGAAACAGAAGAAGATTTATGGCTGGAACAGCTCTTTAGAAGAAGGGACTTGGTCTGATGTGGCCATTGGCCCTACAATTGTCCTAACTTAGGTAGAGGTGGGTGAGCCAAGAAATTAACAGAGGGCCAAGCCAGAGTCGAGCCAAGGGTCTGTCTTGGCTCTATGAGCCCGGGCGCAAGCTGAATCCTGACATTTTTGCCACGTAAAATGTACTGCAACCATTATTTAAAACTGTGATAAAGATGGTCTCTTCAAAATTAAAAAACTGTAATTAACATGTGGGATCGCTTCCCCTTAGTACACCAGATTGTCATTGCATTGAGAGACATTGTTGGTTTTTTAGGTTTTACATGCACAGCGCTTCCACTGTGCTTGTGAAATCTCTTGTATTTAAAATATCTTAAAAGGGGTCTCTCATCATCATTTTCCATGGCTTAATTACTTTTATGTGAAACTTTTTTTTTTTTTTATTAACTTCCCCTGGCTGCACGCATTTACGATACTTTTACTAAAGCTGTTCACACTGTTTAAGCCCCATTCACTGTGAAGATAAGATCTCTTCCCATGGAAAAGGCAGACAGTGTCTAACAGTATGTTGGAATGCTTGCTTTGTATTACTTAGTTGTGTAAAGCAGATGCTTTAGCCTTGGAACGTTTGTTGCATTTCCTATGCATGTCTCAGCACCTTTCTTTGCACTTTGTTGGCATTATCGGATTGATTTTTTCAACTTAATCTATTTGGTCATTATAATCAAATTCTTAAATGTTTTAATACACTTTGCACGTTAAAAATAAAGTTAATATACAAGAGCTATGCTACATTTTACTACTAAACAGGCAGCCACAAATGCAGTTATGGTTTGAATGGTGCAGCAGGTGAAGTAGCACCGGACCCAAAAGTTGTCAGAACTCCTCTAAACACATATTATTGCTATATTTGACTATTAAACAGGCAGTCACAATTGCAGTTACCTTGCAGTTAATAGGGACTTGATTTGAATGGTGCAGCAGGTGCAGTGGCACTGGGGCCAAAAGCCCTTGGGATGCCACTAAACGCAGACTATTGCTAAAATGTCATACTAAACTGGCAGTCACAAGTGCAGTTATATAGCAAGCGCTAGGGTCACGATTGTTATGAATATTTTATCAGAATTCCATCGCTGAAGGCACTACAGTAAGGCTTACTGACCAGCAATTGAAATCGCTTACAATGGAGTTATCTCTCAATTCAGATCAAAACATCGAAAGAACAACACAGGGTCCCAGGAACCGAAACGGGAAAGAACCAAGAATTATCCAGAAGGACCAAATTGAAAAACGAATCAAAAAGGGTCGCAAAGATGGGGCGCCAGGCCCTGGTGGAATTCCTCAGGCTGTGTTTAAGGAGGACGTTACTTTTTGGGCCTCGAAGCTAACCACCCTTTTTAACACCATCCTACATAACAACATAATTCCGCCCTCTTGGCAGAAGTCAATTCTCGCGCCAATTTTCAAAGGCGGGGATAAAAAATCACCTGGGAATTACCGCCTCATAGCCCTCATAGACAATGAGGCAAAGTATTTTGCCGGATTGTTGTTGAATTCACTTAGGGCATGGGCAGAAGACCACTCAGTAATTCCTCCGAATCAAACCGGCTTTACAAGCAATACTGGCACCTCTGTCAATCTAATGACCCTCTCCTGTTTGATTGACCAGGCGGAGGAAAGTTCCAGCTCACTCTATATGGGATTCATCGACTATAAAGCCGCTTTTGATAACGTGAACAGGGGAATGCTTTGGCAGAAGCTCTCCAGGTTAAACATCCCAGAAGACCTTTTAAGAGCCATACAGCTTTTGCATCAGGACACATGGGTGAGGATCAAGATTGGGGACGGCTCTCGGTTATCACGCTCAATTCTGACGACAAAAGGCCTAAAACAAGGATGTGTTTTGGCCCCCACCCTTTTCAATTTGTTCCTATCAGACCTTCCTGAAGCCTTAAATAAGGAAAATTCCCACGCTCTTAAAGCAGCTGGCTTCGTTTTGTCAAACCTGCTATATGCCGACGATGTGGTCCTCCTTAGTAAAACAAAGATTGGCATGCAAAGACTATTGGACGCAACCTCCGAATACTCAACCAAAAAGGAGCTTCAGATCAACAACAAGAAGGCAAAAATTTTGGCGGTGCTTCCAGGAAGGGCAAAGAAGCTGGTTTGGGTCCTGAACCGGGAAAGCATAGCTGAATCCAGCTGCCATAAGTACCTTGGCGTCTTTTTTAATAACAACGGCAGATATAAAATCCACCTTGAAGAACAAAAAAAGAAGGGAGCAGGACTTGCTTTCGCAATCAGCACCCTACACAAAAAGCTACTTGGCCCAACATTTGTACCAACAATACAGGTCGCGCAGGCTAAAATCATTCCAACATTAACCTATGGTAGCGAGGTGTTAAAAGGATTGGACAGTGGCAATTTGGATAAAATCATCGCAAAAACTTATAGAATAGTGTTCAAGCTACCAAACCAAACATCACCGGCGCAAATCAGGCTGGAACTGGGTATCTGTAACCAATCATTGGCCAGAGCCAAGAGCTTCTTAATGTGCTGCCACAAATTGAGGTCATCGAAGGAAGGCAGCCTAGGCCAACACCTATGGGCCAGTCTTAATAAGAACCTATGGCGAGCAGGACATGACTATTGGAAAAAAGGGCTAAGAACCCTAGGCTTGAACGACCTTCGGAATCTGCAAGTAAGCCAAAATGAATTCAAACGATTAGCAAAAATAAGCGCTAAAAAATTTCTATAGTGGAAGACAAGGCTCGGCTAGCAAAAAGAAGTCACGGCTGGATGACCTTGCAATCCTATGTCCAGCTGATTCCACAGCCGTACCTAACCTTAACATTCACTGCACGTACAAAACTAAGCTTCTTAAAATTAAGAATGGGACTCATCAACTTGTCGTGTCACTTGCCAAAATGGAAAAGAGTCAATGGCCTCGAACCCTGTTGACTTTGTGGGAAACACAAAGAAGACATCACACACATCCTATGCCTCTGCCCAAACCTGTTGCACGAAAGACGGTTCCTCTTAAGGAAACTTTGGAACAGAAATATGGTTAGATCATGCAGGGCAGCAGTTCTGGCATGCTTTGATCCCTGGAACACCGAACTAAATTGTGCCCTGGTCAGGTTTTTGGATCAAGCAGAAAAAAGTGTTTGTGATGTGATCGATCCAAGTGACCTTCCATCAGAATAATATTTGCTACTTTTATTTATACTGGACTGGAATTCGCACTCCTCTTTTTACACATGTACACTTTTAAATATTTTTTATCTTTTGTAACTTGCAAAGGTTTTTTAAATCAAGCAATAAAGTCTTTGATTGTTATGAATAGTGCAGCAGGGGCAGTGGCAGCAGGACCAAAAGCTGTCATAACTTCTAAACACCAAACATTGCCATATTTGACTACCAAACAGGCAGTCGCAAGTGCAGTTATCTTGCAGGCAACAGAGTCAATATTTGAATGGTGCAGCACGTGCAGTGGCACCGGGACCAACAGTTATCAAAACTCCTCTAAACACCTCATATTGCTATATATTACACCTAAACAGGCTGTCACAACTGTAGTTATCTAGCAAGCACTAGGGTCAATATTTCAGTAGTGCAGCAGGTGCGGTGGCACTGGGACACTAAACACTGATTATTGCTAAATTTTACAACTAAACAGGAAGTCACAAGTACAGTTATCTTTCAGGAACTGTGATCATGATGTGAATGGTGCAGCAGGTGCGTTGGTACCGGGCACAAAGTTATCAGAACTGCTCTAACCATAATCTAGATATACTTGATTACTGAACAGGCATACACAATGCAGTTACCTTGCAGTTAAAGGAGGCTTGATTTGAATGGAGCAGCAGGTGCAGTGGCTCTGGGGCCAAAAGCACTAGGGATCCCACAAACCCAGGTTATTGTTAAATTTTACTTCTAAACAAGACAGTCACAAATGCATTTATCTACCAGGCAAAAGGGCCATAATTTGAATGGTGCAGCAGGTGAAGTAGCCTCTGGACCAAAAGCTCAAGTCATCCCACTAAAACATCTAATATTGCTATATTATACTACTAAACAGGCATCACAAATGCAGTTATCTTGCAGGCACTAGGGGCATGATTTTAATGGTGCAGCGGCACCAGGCTCAAAAGTTGTCAGAACTCCTTTAAACACATAATATTGCTATTACATCAACTAATTCTATTATTTCCCTCTTTCATTTTTCAAACCGTTTCTATTTCTTACCCGCATTACACCACTAGTAACAGCACAATATATTGGCTTTTTGTACATAAACAAGTCTTAAAACTTCAACAGACTTTCTATAACTTATATTGTACAAATACTCAGCACGCTACAATTTACAACAAAAAAAGCTTATAATTAATCACATAGATGAAACCTAATGCATTTACCAATGCTTGTTTAAACCGTGAACTCAGAAATATTCATGCCCTACCCCTGCCCAGAGGACAATGCCATTACTAACATAAAAGGGAAGTATATTTTCATGTGCATCCTTTCTATTTTATTATAGATAGTGTAACAATATAGTCAGACCACTGGATTTATGTGATTCTGCGGATGCACCATATTTCACATAACTATGGATTTACCGCTTTGGTCACATAATCCATTATCTGCTGCATAATCTGCAGATTTTAACATAAAAACGTTTCTAGCTCAAATGAATCAAAAGTTGCTCAAATCGTAGTGACTTGTTGACGAACAGTAGAAGGGCCTACGCAAAAGTTGACTGGTCATCTTTCAGTTGATTACATTTGTATGACAAACTGGTAATGATGAGGTGAAACTATTGCCCAGAAAGTGTTCACATGAGAAAAAATAGCAAAATTGTGCAGTAAAAGTTCTACAAAATGTGTCACAATGTGCTGCATAATTTAGGTTTTCGTTACCTCATAATTTAGAAATACTCTACCACATAATTTGTTCCTTTACTGCTTTACAATTCTTGTGGCCCTGATTATCCATACTAATATAATAAAGAGAGAGCCCAAACCTTTGAGGCGGGTAATCTCAGGAACCACAGCACCAATCACAACACCCAATACAGCGTTGGAAAGGGCAGTTGCAGCAGAAGGACATAGGCTATGCAGACGCCCACCATATACATTTAAAAGATAAAAGAACCGTACCAGCAAAGTAGTCCCTTGTGGGCGTGTCTGCGTTGTGCTGTGGGCGTGTGCTGGGGGCGTGACAAACACTGGGGGCGTGTGGTACGTTCCGCCCTTCATGCCATGTCTCATATCGTGTGCTAATCCCACCCTGCTCCCTTTACATTCCCCTGCACCCCATAATCATAACCCACCCTTACTCCTTAAAATACCCCAACACCCTTAAACACTAACCCATCTTAACCCTATAAATATACCCTGTACCCCAAAACCCAAACCTATCCCTAAACCCTAAAAATACCTGTGTACCCCAAAACCCAAACCTAGCCCTGAACCCTAAGAATACCACTGTACCCCAAAACCCAAACCTACCCCTGAACCCTAAAATACCCCTGTACCCCAAAACCCAAACCTAGCCCTGAACCCTTAAAATACCCCTGTACCCCAAAACCCAAACCTAGCCCTGAACACTAAAAATAACCCTGTACTCCAAAACCCAAACCTACCCCTGAACCCTAAAATACCCATGTACCCCAAAACCCAAACCTAGCCCTGAACCCTAAAAATACCCCTGTACCTCAAAACCCAAACCTAGCCCTGAACCCTTAAAATACCACTTTATCCCAAAACCCAAACCTACCCCTGAACCCTAAAAATACCCCTATACCCCGAAACCCAAACCTAGCCCTGAATCCTAAAAATACCCATGTACCCCAAAACCCATACCTATCCCTAAACCCTAAAACTACCCCTGTACCCCATTACCCAAAACTATATCTGAACCCTTAAAATACCCAAACACCCCAAAACATATACCTCAGTACCCCAAAACATATACCCCTATACCCATACTTACCTTATCCAATCATTAAAAAAAAACATGCTTTTACCATTCATGCATTTACAACGAATTTCGTTGTAAATGTATGCGTGGTAAAAGCATATAAAATGTAATGCCATGCGTTATAATGGCATTGCGGAGTCATGGTACTTTTGTAATGAAAGTATGCGGAGTGATGGTCTGCGGAAAGAAAGTTGCGGAATAATGGGTGTTTACCCTCCCCCGGTAAGTACATTGGTGGCACGGCACCCCACATCTCCAGCAACATACTCATATTTTTTCACCACCCATTTGAAAAATGCACAGATCTCTCTCATTGATGGCCAGCAGCGACATACACTTTTAGACACACCTCCCGCCACAAGTTCTAGAATTGCGAACTTTAGAGCTGGGGAGCTACGTTCGAATCCAGGCAAATCGCTTTGTCTCCCCGTGCTTACCACAAATGAATGTGTTCTTCTGTAATGTAAATTGTGCTCAATCCTTCAAAACAATATACTACTGGCCGGCAGCAATTCATACCCAGACAACGTCGGGACGGGCTGCTAGTAATCCATAAAATGAAAAACAAGAAAGGTCTTTATACAGAAATCACATTTGCCCACTGATTCTTTGTAGAGCTTCTGCAGGGACTTTTAGAACCAGTTGGAAAACATCACCTAGGACCTTTCAAATCCCCAAAATGGAAATACCATTCAACCTGTGTTGGACCATCAAATGTTTTATCCAATCATGTACCACTATGGACATAAACAACATACTGCTATTGTGGGACTTCATAAAATCTGATAGCAGGTATGTGCACTCACTCTGGATCTCCCAAATAAAGTCTTTCATGCTCTCTCTCATCCTGCCCCTGTGGCTGTCACTCTCCCTGTTTCTATGAGAGTGCTCCCTGATCCAGTGTGTCCTCCCTTACACTGTGCATGCCACAATGCCTCTGCAGACAAGGGGAAGTGTCTGATCCTTTCACCTACAAGAGTGTAGGCAGCATGGGTCCTCCAGTCCGCAGGGCTCTGCCCACGTATGGTTATTGTCTCCATTGGTGCTTCCACTGCACATCTGGGTCTCAAGTCTTTCCAGACTCAGGACTAACCCAATGTAACAAATGGGGGTCCTCTGTGTTCTTAAAAGCTTTCATAGAGAGCCACAGAATGAATACCACCTGCAGAAGAAGTGGTTTCTTGGAAGCGGATGATGAGCACATGTTTTTTACTGGCCCGTCGATTCTCAGCTACTGGGAGGTTGTGAGCAGGGCCAGACTGGGATCGCAAACTGGCCCTAGCAATTTGGTGTGACCGCCCCGGGGGTAGGGTGGTTGCTCGAGGGAACACCGCTGCTGCGCGCGCTATTGTAAGTAGAGGCAAAAACCTCCACTAACAAAAAATTACTCCCAATGGTCCAAAACCGGCTTCCACCCTTCTGGCCCACCAGGGAAATGCCCGGTGCCCACTATGGCCAGTCCGGCCCTGGTTGTGAGTAATAATATCACTGAAATTGTGGGTGTCACATGTAGGTAAGTACGTCACTTGTTTTGTTTAGTGTTGATACTGTATCATACAACCTCATGGATAGATCTCAGTGATGTTGTTTATTTTACCTGTTGCTCCTTGCCAGAGGGGAGATTTGCAAAAACTAGTTCGACCCAACAACTCCCTCCCCTGAGGCATGGTTGGTGGCTTCCCGTCAGACTTGTAGGTGAGACCTAGAGAGCACCCTAGGCAGGGCAGATACTATCTGGGCCAGACTTCTGAGGTGGAATGGTGTGTCAGCTCCATAAAATCGAGTAGTCCCATGATTACACTCATTCACCAATGGGACCCGGCTCGTATAGCCCGTTCTCATTTGGTGGGGCCAAGTATACGCACCAGGCTTTTGAGTGGTTCCATAGTTCTTCAGCCTGGGATTGCAGGAGTTCAGGTGATTTGAGGGCACACAAAAAGGATGAATAATGGAATACTAGATCAGGCTGTTCACTGCTTTTGATGTAACGCAGTGGGATAACAAACAACGTTTGATTTGCCTGTCTCCGCCCACCCTGCTTTGGTCTCCAGAGTAGAAGGGCAGGTGGTGGTCTTCCATCTCACTCACCTACTGCCTTTCTCAAGTATCTACAGACCCAAAGGAGGCCAGAATCCAGGCCTACAGAATAAACAGCGTTGCCCCAGAGTACCCCTATGAAGATCCGCCCCCAAGGCCAGTGCAGCGACTCTGTGTGCCAGCCAGTCAAGTCCCTATGGGCGATGGTGCACTCTGGTGCACCTCAATGTGATGAGCCTGTGAACCAGGCATAAGACCTCTGTGAAGAGTGAAACATTGTGCTCATGAGGAGAAACATTTTGGAATTAGGTCTGGCTGTTCTCTTGCCCCAAACAATTCTTCAGAAAGCTTTTCTTCGCCCGCCCAGTGGAAACCCAAGGGCAATGGACTCTCAGTAGTTAAACGCCCATTTTCAAAGCGAATAGCCAGTTGTGTCTACATTGTGAAAACCTTTTGTAAAAGCAAACAGGCAGTGGCTTATTTATTGTGCAGAAAACATGTCAAAGTAAGTAGGAAGGGCCTGTTAGTTGTTTGATATTCCCTTAAGTTTATTTATAAAGTTTCATGTGCAGAATTCATCTGTGTGTAGAAGAAATTACTTTTGCTTTCCTTAATCAAATTGCCTAACTCTGTTGCTAGTGTTACTGATTGTGGTCATTGTCTTTACTGAGGTCTGAGTTCCTAGCCCTCACCACTTATCTGAGTGAGGCCTGGGCCACTCAGCTTCATTATCTTGTGAGTGAAATCACGAGAGAGGACCGTGGTACTCAGTGTTTTGCTTGAATTATCATGCACTGGTGTACCTCCAGGCATAAATAACATTGTGGGGCAATAATTGTGGTAACACAACACAGTGATGGATGTCTGTCCAACTGCCACTAAACCAGTGCTTAATTTGAGCTGATTGTTTCCAGTGCTGGCCACCGGCACTTAATTGTCAGCATCTTCACTTGTGACACTCTACCACAAGATGGCGCTGTCTGGCTAATTTAGAGATGACCACAACAACAGTTTGTTATTATTTCAATATACATTAAAATTACTATTACTTGCCATTTTTATAGTTATGGGGGTCTGAAAAAGTCTGAATTGCCACACTTGTAGGAGTGTGATTAGTAGTGCTCTTGTTACTCACATTGGCAGCATGGAAGGGGCAATGTGTGGTGCAAGTTGCAGTGGCCTCCCGACAAGAGCCCAGGCACTTAATTGTTTACAAATTAAGCACTGCACTAAACAATTCTACTGAGAATGCGAGTGTAGTATCCACAGAGGTGATGAGCATTTAAACCTCTCCCTCCCGCCCCTACAGTAAGAGATATTTCTAGCATGATGTGATCTACCTCAGGAATGATCCAATCATAAAGCAGAGACTGCCTCAGATCCATAGATAAAAAACTCACTCCCTGAAACACATCTTCAGTCTTAGACACCACTATTCACACAACACACATCAACAGTGCTTCAAAGCAAAGGGAGAAATATTGCACGGATTGGATGCGTTAAGGAAATGAAAAACTATTTATCATGAAAGGAATTAACATGTATAGACTTTTCAACCAATGCATTGCAGTATTCTAAGTAATAAAGGTTTGTATGCATGAGAATCAATAAACAAATGTTCTGTGAAGCAATTAATATATATGTATTCACTCGCGAGTCAATACAAGTAAATGTTTTTGTGGCAATTTTTAAATCTATATGAATATGTATATGTGTATAATGCCGTGGTTGAACAATATATATTTATCATCAAAGATTCTAATAATTGGGTTCACTGGTTTTCTAGATGAACAATGATAATCAGAAAGGAGATATTTATGCAACATGTTTATGGTAAGTATTTTGACTTGTATTAAAGTGAATCTAATATCTTTTTGCAGCAAATAATCTAACTTCTTTTTGATGTGATTAATTTGCGCTACAGATTCTATTTCTATTCTTACAGTATGAAAACATCCAGTCTATTTCATATTAGCATATGAAATAGCAATGAACCAAGGATTGATGTGGTTTGTGGGAAGGTGTTTGGTGTGACCAGGTATAATACGGAATAAAGCACCCCATATCATGCCGCCATCCATTTTTGGGGACCACAGCGTACTTTTCCTCAACAGACATTCATCCAAAGCAATTGAGAAAACATCCAAGGGGGAAAAAAGTATAAAGAGAAAGACTGAAAATAATATGACAATGGCAGAAAGCAGCGATGAAAAAGAACCTGCAGAGGTCACATCAAGGGGCGGGAGTGTACTGGTGGAGTAAAGATGCAAGGGGTGAAATCCAGACTACACAGCCTTTCTAGTCGGTACCCTGACTTTCAGTAGCACCAGCCGTGGACTTCTAAGCACATGGGCCCCGGTACTGTATATTTTACAAATTAAGGCAGCACTGGATGGCTCCTTGCATTAGCATAGCTTACCTGGTTAGGGGTGGACGCTGGGTTTCAATATTGCCCGAACTAGACCCAGAAACAAGAACTGTTGCCCTTCTAAATTGTGGGTGGGTGGAGGGTGGGGGGGGGTGCTCTTGACTGCAATTACACCTTTACTAGTCAGAAGCATGCCCCCTTTCCGCACATACGAAGAACGTGGTTTTCTTTCACCACTGGCAATAATAATCGGTAAGGAACACAACAAGAGGAGCGCTTACAAAGAGTGAGTGCTGTCAATAAAAAAGAAACTTGGGACTTTCTAAAGCGACCTGTAATCAAGATGCAAGAGACACTGGCGGGTCCCGAGATGAGGGTCTCCCGAGAAGAACGTCTCCCGAAATACCCTGACACTTCGTTCTCAGCAGTGGGAATAAAGTGCCATCGGTGGGCCTTCCTACCTCAGGGTGACTGCATTTAATTTAAAAAAAATTTTTTAACCACTGCCCTGTTCGACAGTCATTCGATGCAAACTCGGCCACCGTCTGTCAGGCAGACCTGCACCTGTTCTCCGCATTTCTGGTGCGTAGCTGTGGTGGCTGAGCCCGCCCTCACTACAGGAGACTCTTTTATCAGGAGGCGGCGGGCAGCCATTCCAAAGCTCTTCGAGGTGTCCAATTAGACGTCGCTTCGAGAGTCAGGTTTTAAAATGTAATCCTTCCGAAAGCCGGCAGTGAAAAGCTGAGCGTCTCACAAAGTGCACTTTCCCACATCGTGAGCGCGGCGCCCCTGGCACCTCGAAGCGGCGGTGCCGCGGCGCACAGTTTGGGAACCACGGCATTATAAGAACATTGCAGGTCACCATTGATTCCCATGACCAAGTAACGGAACTCAGCATCAGACTTGTATGGTCATAAAACTCCTTGGTGACTTGCAATATCCTTATAATCTGCAGCATGGGGTACATTATCTCGTATATCATATAGTAGGATCAACGGGACCTTTCTTTGACGAATTGCAAGTAGCTCTTTCAGTCCCTTGTCCTAGGTCTGATCATTGCATTCTTCTTGGAGATCTTAATGTCCATATGGACAATAGTTGTGATCCCGACGCTACAAAACTTATTGATATCACGGCTCCGTTAGGGTTATCTCCGTTTGTGAAAGGTCCAACACATAACAAAGGCCATACCTTAGACCAGGTATTCTCAACGAGACCTATCTCTGTTTGTGCTATACAGCCAATACTCTGGTCGGATCATTTTTTAATCTCCTTCTCTCTGCCTGTCAATGCCCTTATTCGGGAGAGAGAAGTTGAGGCCACGCGGCCATCACGCCCGTTCCATTTGCTCTCCGGGGATATGTTATCTGAGGCTCTCATCAACTTTCCCTGCCCCCTTCTTTGAAGTTTGGAAGAGAATCTTGTCCTCCTCCAAAAATGGCTTTTAGCAAGATTTGAGACTCTAATCCCCGCAAAGAGACCTAAATTAGGAGAGCGCAGAGCGTCGGCCCCATGGTTTTCTCCTCAGTTGAGGACACAACGACAGGAGTGTAAAAGGGCTGAGAGGGCCTGGAGGTGGACTTATGATCCACTTGAGAAATTGAAATTTCGAGCGGCAATAAAAGCCTATCATCAGTCAATCTGGGATGAAAAAAGGGCCTATTTTGAACATCGTATTGATGAGGCTGATAATGTCTGCAAAGACATTTTTAAAGTGGTTCAGGATTTTACTTCTCCTGCTGTCTGTACCCCTAGACACACTCATACGGACTCTTGGATACAACAACTAGCCATCTTTTTTGTTAGTAAGATCACAGCTATCCAGGCCTCTCTCTCCAGCGCTCAATCGGATTTGAGTCATCTAACGCCACCATGTTCTGTGGAAGGTCATGGTCCTTTCCTCTCCGATTTCCCTCACATGGATCTTAGTACATCCTTGGAGCTTTTGTCAGGCTTGAAATCCGGCTCTCCTTTAGATCCATGTCCGGCCAAATATTTGGGGAAAGTGGCATCCGCCATTAACATCTTGGTGAACCCCCTGTTGAATACATCTTTGTCTACAGGGGTGGTGCCTCAGGCATGGAAGCGTGCCATGATTCTACCTCTGCTCAAGAAACCCACCTTGGACCCCCTCATCCATGCCAATTATAGGCCAATCTCCCTTCTCCCTGCTCTGGCGAAAGTGGCCGAGCGATACGTGCACAGGACAATTTCCAGTTTCATCGAAGGAAACGACCTGTTGCACGCCTCGCAGTCCGGTTTCCGTGCTAATTTTAGCACGGAGTCGGCTCTGCTTGAGGTCACCGATGCCATCAGGGAAGTACTCGACTCTGGGGGAAAGGCCGTATTAGTCATGCTTGACTTGTCGGCGGCTTTCGACACCGTTCCTCACGAGGTCCTCCTTGCAAGACTCTGGGAGTGTGGCCTTCGCGTAACGGTGTGGAACTGGCTAAAAGCTTTTCTGGCCGACCGCCGACAAACGATCTGGGCGCCTCCCTTTTCCGCTGATATGGCTCCGCTAGAGGTGGGAGTCCCGCAGGGCTCCATTCTCAGCCCTATGCTGTTTAACATCTTTATGGCCCCTCTGGCGGAAGTCGCAGAATCATTTGGCGCCCAGATCGTGTCATATGCTGATGACACCCAACTCCTGTTCACTTGTGATAGGGGTGGGTCTTTTGATGGCATACAGATCAGGGATTGCCTTGGTGCGGTGTTTGAGTGGTTTAGATGTCATGGCTTAAAATGCAACTCAGACAAGTCAGAGCTTCTCTTTTTCGGTTGCGCCCCTGAATCCGATTGGAAATCTTGGTGGCCACAAGATATGTTTCCCCCTGATAGGGTCTCTTTTAAGGCCAAGAATTTGGGAGTGATAGTAGATTGTGAACTATCCTTTGGACCTCACATCCTGTCTCTTGTTGGGAAATGCTTCGGCATTTTACGGATGTTGAGGAAATTTCTTCCTCTACTATCACTTAACCACAGGAAAACAGTTGTTCAGGCATTGATCGGTTCACGACTGGACTACGCAAACGCTCTTTTTTTGGGTCTTCCAAAATATCTTATGACCCGTTTGCAAGTTGTCCAGAATTCGGCAGCCCGTACCATCTTTGGACTCCCGAGGAGAGCTGGTGCCACTGCTTTATTGAACACCTTACATTGGCTACCTATCTCCAAGCGAATTATTTTCAAATGCCTGACCGTGGCCTTTAAGGCCCTACATGGTATTGGCCCCAAGTACATTGGGAAACGTCTTTCCCGGTATGCACCGAGCAGGACTCTCAGGTCGTCTCGTCTGTCTATGATGACTGTCCCTGCAATTCGTCGTGCAAGATTGGGAGGTCGGTCTTTCCGCTATCTAACTCCTAAAGCTTGGAACGACTTACCACTGTCCTTGAGACAGGCTCCCTGTCTTCTTGCTTTTAGAAAGGACCTGAAAACATGGCTTTTTATGAAATAGATCCTTTTCCTTCTCTGTTCTTTTCTGTTGTGTGGCTGCCTTTTTTATGCTGTTATTCTTTGCCAAAGCGCCGGGATGTTCCTTGGAGTAGCCGTGCGCTATAAAAGAAATAAAGTAACATAACATAACATAACATAGGATGGTATGAAACACACAACACATATCCATGAATAACTGGTCTTTTTTTTTTTTACAAAAATATAAGCGTGTTATTTGTGGTTCTGGAGACATTATTGCATTCAGCCTCGTGGTTTATCATTATGTCCCCAGATTCCCTCGGACGCTCCTCCTGAGTGTGAGGATGAGGATGCCGGTGGTTGCATGCGGACAGGTCCTTGGCTAGTTTGTTTTAGGAGGTTGAGTGGTCAGTGTTTCACCAGTGGGAGACAGTAATGGAACTACCCTGCTGCTGGCTGGCATCAAGGTACCCGACAGCATCTGCTGGCTACCATCCATTCTCTTACACACATGTGCATGACTGGACAATGGGCATGAATTTCACTCTAAAAGATGCGTATGCTAGTGGTGCAGCCCTGCGGTCATACCCACCAAACAATACAACTCCTTGAAGAAGACAAAGTCAAGTAACATAGGAGCTTACTCATTCTCAGTACTGATGGTGATTCTTCTAAGCCGCCCTAGAAAAGAAAAAACATGGCTGGATGGTGCTCGGCTCGTATGAGAGATGCGCTCCTCAACCCTACTTAGTCACCCACATAACTGCACCCGTCCAACAAATGCTCCTAAGAGTTCGGCTGGGAACCTACATTTCAAAAGATCAAACCCCTGCATGGAAGTAAACATGGCCGACATCACTCTGCAGACTCTGTGGCCAATCAGATGAAACACTGACTCATATATTGTGCATTTGCCCATCATTGACCAATTATTTATTGCATATATTTTGTTTATTCCAAATCAGATCATTGTCGGCCTGCGGTCATGTTAGCATTGAACAGTCATCAGCTGCAGACAGCTTGCAGGGCCACCAGATTCTTACAGAAGGTGAGCCTCCTAATTCTGAAAACCGAACAAACGGTGACCAACGGCACAAAACAGAAGGCATGAACTGTAATTAATGGCCAAGAATATAGACTAAGCAATATTGCTTTTTATCTTTCTTTCCTTTTTCTGCAAAGCATAAGGACATCCTAGAATGTAACCATACTTTTATTCAATGTTAGTTCTAATTCATTTTTAATTTTAGCAAAATTGTAAAGGTTTTGATTAACCATACACAATAAATTTACTTACTCTTACCCTTGTGTTTTGGGGAGAAAGTGGATGGTGATTCTTCACAAGCTAACTTGTGGTCTGACATGGAAGCCTCAAACCATATACTAAGTGTCCCCCTGCTAACCAAAACACTATGAAGCCATTTCAAGGCAGGTTGTATGTATTATACAAATGCTCATGACCTAACCCAACCTATTCAAGCCTAATTAACCCAACAGAACTCAACCCAACCTATGCTAACCTAACCTAACCTAATCTAACTCAACCCGGCCTACACTAGCCTCACCTCACCTCACCTAACCTCACCTGACCTCACCTGACCTACCCTAACCTAATCTAATTTAACTTAAAGTAACAACATAATTTTCCTTTGACAACAAGTCAGTCAGGTCAGTCTGTTTTTTGAAAACTTGTGATAGATGAAGTACATGGATTGTCAGCCTGAGAGCCCATGTAGCACACCATTATAAGGTGTAGTGCAAAATGAGGAATTACAAGTGAAACCAGAATTATTGATTCCCATGGTAATCCCTTCCTTCTAAGGGTCCCCAAGGTTCAACATGTAATCCCCGTTTATTCCTCCTCCCGAATTACTGATGTTCCTGAATCTGTAACTCCAGGGGCAGAATTACTGGAGAACAGGATGGGAACCTCGAAATTAAGCCGTTAGGTTCAGGTGCAAAAACCAGGTGGAACTACTTGTCTGTCAAAGTAGATTTGCACCAGGTGCTCTCAAAGCAGCATGCATAATTGTGTCTTTGGCACAAAAATAGGGTATGTTGCATACAAGGTGTTGCTCGTGCTCTGTGTGTCAATATCACAGTCTTTAATTTTTTACACCCAGTGTTAATCAGCACTGTGCTAAAATTAGGTGCAAACCCCCTTTGCACTCCATGCATGGCTCTGCACCAACCATACAACAGGGTTTACCTGTTGAATGAGGTATGGAGTTTGTAGCGCTTGGAGTACACTCGCTTTGGGTTACTTTTACACCGAGCCCGGATCGACACAGTCTCTAGGGCTCTCCAAAGCTGCCAAGGGGACCACTTGACTTCAGTGATCTACTGGATCTCAGTTGCCTAGATAGACGCTGCCACCTTCTGTACATCGCTGACTGGCTAGAGGTAGGCGGTACCTATAGCAGATGCCACAAAGTGGAAGGAACCCAAAAGGGAAGGGATAAATGTGCTGAAAGTGGGGACCACCTTAAATTATATGGTCCCCTCTAGCTGGGTAGTGTGGGAAGGACAGTAGGAGCTCTCTAGGAGGACATTGTAACCAGGGGAGGTGGGTTGAGTACTGAGGGTAAACATAACCCCACGAGTGGACAGAGTAACTAGGACAGCTCAAACCCAATGGGTCAGTAGTTTAACTGGGTTAACTGTAACCTTGTGCACGAGTGTTGTAACCAGGGTGCATGTAGCCCTGTGAGTAGGTAGTGTAACTTGAGTAGCTGTAACCCTATGGGTGGGTAGTATAACCATTGGAGTTGTAACCTTGTGGGGAGTTGGTGTAACTGGGATGGCTGTCACCCTTTGAATGGGTAGTATGACCAGGGTATTTCTCTACTCAGGCTCAAAAAGTATAATCTTCACTTCAAGCTACTTTATTTTGGCTATAAGCTATAAAAGTGCAGAAGACAATTTTATCAATATAACACATTAACATCCTGCTATTGCACACGATAAATAAGTAAAACCAACATAAAACAACATCGTACTATGTATATTATCGGAGCAATTTTCCGGCTCGATGTATAAAATTGCAAGGGTTTCAGACCCCTACGGGTGAGTAGTGCGCTTTACAAATGTTCTGATTGATTGATTGATTGATTGATTGATTGAAAATCAATCTTGGTCCAAATGTACATAAAGTACCATTGCGTGTGGGAACAGTTGAGAACTCAAAGCAGGCCCTGATCAGTCCCTATATGTGCAAATGCGGCATGAATCGTGACCACTCTCTACTAATTTTTGGGCATTTGTATGAGCCACAGGGTCACAGGTTTCGCATGGGGGTGGAATAACAGAATCATTAAAAGCCCCTGATGCTATCAATGTATCAGGCCCCGTGTTTGCTATAAGGGTCAAATGTCTGGTCCTCACCATCACCAGAAGATAGCGAGAAACGGCGATGTCAATACATTGTTTTGTGTTATGTCTTAAGATACGGAGGGCTTCTACATGCGTTCTTACCCCTAGTATTTGACATACTGAAACGATCCATTTATTTTCTCCACTTAACATAGGCAGGACAGACGAATAGGACATGCTCTACAGATTCCTTGCTGGCACCAGAGGCGGGACAATCCCTTCTACCCTGCTCATGCTGGTGAGTCCAGCCTGAGTTGAAAGAGAACAGAGGAAGAGTGCCATACAGGGCCGGACTGGGACCCAAAACCGGCCCTGGCAAAGTGCTTGGCCAGCCCCCAAGGATTTTGGGTGTGTGGCCGAGCTGTTTACCAGGGCGATTTCTGACGATTTCATTACAGCGGCCGATATGGCAGCTATGTTGCAAAAACGGCCCTGTAACAGAATTGGCCCCCAGGGGCCAAAAATCGGCACCCAACCCTGGCGGCCCACTGGGGAAATGCCCAGTGCACGATATGGCCAGTCTGGCCCTGATGCCATAACGAAACTGCAGATATAGTTTCCTGGCTCACGCCAGTTCAATCTCATCAAGGAACCCTTCTTTCCTAAACATGCAGCTAGGAAAGCATCAGATAGGGAATCAAAAATGGCTTGTGACTGCATTGAATCCAATTTGTACTGAGCGTAATGCAATATAATGGTATTCCTGCTTATGGACCCAGCTGTCAACGGGTCTTCCCACATGGTCCCTATTATCAGGAAAATTACATGTGAGGGGCTGTGAGTGACCAATGAATGACTTTGCCCTACTCTGACTTGTCCAAATGGCTGTCACCAGGATGAGAAGGGCCTCTATTGTGCTCCACTCTTTATTTTTATCTGCCTGGCCTGCCATAAACCAGCTCATAACTATAAACAATAGATGGGGCATTTCTTTGCTTTTCGACTCAGCCTCATTATATTTTTTATAATTGCTGTTCGGAGATGATGGTGGTATAAATGATCAATAATGATATAGGGTGGACGTTTGTGATGCCTTGGTCGCTTGGCACCATTAACAAACAAAAAGAGGGGCGTGCAATCCCAGGCGTAGCTCCTACAAGAGTTGCATGTGATATCTGTGCGCCCTTTGTAGCACCTACGCCCACTAAGGGCCTCACAATGAGTTCCTCTTTAACTCTGTGCAGATAAAACCGGGCCGGAATTAATGATTAGCAATTGTTTCTCCTAAATGGGGAATAACATGGGAGCTTGTTAATACAGAGTTCAAATCCCTGTGTATTTCCCTGCGTGGAGCAGTCAAGTGCCAGAATGGCTGTAGCGGGCACCAGGCTTTTTCCTGGTGGGCCCGTAGGGTGAGGGCCGGTTTTGCAGCAGTGCAGCAATATCGGCCACCTAGAACAAAAGAAAAGTGGCAGCGATGCTTCTCAGAAGCACCCCCCCACCCCCCTGGGGCCAGACGAGCGGAACTGCCAGAGTTGGTGTCTGCTTCCAGTTCGGATGTGGGAGAAGGTGGTAAATGTTAGGGGGGGGTTTGCCCCAGCGAGGGTTAAATGGGACAGGTCGGAGTTAAGGGAAGGACAATGCTTTTCAGCGATGGGGTTCTCTTCCGCTCCCCCCATGCTGACATATGCAGATGGCCAAGTTCAAGAACAGCAGCTGCGCCTGCATGCTGGGCTGCCACGGAATATGTCTCCTTTCAATGCATGCTAAAACATTGCATGCCATTACAAAGCGGTTGTTACAACGACCGCATTGTTACAACCCAAACCAGTACATCGCAAGTCATTACAACGACTTGCTGTAGGGGGCACGCCGGACTTAGGAATAGTATTATTTATTATTCCTAGCCCAGTTTGTGCAACAGTAGGGAAGGTGTTGGATTGTACACCAGCGTACCCCCTACAGCAAGTCGTTGAAACGGCTTGCGATGAGATGGTACGCATTGTAAAAACCGTGTTGTAAAGGTACCACGTTGTGCTTTGGTCTAAGACAAGGTTCTCCAAAGTCGGTCCTGGATTGTCGTATCCATACCAGGTTTTGAACATATCTCCATTTAGATAAATGTAGTTATCTTAAAAATCTGGCATGGATTCGGCCCTCCAGGGCCAACTTTGGAGAACCCTGGTTGAAGACATGAGAGGTAAGGGGGCTTAAAACTTAATTTTCTTAATAAAAAGTTCACAAAAATTAAATTTACTTGGCAGTAGTTTGTGTGAGAAATGCCTCATTTTTAAATGTCTTGACACTATGATATTACTGATATCGCACTAGAACCAGTTTTTCGCATGATAAATCAGTAAAATCTTGTGAAATTTGCCTAATTAAAGTTCCAGAATCCTCAAGATTTCACACACATAACAAAATGTCAGCTTGTGTCAAATGGTAATAGACTGCGACTGTTAATCATTCTGGGGCAAAGCCACTACTACATTGACTTTCCTTAAATGATGGCTGTGATCAAAGAGTCAATTTGGAAATTCAAACCTTAATTTGGACAAACGATTCCCTTGCACAATCAATAATTGAAAGTGCTGGCAAAAATCTTGTTCAAGGTAAGTCTTCAAACAGTATAAAAAAAGACTAAGGGCCCGATGTAGGTAAAAGGGAATTTCCGATTCCAAAATACCGAGGCGGGCCGAATCGGTATTCTGAAATCGGAAAACGAGATGTAGCAAACAAACAGCGAAATAATAGCGAATCGGTCGGCATCGGTAATGTGAATCGGTACGTACCGAATCGGCATGGACCGATTCGGAAAGTACCGAATCGCCTACCACCGAATCGGAACTAGCCGAATCGGCTACCACCGAATCGGAAATAGCCGAGTCGGTAAAATCAGAATCGGCAATTACCGAATCGGAGGTATGAAAACACACCCATGGCCAAAAAGCCCATAGGAATGCATTGAAGAAACCGAATCGGTAAAATCCGAATCGGCTGTATCCGAATCGGATTTCACCGATTCGGTAAAAGCCGATTCAGCCAATGAGGTGGCTCCCCCTCCCCCACCCAAACAGGGAGTGGCAACCCTGGCAGGTGCAGCCAATTAAGAACTTTCTGGAGAGCCAGCCTGAGCTGAGCACTCACAGTTAGCAGCAGTGGGAGTAGGAGGTAGTGAACTGTTCAGAGCAAGATGGCAAACCAGAGTGAGAGCCAGAAGTCCAGCCAGAAGAGGAAGCCTAAGTTCAGCAGCACCGAGCTGCAGGTGTTGGTTGAGGAGGTGGTGAGGGTGCACCGGCAGCTATTCGGAAAGCTGTCCCTCAATGTGCCAGACAGCACCAAGAGGAGGCTCTGGAGCGAAATCGCCCAAAAGGTCAACGCTGTGGGTGTCACCCCCAGGTCCCTGGATGAGCTGAAGAAGCGCTTCTATGACATCCTCAGCCTGACCAAACGGAAGATGGCAGAGATCCAGAAGCAGGCTGGAGTCACTGGTGGTGGCAGGAACCCGGCGCCACCCCTCACCGAGCTGGAGGAACTGGTCTCCAGCACCATTGAGAGGGAGAGCGTGACCGGAATTGGGACCCTGGACAGCTCAGCCAGAGCTACAGCTACAGGTAAGAGGCATGCGCATCAGGACACACCCTACCAGACACCTCCCCATTAGACACAATGCATAGCCAAACCCCAGCACAGTACTGTAACCAACATACAAGAGACAAGCATCATGGTACATCCAGTCAGCAGAAGGTATCAAAATATGGCAGTGCAGAATCACAAGACATGAAACAGTGGAACACATTCTACGGAGATGCTAGGACATGTGGAATGCTTTAATTGTACTGACTGTAATACATCGGCACTCTATTTACAAATGCTTCTTTGTACCTAGGGGCACCATCAGGCGGACAACCACTGCCAAAGGAGGCAGCAGCACCATCTACCACTGCACTCGCAGGGCCGAGCACGAGTCAGGCTGCCGAGGAGGAGGAGGAGGAAAACACCATAGGGCTGGGTATTGAGGGAGACCTGGCAATTGACTTTGATGCACTTCACTCCCCACAAATGCAAAGCACACCCCCCTTGCAGTTCTCCCCAGAGAACTCCCCGACAAGGGAGCTCTTTCCACCTACACCAGCTCCTGCCACTGTGGCTCCAGTACACCCTGTCCTGGGAGCAGGGGCTCAGGCCCCGGCCAGCACCACACCCCCACCAGTGGCACCCCAGCCCACTCAGCAGGCGGGCAGCAGCAGTACCCGGCGCCGTGCCATTCCCACCACTGCAGAACCAGCACGGGAGGCCAGTGTGTTCCTGGGCCTCGAAGGTAATATGGTGAAGATCCAAAGGCAGCAGGCGAAATCCATCATGGCATGCCAACGCCAGCTCCTGCAGCACAACCTGCAGATGGGGGAAATGGTGAAAGGATTTCAGGCCTTTGTGGATTCCAACAAGGAGGCAGTAGCAGGTTTAGGCAGGCTAACCACTGCCATCACACAGTTATGTGGCAGACTGGAGGAGCAAGAGGTGGTGCGCAGGCGGGATGCCCGGGTGCAGAACCGCTCCATAAGCCGCCTTGCTGCAGCAACGGCACAACTCTGTCAGCGCGGTGCCAACATGGAGTCTAGTCTCGCACAAAATACCGCAGAGTTGACAAGGGGAATGGCCCGCATCACGACAGCAATGGAGGCCTTGATCATCTCTAACACTGCCGCAAATCCTGCCCTGGACCTGGGGGATGCTGGGGACAGCAGCAGCCGCAGCAGCCCGGCCAGCGCTGCGTCAGAGCCACGCAGGAGCACCAGGCGCTCCGCAGATGCCGCTGGTCATTCTGAAGGGGGTGAGGGACACCACAGTGGGGCTGCAAAGCGCTCAAAGAAATAGCCTAGCAAGGGCGGGTGAGGCAACCTGGACCTTAGACTTTTGTTTTCTTTGCTATTACACCTTTTTTTTGTTGTACATCAGTGCAGTAACAGTGTAGCAACAGTATTAAAAATTGCTTATTCAACACAACCATTCACCTGTCTGTGCATTTGTACTCACTCAGAAATAGTTTGCTGTTATCTCCTCACGTCTGTATCTGCCATCACTTGGCGTACACACCCCAGCTGGCTGTGTTAGTGGCACAGCTTCGTCGTCGTCATGGTCCTCGTAGTCACTCAACTCCACCTCAGTGCCCTTCTTCACCGCAAGGTTGTGTAACATTGCAGAGACAGCTATGATTTTGCAACAGGTGATGGGGGTATACTGCCTTGCACCTCCACTCTTGTGCAGGCATCTAAACCTGCTTTTCCAGATGCCGAATGTCCTTTCCACAACATTCCCGGTGCTTTTGTGGGCACGGTTATACCTCCTTTGGCTGGGTGTAGAGGGGTTGAGGTAGGGGGTGAGAATGAATGAGCGGAGGGCATATGCACTGTCGCCTAGAAGGAAAAGGGATAAAATTACTTACATGCATACATGTATTTCACTTTGCTGTTTTTGGTTATGGGGGTCTGATGATGTGTCTCACCTAGGAGGTATCCTTCTCCAAATTCCCCAGCCATCAGCCGTGCATAGATGCCGCTCTGTTGGAAAATGTAGGAGTCGTGGGTACTACCCGGAAATTTTGCTACCAGGTCTGTGATGGTGCATTTCGCATTGCAGATCACCTGTACGTTGATGGTGTGAGTGGACTTCCGATTGCGGTAGATGTATTTTGTGTCAGATGGTGGGCAAATCGGAATGTGTGTGCCGTCTATGCAGCCAATGATGTGGGGGAATCTTGCCATCTGGTAGAAGTCTGCTTTGGTCTGTACCAGTTCTGCCTGGGTTGCAGGGAAGGAAATGTACTGGTCCATCCTTAGTATCATTGCATCAAGGAACTTGTGGAAGAACCTTGACAGGCTGCTCTGGGTCACCCCTCCTGCCACAGCGACTACACTTTGATAGCTGCCAGACGCCAGCAGGTGTAGGCAGCATAGCACCTGCACATGCACAGGGATTGCGTGTGCCCTTGGGGTGGGGTGCTGCAACAGGGGTTGGAGGTCCCTAATGAGCTCTGTGATGGTCTCTGAGTCCAGCCTGTACCGCTGTAGGATCTCTGCATCTGTCAGCATGACCAGGGTGATACGCTGTCTGTATACCTGCTCCTCTCTTTGCCATTCCCTCTCTCCTTGCTGCTGTAGCTGTAGCCGCCTCGCTATGACATAAAAAGCTGCCATCCTGCAAGTTGCAATGCATTTTGGGGCTGTTTTTATGGGTTGGAGTTGGTTACCACCTGATCGTAATCCATGGTAATTACCGAGTGGATTCTACCGATTTTGAGCCAAAATCGGTGTTTCTGTGCCTCCCTACATCTCCCCATCTGTCCGAATCGGGGATTTTCCCGATCGGTGATTCTACCGAATTGGTAGGTTCTCCGATTTGGCTTCTGTCCGATTCGGTGTCTCTACCGATTCGGTACATGGACCGATTCGGCTTATGTCCGATTCGGTGTCACTACCGATTCGGTACATGGACCGATTCGGCTTATGTCCGATTCGGTGTCTCTACCGATTCGGTACATGCACCGATTCGGTGTTTGCATCCGATTCGGTGTGTTACCGATTCGTACAGTATCCGATTTTCGGTATGTACGTATCGGATTCTTTTACATTCGGTAATCATTCCGATTCGGTTTTCGCTCCGATTTGTACTTTTTTTGAGCCCTACATCTCGATGCCAGTATACCGATCGGTAAGGGCCCTAAATCGGTATTTTCGGCCGTTACCGATCGGTAACGGCCTACCTACATCGGGCCCTAAAACACTTATAGCTTGAAATTGACATGGACAAAAGTTTAAAGCTGTCACAAAAATCATTGCTTGATTTGCTGTTTTGGTAAAAATTGAGACTGTACAATAATAGGCTTTTGGAAGCTGCAGTAGTTTATCATAACTCTCTGTGATGACAGATTGTTCAATTTTGGAAATATAAAAACATTATTGCGAAAATAACACCAGCTCACAGCAAGAGATGTGTAGCTCACGCTCAGTGCCTTGAGACCATTATAATGGGAAGATCCATTTCACAACACAGCATCTAGTATTTGTTCTTTCGCTTCCCCAAATCAGTGGGGCAGTAATTCACATGATTGTTGCTAACATATTACACGACAAGTTTACACCAATTTACACCAAAAATGTACACTTTTCTTGTATTTAACAAAGGTGTAATCTAACCATGTCTTCATTTATACAACTTAATATATGAAATTCAGGAGGAATGCGGATTGAAGCCTCCTTTCCTAACCCCACTAGTGTTCTTTTTGCACTGCATGGAGATGTATCAGAAAATGTTGGGGGCTTATTTACGAGTCCTTGCATCACATTTACGCCACCGTT